>NC_139681.1:56428893-57028893 GCF_964106915.1 Podarcis gaigeae | reverse complement strand
GTATTTAATGTAGCATTCAGCAGTGGCCAATGCTTACCAGGATATCGGTGTTCTCAAAATAATTCCTCCAGTATGGCCTGATCTTCCTCTGTCCACCAATGTCCCACACATTCAGCTTGAAACCTTGTGCTTGCACGCTTTTGATGTTAAAACCCTGTGACAAGCAGAGATAAAGTATAACTGGTGTTAACGTGATGCCTGGCTTCAGATTCATAGGCACACATCAGTCACAGTTTATATATCACAACTCTGGAAACCCTAACAAAATAAACCCCATGCTGCTATTCAGATGGATTGGCTGTGGGCAAGGTGAAGGCTATAGCAGCCTTGCATGGATCAGGGTCTGTTTCTGTCAAAGCTATAAAGATGTATGTTGCAGCTCATAACAAGAAAGGAAGGTGCAGTGGGAGGTGAGAGAACAATGCAGATAAGAAGAAATCACACAGCCTTGCAAGGAGTAAGCCTCAGCTACTGAAAGCTGAGGCCAATGTGCAGGCTAACGAGAAGCAGAAGTCTGTATGTGAGTTGATATGAGAAAACTAGAAGCAACAGCTGCACTTTTGAAGGGCCCATTTCATCAATTAAAGCTCCAACTGAAAGGGGAGTGCAACCGGAAAAACAGGATGTGGTGCAGGCTGGCAGTGAGCTGCCACACAATACAGGGGATTGGCTTTAAGCTTGGAATCTGAGGGTGGGCTTTTTCTCTAAGGCATGGGAGCATCTCATAGGCAATGTGCTCCATCTTGAGGACTGGGGGAAGGAGATCCAACCTTGTACAATCTCTAGCACCATCCACTGGCCAACATTGGGATGGTGTCAGTTGAGCAACTAATGAAAGATACTTTAGCCCTTAAAAAAAGCTCTGGAGAGTTGGTGCATGTAGAGAGGACAGAGGGACACTGTGTGTGTTGCAGTTTTGAAGTATACATGTGAAATATCTGCAGCGTGTATGTGCTGAACTGCAACACTGAAGGGCGTAACAACATGCAGCTTGGTTTAATCTTCTGATTCTCTAGTGTGTGTTCATAGTCTGAGAAGTTTTAAAGCAAGAAATGCATGCACTCTACAACTGTTACCATTCCATTGGGCACATGCACACCCCTTCAATCTGCACATCACTATATTAACATGTGAGGAAAAGAGTCATAGCTCACTTAGAAAGCACATGCTCTGTATGCTAAAGGTCCCAGGTTGAATCCCTGTGATCTCTAGGTAAGGCTGGGAAAGGGTCCTGCCTGAAACCCCTAGAGAGCCGCTGCCAGTAAGTCTGGACTACAATGTGTGAGATGGAGAAATGGTCCGACTCAGTATATGTGGGGATACCTTTGAAGGTGACCCAGAATGCAGCAGCTAGGCTGGTGCCTGGGAGTGGCCGCCGAGACCATATAACACTGGTCCTGAAAGACCTACACTGGCTCCCAGTACGTTTCCGAGCTTCAAAGTGTTGGTGCTGACCTTTAAAGCCCTAAACGGCCTCGGCCCAGTATACCTGAACGAGCATCTTCCACCTCCATCATTCTGCCAGGACACTGATGTTCAGCTCTGAGGGCCTTCTGGTGGTTCCCTCACTGTGAGATGTGAGGTTACAGGGAACCAGGCAGAGGGCCTTCTCGGTGGTGGCACCCACCCTGCGGAACGCCCTCCTATCAGATGTCAAGGAAATAAACAACTATTTGACTTTTAGAAGACACCTGAATGCAGCCTTTTTTAGGGAAGTTTTTAATGTTTGATGTTTTATCGCTTTATTATTAATAATAATAATATTCTGTTGGGAGCCGCCCAGAGTTGGGAACCGCCCAGCCAGATGGCAGGGTAAAAATAATAAATTATTAGTAGTAGTAGTAGTATAAGGCAGCTTTCTATGGCCTTAGGAAGTGGCTGCATGAGGTAAAAGCTATATGAGTCCTAGAACTGTGGGTAAACTACTATTGGAATAAAGGAAAATGGGGGGGGGGGAGTACATAGGTGTTGTGGCATCTGTAGCAGCTTTATTTTTTATTTTTATAAAAAGAGATTATATTTTACTTTTGGTTGCAAGACAGATTCTGTTTGTAGCCACCCTTCCTTCTCCATTCTCCAAACTTCAAGATTTAGCAGAGCACCAAAAGCCTCATTCCTTACCTGTGTGGGAGTAATGTGGGTGATGTCTTCAGATGCTAGTTGTTTCAAAAGTGTGGTCTTGCCTGCATTATCCAATCCCAGGAGGAGGATTCTTACCTCCTGGTCTGGTGCACTCTTCAATTTGCGCAGAATTGACAGCAAACCCTGTTAGTGAGAAAGGGCAGGAGATGTTACTTGCTAGATGTTATTTTTATCATCGTTGCCAAAAATCAATGAGAAACAGAAAGAAAGGAGATCCTGAATAGCCTTATAACACATGAACAAAATGTACAAGTTGCTGCCTGTAGGTTAATGATCTGTGATACATGAGACAAAAAGAAAGGGGATTTGAAAGAGGGATTTTCCACTTAATGAGTGAGATTAAAAGGAAGCAGGAGAGTAAACACACAGAACTATTTGGTAATTAACATAGCACTAAAATAATTATTTTAAAAAAGAACATCAAGAAAGAAATGCAAAAGAGAATATAGAAGTTTTAATAATTTCCTAAAGTAGGATAATGAGGAGGTCAAGTGTCTAGAGAAAGGAAAAGAGTTCCTTACATTTGGGAGAGTGGAAACATCAAAATAAGAAAGAGCACAGGGAGATGCAAGTTTAATAATATTTTTTTTTATGAATGAAGGGGCTGCAGAGGAGACTAGAGTAAAGGGAGAAAGCAAGAAAGGCAGATTACAAGTGGCAAGACCACGAGTGGCTATTAGCACTGAAAGCTAGCAAAAAACAAACACACAAAAAAGAGGAAAGGGAAAAGGAAAAGGAAAATAAGGAGATGATAGCATGATCAGAACAATGAAAGAAGAATAGAAGCAGCAGAAGGGAGAATAAGATAAAGATGTTGAAAAATAAGAAAGAAAAATAATCAAAGTGGGTGGATCTATGCAATAACTTTGCAACAGAAGTAACGTATAAATAAAAATATAGGTCAGAATCTTGCAACACACCAGCACTATGAAAAGAAGCAGCTGCAAAATATATGTTTTTAAATAAACCACAATAAAATTATGTTGTAGAATCCAGAATGAGATTGCAGCTAGATAGTACGTAACAAGTAAGAAGTGGAAAATATTTCCAGAAGGGTATCAGTGTTAGTTTGTTGCAACAACTATCATGCGGCACACTTTAAGACTAACAAGTTAGTGATGGCATAAACTCTCATAGACCAGAGTTCATCTCATCAGGTACCTAAGATCGAAAGATAGCACTGAGGCAGAAAAAAATGTGAATGCTATGAGCATAAATCAAGCCAAATAAGTGAATTAAATGTCCAAGTGGGAGGCTGTGCAAGGAAAAAAGTAACAAGTCCTAAAACCATGTTGCATGGGACAACAGACAATGGAAACAGAAATATATATGTCTGTAACATGATTAAAGCACAAATGAAGAAAAATTAAGAGAACAGAGAAAATAGGCTTAAGCTGAGAGACAAGAAATTGTCAAGCAAAACATGACAACAACCCATGCAGGATAGAATGAGAGTCTGAAATGAGGATTTTACTAGAATCAGGGTGGATTTTAAGAGACATATTATACAGAAAGAAATCTTAACTAGAACAGTAATACAAGCTGAGAAAGAAGAATGCCCAAGCTCTTAACTTCATTTTCCATGCATGGACCTAACCCTTATTTTGGTGTGTCCATGAACCTATAGCAACAAATGATAGCACTTGCTCAGAGGGGGGTCCTAAGATTTATCACCTCCTTCTCATTCTTCCCATTTGAAGGCCATTTTGCCCCCTCATGCAGCTCCCACTAGTGTTAAGAACTGCCATTAATATTAGATCGTATCATAAATCATTCATATCAGGGTGTTAGGTCTCAAGATTTAGGGCAGTAAAGAATTTCAGTCAAGCTGCTGAATTAGTTTTATTACTTTTGCCACCAGCCAATCCTCATTTATACAAAATCCCATAATCCAAATCCTCCCTCTACATTCCAACTAGCCATGCCATGAATTCTTACCTACTAATGATTCTGATTATCCACAGCCCCTTGTATTTATTCTCTGAACCATTCCAGGCAAATGATACATTCACATGTCAGCGTTTTCATGATGTATCTATTGCAAACCTCTCAATTGCCTGCATTGTGTAGCTAAGAAAGTTCAGCAGATTTCAAGTGATAGATCCTTGAGCTGAGAGTAGCTTTCAGGGTTTGGGAACAGAAGATCCCTGTGAGTTTATTTGCATTGCAAAAATGCTAGAAATAATTGTGTGCATTGGTGGTGCCAGCACTCAAACACCTGTACTACTTTAAAAGAAGTGTCAGCTGGAAGGGCATGTTGGGCACTGATATGTAAATGTATCTGGGCTGCTTTCTTACATCTCTATAAGATGCAGATCAGCCAGATTGGCCACTGGGTGACAAAACTATTATTAAGGCCAAAAGATCTGCTTTCTAGTCCTAGCTTTGCTAGCAACCTGTCACAGGTCACCTGTGACATCTGCTGTTATTGCTTGTATTTTCCCTGTGCTTGTTTCTCCTCCAGTTCATATGACTGACTGAAACATTCTTAAAGCCAACAGCATATCTTAGTAAATTATAAGAAGTGCTCTTGGTCACATCACAGCCAACTATCAACTCTAAACTCTGTTTTTTTGTTCTTTGTTTTAGGTACATAATATATTTTCCTAATTAATAATAATAATAATAATAATAATAATAATAATAATAATAATTTATTATTTATACCCCGCCCATCTGGCTGGGCTTCCCCAGCCACTCTGGGCAGCTTCCAAAAGAATATTAAAATACTGTGATACATCAAACATTATAGGCTTCCCTAAACAGGGCTGCCTTCAGATGTCTTCTAAAAGTCTGGTAGTTGTTGTTCTCTTTGACATCTGGTGGGAGGGCGTTCCACAGGGAGGGCGCCACTACCGAGAAGGCCCTCTGCCTGGTTCCCTGTAACTTGGCTTCTCGCAGTGAGGGAACCGCCAGAAGGCCCTCGGTGCTGGACCTCAGTGTCTGGGTAGAATGATGGGGGTGGAGACGCTCCTTCAGGTATACTGGACTGAGGCCGTTCTTGAGCTTTGTCTCATTGCTAATCCCCTCCATAGCATTTAGAAAAAGTTATTCTGCGGCTCACCATGACTCATTTAAAAACCCTAGTATAAGTTCCTTTGGTCCAGGTGGAGAGCAGGATACACGTGTAAGCGAGGGTACACAGTAACAACGCAATTATTTTAATTTATCAGTTGTGGAAAGATGTTCTTTTCTATCAAGGATGCATGTATTAATAATAAGTTCCATGGGGTCATTGTTGGTTTTAATTTTAAATAATTAAATATTTTGAGTGTGAGCAAAAACCAAACATATCTTACATTCCAAACATACAATAACTGAACATCTTTATTGGCATTTTGTCAGGAAAAACTATGCTGAAGCAAAAGGAACTTTTTAGGCTGAAAACACACCACTGGTGTAAGTTATTTTATTCTGAGCACACACTTGATAAGCAACAGTTATTTCACAAAGGCCATAAGGGGAACCACTAACATATACTTATTAATCTTGGACATGATCCAGCCATACATTTTTTTATATTGAGACACTGAGATCTGGCAGAGACAGAGGTGTTGCATTTATACAGGCCATCCAACCATGGAATTCCCTTCGTCTCCAAATAATATTTGCAGCAACCATTATGAGTTTTTACCAGTAGTTAAGAACTCATATTTTTTGCCCAGGACTTTGGTTGATTTCTCCCCCTCCTCCGCATTTGTATTTTTATTTGTACTAGGTGCTCTTAATTTTAACTGTGCAGCATGATTTAAATTTGTTCATAATGCTTTAATTGTTGTTGGAAATCACTCTGGTAGGCATATTGCCTGAAAATTAGTCTATAAACATAATTAACAACAACAACAATTTGAAGACATGCATTTATAAACATGCATTTAGTTATCCTGTTGAAATCAGTAGAACTTGAAAATATTTCTGTATCATTTTTAAAGCTGCAAAATACCTCATAGTAAATATTTATTTCAAAACAACCCTATTATGACTAATACACAAACTAGGGTAGAGAGCAATTAAGCTGCCCAAGATCAGCAAACAAGTTAAATAAGGCCTTGAACTCAGGTTGTCATGATCTGAGTATGTCATGAGCCAAGTCTATCCACTACTAGAGCACTCTGTCCCTTGAGCTCCACAAAATACTCTCCATATCCAAATATAAAGCATAAAGAGGGAGTACCAGATTGTCTGTTTATTTGAACAGTTACACATGCTAGTACAATGTTAAAGCATAGCATTAAATAGCTATAGTTCTCTTTTAAAACTTGCTATTCTTTTAACTCTACACCAGGGGTAGGCAACCTAAGGCCCAATCACCTTCTCAATCCAGCCCACGGACAGTCTGGGAACCAGCGTGTTTTTACATGAGTAGAATGTGTGCTTTTATTTAAAATGCATCTCTGGGTTATTTGTGGGGCATAGGAATTCATTCATCCCCCCCCCAAAAAAATATAGTCGAGCCCACCACATGGTCTGAGGGACGGTGGACCAGCCCATGGCTAAAAAAGGTTACTGATCCCTGCTCTACACTGTATCAGTTTTCTGGTTGTAATCCGTGTCACATAACTGTTGACATCAATAATGTATTTATACGACAAATGCAGAATATTTCAAATATATACTTAGGGGAAAGCATCATGCGAAAAATACACATTTAAAAAATGCCTGTTATTTTCTACCAAAGTGACCCATATAAGAAATACCATAGAGAGAATTGCCACACATGCTATTGGCTGGTAGTAGGGAGGCTTGCCAATCACTAAAGAACAGAGAGCGGAATCCCATTAGAGGAGAGAAGTAAATACCTGCTGTTTATCTGGATTAGCCATAAACCTTTGATAATGAATTTAGAGTGCAAGTACAAAGAAATCTGCCTTTGGTAACCAGCAAATGTTTACTTAGTTGATGTGGTATTTCTCTAAAGATCAAGTCAAGTACAGCTGTCCTGTAAGATAGTCACTGAGGCTGCTTCCCCAATAGTAGATTTCATTGAATTCTATCTTCTCAGCCTTAGCAGCAATTGTTGTAAGGCAAGGTAGAAGTGTGTTGCACAGTAACTATATGGCTGAGTCCTGTCTTGGAATGTGGGATTAGGAAGGGAGGAAATCTACATGACATCAATCTAACACAGCTAAGGCTGAACTGTAATGTGTGCAAGCCTTTCAGTCTGCCCCACCCTAAAATGCTATTTGTCTTTGCACCAACAGCAGAGGGGCAATAGTGTGGCCTTTTAAAAGGCAGCTGGCAGGGGACTTCTTGGGGAAAATACCCCTTCCTGCCAGCAGAGGAGATCCTCAAAATCCTATGCTCCCTGGTATGTCCTCCTGGAAACCATAGAACTATATCCTTCAATGACTTTAAAAGATTAGACAAATTTATGGAAGATAGGTCTATAATCATTAATACTTAATGGTCCATTGTGTAATTAGGTTACAAAGTTCTGGGTGGAAGAGTGTGCGGAGTGAATTTGTCATGGCCTTAATAAACTAGCTGATGCCATGAAATGTATTTGATTGTCTTACTCCTGCATCTCAGGGCTGAGCTGCATACAGTATTAGTACTAGCTGCATTAGTAGCATAACTATGTGAAAAAGCTGTGAGGGCTAACAATTATCACACAGCTACAGTATTTTTCAAAATACTGATGAAGTGCAGAAGCTTCCCCATATTTCTGAAAAATACTACAGAAATTATGAATAATGATTTTGAATATTCATCCTCCGACAAATCTATGGTACAACTTCAAATTATCATCATAATCACTACTACCCACCCCTCCACCCATAGGTCCCAAGGTAGGCTACAACAATTTAAATAGTTTGTATTTATTAACAGCAAATTTTTAATCACAAAACCAGTGATTAAAATATACAATCCAAGAGTGTGGGATAATCAGTCTCATATAACCAACATGTTTAAGTCTAATTAATGCATGAAGGGGTTGATACCATAGAGTAAGCTACCCTGTCAGGCTTAGCCATGTCATTTCCCTTCACCTTGGGAGGAAAGAGGTAAACAAACACCCACCCACCCCACTTAGTGTACCCAAGAAGCTCAGCATGTGAAGGTTTGAGTTAGTTGCTCCAGCAAAATTGCATGGCTCTCACCAGCCACTCTTCAGTTCCTATACCAATACAGTGGTACCTCCGGTTAAGAACTTAATTTGCTCCGGAGGTCCATTCTTAACCTGAAACTGTTCTTAACCTGAGGTACCACTTTAGCTAATGGGGCCTCCTGCTGCTGCCGCTACGCGATTTCTGTTCTCATCCTGAAGCAAAGTTCTTAACCTGAGGTACTATTTCTGGGTTAGCGGAGTCTGTAACCTGAAGCGTCTGTAACCCAAGGTACCACTGTAATCTCTAGGCACTTTTATTACTTTGTAACTAAGCTAAGTTTTACTGCCTGTGCAACTTTTTCTGAATGCACATGAATCTGACCTTTGGAGAGTTTGTAGATAAACCATTTTTAATTTTCAAAGTGTGTGGTATTCTTCTTTGCTGGGGGAAGTGGGAAACTTTGTAACTCACTTAGAAGGGGCTATTTTAAAGGTCTAACAGGCTATATTTCCACACTTTATAGGGAAGGAGGCAGTGTTGGAATACTTTGTACACCTCTAAATCACTTCAAAAAGAATATTGTAACGCTGGAAAAGGTTCAGAAAAAGACAACAACAAAAATCAAGGGGCTGGAGCAAAACCCCTTTCATCTTACAATGTTTTGGACTTTTTTCATTTACAAAAAAAAGGGGGTAAAGGGGGATATGATACAGGTTTATAAGATTGTGCAAAAGCTGGTAAGCAGTGGTTCCTGAACTCCCTCATAATTCTAGAATCAAAGGTCATCAAGTGAAGATGTGTGGTAGGAAACTAAGAAAAGACAAAAGGAAGTACTTCTTCACACCCTAGTTAAAACTTTGGAATTTGCTGCCAAGCTGGTTGGCTTTAAAAAATGAATGAATATAAATTCATGGTGAGTAAAGTTATCATTGCTTGTTATTCACAATGGCAATTTACAATCTGAAAAATCAGAGGCAAGGTGCTTCTAAATACTAGCTGTAGGGGAAAGATAATAGGAAAGTGCTATATCATTCATGTTCCACTTGTAGGTTCCCCATGGGCATTTGGTTGGCCATTGTGGGAACAGAATGCTGAACTAGAAGAGTTTTTGCTCTGATCCAGTTTGACTCTTCTTATCTTATCAGATAATGCTTGCTGCAGATCAAGTAAGCTAGTAAGGAGATGAACACATAGAAGATCTGTAACACCAGAATTAAAAAACAAACAAACTGCAATGTGTTCTTGCGTATATTTAAAACCCTGTAACAAGGTGCATTTGACTTTTATTTCACGTCTTTCTTTGACCATCTGTGGGGAAAACCCCGGGATTCCTCTTGACCCAATTCCACTTCGAAAATGAGTTATTTCAACAACCCAACCAACTCTCTTCTCCCCCTAAGGTCCCCCACTGAGAATCCCGCAAATCCCATCTCAACCTGTCCTGCTTACAGCTGCCACGTGTCATTATAAAACAACAACGAAGATATCGCCCCTTGAACAGCAACCTTTCAGTCTCGCAGAAGATTGTACTGTATCTCACAGAATACGAGGCGTGGGGTGGGTAACCGTGTTGCAATACTTTACATGCTATTCTCACAGCTTCCCAGAGCACATCCAATAACTCGCAGTTTTGAAATAATAAACAGATGAAGGGGTCCTTATTTCTGATTTTAAATAAATGAATTAAAAATAGAAATCTGGCGATCTCAGCCTCTCCGTCCCCCTCGTCACCTGAGCGGTTCCTTCAGCTCCAGGTACACGACTCCCGCCCCTCCCTTCAGCCAGGCCCATTCATCGTCTCCTCATCCATCCCTTTAGAGCAGCATGCCCCTCCCTCAACACGGAGCGCTCCGCCGCCACAGGACGGATCCTGCCCCGCACCCAGCACAGGGCGGAGGGCCGGTTCTGCGCTCCCACTTCCCACAACGCTCTCCCGGGCCCCCCTCGGCCTTCTCCCCCTCCTAATCTCTCACTCACCATCCTCTACGCGGCTCCCGGTTACCATGGGCAACTGCGTCATGCGCGCGCGCGCGCACTGTATTCCTCCCACGTAGAACGTCCGTCCCGAGTTCGACGCACAAGCTCCGCCCACTACCCTGTTCTCTCCCCTCCCTAACCCTCCAAAGAACCCAGCCTCCTTCTTCGTCAGATACATGCGGCCTGCGTCGACGCAGGCACCGACGCGACTAAGCCAGCCTTTCATTGGCTGAGGAGAGCCACGCGTCCTCGGCGGGGCGGGGTTAGAAGCGGTGCCCATGTGCACGAGAAAGGAAGGCGGCGGCATTGCTGATTGGTGTTTGGCGAGCTGCAGGTAGGAGTGAGCGGTAGTCGGGAAGCGCCACGAGGAGTTAGGAGTTAGAGTAAGAGAAAACCATAGAGGCGGCCTGGCTTGCTTTCCCGCGGAATGCAGGACACGCCGGGGAGGGAAGGACAACATGTAATAATAATAATAATAAGTAATAAGTAATGTAGCAGAAGGGGAGAAGTTTGGCAAGACGCGAGGCATGTGTGGTGCTGCGCTCTTAGGGTATTAGTGACACTGAGTGTTTCTGCACTGTTAGAAGGAAAACCTGTTGTTATATATATACGTTTGTGTGTGTATGCATATGCATATATATGCAGCTGTGAGAATGTCGCTCATTTTTGCGGGGTGTGAAGCGGAAGAGTTCAGTAGTAAAGGTAGGCACTGGCGTGCCAACTTCAGTCGCATGAGAGAAGAGCAGATTGGACAGAGGATGGAGATGTTTGGGGCTGCGTACTGACCATATAGTTACAGCAGACGCGCACATGCTAGCTGAACTACAGTTCCCAGCAGCCTTCACAAACTGCACTTCCCAGAAGACTTGTGTGTTTTAAGTGTACGGTGTGTGTACAAACAGTGATCCACAAGTGGTGCATAATGGGAATAGGTATCCCCTGTTGTTTGTGCTCTCATCTGGTAATTAGAGATAAACAGAGTTGTAGTTAATAAGCTTGTTCTACACTTGATACACAGTATTTCCACAGAGCAGGGGTAGTAGAGTGAGAAGTCACTGCCAAGTTATGTTTTAAGGTGGTGAATAACAGCTGGCTGCTCCTGATGAGATTGTTGTAATTGTTCTTTAACCATCTGTGGCCCTGTTGATTATGTAGAAATTTAGCAGTTCTGCATCATGTAACAACTGGGTTGCTTCTTCATGCACCTTATGTATTTACAGTAACTTTTTGTACAGTACTTTGTCAGTTTCTCTTCCCTTTACCTGTCACACTTTCAATCGTCAGGGTAGTTAATATCAAAAGGATTGTGTGTGTGGTAGTTGAGCAATGATTGGTTGATTGGAGGGATATTGCCTGGGTAGTATGCATAAGGAGGAGTTAAGGGTGCCACTGTTTGTGGGTTTGTGGTGGAGATTATCAGAGGAGTAGGGGACACAAAATATTTACTATCTGTACAATTCTTCAGGCCCCCCGCCCCCTAGTCTTTCAGTATTGGACTATCATGATAGCTGACCCTTCCAACTGCTGGTGTTTGTGAATGTTAAGCAAGGCTCATACGGCACCTGAAGTAATGAGTATGTATACTCAGTTACGATTGGTTCATTGGCTACAGCCATTCTCAGACTAGGTTAACCTTGCTACAGTAATCCACGCTCTGTTAACTTCCTAACTGGACTGTACATTACAAGGGGTTGCCATTGGGCAGAGTCCAGAGCCTGCAGCTAGTGCAGAATGTGGCTACCATTTGCTATCTGGAGAAGCGAGTTGGGATCCTATTGTACCAGTCCTGAAAACAGTGAACTGGCTGTCAGTGAGTTACTGGGCCCAATTCAAAGTGCTGGTACTCATGTATAAACCCCTGAATGGTTTAGAACCCAAATATTTGAATTAACACTTTCCATAGTATTAGCCAAACTGAATTTTGAGATCTGCAGGGGAGACCCTGCTTATGGTACCCTTGATGAGTATTGTCCAGGAAATCGCTGTACAAACAGGACCTTCTCAGTGGTGGTACCCCAATTACAGGACTCAACCCAATCTCTCACTTTGTCTTCATTCAAATGGCAATTAACAGTGTTCAGCTGCCCAGGAAACTAAATGGTTTGCAGTCCAACTTCTATGAAGGAACAGAAGGCTATCATTTTGACTGGGTTTTAATGCCACACAGGGGATGGCTAAAGAATGGCAAGATGTCTGTGATGTAGGGAAATAACCCCCTACCCCAGAGCTTTCCAAACTGTGTGACGCTACACATTAATGTGTTGGCTGCAGTGAGTAGGTATGCCGTGCGAACGCTCCCCATGCTGCTTCTAGGGCTGGAAAGGGGTTAGTTTAACCCCCAGTTTGCTAGCAAAACTGAATTACTGTGTCGCGAAATGATGTATGCCCTACCTATAAAGTACACTTGGGGAGAGGGACCTGAAGATGATGTGGCGAGGGGAATGGCAGAACTGGAAAGGGCTTAACCAGGGGGGTTATTTTGAACGTGATTTAAGATTTGGGCAGGGACTATATGCTACAAAGGGAAGGAGAGGAACCTACTAAGGAGGTTCAAGGAATAAGGACAAAGTAAGCAGTGCCTGAAAAGCAGGAACCTGAGGAGACATGTTGGAGACATGAAGTTGAGAGAAATATGAGCTAAGTGAAAAGTAGGGTTTATTTGCTTCAGCTGTGAAAACTGTTTATTATTATCTCTTTGTGTGTTTTTTATTCCAGTTACTGCTCTATAAACGATTGCCCGTGATTGCCGAGTATTCCTAGAAGTCCAGCCCAAGAATATACTGTCAACCATTTCAGCCTTGCTTACATCTTCATTGACTACCTCAAAGAATTCTAAAAGGTTGGTGATGCAAAACCTTCCAGTGAGGAAAGCCAGACTGATAATTTTTCTGCAAAGTGTGAGACTATCTAGCATGCGACTGGTGTGTGCAGTTGTCTTCTTATAGGTGGAGAGAAGCTGACACCTGGAGAAAGCTATAGTTTGCTGAGGTAGTACTCACAGATAAATACTGGAGTTGGTGATCCAGGATCATCATTTTCTAATCCTCTCCTTTAGACAAAATTAGGATTCAGAATCTGAAACAACCAGAGTTTTGTCTGCAGTAGAAGGCCTTCTCTACCTTTTCTAGGGCTTCTCTGCTTTAATAGTGTGTCTCTTTCAAATTCTGGTAACTAAAAGATAATCAGCACTTGTGTGTGTTTTCCTTTTGATGTCTAGCCTCATTTCCCCCCAGCTCTCCCACTTACAGTCCCAGCATAAATCCATTTAACTATACCTCCTCCTGTTTATTCCAGCCACCAGTTAGATGACAATTCTCTACTTGACAGAGACTGCTGCCCATTAACAGAAAGAGTTGAATATTTATCCAGAGGTCAAGGGCAGTTTGTGCCTATACACACTTAATTCTGTTTTGTCTTAGTCATGCCTTTGGAGATCTAATTATTCTGTAGCCACAAGGGTAAGCTATACTCTTGCTGAGCATGGTATCTTGACTTAAACTGCCAGTAAAATATTCTACACATCTTGACTGTTAATGAAATTTTATAAATCTTGGCTATCTTTTATTCTTCTCCACACTACCTATCACCCTGTTGTCAGATGTGACCTCTCAGAAAGGTTGATATTTTTCCTGTACAAGATATTTTAAATCTTGCCTGTCTTGTTAAATCTCCATTCATTTTTTTGCA
This sequence comes from Podarcis gaigeae, assembly GCF_964106915.1. Taxonomy (NCBI): domain Eukaryota; kingdom Metazoa; phylum Chordata; class Lepidosauria; order Squamata; family Lacertidae; genus Podarcis; species Podarcis gaigeae. Next base: position 57,015,037 of record NC_139681.1, on the reverse strand, counting down.
GTAATTCTTTTTACTATGTTCATTTAATTTTTCAATACACATACAGTGGCACCTTGGGTTAAGTACTTAATTCGTTCTGGAGGTCTGTTCTTAACCTGAAACTGTGCTTAACCTGAAGCACCACTTTAGCTAATGGGGCCTCCTGCTGCTGTCATGTCGCTGGAGCACGATTTCTGTTTTCATCCTGAAGCAAAGTTCTTAACCCGAGGTACTATTTCTGGGTTAGCGGAGTCTGTAACCTGAAGCGTCTGTAAACCAAGCTCCAGTACCACTGTATTGTGACTCTGATCCCGAAATAATTAAATTGGGGAATTCGCCAATAAATTAAATGTTGTTTAGTATTAATTATGTTTTTTCATACCTTTCCCTATGTTAAAATCCCATCTATTTTGATATTCTATATGCAGATTTTGCTGAATTCGTTAACCAGAGTCAAAAACTTTCCAAAAGAATTCAAAGGATATACACAAATAGAGCTATAACTGGCACATAAGTTGATTTTAAACTCCTCTTCATCTGCTTCAACCCCACTATTTGCTTTAGTCAGAACACAATACAGTACAGTGGTATCTTGGGTTACAGACGCTTCAGGTACCTCTGGTTAAGAACTTTGCTTCAGGATGAGAACAGAAATTGTGTGGTGGCGGCACAACGGCAGTAGGAGGCCCCATTAGCTAAAATGGTACCTCAGGTTAAGAACAGTTTCAGGTTAAGAACGGACCTCCAGAACGAATTAAGTTCTTAACCCGAGGTACCACTGTATTTGAAATGGTAACTGTAGTTGCTCCCAAGACTTCCAGATACAGTGTACCTTGGGTTAAGTACTTAATTTGTTCTGGAGGTCCGTTCTTAACCTGAAACTGTTCTTAACCTGAGGTATCACTTTAGCTAATGGGGCCTCCGGCCGCCGCTGTGCCACCGCCACGCAATTTCTGTTCTCATCCTGAAGCAAAGTTCTTAACCCAAGGTACTATTTCTGGGTTAGTGGAGTCTGTAACCTGAAGTGTATGTAACCCGAGGTACTACTGTAGTTGGTAATGCCTTATGCCTCATAAAGACACTGGCCAGGGGCTGTTTGCATAAGAAATTTCTCTTGGTTATGGTTAGTCCTAACCTTTCAGTGGTACTAAGGAGGGCTGCTATTTAATATTTTAACAGAGTGTGCATAGAATTTCTTTGGAATGTATAGCAATTACCTTAGCAAAGATTATGCCGTAGATTCCATACATGCTGAGTGTACGATATGTGAACAACAAGGTAATAAAGTCCTCCCTCCCCTCTGTGTATTTCTGTGGCTGAAAAGTCACAGTGTGATCCAGTTCATGCCAAAGTTCATAGCATGAACAAATAAATAACTTGTTCTTTGGAGAGTGGGATTTTCACAGAATTTCCCAGCCTCTTTTCGTAGTTGCATTCCATTTGAATCTAATAGTTTCATTTTTCATGCACACCTTGAGACTCTGTATCTCACACACACACACACACACACACACACACACACACGTATATATCACCAATTTATAGGTTTCTAATTTGTAAAACTTGTGGAGACCCCCATGTTTTACACCAAAAACTGGTATCAGTCATCACAATTCCACTTTGACATCATGGCCATCACTTATGTGCCAGGCATGTGCCACTCATTCTGCACATCTTTATCCTTCCTGGGCCTCTGTGTGTTTGTGGCAAAATAGCCGTAGCTGAATAAACTCGGGTTGCCTGACACGCACCATTTAAGCGCTGTGCCCCCTCAATCTCTTCTAGGGGTTCCCTCAGTCCTCCGGAGCAGATTTGAGCAGTTCACAGTAGAGTTCTTTAGTGCAAGTGGATATGGTTGTGTTGATGGGATGCATTATTGCCCTTCCTATGGCAATATTTAAAAAGAAAGTGTGCAGCAGTTGCATTTCCTACCAGTGTCTAGCAGTGGTGGCGGGGCTTCCTCTATTTCACATATGAGGATGGGCAGGACGGCTAAAGCATCAGGGCAAGAGTTATCACAGATGCATCCTTTCTCAAAACTTTGTACAGTGGTGCCCCGCAAGACGAATGCCTCGCAAGACGAAAAACCCGCTAGACGAAAGGGTTTTCCGTTTTTTGAGGCGCTTCGCAAGACGAATTTCCCTATGGGCTTGCTTCGCAAGAAGAAAGCCCATAGGGAAATCTCTGGGGACCTCTTTTAAATGCTGGTGGTGGGGAGCAAAGCCTTTCCCCCCCCCCCCCTCCGGCCTTCAGAAGAGGTCCAGGAAGGCCGGAGGGGGCCGAAAAGGCTTTGCTCCCCACCCGCCAGCATTTTAAAAGCGGTCCGGGATAGCAGGGAAGCGCTTCCCGCTATCCCGGATGGCTTTTGAAGGCAGGCGGGGGGGAGCAAAGCCTTTTGCCCCCCGCCCGCCTTCAGAAGAGGTCCTGGACCTCTTCTGAAGGCTGGCGGGGGGCAAAAGTCTTTGCTCCCCCCTGCCTGCCTTCCCGGGAGAGCGGAGAAACGCAGCGCAGCGTTTCTCCGCTGTCCCAGAGGGCTTTTGAAGGCAGGCGGCGGGGGGGGGGGAGCAAACCTCTTCTGAACGCCGGTGGGGGGCAAAAGTCTTTGCTCCCCCCTGCCTGCCTTCCCGGGAGATCGGAGAAACGCAGCGCTTTCTCCGCTTTCCCGGACGGCAGCGCTGCCGCCCGCCAGCATTTTAAAAAACCCCGGGACAGCGAAGAAGTCCTCCGCTGTCCCGGGGTTTTTTAAAATGCTGGGGGTGGGAAGAAAAGCCCTTGTCCCCCCCCCCCAGCCTTCAGAAGAGGTCGGGGGACAGACTGTCCCCGGACCTGGACTGAAGGCGGTTTCCTTAGGAACGCATTGATTGATTTTCAATGCATTCCTATGGGAAACCGTGCTTCGCAAGACGAAAAACTCGCAAGACGAAAAAACTTGCAGAACGAATTAATTTCGTCTTGCGAGGCACCACTGTAGCTTTTAAAAGGGCATTCGCCATCTCCAGGTGAACACACGTGCCAACCATAATCCTTGGTTTTATTTGGGTAAACCATGGAGCTCATGCACTGACCTGCGGATTCCTTTCCTACTCTGCAGTAAAATGGCAGCCAGTGTCAGCACATTTAACATTGACATCCCTCGCTGGGACCAGAACACTTTTATGGGGCGTGTGAAGCACTTTTTCAGCATCACGGACCCAAGGACGCTGCTGGTGTCGGAACATGAACTGGATTCAGCAAAGGCATTGGTGGAGAGCTGCAGGTAGCCTGGGCAACTAACAATCGTTTTTAAAAAAACAAAACACATTTGGGACTCTTGCATGATCCAAGCATAGATCATATTCAGGTTTATTCACAAAACTGGTGGCACAGTGTCCATGTTACTCTAGAGTCTATTACAGAAAACGTGAATACCTGAATACATTTTCAAACCTCGATCTGATGAGAGAGGCAACATTTTAACAGAATTTCTCTATCCTGGACCTGGTGTTGAAAAAATACCATGAAGGACATGTAGGGATTTAGACACTGTTGTTTGGTCCCAGCTCCTGCCCACCTAGCAGTTCAAAAGCACGTCAAAGGGCAAGTAGATTAATAGGTACCGCTCCAGTGGGAAGGTAAACGGCGTTTCCATGCGCTGCTCTGGTTCACCATAAGCAGCTTAGTCATGCTGGCCACATGACCCGGAAGCTGTCTGCGGACAAACACCCTGTCCCTCGGCCAGTAAAGTGAGATGAGCGCCACAACCCCAGAGTCGTCTGCAACTAGACCTTATGTCAGGGGTACCTTTACCTTTTTAAGAATGTGTGTGTGTGTGTGTGTGTGTGTGTGTGTGTGTGCCTGTGCGCTCTGTGAGAGTGTTTCTCCCAGATTCTCAGTGCTTAACTTTGTAGCAGAGGGAGGGTGCTGCTATTCAGTTTGGAGGCTCGAGGTTTTAGAAAAATGGTGCTGGAACAGTTACTTCTTTCTCATGGCTGCAGGGCAGGCATTGTGCCTCCAGGAACCAACCAAGAGCAGCTGTTCTATGCCAAGAAGCTTTATGACTCCGCTTTCCATCCTGACTCTGGTGAGAAGATGAATTTGATAGGGAGGATGTCCTTTCAAGTCCCCGGGGGAATGGCTATCACAGGCTGCATGCTGCAGTTTTACAGGTATGAAGGGAGGAGTGTTGTTTCAGGAAGTTGCTTTTGTGAGACATAGAATACTGGGTGTTTATTCCTTTCAAGCACTGGTGATCTCAACTGAATTTTGAAATCTGTTCCTTATCATGCCTGCGCTACTTTCTCCCATTTTTATTTCTGTTCTAGATTGGTCTTCAGGAGTTGCTGTCAGGTGCTACATTAACAGTGAAATGTTTTTCAGGCAATTAATCCTTAGCACTGTGCACCTGCTATTTTATTGCAGAAAGTAGAAGCAGACACTAATTGTAACTAAGGCTGCAATCCTAATCCCACTTGCGTGTGAGCAGGAGGCATTGAATTAAATAAGATTTACTTCTGAGTAGACATGGGTAGGATTACTGAACACAGGCAGAGTCTATGCATGGGCTGAGCAGACAGACAGTGCACTCACAAAGTCATATCTGTGTGCAGCCAGTGCTTTTAAAACACTAAGCCCCAAACCATGGTTTAGCTCAGCCGAACATCCAGGAGCCTGCACGTTTGCTTGTTCACTGTAAGAACTGCTTTGGCTTGGCGTTGCATACAACTAAAGGCCAAGTCTGATAAAGGTGAACACCTTGGGCCAGAAAAATGATAACAGTGGTGTCACTTCTGGTTATTTAAATGGATGCACAATCCTATTCTGGCTTCTGGATCTTTTTTCTCTCACTCCCTTCCCTACAGGACAGTTCCAGCTGTAGTTTTCTGGCAGTGGGTGAATCAGTCTTTCAATGCCATTGTGAACTACACCAACCGGAATGCTGCCAGCCCCATCTCCCTCAAGTGAGTACCTGTTTAGGGTTACCTGATGGCATGAGGCAGGGTTCACCTAACCAACCCCATCAACAGAAGGCCTTCCACACAGCTGTGCTTTCCCCCTCTCTCTTCCCCTGTACAACCCCTGGAATTGGCTCTGGGAAATGGACAGGAGAATATCCAGAATAGCATGCAAGGAAGGAGGGGGATGATTCCATCTGGAGAGCAGGTGGAACAACTGGAAGTGAGCAACACTGAATTTCACTCAGTCATTTAGCATGTCAGGCTTGTTGTCTGGCTTAAGCTAGGATTTGCTCTATCAGCTGGAATAGTTTGACTACATTGGCAGGAAGCGCCCTCTGGGGAAATTGGATGATGCAAACAAATTGCTATGCATCCATTTGTCATAGTAACCCTATCAAGTTGATAGGGTACTTGGCACTTCTGAAACGGGCTCCAGTGAACAGAGCTTGGTGGTACTTTTGGCGTGGCAGAATCAAAGACCTCATTTCTTATTGCCCCTATGTGTGATATTCATAGCTTATTCACATGGATGGCTTAACTTTAGACTCTATGATGGTAGATTTTACCTGGCTGAAGTGGGGAAGAGGTTGTTGTTAGGCAACTTGATGCTCTGTCTACAACAATAGACTTCATGGTGGTTCTGTTTCCCTTCCCATTGGATCACAGAGCTAGAGTTGGAAAGATTCTTGGTGTCTTGTGTCTATTGGAGAGCCAACAGTGTAGGGATGACAGGTAGTGAATAAGCCTGCCACAGTAAGACCACACTGGTGGTGTGGAGGAGTCCCTCTGTTGCACAATTCATGAACTGAGATGGACTGTCTATGGACCTAACTTGCTTACCCTTTGGATGATTCCAGGCAAATTGGAGTTGCTTATTTCACTGCTACCAGCACTGCCTTGGCAACTGCCGTAGGACTCAACCTTTACACCAAGGTACCGTAGGAAAATGCTTCGTTCTTCTAACCACAAAGGGGCAGCAAGGCTGCAGGCGGGGAGGCAATCTTCCTCCAGTGTCTTCGGAGCTGTGGAAGTGTGATTGTCTGCTTCTTATGCATCAGCCTTGGGAACTGTACAAAGGGATAATTGGAAGGTGCACCATTCTGGAAGCAGCTTATTTTGGTTGTGAGATGTGTCCCATCCCTTCATTACTTCCTCCCTTCCTTCCTCCCTTCCTTCCTTGGCTTCAACTGTTGTATGTTATTGTAAGCAGATGTGCATTCATTATAAGAATTTGGGAGAATTGGAATAACTCTTGGTATTAGGCATACAGCGCCTATGGTATCCATAGCATAGGCACGGTGTCCCTCCTGAAAACACACACAGAGTTCTGAAGATCTGGTCCTCCTCCTAATTGCACTCCTGTCTCCTTGCAGAGAGCACCATCCCTTGTGGCACGCTGGGTCCCCTTTGCAGCGGTAGCTGCTGCCAACTGCGTCAACATCCCCTTGATGAGGCAGCAGTAAGTCTCTAGGTAGAGCTCAAGTGGCCTTTTAAGGCGGGAGGGGTGAAGGGGCGAGCTGTAATGTCATGATGCTGTGCTCTGCTTGCCGTCCACAGCCCAGGCCTTTGCTTCAAAGAAGGAATTCTCCTTTACCTAGCGGTAAAGGCGTTTGCCTGGGAATAAGGACACCTGAGTTCTCCCCGCTCCTCCAGTATCTAATAATAACTCACTTGCTCACTCATACAGCTGCTTTCCAAAGTCACTGCTGATAGCAGAAGAGGCAGCAGAGTAAACAAACCAGAAAGGAAGCTCCATTTCCTTCCCAAAGTGTATTTACTTCTCTGGAGGTGATTGGGCCTCCATTTAAACTACTAGTCTTAAAATCCTGGGCATTAGGTATCTAAACACAGACACATTGAGTGCTGAGTCAAAAACATGATGGGTGGGACCATTTTTGTTGATGAAAACGCAAACTGATTTCATATAGTGTGTCATGGAGTATATCCTAAGATGTGGGTGATAAGTTCTTGTTGTTCTTTCAACATCCTACTATTTTTCACCATTTGCACTACATTTCCGTGTGTTTCTGTGTGTGTGTGTGTGTGTGTTTGTTTGTTTGTTGTGTGTGTGTTTTTAACCTTCAGACACAAGTTTATACTCATTGAAGAGCTATAAGCTTTTGCATGATAGGTGTGGACAGTAGTCTTACACTGTTGCTCTACCACTGTTGAAATGGTTTCCTGTCTCCCTGGACAGTAAACTTGCATCATTCCACTTACTTCCTATACATTTTGCTAATATTGTATAACTTCCCTTATCTTCAGCTGAACTTGCATATGTTATGACCCTACAAACCAGTTTCTTTGCAGCAGCATTCCAAGGTCCCTTGCTCCCTGCCCTGCTTTTGTGTGTGTGTGTGTGTGGAAATTAATTAGATTCATAAATTCTCTATATAGGTGCAGTTTCACAAATTCAGCATTTATTAAAAAACAACAGCAAGCCCAAAACATGAGCCACAGTCCCTGGAGGAAGAAGCATGCACATATATAGAACATGTGCAGAGGTTAGGTACCCAGACACAAATGCAACATAAGTGCTGTCTAGATGCATCCTTAAAGCAAAATGCAGAAAAATGACAGCTAATTGTGTGGATTTGGCTGGTTGGTTCTAACCTTTCTATGGAAAATCCAGTACTACTGCCATTTTCACCTCTCTGCTCACCTTTTCCCAGCCCACAATCCCATATACTACAATACTCTGTTTTCTTTGTTCACTTAGAAAATAAACAGTTGGAATAGTTTAAAACACAATGTCAATTAGTATTATTTACCAGTTGTTAAAATGAGAGCACAAACCAGAGTTGAATACAGTTTTAATATATTGCCTAAGGATTAAGTCAGCAGGGTAATTGAGGCATCAGTGATTCAGAGACAAATGGGAAAAAATCAGTTCCACTAGGCTGAATGCTCATTGCTCTTTATTTTGGATTTGTTGAGGTAATCATCATACTCTGGTTACACAAAATATAAATCAGATTTTCCCCATGATTGCCTTTTTACTTTTATGTACAACCAGTGATGGTTAAAGGGAAATAACTTGGCTTGCAATGAACTTAATTGCCATGTGAATGAGATTTCAGCAGCCACCCTTAGTGACAGGGGTAAAAACAGTAAATTAGACACATGAAATACACAGCACAGGGCATGCAGAACCAACCTGCCCAGAATAAAGAAATGCAATGATGGACATTAAAACAAGTGGTAGGCCCCAGGTAGAAGTCAAACCTTAAGATTACAGAAATATGTTAAAATTCTGCTCTGCTTACTGCTGGTTACGCAGTTGTGGTGTGGTTTTTAATGGCTGTGTAGTTAGCTATAAAGAGAGGTAATCTATTCCTGCTCACAGCCACAACCATCAAGCATCCATTTCAAACACTGAGCTCCTTCTTGGCGCTCTGTGTCACCAGAATACTCTGATACCCCAGCTCCATTCTGCCTCTGTCTGCAAAAATGAAATGGGCTCACAGTAATGCTTGAGATGTCACCTTCTTATTGAGCCAGAAACTAGTTGCAAGATGTTTTCCGTGGCTTTTGTTGATAGATTTCCCCCTTAAATCAAGGGAAAATGTTGCAATGATAGGCTTCATTCAAATGGAGGCAACTTTTTTTTAAAAAGGAACTATGAACATAGTGGATAAGCACTTTGTCCAGGCGTTTAATTTGTTGGAGGTGGTGCTAGTTGCAGTAGTACAAATGCTTCCTTTAGTTTTCCAGATGTGTTCCGTCTTCCATATAAATATTTGGATGAATATTTGGAATAAATCGATTTATTATGGAAATCCCATGACTCTTTGGAGATATGTATGCAGGTTTTTTTTCTTAACGGGGGCCACTAGGCGGCAGCAGTGCGCCATCAAGATGGTTTCAGATGCTTCGTTGTCTTGTGGTATACACCATCTCAGCAATAGGATGCTCCTCATATTGATGAAGCACAGTAGCCTGCAAGGGATTTAAGAGTTTTTAGAGTATATTACCATGAGACCCTGCAATGTTCTGTGAGCAGATTTTTCCTAATTCATTAGTGAAAAACGGAGCCATGGGTTTCCAAAACGAGAAAGCATATCAACACAAAACAAGCCATGTGATTGGGAGGAAGATGAAGTGAGGGTTCAGATTATGCCCTGCGGCAGGCTCAAGTAGCTCCATAAACACACATTAAGTGCCACAGTTGTTTGGGAGTACCGCATTTTTCGCTCTATAAGACGCACCAGACCACAAGACACACTTAGTTTTTGGAGGAGGAAAACAAGGAAAAAAATATTCTGAATCTCAAAAGCCAGAACAGCAAGAGGGATCGCTGTGCAGTGAAAGCAGTAATCCCTCTTGCTGTTTCTGGCTTCTGGGATAGCTGCACAGCCTGCATTCGCTCCATAAGACGCACACACATTTCCCCTTACTTTTTAGGAGGGAAAAAGTCTTATAGAGCAAAAAATATGGTAGTTCTTTTTTTTATTATTATTATTTTTTATAATAATTTTTTATTGTTTTTACAAAACAAAAAAAAGCAAGGAACAAGGGTATAGGAAAAACAAACAAATCACAAACAAATACATAAAACATGACTTCCCCATACCTCCCCTTCTCTGCATCATTATTTTTTTTTTTTTATATTATATTATATTATTTTATTTTATTTTATTTTATTTTATTTTTTTAAATAAAAAAATAAAATAAAATAAAATAAAATAATATAATATAATATAAAAAAAAATAAAATAAAAAAAAAAATATGGTAGTTCTGGGGAGTGGAATATGCTGAGAGTGGGGGGGGGGGAGAGTCAAATGTGGGTAGGCCTCTATCCCTTTTCACTTTCTCTTCCACCCTCTTTTCTCTTTGCCCAGCGGGGTAGGGAAGTTGCAGGACCTACCTTGCCTTTTACAGTGGTACCTCGAGTTACAAACGCCTCAGGTTACAAACTCCGCTAACCTGGAAGAGTTACCTCGAGTTGAGAACTTTGCCCCAGGATGAGAACGGAAATCGTGTGGCGGCCGTGCAGCGGCAGCAAGAGGCCCCATCAATGAAAGCAGTTAAGAACAGTTTCAAGTTAAGAATGGACCTCCGGAACGAATTAAGTTCGTAACTAGAGGTACCACTGTATTTAGAACCCCACGAACTTGAGCGAGCTACAAATGGAGGCTTGGGGGACATGTGTACACTCAGAACTAATGAACCAGAGTGCCTCTGGGTACGTGTGCAGCTCAAGAATTTGTTTTTGGTACCTGAGCTAACATGCCCGTTACAGCTTTCTGCCTCAAGTTTTGTTTATTTCAGCAACTTAATTTAGAAGGGGTGAGTGGATTTCTTGCTGTTTGGAGCTGGGACTCACTTGCTGATCTGCTGCAAGTTGACCGTAGCTGTGCCAGTTGATTCTGACTGTCCTATAACCAACTCTAATGCCTCCCCACCACGGATGGAGGAAGGGGTGTGTGGTGGGGGCGGATCACCCTGGGTGCCTTCGCTAAGGGGGCTGACATTTGGCATGACTCCCAAGCCTACCCCCAGCCGTCGGGGGAAGGGGGGAGCTGTACCACTTTGCCAGTGGCATTCCTACCTTCCCCCTTCATTTTGACAGCTGGGGAAGGCTTGGGAGTCACAGGCAGGCGGCACGCTGAATGTCTGCCATTGGTGGCTCGCTCCGCCCCCAGCTGCAGGGTGCGCATGCCACTCTCTGCACCCAAGCGGCTATCCTGTGCCTGGGAGGGCACCCTCCGCGCCCCACCCACCTTGGGGGTGCTACCATTCTGGGCAGCGCAGTCAAATGCTCCGCCGTTGCTCCCCACCACCACCCTTAGGTCATTTTAAGATAATGGTGGCTTAGGGTTTTCTTGGGATTGGGAATCTGGGTCCCTTTGCTGTTCTAAGCATCCCCTCATGTTTCATTTATTTATTTTATGTATTTATTAAATTGATATACCACCCTTTAACTGAGGATCACAGGCTCATTTACAATATAAAAACAGGAAATATGTAAAATAATGGCAGACAAAATAATACCCCCTATGTTTAAATTAGCCAAATTAATTGGCTCAATTAGCCAATGGCCTGGGAGAAAAGGAATGTTTTTGCCTGGTGCCTAACAATATATAATTATGTCATAATTTCATGACATAATCAGAGAGCCTCAGACTGTCTGAATCAGACAGAGTCGGTGTCTGTTGTTTGCACATACATAAAAAAGTGAAATGTGATGTTCTGAGGATCCACATGTAACAGCGTCTTGCTGTTGTTGTTGTTTCCATCTCCTGTGTTCTCTTTGAGCTGTTCTTCAAGGCTCTCTCTTTCGGTGCTGTGAGGATCATGAGAATGAAGGCTGAATGTCCTGACCAAAGCAGGGGTGTTTGTTGTGCAGAGGGAAGGAAGGAGCATGTTTCAGATGCTGAGCGTGGTGGTCTCAAAAGTGTGGGTGTTCTAAAGTTCAGCATGGTCAGTCGCAATGTCTGAGATGGTGTGTTTGTGTTCGCATTTAGGGAACTCATAAATGGGATCACAGTGACTGATGAGAACGACAACCCTCTGGGCAAGTCCAAGGTAATTACCATCATCTCAGGAGTTTGGAGATGTAGAGTCATCATTGCTATGTTTGGAGGAACAAAGCATTTGGAAATTGTCTTGCTGACAGCCAAAGGAATCGAGAGACCTGGATATGCAGGCACTTCAGGTTTTAAAATGCTGCCCTTTTTGTGTACTTGTGATCTCCCCATCCTAGGGAGGATTTGGGAGTCGGGCACAATATCAGCACTTGGGGGAGAGAGAAAAAAGGGCAACAGGGAGTTGTGAAAAGATGAAAGCTACTGTCATGTCTTAAAGTTGGGCTTTTGGAACCTCTGCCCCAGGCCTAATTAGGCCTGCCAGACCTCTGCATTTTGCCTCTCAGGCTGCTGCACCCAAGCCATGCCTACCTGTTCTACACCTGTTGTGTTATATGGCATCAGATGTGGGGCAGCCAATGACCTGGCTCAGCCAAAATTATTAGTGTCTGCAAAGCACTCTGCAAGACCCGACTGCTGGCTGATGGCTGGGTCTTGCCGTGCCCCTTTCAAAGTGCTCCACAAGATAGCACTTTTGCAAGGGGCTTTGCCTACATGTCAATCATGGCCAGCAAGAGGTGGAAGAGAGAACAGACCTGCCAGCCGGATCCAGATCCCCACCTCTGACTTTGAGTAGGCAGGGGGAACCTGCAGCTCTCTGGATGTTGCTGAATTCCCAACCTGCATCAGCTCCAACCAGCATGGCTATTTATCAGGTATAATGGGAACTGTAGTCCAGCAACATCTGGAGGGCTACCGATTCTCCATCCTTGCCTTAAAGATTTATTTGTGCGCATGCCCAATAAACTTTCATAGGCCATAACCTTTCATCAGGCGATATTCTTGGGGAAGTGATGGCTGCTTCAGATAAGTGACTTTTGGCATCCCAAGAGAACCAAACCTATCTATCTTGTGGAGTTGGGGTGGTGGTCACTGGCTTGCACTACTGCCTGCTTATGATTTTAAGGGTTCTTGCTTTAAGCTTCTAATCTGCCTTCCGACCCCAAGAGCTGGAGCCACACTCAAAAATCGCTTTAGCAGGGAAGAAGATATGTTTCAGCTTGCATTGGCACACACCATGCATTCTTCATGACACAGATGTCTAAAGAAAGAACCCAGAATGCAGATGCTATGCAGATGCTATGCAGATTCTTTGTAGGTAGCATTGGACGCTTTGCTATTCCCAGTTCTGCTACAAATAAAGCCCAAGCGGCATATTTTCGTATCTCTTGCTCTGCCGAAACACGAAGCTTGTTGACCTTCAGATAATACTTTCTAAAAGAAACATCCTTAGAGAACAGGCCCCTACTTGCAGGCTGAAATCTGGCACAGGGAAAACAATGGAGACAAGGGTAAATAGGGGGAGGACGTGCAGTGATTTCAGTTCGTTACAGCATTCGGGCAGCATTCTTCAGCTGGAACTCTGGTGAGACAATGTAAGCCCAGGCAAGAGATGACCAGGGCATAGTTCAGTTTTTGCTGAGATGCCAGAGAGGAAGGGCTGTGTTTCTGCAGTGTTGTAAATCAGGGGTGGGTAACACCCCTTTGCCAAGGGCCACGTTCCCCCGGGAAGATCAGTGGGGGTGGGGGTGTCACGTGCAGTTAGGGGGCAAATGTAGTCCTTCTCTTTCTGCCAACCCCTTTTTCTCTTCCTTCTTGTTCAGCAAGCTGCTGGAGCAGGGTCAGATCACTTGCTTCCATTGCTTCATCCATATGAGCTTCTTCCTTCTCTCTCCCACCAAGGGCTGCAGTTTCCCAACCTCTCTTGTAAAAGGGAGAAGTGACATGAGCTGGCTATAGACTGAATATGAGGAACAAAAGAGAGAGACGTGCCCATCGTTATCTCCCAGTGTAACAGAACAGACAGTGCTGCTGTTGGTGTGGATCCAAAGAGAGAACAGATTGGAATGAAAGATCAGAAGTTTGGTGTTGCACATGTTGAGCTTGAGATGACGATGATGGATCCCTAAAGAAACATAAGTGACTTCGGCAGCAGTGTGGGATTTGATGAGGTCACCCAAAGGCCGTGTGTCGAGAAGAGCAGAGGGCCAAGAGCAGAGTCCTGTAGGGCACCAACAGAGAGAGGGAAAGCAGAAGATGGGCTCACCATTGTAGCAGGAGTAGGGAACCTGTGGATGTTGCTGGCCTACATCTTCCGTCATCCCTGACCATTGGTCATGCTGGCTGGGGCAGATAGGAGCTACAGTCCAACAACATCTGGAGGGCCAGATGTTCCGCCCTCCTGTCCCATGGGAACATCAAGATGCACTGGAGCATTTGTAGCTGATCCTCTTGATGTTGGAACCATGTTTAATGTATCCCTATTTTCGGTCAGAGGGTTGTGCTCTCTCTGTAGTCCTTCATTTCCCATCCTTACGTATCCTTTCTCAAAATTTAATAGCCATGAAAGTGCCCTTCTGAGTGTTGGAGACAGACTTAAACCAAGAAGTCTCCAGCCCAGGCATTTCCCCTCTTTGCCTGATGCCAGCCATTCTGAGATGATTGGTCCTCTATGTGTGTCATCATTTGAAGAACAACATTACTCTTTCTTTCAGAGAGCTGCGATCAAGGGGATAACTCAGGTGGTGGTTTCCCGCGTCGCCATGGCTGCTCCTGGCATGAGTAAGGCAAAGCCTTTGAACTATAGCTTGGCAAGTAGATTATGGGATGGGCACCAAAGATGACACATGGATTATTAATGTAAGGTAGCTTCAGCTGAGAAGGAGGAGGAGGAGGATAGGTATGAAGTTTTACCTCCAGTCAATGATCTCTCCTAAGAAGCAGGCCAAACTATGGTCTGCAAGCTCCACTCAGGAAGATTGTAGAACACTTGAGAATACCTGTACCTTGGCCCTATACTCAACTTCCCTCATTGTCCGCCCCAGCTGATTTGTTCTGATCCAGCTGATCGGGGCCATATTTACTGAACAGACTGGCAAGTCCTAGAGCCTGTACTGTATTTTGTTTTACTTTCATAACACTGCATTGGTGTAGTCTACTAATTTTCCCCTATAATTTTACCAGTTCAGGGGCCAATGATTTTCATAATATGGTACTTGTTTTGATAATGATTCGGGGGGGCGGGGCGGTATTAAAGTGAACTGCCGCAATTCACAATTGGTCCTCGAGGGTGGGTAGTAGCGAAATTGAGAACCACTGCTCTAGTGAGTAATATTGTGGGCTTTTGAAACTGTATTTCATCTGGCTCTTACTATGGTGTTCAGAAAGCAAACTGCTCTAATGCGGAAGAGAGTCATTATGCTAAGACCCCTCCACCCCCCCCCCCAATGAAGTCTCTATAATAAGGCCTGTCTCTACCTCGGGAAATCTGAGTAATCCCCTTCCCCATTCCCCTCATCTGTATCTTACAAGCCTAAAGCTGCAAGAGAATACTTTCTGAGCATGTGGCTGTGCACTGTTTGCTTATTGCACTGCAGAGCTAGGCTGAGGAAGAGCTTTCAAAACTAGTTGTACATGGAAAATTATTCCTCATACTTTAATAGATGGTGTGTGCTAAGAAGTCGCCACTGGAGGAACCTTGCCATCTTTATCTGTTTGGGCATTCTGATGTGGCTAAGTCCTCCTGGACTCCCAACATAAAAACACTTCAAACCAGAAGAGGTTTGCTGCAGAGTGCTTGAAATATCTTCAGTGCCATAAGCATTTGGACGTGTATTGATTATAAACCATTTAAAGTGCTGTTAATAGGAGCACCTGCAAATGTGGTGATGAGCTGCTCAGTGAAGAAGCTATTGCCCACTGTTCGTTTGTTTTGGGGTTTTTGCATCTTGCATGCCATTAGTTCCCTTGAGCCAGGATACATGGGCATTATCAGGAAAGAAGAGTCCTCCTGGGTGAACTCTAGGGAGAGATATTTTGTGTCTGTGTGGCTTCTTAAAGTCAGGCTGCTCCGCTGCTGAAGTTTACATAGCATGCATACATGGAGTGGCAGAGAAGCCGGGGAGGGAAGGCTCTTTAATATCCCACATCTCTTCTTAGAATAAACCAATGCTCTCTTTTTCTCCAGTTTTGTTGCCCATCATAATGGAGAGACTAGAAAAATATCCTTTCATGAAGGTAAGTAGCTCTAGAAGTATACCTTAACACCATTTTCTGCCCTCTGTATGGAAAATGAGTACCATTTTCCCAATTTAAAAGGGGGATAGGACAGATCCGCAAAACTATTGGCTGTTTGGCTTGCAGGCCATCTTCTCAAAGCTATATGCACAGTATCACCTTCAAAAATTATCAGACTGGTTGCAAAATAACCTTATTCATGAATAACAAGCAGGATTCAGAGGAAGACACAGCACCATTGATGAATGTTTTACTCTGAACCATATTGTAAGGAAATAAACTAAGAACATTAAGAATAATCTTTATGTAATCTTTATTGATCTTGCTGCTGCATTCAACTCTATTAATTGAAACAGACTGTGGAAGAAATTTCAGATTGCTAACCCTGACTGCAGACTTCTGCTATTGATCCAAGGACTATACAGCAATACAGAAATGAGGATGAGAGATGGTTTAAATGACTGGTGCTTTTAAAATGTCTTGAGGAGTGAAGCAAGTTGCATTCTGGCTTCCACTCTTTTAAATTTTTATGATAATGATCGGTTGCCATATTTAGTCAATGCAAACTCCCTCTCTCCAGTAATTAGAAATAGAAAGCTCTCAATACCGATGTATGCAGATGATTTACCGTATTTTTTGCACCATAACACTCACTTTTTTCCTCCTAGAAAGTAAGGGGAAATGTCTGTGCGTGTTATGGAGCGAATGCCTGCGGGTGGGGATCTGCTGCAGTCGTGAGCAGAGGATCCATGGTTCCCCTTCCTTCCCTCCTCCATGGTTACAAAGAATGGATCCACATGGATCCTCAGGATTTTTGCATTGGGCTACTCCAAACTCACTGTCAGATCACATGTCTGTGGCCACAGCATGAACCACAAAAATCATATATCCACTATTTTGTCTAGAATATTTTTTTTTCTTGTTTTCCTCCTCTAAAAACTACGTGCGTGTTATGGTCTGGTGCGTGTTATAGAGCGAAAAATACGGTAGTTCTCCTCTCTCTCGATTGGGCCTCAAAAATCTCTTGGAAGTGTTCATACTATAAACAGGAAAGCCTTTCTATAAATTCCTCTAAGATCAAGATTATGATTTTTGCAAACACAGTTGTAGGTATAAATGGTGCTTAGATCAGCAAACTGTAGAACAAACTTGCTCGTTTATATACCGGGGTATAGTCTTTAGTGAAACACTCTCTTGGATGTGGCATATGGAAGCAACGAAAGTCTTGGAAGGGCCAAGAGAAAATGGATCTAGTTGTAGCAGCACAGAATTAGGTTGAATAGCAGAAAAAGCTTGTTCACCATGAGATCAACCCGACAGTGGAACAAGTTTCCACTGTAATGTGGTGGAGTTGCCAACCCACTTTTACAGTGAAGTGGGGTAACCTGTGTCAGATTGATTGATGCTAGAGAACCTTTAATCAGTGCAGGATGCTAGATTGGGTCTATGGTTATCACATTCAACCTAAACAATGTCTGATTTCCCACAAGGCTCTATCCTATAGCTTGTCTGTTTGAATTTTACATGGTTTTATCTCTTGGAACAGCTCTGTAGATCTAGCACTAGGGCAGACTGGCCGCCAAAACACTGAAGCAAAACCTAGCCACTTTCTGACTTCCGTAGTATGTGTTCAGCATTGTCAGATCCCAACAGAGAAGAGGGCATGGATGGGGAACATGTGGCTCTCTAGATGTTTGATGTACTATTGTCCCCATCATCTGTGACCATTGGCCATGCTTGCTGGGGCTGATAGGAGTTGGCACCCAACTTCAGCTGGAAGGCCATGGGTTCCCACCGTTGTACTAAGGTATGAAAGTTTGGTTTCTTACTTTCTTATCTGTTGCTTTCTTGGCAGAAAATCCAGGTTCTCCATGCTCCATTGCAAACGATACTTGTTGGAGGGTTGTAAGTATTATGTGTGTCATATTGCCTTCATGAGTACCAACCTAAGGCACAGACAGCAAAACTAGATGTGGTGGGTAATGGGTATGGTATAAAACAGCTCTTTGGATACCCACAGGAGACTTTACAGGTTACTTGTGTAGCACAACAGCTGTTGAGTGACCAGGTGATTTCAGATGAGGAAGAGCAATGGGGAGTAGCCAAGATGCAATACTAGCGTTTCTGTGTGAAAAATTCTTCCATGTGTATGGCCTTTCTTTTAGCAGTTTTGAAGGTGGAATAGCAATGCTGGGTTTGCTGTCTAGAAAAAAAAAATGAACCTTATTTCTAACCGTCTGCCTTTGCCTTGTAGCCTTGTGTTCATGGTCCCGGTTGCCTGTGCACTCTTCCCACAACGAAGGTACAAGTCTTAGCCCTCTCTCTTTTTATACATTCTCTCTGTTGACTTCCCTATACAATTCTGGTATCTTCCTGGCTTGGGAGGGCAGCATTGCCACATGTCTTCAACCCCATGTGCCTTCAGTTGATTGATATTTGCTCATCATTTTGTGGGCAGGCATAGTATAATTTAATAATTACCTCATCTTTCCCACACAGGAATGATTCATGTTGGTATGTAGCCAAAATTGCAATTCACTCCTGTGCCATGTTTACTCTAATATGAAATCCCACAAGTTCAATAGGACTGGCTTCCTAATTGGTGACACTGAATTTTCCTGAGAAAGAAGCCAGCAGAAAGATTCTGGACTAACTAAAGAGGTTCTCTGGCCTCTTAGCTTGGAGTGGGGGGCACTATGTGTGTGGCTCTTTAATTCAGGGTGGTCCCTCTGCACATCCATACACAAGCAAAACTGTGGACTCTGTACACAACTATTTACAATTTACTATATTTACTATAACATTTACTATGGCACTGGTTCCTAGACATTTTCTAAAGAAACACACCCACAACATTTTGTCTTTGACTGGGACTTATGTGTCAGTTCCACTCAGGATGGGTTTTGCTGACAAGCCTTGCGATGCACACACATAATTATCAAATCTACCATGTGACCTAGTTTGCAAGAGAGCGTATTAAGTGATTCACTTAATACTGATTTCAATATCTGCCTCCATTTTTTTGTTCTCATTCTTCGGGAGAACAAAAGCAAAGGCAGTTTTGCTGCCAGCTTGAAATCCATATTGCCTAAACTCTCCTCTATGCTCTAGAAACATGATGCAAAGAGCCTGGCAGCAAGTGCAGCTGCAGACTGGCTCTCCTAAGCCTCTGCTTCATCAAACTGTTCAGTTAAAATTTACAGCTAGCACCAGGAAAGCCGATTGTGAGTGGTTTATTTACCCGTAACAGGTGAGTAGCCAGTCCTTGTCCCACCTGCTAGACTACAGTTCACTCTTCATTCCTTTAGGGGAGGAAGTGAGACCTGGCAAGGGTAAGTGACTTGCCCAGAATTATAGAAAAATAGTGCAAGTAGATAAATAGCGGGAAGGTAAATGGTGTTTCTGTGCACTGCTCTGGTTCGCCAGAAGTGGCTTAGTCATGCTGGCCACATGACCTGGAAGCTGTACGCCGGCTCCCTTGGCCAATGAAGCGAGATGAACGCCGCAACCCCAGAGTCAGTCATGATAGGACCTAATGGTCAGGGGTCCCTTTACCTTTTAGTGCATAGCAGGGTACAAAATCTTACTTGACTTTTTTTGCGCCTAATTGGCTCCCATTCCCATGTCACTTTATAGCCTTGAGCTACATAGAGGATCAAGTCTTTTCTTCTTTTCCTTTCCAGCTCCATTGCCCTTTCACATTTGGAGCCTGATCTCAGGCAATCGATTGTGGCCAGACATGGAGACAGTGTGACTTATGTCTATTTTAACAAGGGATTGTGAATGAAGCCTCTATCTCGGGAGCTGCCTGGACCTGCACTCGTGTTCTGAGCTTCCGAGAAGCGTCTTGTTAGCTATTGTGAGAAATGGGGTGCTGGGCTAATTGGACCTTTGGCCTGATCCAGTCTGGCTGTTATGAAGCTCTTAGGTGTACAGCACTCCTCACAAGGATAGGTGTTGTAACCTCCCTATGGATTTTTCCTCCACCTTCCCGGCCATATAGTTCCTGCTCCGTTCTGATACGTTATCTGTGTTCTATGCAACTTTGGGATTTCCAACTGGGTGCCTCATTTTGTCTTTCCAAGGCAATCTCTGCCAAGCTTATCTTTGTCAAAATCTGTCTTGGTTCCTAAAGGGTACAAAACCTCCAAATAGATGTGAAATGGGGAAGTTACTTTGGGCTTCATACTGGATAACTCAAAATCAAAATATAGGCCTGTATCACTATGGTGTTGATTTGCTCATGTGCCTTCAGATGGACCAATTTCCTCTGCTTAATCATTAAGATAAATCATGTAAAGGTAGGTTTGACTTGGGGTCAGTGTAGGAAATTATCGTTTAAGCACACCCTGCAAAAGGTGGTCAACTTGTGACCTCCATGTGTTGTTAGATTCCAGCTCCCATCAGCGGTAGCCAGCATGACCAGCTGTCAGGGATGATGGGAGTCATAGTCCACCAGCATCTGGAAGGCTATAGGCCCATACTCAAGTCAATCAAGAGAATGGGACTAGAATAATGTTTCTCCCACCACTGCTTTTCAAGACCCACAGTGGGACATAAATTTTCTATGCATGCAAAAATGGGCTACTGGGGAGAGAGTTGAATGTGAAACCTGTTTTCTTTTTTCATTTGGAAAGATGAGCCTATATGTTCTGCCTCCCCAGTATTCCTTTCCAGGAAAAAAAATAAATTCCACCAGCTCGTGCAGTAGCAACCTAGTTCTCCCTGAGAAAGTAAACTAGGGGTGGTGAATTATTTTCAGCCCAAGCACTTAGAATCATAGAATTGTAGAGTTGGAAGAGGGACCCTGAGGATCATCATGTCCAACTCCCTGCAATGCTGGAATATGTAGCTGTCCCATATGGGGATTTAACCCTACAACGTTGGTGTTATCAGGACCAAGCTCTAACCAACTGAGCTGTCCACATTCCCTTCTGGTCAACCTGCTGGGGCCCACAGGCCAGTGGTGGGTGGAGCCAGAGATGAAAGTGGGCAGAACAACAAATGTAAAGCACACCTTTTTACTATAGGCTAGGGTCTACACACACACAAACCTCCCCCCTCCAACCTCCATCCAGGCATGCAAGAGGCAGTGTAAGAGTTCAAGAACACATTCCAGACAGGCAAAAACACTCAAGGAAGGTGGGGAGCAGGGCAGGGGATGGCATATGACCTGGGAAGATTCTCAAAGACCAGATAGAGATCCAGAGGGCTGCATTGGCCCTTAGGCTTCATGTTGTCCATCCCTTTGTCTGTCCTGTACCACTTTAGGGTGTAGGTGAGTGTTCACGTAACTGAATGCTTCTCTGTACAAAAAACACAAATACACCCACATACAGCACAGAAGAATAACATGAGTAAAGGCTAGGAAGGTCCCCAGAAGAACATACATTATGTGTGTTCCCCCACCTGCGCTCTGAAGTAATTTCCAAACACAGGTTTGCCACTTTATTGAGAAGTGCAAGTTGCCCAGGTTGCTTAGGCTAGTATTAAGACTGACTCTAAATAGTTGACATTTCCCATGCTGATTCTTTGGCAGCACCTGGGGTTAACAGAAAAGCAGCTGTGGGGCCTACATGCAGACACATGCTGTCCGTGCAGCTGGTTAAGGATGCAAATAGCGCATATTTTCTACCTCTCCCAAACCAGGGTGTTGCACTGTTCTGGAGACAACACACATCTGATGCTCCCACTCACTCAGGTGTAAGTTGAGCAGGTCCTTTACTGAAATCTTCTGTCAGCCACATACTCACTAGGTGGCTTTAGGTGAGCCTTAGTCTTGCATCTCAGCCTTAGACCCCATCTCCAACCCATAGGTGATAATAGTAACCAATCTTGAAGTTAACTGTTGTAATGATTATTGAGATAACGTGTGTGAAGTATTCTGAACACTTGAAATGTGCTCTTTTTAAATAGTAAATACTTTCATTATGCAAATCAAGTTCTTGCATGCAGAAATTAGAATGCTTGATGGGCGGGAAGACACTCCTGCAAGGTATTCATTTAAGGTACATGTGCCAAATTATCATGAGAGTCTGTCCCTTGTTGGTAGATATTTTAAGCAGCAATTTATTTTAAGGATCTGATTTGCCTTGCATTGAAAATGACTGTTTGAATCCAGGAGCTTACTGATTTTTATATGTGTTTTATTATTTTTATGTTAAATGTTGCCCAATTGTGTATGTATATTTGTTTATGCTGGTGCTAGCCAAAGTCTGCCATATTGGATGGCAAAGTATTGGAATATTTTTTGCTTTTTGCCATTCTTGGATTTGTTCAGGATGAACTGACATTCAGTGTTGCTTATTGGGTCAAGAAAAGCTCGCGCCATTAAACATGCCAGGGAAAGGCTTTCTTACATGTACAGGAAAGACAACAGAATAAAACACACTGCAATCTTATAAACTGTCCCTGGCTCTTCTCTTGTAAACATTTGGAGCTATAAGTCCTTTCTGCTTGTGGTATTTATTCAGCTGTGTGGCTTAGGCTTCTGTAGACCATACAAACCCATTAAGCCCACTGTGAGTCCCTCAGATGTCTTGGACTACAATTCCCATCCTCCATAGGATTGGCAAAAGCCAGATCTAAGCATTGGTGATAAGAACAAATATTCTTAAATTGCTGTTGCTTTCCTTGATACACACAGCCCAGGCATTCCATGATTTGAACTGGTGACATTCACAGAATCTTCAATGCAGTATTCTGAGTCATGCTTAATACTCTACTGCATTGGGATTTAAAAATGTTGGGGAACCCTGTGTAGATCCATAGCTGGGGCTTTCTGTAAAGCATGAGAAATCTTCCACTTTCCCAAGTAGTGAAATCTGCTGAGTGACAACATGGAAATCCCCATTGATTTTACTAGGGCTATTATTAGAGTCATTATCTTGGGCTGCTTGTGATATTGGAATGGAATAGATTGAACTGGTTGTGTAAAACAGGTGAGTGGGTTGTGGCAGGCATTTCCAGAAGGATGGTGAGGTGATGAGTGTTTCTGCCTCTACTCCAGAACTTTTCCCAGCTGCATCTCCTGCAATCTTATTTTATTTTTACTTTACTTAAAGGTACCCCTGACCATTAGGTCCAGTCGCGAACGACTCTGGGGTTGTGCGCTCATCTTTGGCCAAGGGAGCCGGCGTTTGTCTGCAGACAGCTTCCAGGTCATGTAGCCGGCATGACCAGAGCAGCTCACGGAAACGCCATTTACCTTCTCGCCGGAGCAGTACCTATTTATCTACTTGCACTTTGACGTGCTTTCGAACTGCTAGGTGGGCAGGAGCAGGGACCGAACAATGGGAGCTCACTCTGTCGCAGGGATTTTAACCGCCAACCTTCTGATCGGCAAGCCCTAGGCTCTGTGGTTTAGACCACAGTGCCACCTGCGTCCCTTTTAGTTTACTTAGTTTCCTTATTTTCCGCTACACCTCATGCGACCTTATTTTCCAGATGCTTTATGGACTTACTGTTGCTCCAGCTTTGTGCAGATGTCTGTTAGATATCCCTGTTGCTGTTTGAGGGAGGCCTGGGATGATAGACTGGTGACTCCCCAACCGTTTGTCATCTGTTCTAAACTCCAAGGTCAGCCGATCTCAGACCAAGTTCAAACTGATTTCCTTACCCAAACAAAAGTACTCCCCATCTATCTCACCCTCCACTGAGCTATACAGTTGGATCACAGGTTAATTATAAGAGGGTCTGCAATCTGCAGCCTGGAGACCTCAGAAAAGGACAAACAAGATGGCTGCAACACTTCAGTGTACTAGATGGTAAAGGCCATATATACCACTTGACAGCAGAGGTCATCATTTGCAGCATTGCAATTGCTTTCTGAGGAGCTGCTTGTATTTCTGCTCTTCCTGCCAAATATGCTGTAGATCAGCAATTTTTAGAAGACAGAGCTGTACCTCAAGTCTCAATATTTACCTTGCATTGGCTTGACCGTTGGTCCACTCTGGCTGAATGTTGCAAGAGCTGATGTTCCCTAACTCTGGTAAACAACCTCCACCTCTCTCTGGCCTGATGGCTGAATTGCTTATCTGCTTCTCACTTCTCTTCCTGTCCCCTTTTTGTAATGAGTTGGTTCGCCCTCTCAGGTTTCCTGGATAGGTTTCAAATTCCACCTGACCTCACTGCCTCAAGTTTGCAATGTAGCTCAAGAGTTAAGTTTACTCCTGCTGCCCATCTTTCAAAAGGCTTATCCTTTATTTGAGTGCTCCCTTAAACAGTTTTTGAGGCTGGCATAAAAAAGACACACCCCAAATCACTTTCCCTACAAGAATAAGTACCACTGCATGCCCACATGGTATTGCACAGAAACCCTCATCGTATTCTATCCCTGATCCTTTTCAGATAAGTGGAAGTAGATCAATCTCAATCCATACTAAGCAAAACACAAATAGAAGGCAATGGAAACTTCCCTCCTGGGGCAAACAGAATATTTTT
This sequence comes from Podarcis gaigeae, assembly GCF_964106915.1. NCBI lineage: Eukaryota > Metazoa > Chordata > Lepidosauria > Squamata > Lacertidae > Podarcis > Podarcis gaigeae. The sequence continues at coordinate 56,991,077 of NC_139681.1, read as the reverse complement.
CAATGGGGTGGTAGCAGGGAGGAAGTAAAATGCTCCTCCATGTACACTGTGACTTTGATCTTGCTCGGAAGCCCTCACTGTGGCTATCTCATAATATGTGAAACGCATATTGGTTGCTTACATGCAATCAGCATCATGTACAGCTTGGTCTCGTGGTGCAGGGTCTAAAACACATAGCTTTGTTACCTGGGAAGGAGCAGCATCTAAGGGGCTTCTAAGCAGCTTGCAGAGTCCCATTGATTGAATGATAAAGGAAGTAATTTAGAATCCTTTTGCCTCAGAATTTTTAGAGCAGACAAAGTTGGGTATGGGAAGCAGCCTCATTGTCCCCTCCTCCTGGAAAGTGCTTCAGGTCATTTTGTTTTAAGGCTCTGTATGTGTGCACTGTACCTTTTAAAGCACATCCAAAACACATCATTTCCCCCTCAGAATTCTAGTTTACCCCTCAGAGTTAAAATTCCCAGGAACCCTTAGCAAAATAGTGCCAAGAACCCTTTGGGGGAATGTGCTTTAAATGCACTTTAAAGGTATAGGTTGCCTACTCACAAGGGTTTTCAATCTTGCCCATGGACGGTCCAGGAATCAGCATGTTTTTACATGAGTAGAATGTGTCCTTTTATTTCAAATGCATCTCTGGGTCATTTGGGGGGCCCGCCTGGTGTTTTTACATGAGTAGAATGTGTGCTTTTATTTAAAACACACCTCTGGGTTATTTGTGGGGCATAGGAATTCATTCATATTTTTTGTCAAATTACCGGTATAGTCCGGCCCTCCACATGGTCTGAGGGACGGTGGACTTTCCACTCACTAGACTGGGGCAAGGTGAGAAATTGTAGCCTTAGTTTTGCTTCTGGAGTACATTTTAGATTCACAAACCAAGCAGGTTCCATTTCACTTGGGCTGTGGGGGGGGCAGGGAGATCAGTTGACAGACAAAGCATTTCCTTTATTTTCTGGCTTCCTGCAAGTCAAACACAAGAGGTTTTTTGTTTCTCAAATAGTGCTGATTCCCGTAGGAAAAACACCCAGGCCAAACCAAACCAAGTCTGGCATTGTGCATACAAGCCGTATCTGTACTCGTATCCAAAAGAGCTGCACAGCTTATCATTAACAAGATAGTACTTGAAACATACACTGTGTGTGCCAATTGTATTTCAAGCTGATGTGCCAATCTCTGGGCTACATGACGTTGATCAGATAGCTTGTTTACAGAAACTTGGCAAATACCAGTTTCATTGTCAGTAGCTGTAGATGACAGGAACGTTTCCTCAAGAACTGGAAGCTAAAGCAGGACAAATTCTATTATGCATCAGCTGCAGGAATAAATGTGTAACTACTGAGTCATGTTGAGGAGGTGTCTCTATCCTTTGCAATCCTCTCAATCCCAATGCCCTTCTAAAGAATCGGAGTGGAATTACTAGTCTTGCATAGCTATATAGATGTATATCCCTATAAATGTGTTTTAAATCAAAGCAAGTGTGGATGGTGACATCATTCCACCAAGATGGTGGCTTAGACCATAATTCCCTGCTCCCCACAGATGAATCAGTTAATTTGACAGATCCTAGAATTTGATTTATGGGACATGGGTGGCGCTGTGGGTTAAACCACAGTGCCTAGGACTTGCCGATCAGAAGGTCGGCGGTTCGAATCCCCGCAACGGGGTGAGCGCGCGTTGCCTGGTCCCTGCTCCTGCCAACCTAGCAGTTCGAAAGCACGTCAAAGTGCAAGTACAGTGGTACCTCGGGTTACATACGCTTCGGGTTGCACACTCCGCTAACTCAGAAATAGTGCTTCAGGTTAAGAACAGAAATCGGGCTCTGGCGGCGTGGCAGCAGCAGGAGGCCTCATTAGCTAAAGTGGTGCTTCAAGTTAATAACAGTTTCAGATCACATAAAAATGGGATCTGAGATCACATTTTGAAGCATGGGACGCTGCCTCAGTAATAGGCCCTTGAGGTAATAATGTGGGTTCTTCAATGGCATTAAAAGGAACATTTATGTTGGATTTACGACTGATATACTGGTTAAATTCAGGACTGATATAGTGGAAGACCGGTCAAAAGCATCAAAACTGCAATAAACTTAAAGGAACTGACATATTAAAAGATTGCAAAGTGAAGATCCTACGCTTGAAGCACAAAGTTGTTATCTGGGCCCTGTCAAAGGAGAAGCAAGAGGTCAGGTGGCAAACTGGTGGACCTCAAGGTCAGTAATCTCCACAATATTCTCAGGGTGACATGGGGAGAAGGTTACTGTGGAGACCATAAAAAGCTTAATAGCATGGCTTAATGAACTGTTTCCTGGTTTACATTTATTACTGCAAGATACAGAGCAAGTCTGTAGAATATTTAACCCCAAGCTAAGAGAAGGAAAGATGCCCAGGGATCTGATAGTTGGTTTTTATACAATATGTGATGAAGAAAGAAGTCTTTAAAAAACAACAGCCAGAAGCTTGGAACCACTGGGAAGCACACAAGTCTTTATCAGGATTGGAGCCAGAACATGCTACAATGCAGAAAAAGCTTTAAACCCTACATTGAGCAACTGAGAAAAGCAAGACTGGGACACCACTGGAAATTCCCCTTTAAACTTATAGTCAGCTTTGATTACCTAGTCTCTTTACTCACAAAGAAGCAAACAAACTAAGGCTGTTTCTGGGTCTGAAACCAAATAGTGAAGACAATGATGATTCCAGTTCTTTGGAAAATACCAAAGAAACCTTGATTCTGCTCAGACAAGCCTTCAATGGGGGTCAAATTCTAGGATCAGTCAAATTAACTAATTCATCTGTGGGGAGCAGGGAATTATGGTCTAGAGGTAAATTTCCCTTCCCAGATGAATAAGCTTGCATATGCTCATTATTGAAAACCTGGTGATTTTAAACACAGTGCAACTTGTAAAAGCATGATTTAAAAAAGGAAAATCACTTATACTAAGAACGAAATAGAAAACCATATAGAGGCGTGAACTGATAAATTACTGTAGAACTCTGTGTGTGCCCAACCAGGTAGGCTTATCCGAGCTTCATCTGTACATCAAAGGAGAAAGATGGCAATTCTCTATCATATTCAGAGCTACAAATTACCACATTACCTATGGAGAGATGTATAATTATATATGTGCAATTTCATCCTCCTACGATAACTGGAAGTGGGTCAGGAAATCTTTAACAAGCGACCCTCGAATACTGAATATTGTAAACTTGGGTGTTTTAGAAAAAGAAATGAGAATGGGCTTCCAGCTTGTAAAGTTGTTTATGAACCTATTTATGGAGTGGAAGTCTTGCTTAAGAATCAACAGTTTGGATTTGGGAATGTTTTCGATAAATGGGTGCAAAACAAAGGTGTCCCCTGTCCCCAGTATTATTTGCCCTAGTGATGGAGCCTTTAGCAAATGCTTGTCTATCTTTAAAGGGTATTAAAGTAGCTGACCAGATTTACTTGAACTTTTTTTTACTAATTATATTGCTGTAATGGTTCCAAATCCCAAGGCGCAATACCAGCTTTAATGGAGATTACACAAGAAGACAAAAGGGGGGCAGGATTGCAAGCCTATTATATAAAGGCGAGGCTCACATCTTTTGCTCCACCCGCTTTTGTCTCTGGCCCCAAGCACCATTGGAGTGCAAGCCCTGGAAGGTTGCCTATGTGGGAATGTGGCCCTCGGGCTGAAAAAGGTTCTCCATGCCTGGTGTCCTGGCTGCCTACTCCTGTTTTACAGGCACTGCACAGCTGTGATTGTACAACCACATGCAAAGCAGATAATTGACTGAAATCAATGTGTCCTGCATCTGCAATCAAGATACCAGAGTAATAACTAGCTCAAAGGTTAGTTAACAACACACTGCAACAATCAATGGTTACTAATATGAATATGCTTTAATAACATGAATATACTTCAGTATCATTTTAGGGATTAACTGAAAGAAATCTGAAGTGCCTATTGCTATCATTTCATGCTACTTCAATAGCAACCAATTATGTGCAACTCTGCAGTGAGGCATTTAACTCTTCCCACTCCTCCAATAATATTCCCAGTCTAGGTCAGCACCATGAATTAAAACACACGAATTTCCCCAGTGAATCCTGGGAACTGTAGTTAAGAATGCTGGGGAATAGTTCTGTGAGGAGAAAGCTATAGTTCCCAGGATTCTTTGGAGGAAATAATGTGCTTTATATATGTGTTAGATGTGCTTTAAATGTATGCTGTGAATCTGACCTAAACCACCTGCCCAGCCCCACCTGTTAGCCCTAGGCACACAGAGAGAAACACTTTTGACACTGAACCATCAACTTCAATTCTGGAATTTGTCATAGGAACAAGCCATGTTGTTTTAACCATGTCCAGTACTTGTTGCATTACAAGTAACATGGACTCTCTGTGATGTAGAAGCATGTGCCAATTTTTGCGGAGGAACACAGAGTTCCATTCTGTTTCCCATCTCTCTTTGTTTGAACAGCAGAATTCAGACACTGATAGTGTCGTCACTACCTACCTAGTTGGTAATAAGCGAACTAAACTTGGCTCTAAAATTTCCTGTAGAACAATTGATTTCAAATAATTTCTATACTGATTTGTATCATAGGATCCCTGCAAGTCTGCTGCAGAATTCTTCCTAGATGAGCACATTCTCAGTCTCAAAATCTCTTTGGGCACTTGCTGTGTCTCTGAACATAAATGCAGAGTAAAGCCTAGCACACTCATCTCTGGCTGTCCATAATCTTATGAATTGGAGGGACTTAAAAATTTAAAATATTATTGTCTGCTTTTTATATTTGAAATAGTATTGAAAGTGGCTTAGAGATATGCAATAAAAACAGAATACAAAGGAGCACAGAAAACCAATTAATAAGTAAGATCTTTAAATGGTGGGTGGGATTGCCAACATCATTTTCCTGGAACCTCGGGAAAATTTTGAATTTTCTATTTATTTATTTTTTGCCATGCATGTAAATCTGTGCACAAGTTAAATGCGTGTAAGTTGCAGGCTTACTGTACTATATACAGGAGCAAACAAGAAGGATAACAGAAGCTGACCACTTAAATTCAGGAGTAACTAGCTTTCTAAAAACTTGGTGTCACCAACAAGTCATGCCTATTTTTATATTGTTACACTCACCGCACCGAGCATAACTGAGAAGGTTCAGCAACACAGTGCTTTTGGTTTCATTTCGAAAAAGGACCCTAGAAGTTACACAATTACTGGTGTTCTGTAATTGTGCTTATTTACAAATATATAATTCGAGCATAGGTGGAGGCACAATGTAAACACTCCAAACAGAGAGCCAAAGTTCACTGTGCCCATATCAGGTGACCAGGGAGACAGACAGCCCACTGAAATGCTGTTAGCTGGAACTCAAAATGCCAGCCCTCTGTGCCTGTATGTCTTCCTCAAACAGCAGTCTCTTCACACACAGGACACATCAAATTATCCTTACTCAGGTTTGGGTATTTTAGGTATTTCCTAGCCACTTGAAAGGCTTGCCATTGGTAGCAGTCAGCCAATCACTGACAGTGGTCTTTTGGATCATATCAGGGAGGCCGAGATGGAGGGGATGTTGTCATCTGGGAGGCAGCGGTTATGAGTTATAAACTCAACCTGATTGGCATAAGGTATGAGCACAACAGGTTGCCTTCATCAGTGGGAAAGTTCACTGTGTCTCACTGGTCAGCTACCGCCTGCCTTAGGTAGAGCAGCCCCAGGTCAATAAAACGCTGACCTGCCACTGTCCACCTGCTTCAGTGGGTACTTGGAGCTCCGAATATCCCTCAACAAGCGGAGCAAACTACTGTACCAGCCAAAGATGAAAAGTTAACCCTACCATGTGGGAATCCCTTGCAGACAACCATGGTGCCTGGAGACAGATTGTGTATCCGCAGCAGTGATCATTTAAGGAATGACAGCTGCGAGAAGCGCAAAGAGAAGAAATGTCATGGTACATCTGCAGTGGCACAACCGGATGCCGTATCTGCTTCAGTTGCGATGAAACATGTCTCTCAGTATTGGTCTCTACAGCCACAGCAGGCGCTGTAACTCTCCAACAGTTTGACTTCACCCACAAAGGTGCACTCCTCCATTGTCTCCCAAGATGGATGGATGCCAACAAGAAGTCTTCCAAAACTAATACTAGTTTCCTTCTCCTTTATGACCCCCAATCCCACAACAATAGAATATGCCATCAACCCACCTATAAACATCAACAGTCCGTTCCTATATGGATTTCCTCGTGTTAACTGCCTATGAATTGGACTGTATGGATAAACCCGTTTATATTTCTAAACTGTAAAATGGGGCATCTTCCACTGATGACTTTTCTTCTGTATTAGTTTCATTTCAGTTCTGGTATACTTATGTTTTCTTTGCATTAAAGTGTGGGGTCTTTCGTTTTTGTAAAACTTCTTAATCCAACCCAGCACATTTTAAAATTTTTATTTGGATCCAGGGATAGCAAAAGATTTCTCTTTCATTGAAAGATGGAAATAATAAAAGTTTCCTTTGTCTACAGTCAGTCTTACACAAAGTAAAATGCACTTAAATGCTATTCAGTTACATGCTCAATAGAACTTGAGCATGTAACTGAATTTGGGACTGCAACCTTTGTGAATTACATAGCAACAAAACAAAAAACAAGGCATTTCTAACTTCTATTTCTCACATATTTCAAGGCGTATGTTCTTGTTTTCCACATATGTGTTTAATCCTCCTCCTACATCCTCTCCCCTTCCCAGAAACACAGCTTTCCAGATCCTTTGAAGTGTTATTTTGTTAAGATCAGTATTACTGCAGATGACGTCTCTTGTTTTCATACAAAACCTGGCTGGCAAGTGCATATTTGTATCTTTGACTCACTACATTTTATTGCAGTTGGGATGGGTGAGGGGGAAAGAAACCCAACAATACACATTTGGATGTATTTAGTTTGTGATATCTGGAGTGTTAAGGGTAACCAAAGCTGCCAAATACTATTTCAGGTGGGAGTGAGGAATAAAGAAATTGCAAAATGCAATCATAAGTGCCGTAATAAAGGGGAGGATGCAGGTGGCGCTGTGGGTTAAACTACAGAGCCTAGGACTTGCCGATCAGAAGGTCAGCGGTTCCAATCCCCGCGACGGGGTGAGCTCCCGTTGCTCGGTCCCTGCTCCTGCCAATCTAGCAGTTTGAAAGCACGTCAAAATGCAAGTAGATAGGTACCACTCCAGCATGAAGGTAAACGGCATTTTCATGCGCTGCTCTGGTTCGCCAGAAGTGGCTTAATCATGCTGGCCACATGACACGGAAGCTGTACGCCGGCTCCCTCGGCCAATAAAGCAAGATGAGCGCCGCAACCCCAGAGTCGGTCATGACTGGACCTAATGGTCAGGGCTCTCTTTACCTTTACCTAAAGGGGAGGCAGAATTGGTTAGCCCCAAACAGCTCAGCTGGTAGAACTTTATGTAACTGTAAAATGCAAAACCTGGTCTAATAACATCTATTACTGTAGTAATATTATAATAACAAATTTCAGATGCTCACCCCCCCACCTCCAGTACCCGAAGTCACGAATGCTACCTGAAGGAGAACAAAATCATAAATGGGCTTTTGGCTTCATACAGCAGAGCTCTTCTTAATGATGTTCTCATGCGAATACACAATTCAAGGTGGATCTTAGCATATGAAGATTCCAATTTCATAAAAGCTGTACAAATCAGTTACAAATGAGATGGGGGTTGACTGTTAACAACAATAAAAAAATCTTAATTTTAAAAAAGACTGCTGGAATAAACAGGTCTTGACTAACTGACTGAAAACAACAACACAGAGGGAGGGGGTTATATACATAGAATGTTTAGAATGTTGTATTATTTTATTGTTGTTAGCTACCCTGAGCCCGGCTTCGGCTGGGGAGGGCGGGATATAAATAAAATTTATTATTATTATTATTACACGGCCTGGGAAGAGGTGCTCCATAATGCACGTTACCATTTACAGTGGTACCTCAGGTTAAGAACTAAATTCGTTCTGGAGGTCTGTTCTTAACCTGAAACTGTTCTTAACCTGAAGCACCACTTTAGCTAATGGGGCCTCCTGCTGCCGCTGCACAATTTCTGTTCTTATCCTGAAGCAAAGTTCTTAACCCGAGGCAATATTTCTGGGTTAGCGGAGTCTGTGACCTGAAGCATATGTAACCCGAGGTACCACTGTAATGGGGAGGACACAAGATTATTTTAAGTAAGTGAATTAATACATATTACATGTAAAGAGCCTCCCCCTCCTCATGTGAGACCATTGTCTAATGCCTAAAATTACCTAAATGAACCACTGTTAGGAGGAGAAAATGAAGGATTAGATCTGTTACAAATCTCTGGGACAGCTAGTTAATACGTACTGTACCTTTGTCTCAGTACAAACAGCAAGAGATGCATTTTCACCTCAGTGTGTGTGAGCAACTGCCATACTAAATAAAAAAACAAAAAAAATTGAGCATATAAATGGTACAGCATAGCACTGAAGGCTAACACAGATGTAATTATGTATGAAACAGCCCACTTAAGCGGTTGAATGAATTGGATTATATTTTTTGGTGCCTCCTAGAGTTCTAAGATTGTTTGAAACTAGTTGTGCATTCAGATGATCCAGTTTCAGCTGATCCAGTTTCTTTCCTTCAAACCATTCAGAATGGCCACTACATTTTGGATGGTGAGCCGCTGGCAGAGCTGTCCCTCAGCTTCCTGGCATGGTGATCAGTTGCCCCGGTGCCTTCATGAAAGGAACGCTATTATCAGCTGGATGGCTCATGCTCTCAGCTTGACCCGCCTTTCCCTCTCCTTTATGCACCTCCTAAGTCACTGAAGCCGCCACAAGGCAGATGCCTCTTGCCAAAAACCCAGGTTGCTTCAGAGGCAGGTGCATTCAGACACAGGGCGCATAAAGACAGGCTGCAGATTCTCTCCAATCAAGAAATGCTGTGATTGTCACCGGTAATGGAAGGATCAGAAGATGCTTGGGTGAGTGTTTGGGTATCATGGAGATTCAGGAAGTGAATTGAATGCAGTCGGCTGTGGGAGTTGTGCCGCGTGTGCTGAGAAGCAGGACAAGGATTCATGTTCGGCGTGTGAATGAGCATCTTACTCTAGTCTAGAGCAGCTGCCTTTTTAATCTTGCCTATCCTTTACTAACAATGCCAATATGTCTGATGGTTCTGCACCTATCAAAAGATCCCGCCGCGGTGGCGGAAGGCCGAACCCCCAAAAAGGACCCTGCGCACTCCTCTTCTCCTGAGTTTTCAATCTGCTGCCCCTTTAAATGTCTTTATAGTTGGCGGATTCTCTCGCTTTGCCCAACAGTTTCCGCCACACTTAACATGGCCGCCTCGCGGCTCCTTTCATTGGCCGACGCCCAAGAAGGCGGAACCTACGCCTCATGTCTTCTGCTTCTGCGGCGGTCTTTTAAAGAGCAGCGGAGGAGGCCAATGAAGGAAAAGAAGGCCCTCCTCCTGCCCAATGGAGAGCATGCCGTAGGCGGGCAAGCCTCCCGGGGTACACCAGTTCACGGGTCAGACTTCACAGTCGCCGGGTGAAGAGAGCTGGGGAGCGGGGGGTGGGGTGGGGGGATGGAGAGGAGGCTCCTCGGTGCAATGGCTCTGCTCCTCTTCCAGGCCTTGCCCGAGGGGCTCCCGGCCAGCGTGGAGCCCGCGCAGGTAGGAAGGAAGGGGCGGGGAGGAGGGGCCAAAGGGTGGGGAGGGAGGACTCCGGGGTTCGGGCCTCTGAGGTGGGCGAGTGAAGGGCAGGGCGGGGAAGCCCAAAGGGGGTTGCGGAAGGAGCAGCAGAGAGGCCTCTGCCCCCGCTGCGGGGAGGGCTTGAGGGTAGGTCCGGGGTCGGCTGCTCAGAAAGGCCCGCGAGGCGAAGGGCTTGAGGGAGATGAAGGGGCATCCCTGTTGGAAAGGCTGGTAGGGTCGTTTGTTGTGGCAAAAGTGTAATCCTTGGGATGTTGTGCTTCTCGCAGTAGAAAATGTCTGGCACATTAAGCCTTCCTGGGGAAAACGAAATGTGCATGTTAAGTTGTCATTCCTGATTTCATACATTTGCTTCCCTGTGTGTACAAGTGCAACTAGGGTTCACCCTCTGGCACTCTGTGGGCTGATTATATCATGTGGTGTTTTGCACTTCGGTTTACATACCTGTACAGTGGTACTTTGGGTTAAGTACTTAATTCGTTCCGGAGGTCTGTTCTTAACCTGAAACTGTTCTTAACCTGAAGCACCACTTTAGCTAATGGGGCCTCCTGCTGCCGCTGTGCCGCCACACCGCAATTTCTGTTCTCATCCTGAAGCAAAGTTTTTAACCCGAGGTAATATTTCTGGGTTAGCAGAGTCTGTAACCTGAAGCATATGTAACCTGAAGCGTATGTAACCCGAGGTACCACTGTATATACAACACACACACACACACACAACCTCTCTTGTGAAGGATGTACAGGCATAGATAGTATAGCTTGCCGCTATGGGATGCAAGTCCCTATTCAGCTGATCCTACTGTTTATTTTGAAGGGCTAACCTGCAGGTAATAGACAGGTGTCCTTAAGGTGGTGTGTATTTTGTGTGGTTGAGTATAAAGTATGGCATGAAAAGTGGTCCTGAGTAAGAAAAATGTCATGTGTGAAGCAGTCCTAATTCCAGAATGCTAACTGTTTACATGTGTGGCAACCAAATATATAGTGGCATCTTTTAAAACAGCAATCAAACTTGCCCTATATAAGAGTTTTCATCAGATGTAACAAGTATGTAAGCCAAACAGGATAGTTTCTTCCCGGAAGAATGAATGGATGCAACTCAAACTTGGTAAATGGAAACCTACAGAAACTAGTGGGCGAACATTGTGTTCTCCCTAGGCATTTTATCTCTGACCTTAAGGTTGCTAAACTTAAAGTCTAGGACACAGAATTAGAGGCTACATAATGAGTGTCCAAATTTTTAATGAGTGCTCTCTTGTGGTCTAAATAAATGATTATCGCAAAAAGGGTAATTTGTCTCAAATTTTAGTGTTTCTCCTCCTATATGCTGCTAAATGCAGTTTGTGTTGTTCCCCTTCTTTAGGAATTTGTTTTTTTGCATGTTACTTGTTGAAGTAGTTTCTTTTGCCCTTTTGGTTTTTTTTTTTTTTTGGTTTTCATATGTAATCTTTTGTTTTCGTATGTAATAAACTGGTTTTGAAGATACCACAGAGTGCTCTTTTTTGCAAACATATGTCTGGGAAAGAGTGGAACTTTTTTGGAAAAGAAGGAGGAGAAGGGTTTGGCATTATTAGTGAAAGTTCAAAAATCTGGAACAGGGAGGTGGTTTTGTAGAAGAGGCATTTATTTTGTATCTGGATCTTGGAAGGCAATTCTCTTATGGGGGAGCTGAATTGTAATCTTTGCCATATCAAAGAGGTAAGGGGATTGATGGTAATAGGAGCAAGGCCTGTTCAGCTTCATTTGCTTTTGTTAATTCCATCAACCATATGGGAATGTTGTATACGTGTTTTCTTTTTGTGCTGACTTCCTGTATTTGAATTAACGTACTGGGTTTAAATTTGCTTGAACATGCTTTTACCATTCTATCTTTTCAGTTTCAGTGAAAAAATAGTTTATGCTATAAACTTTTGGGGCATTACAAACCTTACAGATTTTGCTAATGCATGTGGAAGGTATATATGTATGTCCTGATCAAGAAAAGTAATAGTCTCGTTCTAGTCTGCCTTGGTCAGACCACACCTGACGTGCTGTGTCCAGTTCTGGGCACCACAGTTTAAGAAAGATATTGACAAGCTGCAATGTGTGCATAGGAGGGCAGCCAAGACGATAAAGGGTCTGGAAACCAAGCCTTAGGAATGGTTGAGGAAATTGGGTATGTTAATCTGGTAAAGAGGAGACTGAGAGGATATGTGATAGGCATCTTCAAATATCTAAAGGGCTATCATATGGAAGATGGAGCAAACTTGTTTTCTTCTGCTCTGGTGGGTGGGATTCAAACCAATGGATTCAATTTATAATAAAGGAGTTTCTAACTAAACATCAGGAAGAAATTCCTGGCAGTAAGAGCTGTTTGACAGTGGAACAGATTCCCATGAGAGGTGGTGGACTCTTCTTCCTCCTTTTAAGCAGAGGCTGGATGGCCATCTGTCATGTATTGCCAGGGGTTGGACTAGATGACTTCTGGGGTCCCTTCCGATACTACAATTCTATGATTCTGTGATATATCTTTAAGGCAACTGTGAGAAACATTTGGGCAAACAGATAGCTCAGTTGGTAGAGCACGAGACTCTTAATCTCAGGGTTGTGGGTTCAAGCTCCATGTTGGGCAAAAAGATTCCTGCATTGAGGTGGTTGGACTCGATGACCCTTGTGGTCCCTTCCAACTCTACAATTCTATGATTCTACAGCTTTCATCACTCCTGGCGATTGGCGTTGCTTGCTGGGGCTGATGGGAGTTGTAGTTCATCAACACCAAGAGGGCCAAAGGTTCCCCACACTTGCTCTAAAGTATTTGAGATGGAGTGAATAACAGAGGTGGGTGCCACCCACTAGCAAATGATCCTTCCATGGCAGTTGATTTCTTCTATGCATCCTTGCCCAATTCCTAATTACTGGCTATTTGTGGTCAAGTGGTGACTGATGAACCACATTGCTAGTGAGTCAAGGAAGAGGATCTTAGATAAAATTGAGTGGAGATAAAGTTTATTTATTATTTATTTATAAAAATATTAAATTATTATATTTTATAATTATATTTATAAAAATATAAATTATTTATTTATAAACCACAAAATCCTATAGAAGGCATCTAAGCATTGTCCAACTAATATTAAATCACAGTCAAGATAAGAAAAATATAAAAACAGAAACGTTGTAAATAACTGGCCAATCTCTTAAAATCCATCAACTGAAGAGACCTGTTGATACAAGAAAGTCTTGAACAGATGCCTAAAAATAAGAAGTGGTGCTTGGTGGATTTTTATTGAGAGAGGGTATTCCAGGGTTAAAACTGTCCCCTTATTGTAGAGTTTTCTATTTTAATCATAACAGAAATCACTTGTTCTCCATTCTCTTCCACATGCTTAGACTGAAGTGAACAGGGATCTCATATATTCATATACAGGGATCTCAAGGTATTCCTGGAGAGATACAGAGAGGAGGGCTGTTAGGGCAGCTTCTAGGAAGGATGATTGCAGGTTTTTCCCTCTTATTATTCTTGACCAGTTAGATATTTGAGGTTCTTTATTTTAGGAGCTTAACACCTTTGCTGCGCGTCATACCATTACAATACTGTACTTGAGCACAGACATCTGCCATGTTGTTTTATAATTTACAAAGCATTGCTAAGTACTGTATAAAAATTAAAAGTAACGCAGGCCTTTGCATAAGCTGACATTCTACAATCACTTTTGTAGAGTCTTACCAACATGTAGGTTCTTGTTTTGAATTGCTGTTTTAGTTTGTTGGAACTTAGGTTAGAGGGGAATGTTTAGAGCCTTGAGTCTTTTGGATGAAATACATACAGTAGACTTTAGGTAACAGGCTGAAAACTGCCTGTCCTGAACAATCTCTCTTGGATGTTTGTTATGATGCTGTAAAACATTTGCAAAGGTTTAAAGCTTAGGGGGAAGAGAGAAGGCCCACGGCCAAACACTATAACTTTAGTGAGATAAGTGACTTGAAATACACTCGCACAGGACTTAGGCTGGGGTCTGTCCTGTTGCTAACAATTTGGGAACAAAGACAGGATGCTCAAGTCAGTATTGTTGGAGGGTGTAGGAGGCTGGAGAGCCAAATATGGCGGGAGTGCAGCAGGTAGAGCTTCCATTCAGGCATGTGATGAAGGATGAATGAATGGGAGAGAAACATAGGAGTTCTGTGTAGTTGGTAGGAAACTTTTAACAGCTTGAGGCCAGTTTACTTAAAGGATATCCATACACCATATATGCCCACTCAGCCACTTCAATCCGTGGAACCTGTACTGTACTTTTGCAAGTGCCACATTATGTTTGTTCTACACTTGTAAATAATTGATCTTTTAGTGTGGTAGCTCCTCACTCTGGAATTCCCTGTCCATTGACATTAGGCAGACACCTTCACTGTATTTTTTTTCAGCATGTGTTAAAAACTCTCCTGTTTAGGGAAGTCTAGCCAGACAGGTGAAGTTAACCTGTATTTAAGTCTGTAATTTTAGCTTATAATGTATAATTTTAACTGCTGATTTTACTCATTTTCAGATTCTTTAAACTTGTTCTTAACTTTGAGTTTTATTATTAATAATAATAAATTCTTTTTCATTTTCTTTTAGATGTTAGTCACTTGTTACCCAAAGTCTGTAACTGACTTACAACACTGTTAAAAACAAAATAAATATACCATAAAACAGAACAAAAAACAACAAAACGTATATTTTATATTTTTTGTAAATTGCTTGGAGGTTTCATATACAATTAAACAGTATATAAATTTTATTAGATAGATAAATAAAAGGTGTGGACAGAGAAGCAAAGGCCCTGGGGAGGCATAGAGATTGTTCTTGTTTGTGCATGTAGCTAAATTTCACATGCTGGAACTGAAATTTCATTTGTAATAATAATAGTTATTATAATTTCGATATTTTTGTACCCAACCCTTATTCCAATCTGGAGCAGAAGGTGCCTTTATGTAGTAAATCATTAAAACAAGCATCTAAATTAAACATAACTGTAAAATCATTACATTGTACAGTACTAAAAAGTGGTGTGTGCACTGTACCCCAATGTAAAACAGATCTCAAATAAAAAACCTGGCTAAAGATAATTTTCAAATGGTGCTTAAACATGTCAACCGCAGGATTTCAAGCCATGGAATATACTGTTGAAAGACCCTAATTCACATTCATTGTAAAGAGCCAGAATCTAGTTCAACTTTTGATACTTTCTGAACTTGGTTTTGCCATTGTAATGGAAACTGCAGTTGTCTATTTGGTGTGGAGATGTATGGCGGTCAGACTCTTTAGATTATCTGGAAGTGCAAATCTGCAAGCACAAAGAGCAACATGTGTTAGGTTTGATTCAAATTTATTTGCCTTATTCTCCATGTGCCTTTTTATGGAGGTCGGCGCAGTTTTAAGCAGATGACCTTAGCATTGCAATAAATAAGACCTTAGTAAGGCACTAAATAAGTGTTGCGAGCAGCGTAAGCTGGATTCAGAAGGAATGCTTCAGCTGAGGATGATATTTGAACATTGCAGAGGAAACTACTGATTTCATACAGTTCTAAAGAGGTAGAAAGAAGTTATCTGTTTTAATAATTATCTGACTATGAATTTGTAAACAGAAAAAAAGTTTGGGATATGTTGGTAAAGTATTGACAAAAAAACATTGCAATAGGTAGTGTAAATGGGAAAAGGAATGCATACAAATTGGGATTTTATAGTGGGTAACACCTCAAAACTATGTTCCATGCTGGATATGGTGATGGAGGAAAATATGCTCTATAATGTGTTTCTTGGAGAAAAGAGGAGCATGTAGAACACAACTTTCCATAACCTCAATAAGACTGGATTGCAGTGTGGCAGCAATTCATAGTACTGACTGAGTGCTACTTCTTCAGGAATGGCTTGGGAGGACAACTGATGTTCTAATATGGAAACTTGAGCCTTAGCCTAGTAGCAACTGCCTTTGTTGTAGTGTTCATGTGCTGACCAGCGGCAGTTGCCACGAACTCTTGGTGTATGTGCCAGATGTATGTGAAACTTTGGCCCCTTTCTGCAGCTTTCTAAGAGCAATTTGGCCTGGAGGAGCAGAGCTCATCAAACATGTTCAATGCATTGTAAGGTCTCATGGTGAGTAAGACAAAGTAAGAAACAGTGGTACCTCGGGTTACATACGCTTCAGGTTACAGACTCCGCTAACTCAGAAATATTACCTCTGGTTAAGAACTTTGCTTTAGGATGAGAACAGAAATCGTGTTCTGGCCGCGCAGCAGCAGCAGGAGGCCCCATTAGCTAAAGTGGTGCTTCAGGTTAAGAACAGTTTCAGGTTAAGAACAGACCTCCAGAAAGAATTAAGTACTTAACC
Organism: Podarcis gaigeae; assembly: GCF_964106915.1. NCBI lineage: Eukaryota > Metazoa > Chordata > Lepidosauria > Squamata > Lacertidae > Podarcis > Podarcis gaigeae. The sequence continues at coordinate 56,975,023 of NC_139681.1, read as the reverse complement.
CGAGGTACCACTGTACTTCAAAATCTTTCAAATTAAGTCATAGAGGCTCATTTAAGTTTGTGACTATAGCATCTTCTTCTGTCTGGTTTTGCATTCTTGCATGTAGGGTTGATGAAAGCTCTGGGGCACGAATTTCAAAACTTACTTGGAGTTCTGTATGTGGTAATTCCATGACATTTTGGCTGAGTCCATCTTTACCTGTTTCCTTGTAGTATGATTTTGCAAAAACAAAATGCCTTTATGTTTTTCTCTCATGGTTGTAAAATAAAGCATTAGTGTTAACTGGATATTCCCCTTTCTCTTGATCTCTCTCCAAACATCTTGTGTTGGAGTTAATTCACCTATAACTAATGCGGTTTTCAGATAAGCCGTTATCAGTAACTTAAGAATTCAACATTTTAACTTTTATGTAAGCCTGCATTCCAGCCAAGATAATCCTCCCTTCCTTTCACTAGCAGCAATAGTTCCCAGTTCTTTTGATCATGCCTCATCTTGTGAGCCAAAGTAGGGTCAAAACAAGTCAATCTTGAAGCACCAGGAACCAGTAGGTGGCATTCTTACCTCAAACTGAATGCTGAATGTAGTAGTTTTGTCTGATGTTGGGGGATCATATGTCGGTTTCTTTCCCAGCTATTTATTAGAAGTTGCTTTCTGAGAAGCAATGAGGCTAGCCGCCATTTACTGAGGAAATTATATAGTGGAACCTCGTGTTACGTACTGTCCTCCTTGCGAACACTTCAGGTTACGAGCTCCGCTAACCCGAAAGTAGATGCTCCCGGTTGAGAACTTTGCCCTGGGATACGAGTGGAAGTCACGCGCTGGTGGGAGGCGCCATTAGCGAAAGCGCGCCTCATGTTAGGAACGGTTTCAGCTTAAGAATGGACTTCTGGAACGAATTAAGTTCGTAACTGGAGGTACCACTGTACCCTACCCTTCAGTGTTGCTGTTCTCAGTGCAGCTAACAAATCCTATGAGAATGAAAAGCAACAGCCCAGATTCAGTCCATCTGGTGTGTAAGTGGAAGTCAGGTCAAGGGCTCCCTTTAGTACAAGAGGGCTCTCCTCCTCCCATGTGCCCCCCTCCATTTCCCAAATCTGGTTCAGGAAGACCCACAGAACAGCATGCAGAGAGAGGGAATCATTCCACCTGGCAGGCAGAAATTTTTGCACTGATGGGAAACAATCAGAAGAATCTGATGTTGATTTCCTCCCAATAAAATCAGGAGATTGACAAGACACAGCATCACAGCAGGGCCTTTTAAATGTGGTTGTGGGATCAGAGGGTTATTGTTTTGTTTCCGTTATAACTATTTATTTTGTTATTCTATATTGTATTTTTATCTTGTTAACCGTCCTGAGATCTTCGGATGAAGGATGGTATATCAATTTAATAAATGAAATAAATATAAGATACGGAAAAGTCTTTGCCTAGTGCAAAAGAGGCTTGAGTGGATTCTGGGCACACCATCTTTATTCCTATTGTGGCACTAATCCTAGTCCAGCATTAGTAGCTTGAAAACTGAACAAGTTGTTTAATGGGCGAAAAGGGAAGATAAGGAAGGCATGGGGAAAGGCCTGTTTGCTTCCTCTTAGAAAGTTTCCTCTAGTGACTAGTTACTCCCAAACAAATCAATGTGGTGTTGAAATTATCTATATTGTATTGCAAGTAGCTTTATGCCAAAGGAAATTTTTCACTTTTAATTTCTTTTTTTAAAAGCTGCATAAATGCAGGTGTATTTATTGTCATTTAAGGAAAGTCTGTTGTGTGTGTGTGTTTGTTTAATAGTTTCATAGCTGCTCTACCAGTTGGATTGTGCTATTTCTCATGAGAACTCTCCAATGTACGTCTGTGACAATCACACTCAAATGTAAAGACACTTGCAGCTGGGACCTACTTTCAACTTTTTCAAGGATGTGCTGTGAAAGCCTGCAAAACCAATTCGACCCAGTACAAAACTTGGATGCTCAAATGAGTTTATGTGCTCCCGACAATGGTTCATGTATACAGCAGTATCAACTGACATAAAAAATAATAATGCTGATATGGTAATCATGCTGCTATGTCTTATATTGCAGCTTGTTCCCATAATGCACATGGGTCCTGGAGTACTAGATATCACCACGTTGTGTATCTCTTTCACCATATGTATTTCCAGAATTATATTTATTGAAAAATGCTCGATTTATTTTTATATAGTCTCCCATTCTGGAGTAATGGGGTATCTCTCATGATTTTATAGCAGCATTACAAAAGACAAACTCTAGTGTTAAGAAATCTGTTCTGTTTCGTTTTACTAATATGCAAGATAAATGAGTGTTTTTCAGTTTTTCAGATTGCAACAGCTGTTTCAGTTTGATTTCCCCAAGACATGAGCTTAACTGTGGGTTGAAGCAAGGCCCAGATGTACAAAGTACAGAGTACAGGTCTACTGGCCTTGTACTTTGCCTTGCTTAAACAGTCTTGATCTGGATGAAATAGAGGTCACTTGAAGGCACACTGAATTGTGAAAAGTTTGCTTCTGAGTACTACTAGACTGAGAAACAGTAAAACCTAAAGTTGGTGCAGGATTTCTTTGCTAAAGATGCCTGCCCTCTTCACAAAACTAAAGTTCTCAGGATTCTTTGGCTAGCTGTCATGGCAATTTAAACAGATTTGAAGGTACAGTAGATTGATTTTGTGGTGTAGACACCCCTTAGCAGATGTGCTCTATATACTTCAGTGTAGCAAGCTGAATTTTATAGAGAGAGAACTTTTACATGTCTGGAAGGGTCCCAGGGACACAGTGCTCTACTGTAAACAAAAATAAGCATCCCACAGTGCTTTTAAGATCTAATTTGTATGGTCAGGGATTGGACAGCATGTGGTATGTCTTGCATAAAGTAGTAATAAAACCAAGAGTGAAAAATCTTTTTCCTCACAGCAGCTCATGTGGAACTTGATCCTGAAGGCCCATCAGAAAGATAAATTTCTTAGTTCATCAGGTTCTACAATTATAAAAGAGAGAGAGACTTTAAACCAACAGGTTAAATTAGGCCATGGAATGAGAGCAAGTTTACTTAAACTGATAGTGTTATATTTGTATTTATGTTGGACTGACACAACCTCATCAAGCTGTTTTTATCTTCATTCTGGACATTTTTAAGGCCCAGGACAAATTGCTATAGCTAAACAGGTTGGGACAGGGGAGGGGGGAAGCATTTTGACTATTTGCTGTACATTTTGGCTAGGGTTGCCATATCTCGAGAATTTTCCAGACATATCTGGAATACTGCAGCCGCAAGCAGTACAGCTAAATGTATGGGAAATTCCAGGTGTAAGGCAGCCCATGTCGGCAGTGTCAACAACTTCTCTGTCCGGATTTTCACTTTTTGAAGTATGGCAACCCTAATTTTGCTGCTTTCTATTAAGAACAAGTTTTCTTCCTAAAACAGCACTTGGAAACCTATGGCTCTCCAGGTCTTGGACTGCCAACTCCCATCTGCCCTAGCCAGCATGGCCAGTGGTCAGGGATGATGGAAGTTGTAGTCCACAAACACTTGGAGGGCTGCAGGTTCTCCAGTGGTATCTTAATAGAAAGCTGATTTGACTACCTTAACCTCTCATTTTTAATAACCAACTACCAAAGAGGTGACCAAAATGAATAGGGTGTTAATAGAAGACATGGTGAAACTGACACTGCATTCTTAAAGGTACAGTAGTAAAAAGAAAGTCTCGGAAGAAAGGCAGCAAAACACATGCAGAGATAGCTGTCTCTGCATGCCTTGATGACCTCTCCTATTTACATTGTGCAGGGTAGGAAAAGAGCAAGGAGAGGATGTCATGGCAGCCCCATGCTTTTTCCCAAGGTAAAGGAAATACAAACTATGCATGTGCATTGCAAGTTGCTTAACATTTTGTTAACAGATTGAGTAATCCTTGCAGCTCACAGTTGGGAATGACATGTCCTTTGTACTTGCTGTGATTATTAAAGTGCTGAACAATCCCTACTCTTATTCCACTACATGCCCTCACTTGTGAAGTATCTAATCTTTATGCTGCTCAGTAGCATCCTGGGATACCTATAACAAATGATCTCTGATTTAATTATATCTGCCAAGTACCGGTACCCGTATTTTTCCGTCTATAAGACTCTCCCATGTATAAGACTCAGATTTAAGAAAATGGGGAGAGATGGCCCCCATGTATAAGACGCCCCCTAATTTTTTACATTATTTTTTAGGAGAAAAACCTAGTTTTATACATGGAAAAATATGGTATATAGAATCATATTTGCCTCTCTGTTGCAGTCTGAACCTGCTCCTATTCTTTACCGGAAGAAAGTGGCAGAGAGTCCTTCTGGCCATGTTTCTCACTCCTGGCTAGTTATGCGGGGAATCTGTAATGAAATTGTAAACACGGACACAGAGTTCTCTTATATGGGAGGATCAAATGACACCTGCCCCCTCATGGAGATTCTGACTGTTCTCTGTCTGCCTGGTTATTCCTCCCTCTTGGCAGATCTGATGTTGTGAAATGAAAGGGCGGGTCTAAATTTTTCAGGTAACAAGTATGTTTACTTCCATCCTGCTGAGCTATGAGATGCGCATGGTTTGGTTTCACTTCTTGAAGGTACTACTTGTTGGCTGAATCTTAGATACCAAAAAACTGAGTTGTTCACAGCTGTGATTTGTCAGAACACTTGGAGAGTTATATTGCATATTGATGTGGAACGTACGTTGTGTAAATATTACTGCTCTTTTGGTCATTGAAAAGAACCTGGAAGCTTCTGAATGTGATCAACTTCTGTCTGTGAAATTGGCATGTAGTTCTCAAAGCATCTCTCTTCTTGTTAAGGAATAATGTTTGATTGCTTCTTCTCACTCCCTCTTCCTGCCCGGTAGTAAAAATACTTGAACTTTGTAGTGACTATATGTGGTTTTAATGTGATGAAGATTAACTGCAGTAGTTTATGCAATCTAACCAATTAGATACTTTCAGAAATCTATATTCAAAGAAGTCACTTGCCAATGTTCTGTCAGTCATGAACAGGAAATGGAATTTGAGATAAGCTATGAAGAATGGAGCAAGCTTGGTGTTTATTGACTGGTATTGTTGGGAAGAAAGAGCCTGTTTAGCCACTATGAACAATTGTTTTTGTCTGGGTGTCTCTTCTTTCTCTTAGAGCAGTGAATGTACAGTGGTACGTCAGGTTACGTATGCTTCAGGTTACATACGCTTCAGGTTACACACTCCGCTAACCCAGAAATAGTGCTTCAGGTTAAGAACAGAAATTGTGCTCCGGCGGCGCGGCAGCGGCAGGAGGCCCCATTAGCTAAAGTGGTGCTTCAGGTTAAGAACAGTTTCAGGTTAAGAACAGACCTCCGGAACGAATTAAATACTTAACCTGAGGTATCACTGTATGCCTTTTACTCTTATGGAGAGAAGTAAGTTGCTGTGCTTTGGGATGTGGTTGTGGTGAAAACAAAATATAGCCTCCATCGCTTACATTACATGGTACAAAACCTTCTGATGGGTACACTTATAATGCTTGTGCACAATGTGAAAGTGCACTGGGCTTCTACCTTGGAATATTTGCTTATATAACTATTCCTGAAAAATCTTGGTGTTTCTTTGAGCATGGTGATGACTCTCTTTTGTGGGTGTGGTGCCATTTTACTTACATAAGGATCCATATTAGGATAATTGAGTTTGCTATGGAATTCCTGTGAAGTACTCTGCTGGTAGAAATTCAGAAGGCACCTTCTGTTTCAACCTTTAAACACCTGCTGAAAACTTTTCTATTCTATCTGGCTTATGCAGGAAATTAAGAATACATCTTTCCATAATTATTACTTGATCTCTGATGTTATAATTTTATATGGTTTTATGTATGACTGTTGTAAACCACTCCTTTTTAAAAAATAAATAGTGGTATATTTTATGAATATTTTTTATAAAATAAATATAGAGGAAATGATGGGGAGAACCATAGGAGCCAACTCCTAGGGGCTTTGGGGGCTTCATCCCCCTCCTAAAATATTTGAGGGGGTTGGGGCCCCCCAAAGTTTATGGGCATTGCCATTCAAACAGAGTGTGTTCACTGCATCATGTGATTAATTATGCAGGACAGGGCTTACCTACCCACCCCCCAATATTTTATTCAAGTTGGCCCCTCTGGGGAGAACTGAGGGGTGCTTGAATACTAGATGCCAGTTTGTACTGCAAATGTCGAATTGCTAAGTTGAAAATGTGATATGTATGTCTCTTAAGAATGAAGGTTTATGAGGAAGCGAATTAGTCGAATAATAGTGAAAGGAATGAATGATAGCTTTAACATTTTTGCTAGTTTGGAGTCATAGTTGTAGTATGATGTCTGTGAAAGATAACAAGTAAAATTGTTTAAAGTGTACAAATATTAGTTAATGTGGTTTTAATTGTTAAAACATGTTTTGCTATCCAGTGGCGTAGCGTGGGTTGTCAGCACCCGGGGCAAGGCAAGTAATTTGCGCCCCCTAACCCGTGGATTTGCGCCCCCTAACCCTAACCCCCAGATGTTGTGGCCGGTGCGGCCGGCCCCCCCTGCACCCCCCACGCTACACCACTGCCACAAAGTAGTGCGAGGCTTAATCACATGGCGGGGAAGAAGGCAGCAACTGGGTCCCGGGGGCGTCTCTGATGTGGCCTTACGGGCACCTTTTGCAAGCGGGGAGCGGCACCCCATCCGCGCGAGCGCGCCCCCAGATGCAGGAGCCGCGCAGGCAGGGCTGGGGGCTGAGGCGCCAATGGAGGGGAGATGAAGGGCCTGCGAAGCCCTCGAGCACCAGAGAGCTGCTCCTGGTTTCGCGGCGGGGGGGGGGGCTCGGCCGGGGGCGGCAGCCCTTTTGTCCGCAGGATGGCAGCGGCGCCACTGGCCAGCCCCATTACCGGCCCGGCCAGCCTCCCGGGGCGCCAGGGCTCCGCCGCAACTAACACCTTCCCTCCAAAACTGGGCTGGTCGGATGTAGTTCTCTCCCGCGCTCAGCTCTGCGCTGGGCGGCCGCTGCATTTTCCCTCCCCCAGATAGTCCCTCCCTCGCTCTCTCTCCGCTCCGCAACGCACGCCTGGCACCCTCCCCCTCCACAGTGGGCGGCGACCCGGCAGCTCGGATCAGATTCGCACAGCCAGCACTGTGAGAGAGAGAGTGAGCCAGGACCAGGTAGGGGCAGAGAGCTCCGAGTGCGCCCCCAAAAATGTTGCGCCCGGTGCGGCTGGCACCCCTTGCACCCCCCACGCTACGCCACTGTTGCTATCTATGTACACAGTGATTAATATGAGAGTGAATGAGTTTTTCCTGATGAAAGCAGCTGTTGGCTTCTTGCCTTGGATTTTGTAAAAACAAAGTAGGCAAGATTGCCTGTATATATGCATGGCCCTGATCTTCAGAAGGGCATTTTACTGGTGGTGATAATGTTGGCATTTTATGCATTTATTTAAAAGCTTAATGATTGCACAGCAGTGGATCAAAGGGTGTTACTGTTCTCTCTTGGGACAGCTAGCTGATAAAAAGTAGTGGTCTGGACTACATCAGACTATCACTTCTTCACACTCTCAGATGCAAAATATTGGAAACCATCCATGACTTGCTACTTTTTAATTTCCTCACAGCTGAGGAATACACTTGCTGATACCACTCTTGCAAAATCTTTGCCATGCATCTTGGGTATGTAATTAGCTGAATATGAATACCCAGGACATTGTCTCTGTTCACAGCTAATATGCCTTCTGTTGCACTCTGTTCAGGTGAGGGACTTTGCAACTTCAGTGGTTTAATAGCTATCTAGTAAGTTACCTATAGTTAAGCAAATAGAAGTTATTTTTGTAAATTTGAACCTGGTAGAGCATTGACATTGGGACATGGATGGTGCTGTGGTCCAAACCACTAAGCCTCTTGGGCTTGCCGATCAGAAGGTTAGTGGTTCAAATCCCTGCGACGGGGTGAGCTCCCGTTGCTTGGTCCCAGCTCCTGCCAACCTAGCAGATCAAAAGCACGCCAAAAAGTGCAAGTAGATAAATAGGTACCTCTCCAGTGGGAAGGGAAACAGCATTTCCGTGCGCTGCTCTGGTTTCAATGTTCCGTTGCACCAGAAGCAGCTTAGTCATGCTGGCCACATGACCCGGAAAAACTGTCTGAAGACAAACGCATGCTCCCTCGGCCTGTAAAGCAAGATGAGCATCGCAACCCCAGAGTCATCTGCGACTGGACTTACCGTGTTTTTCGCCCTATAGGACACACTTTTCCCCCTTAAAAAATGAAGGGGAAATGTGTGTGCGTCCTATGGAGCGAAGACGCCATAGCCCCGCGACCCTCTCCCGGCTGGAGAGGTGACGCGCGGCTATGGCAGGAGCCTCTACAGCCGTGCATCACCTCTCCAGCCGGGAGTGCGCGCGCGGGGCTAAAGAAGCACCCCGCAACCCTCTCCCGGCTGGAGAGGTGACGCGCGGCTATGGCAGGAGCCTCTATAGCCGCGCGTCACCTCTCCAGAGGGTCGCAGGGCTAAATAAGCCATAGCCCCGCGACCCTCTCCAGGCTGGAGAGGTGACACGCGGCTATGGCAGGAGCCTATCCGCTGCGCCTTTCCGCTGCTCCCTGACCTGCTCTTTGGGGCTGGTGGTGGGCTTCCCCCCGCTAGCCCCAAAGAGCAGGTTGAAAGGAACCTGAAGCCTGGAGAGTGAGAGGGGTCGGTGTGCACACCGACCCCTCTCGCTCTCCAGGCTTTCAAGGTAGCCGCCTGAACGCACCTTAAACGGCACCTTGTTTTAGAGCGGAAGCGCTATTTCTGAGGTACCACTGTACTTGTAACTTCACAGCCATGTACCTCTTTACTTGCCCACTTTCCAAAAAAATGTAGTAATGAAGATGGGAATTCCTGTTCTTTCTAATTCAGTTCTTATTTCATGTGAAAACATGTATTTTCTTCCTTTTTAAACTTCGAAAAAATTGGCAGCTGTGGCAGAGAGCAGTTTACTACAACCCTGCAATGAAGCCCAAATCCTTTGTTAACCCTTCTGCAAGCCTGCAGTAGTGCCAGTTTGCATTTCCACCTTAAAATCTTCCAATCAGAACATCCCTCAGGTTGCAGCAAAGTTAATCTACTTAAATTTCCTCCTTGCACCCAACCCAACTCAGATCTAGCACTAAGTTGCAAACAAAACTCTTGTGCTTTCCGGTCATGCATGCTAACATATTATGCTTAAAGTTTTTAAAAACTACCTTCGTTTTGGAGTGGTGTGTGTGTGTGTGTGTGTGTGTGCGCGCGCGCTTATACCAGCATTATGTTCTCAATTCCAATATGCATCTACTCTTTCAAGAACAAGTCAGAGGAACAAGCAGTGAATCTCCTGTCACTGATCCCTAGCGGCTTATTGGAGGCACAAACAGCTGCCAACAAAGAGGTGACAGTGGCTGGGCATGGAAATATACAACTTGGAACACAGCAAATGATATTAGTCTGTGTTTGCTTCCTTGCTCCAACCACTCCGATCATCATTCTTCTATGTTCAGCATTTTTTCTGCTTTTCCTTCAGACAGGAAAAAGAAGAAAAAAAGTGTGTGTGTGGGGGGGGGAATATGATCTGAGAGAAATGAGAGAAAATGTGCTTGTGGTATTCTGCCCAAAGGCAAGCCGGCAGTGTTCACTTTGACCTTTGCCTTTTATTGTAAGCAAGCTCCAACCTTTATCTCGTTCTCTCTTATATACATTGTCCTGATCCTGCATTCCCTCACCATGGGTGCATTTCAAACACTATGGGAATTTTCATAGTGAAGATGCAAGGGAGAATAAAAATCATGCCCCATTGTGCAATAACTGTTTCTCCCTCTCCCCATTTTTTGTTGTTGCTGTGAGTGTCATCAGAAAGGCTCTGAACAGATAAGGCTGAGGCAACTGGGTTTCTCATTTGGGTTCAAAAAAGGATCACATTGGCAAACAAAAAAACCCCACCATCACCACAAAGCAACTGTGAAGTGCTACTGGGACCAGAGCTGCTGCCAGATGGGTAGAAAGGCTCGGGTGTTGTTTCTTTGGGGTGGGGGCAAAGCCGTTAGGGGTTCTAGACTCTTAGCTGCCATTAAAAAAAAAGCTTTAAAATTTCTTACGTGCTGTAAATCAAACCATATAAGCCAAAATGTGAACACACACACACCCTGTTTCTGTGAAATGAGCAAACCTGGTACGTAGTCACCATCTTACATAGTTTTAGCCAATGAGTGAAGTTAGAGTTGCAATTGGCAAGTAACCATTTTGGAAGAGCTAGGAATTATTACAGCTATGCTTTCCTGTTTCTATCTCATTACTGCCCAGACATGGCCTACAATGGTGTGCGCGCTCATCATGTGAGTTGAGTGAGTTTGGGGCTTTCAGCAGCAACATATCTACCTGGCCACCCACTGTTCTCTGTCTGTGCACATTCTTGCTCTGTGCTGGGATTCTAATGAGGCCATGAATTGCAAACAAGTTCCTAATATAAAGGAATGTAGCCTGTTCCATGGCTAACCATAAAGGATGACTGTAGCTCAACAAGAAAAGGCAGGGATGGTACATGTATACTGTGCATTTTGTATATTCATTTTGTCCTAGTACTTTGAGCAAAACATCTATTGCTGACAGTCCAGTTATGTAGCATTATGCCTTCTGCCCCCCTTCATGGATCACTGCCTTGCCGTGGTGAAGGGGCTTGAAGAACTCAGAGAAGCTATGAACTATGCCGAGCAGGGCACCCAAGATGAACAGGTCATAGTGGAGAGTTTTGACCAAACGTGATCCACCTGGAGGAGGAACCGGCAAGCCACTCCAGTATCCCTGCCAAGAAAACTCCATGGACAAAGACAACAGGCATATAAAAGATATGACGCTGGAAGATGAGCCCCTCAGGTCGGAAGGCGTCCAACATGCTACTGGGGAAGAGCGGAGGGCAAGTACAAGTAGATCCAGAGCTGATGAAGCGGCTGGGCCAAAGCCGAAAGGACGCTCAGTTGCGGATATGCCTGGAAGCGAAAGGAAAGTCCAGTGCTGTAAAGAAAAATATTGCATAGGAACCTGGAATGTAAGAACCATGAACCTGGGTAAGTTGGAGGTGGTCAAAAATGAGATGGCAATAATAAATATTGACATCCTGGGCATCAGTGAACTAAAATGGACGGGAATGGGTGAATTCAGTTCGGATGACCATCATATCTACTACTGTGGGCAAGAAACCCATAAAAGAAATGGAGTGGCCCTCATAGTCAACAAAAGAGTGGTGAAAGCTGTACTGGGATGCAATCTCAAAAATGATAGAATGATCTCGATACGAATCCAAGGCAGACCTTTTAACATCACAGTAATCCAAGTTTATGCACCAACTACTTGTGCTGAAGAAACTGAAATTGACCAATTCTATGAAGACTTACAAGACCTTATAGAAGTGACACCAAAGAAGGATGTTCTTCTCATTATAGGGGATTGGAATGCTAAAGTAGGGAGTCAAGAGATAAAAGGAACAACTGGCAAGTTTGGCCTTGGAGATCAAAACGAAGCAGGGCAAAGGCTAATAGAGTTCTGTCAAGAGAACAAGCTGGTCATCACAAACACGCTTTTCCAGCAACACAAGAGACGACTCTACACATGGACATCACCAGATGGGCAGCATCGAAATCAGATTGATTATATTCTCTGCAGCCAAAGATGGAGAAGCTCTATACAGTCAGCAAAAACAAGACCTGGAGCTGACTGTGGCTCAGATCATCAGCTTCTTATAGCAAAATTCAAGCTTAAACTGAAGAAAGTAGGAAAAACCACTGGGCCGGTAAGATACAATCTAAGTCAAATCCCTTATGAATACACAGTGGAAGTGAGGAACAGGTTTAAGGATTTAGATTTGGTGGACAGAATGCCTGAAGAACTATGGATGGAGGCTCGTAACATTATACAGGAGGCAGCAACGAAAACCATCCCAATGAAAAGGAAATGCAAGAAAGCAAAGTGGCTGTCCAATGAGGCCTTACAAATAGCGGGGGAGAGAAGGCAAGCAAAATGCGAGGGAGATGGTGAAAGATACAGGAAATTGAATGCAGATTTCCAAAGAATAGCAAGGAGAGACAAGAAGACCTTCTTAAACGAGCAATGCAAAGAAATAGAGGAAAGCAATAGAATGGGAAGAACCAGAGATCTGTTCAAGAAAATTGGAGATATGAAAGGAACATTTCGTGCAAAGATTTCCACAATAAAGGACAAAAGTGGAAAGGACCTAACAGAAGCAGAAGACATCAAGAAGAGGTGGCAAGAATACACAGAGGAATTATACCAGAAAGAAATGGATGTCTCGTATACCCCAGGTAGTGTGGTTGCTGACCTTGAGCCAGACATCCTGGAAAGTGAAGTCAAATGGGCCTTAGAAAGCACTGCAAATAACAAGGCCAGTGGAAGTGATGGCATTCCAGCTGAACTATTTAAAATTTTAAAAGATGATGCTGTTAAGGTGCTACACTCAATATGCCAGCAAGTTTGGAAAACTCAGCAGTGGCCAGAGGATTGGAGAAGATCAGTCTACATCCCAATCCCAAAGAAGGGCAGTGCCAAAGAATGCTCCAACTACCGCACAATTGCACTCATTTCACACGCTAGCAAGGTTATGCTTAAAATTCTACAAGGAAGGCTCAAGCAGTATGTGGACCGAGAACTCCCAGAAGTGCAAGCTGGATTTAGAAGAGGCAGAGGAACCAGAGACCAAATTGCAAACATGCGCTGGATTATGGAGAAAGCTAGAGAGTTCCAGAAAGACATCTACTTCTGCTTCATTGACTATGCAAAAGCTTTTGACTGTGTCGACCACGGCAAACTATGGCAAGTTCTTAAAGAAATGGGAGTGCCAGATCACCTCATCTGTCTCCTGAGAAATCTCTATGTGGGACAAGAAGCTACAGTTAGAACTGGATATGGAACAACTGATTGGTTCAAAATTGGGAAAGGAGTATGACGAGGCTGTATTTTGTCTCCCTGCTTATTTAACTTATATGCAGAATTCATCATGCGAAAGGCTGGGCTGGATGAATCCCTAGCCGGAATTAAGATTGCCGGAAGAAATATCAACAACCTCAGATATGCAGATGACACAACCTTGATGGCAGAAAGTGAGGAGGAATTAAAGAACCTTTTAATGAGGGTGAAAGAGGAGAGCGCAAAATATGGCCTGAAGCTCAACATCAAAAAAACGAAGATCATGGCCACTGGTCCCATCACCTCCTGGCAAATAGAAGGGGAAGAAATGGAGGTAGTGAGAGATTTTACTTTCTTGGGCTCAATGATCACTGCAGATGGTGACAGCAGCCACGAAATTAAAAGACGCCTGCTTCTTGGGAGAAGGGCAATGACAGGCCTAGACAGCATCTTGAGAAGTAGAGACATCACCTTGCCAACAAAGGTTCGTATAGTTAAAGCTATGGTTTTCCCAGTAGTGATGTATGGAAGTGAGAGCTGGACCATAAAGAAGGCTGATCGCCGAAGAATTGATGCTTTTGAATTATGGTGCTGGAGGAGACTCTTGAGAGTCCCATGGACTGCAAGAAGATCAAACCTCTCCATACTGAAGGAAATCAACCCTGAGTGCTCACTGGAAGGACAGATTGTGAAGCTGAGGCTCCAGTACTTTGGCCACCTCATGAGAAGAGAAGACTCCCTGGAGAAGACCCTGATGTTGGGAAAGATGGAGGGCACAAGGAGAAGGGGACGGCAGAGGACGAGATGGTTGGATAGTGTTTTCGAGGTTACCAGCATGAGTTTGAGCAAACTGCAGGAGGCAGTGGAGGACAGAGGTGCCTGGCGTTCTCTGGTCCATGGGGTCACGAAGACTAAACAACAACAACAACAACATGCCTTCTGCCTCTTGTCTCCTTCATACAGAAATACTTAACAAAATGTGTTTTAAGTTTACAATCAGTGCTAGATTCTTCCGTACCTGAGCTTTTCACACACCTCCTTTGCACCTGCCAAGACTCCCTCCCCTTTCCAATTAAAACAAAGTTAGCTGAGGTTGTTTCTCATGGTGGTGGTGGTGGTTTTGAGGGGATGTTTGATTGGCAGGGAGTGTTGCCTTTTCTTTTTGTTTTGTGTTTAGTTTGTTTTGGGTTGTATGGAGGTCTTTCCCCTGCTTTTGATGCGGGTTTTGAGCATCGTTGTGTTTCTCCTGTGAAATGGGTGCATTTGTGGCGCCCATGGCAGTTTCTAAGATTTTTAAATCTGCCTGCAGGCCTAAAAAGGTTAGGAACCCCAGATCATACAAAGCTAGATGGAGCAATGATTTTACCCAGTAAAAAATACCTTTCTACCTTCATATGTCTTTGTATGTGAAATGGTAAAAGAAGGAAAGCTTTGTTCCTGTTGCCTCTGTACTCAGCAGGCAGGCATGGAGATACTGGTTTTTTTGGGGGGGGGGGAGATGCAGAGAAATAAAAGAGAAGGAAGAGGAAGGGTGAGAAATTGGGGGGCACAGAGTGGAGGAAGAGATTTGTGAGAGAAGGAGGGAGCCTGTGGCCCTTAAACCATCTGCACTGGGATGTTCTTTGGAATAAGCTTTCTTCCCCTTTTCAGCATTGACTAAGCTGTGTAACTGAATTTCCAGTAACTTTCAGGAGACCACTTTTTCTTTTTAATGGTGGATGAACTTATTGCAGTTCTTACGCAACATTTTTGCAACGTTGTAGAACTATTGATTTTTAAAGAGATCTGCAATAGACAAACAAACAAACAGAAAGAAGGGGAAACTTCCCAGTCTGGTAAATAAGTATGCAATATGTCCCGACATGGGGGAGTGGTGAGGCTTCTAGGCTGACATGTGACAGGCGAGAACAGCTGCTGATTTAAGAGAAGCACAAAAAAGATTGCTGAACTTTTAAAGCAGAGGTATAGCAAAAGTTAAATTTAGATCACTTTCTTTCATATCATCTCTATTACTTTGGAACTTGCTGTACCGCTGTACTCTATTGCTTACAGGAAGACAAACAGTTTTTGAGAAACTAGCTACCACTGGCATGAAAAGTGAGAAGAGCTCTAAGGCCTAGGTGTGGAATCTCCTTTTGAACAACCTGTTTATGCTTCTGGACAGCAACTTTGGGATTCCCTTTACCTCTCCTTTGTATGGGGAAGGTATTTATTTCAAAGCATTTCAAAGGAACAGCCTATGAAACTAGTGGAGCCTGGCCAGCAGATGTGAGAATCCAGTGGAGGTGCCTGTTGTTGGAGAGAGAGAATGTGTGTCCCGAGATAGCCAAGGCTTGGGCAATGTGGAGATTTGAGAGTCATAACCAGCACTTTGCATTAGGCTTGGAAACAAACTGGCAGTCAATGCAGATGTTTCAAAACTGTTCCCAACAGCTCATGAACAAATACAGTAGAGGCATTCTGTACCAGCTGATTTCCAGACAAATTATTAAAGTTGGACCCACACAGAACACTGAGGTCACTGGGACATGAATGACAGTTTCTAAAATGGAAGATTTCTAAAATGGAAGATGCATCTGGTATGCATTTTGCTAAACCTGAATGCAACAGCCAACCTTACCATCAATTTTATACACACACACACACACACACACACACACACTGGACAAGTAAGACAATCTTACTCAGCTACGAGTGATCACCAAAGAATGAATACACACAAACACATTTCCCCCTTTAAAATGGCAGGATAACCTACTATATTCCAAATGGCGTTTAAAAATTGCTGTTTCTGAAGAAGTTTGCCAATGCAGTGCAGGAGCTACAGTTATAGACACTTTTGCTCAAATTGTCCAGAAAACCAGAGTTAATTCAGACTGGAAGAGAGTGAAAATTTGGCTTGAATTTGGTCTTGAATTTATGTGAAAATTTGTAAATGAACACCTGAATACTTACCTCTAATAGGCAGGTGTGACCCCAGGTGTATCCACAGCAGTGGGCAGAGGAGGATTGATTGCTGGGAGGAGTGCAGAGAGAAGAAATGTCATAGCACACCTGTATCAGCACAACCAGATGCCTTTAGTTGCCCAGCTGCAACAAGAAACAAGACATGCCTCTCCCCTATCGGTTCGTACAACCACGGCAGGCTGTGTAACCTTCCAACAGTTTGACTTCACCACCAAAGGCGCACTCTTCCATTGTCTTCCAGGACAGACAGAGGCCAACAACAACAACTAGCTTTCATGGACTTAGTGAATGATTTTGAAAGAAAGGCCTGTTGTTTGTTCAACTAATACTTTTCTAATATAATTAAATAAAACTAAAAGTTTATCTTACATTTTTTTTAGTGCATTTAACAATCATAGTAGTCCGTAAATACCAGGTTTCCGGTGTAACTGCTTTCTGTTTGCTAACTACTGTGCATTTTCTTCTATGCAGTAGGCCTCTTTGAGTTGTTAATCAGCAGCTGTCTGAAGCTTTCCCCCCCTCTTGCAGTGCTGCTACTGATGTCACTTCCCCCTTGGCAAACGCCTACGGAGGCTCTGCTGCTTTTGAGATTGGTCACAGGGAGGGGAGAGAGAGAGAGAGAGAGAGAGAGAGAGGCTGAGTGAGTGCATTCTATGTCCTGGGACCCTGTTTACTTAACATTCCCAGCCAAGGAAGCCCTGGTTTAAACAGGATTGCGGATGCAGCCTGTCCATTACAGATGAGGAAATTATTATTCTGGGATTCTAGAAATTCCTTTGTTTAAGCCCCTAGCGTGGATTATGAGAATGCAGAATGCCTTTCCTTTTGGGCCTGCGGCAGGTAACTTGTTTCTGGTTTGTTTGTTTGTTTGACTAGCTAGGGTGGAGAATGTGAGATTTTGCTGGCTTAAAAAAGAAGAAAGAAAATCAGCTCTGCTTGCCTTGTGAAGTGAGCCACTCAAGTAAAATCCAATGCGATCTTTTCTCTTCCTCTGTTGTGTTTATGCTAGGGGAAAAACAAATCTATTTTATTTAACATTGAATAATGTTGCAGATAAAGGGAAAAAACTTAATTATTATTATTTGAAGCAAAAAAATTGTCCGTGTCCCCCCCATTTCACTCTATTTTATGGCTTTCACTTTTGGTTTTTGTGTGCTTTAAGGACTTTTAGGGGTTTAAAGCTTACTTGGGTTTTGTGTTTGTGCTTTGGCTGAGTTCTGGTTTAGAGTAAACAAGAAACAGTCAACAGCTTCTAATCAGAAACTGTCAGAGCTAACAGTGCACATGCTTTTTAAACCCGTTTCTGAATTTGTGGTGTCTGTGCTGGAGTTTTAAAGTACTCATAATTTTATTACTACTAACCAACATACATAGCCTGGAATGAGTAAAAGCAGCAAGTCACCCAGCTGCTCCCTGGTGGGCAGCAGCCAGCTTCTACCAAATTTGAATCATCTTAGTCCAGGAGCTATTTGTTCCAGGAACAACATCTGATTACTTGTACACCTCACCTAGCTTATGTTCTTAGGCAAGTAAGTGTAGCAAATGAAGTTTGGAGGTATTGCAGGTATGTGAGCATTAAAGTTTTCTCTTTTCTTTCCTTTTTTGATGGTGAGTGTTGTTAGTTTAACTTTCCAAAAAGCACTCTAAAAAGTGAAAAACAGCTGTTTTGTTTGTAGCTACCTAGTTTATTTTTTAAAACCAAATCTTTTTTATTTGGGCTTACATAATGCTATTCAAGAACTGAGACAAGAACTACCTCTAGCGCAATGACCTTTTGCCACTGACTGCTCTGCTTACTTGAAGCGGGCAGAATAAATTTAGGTTATATGTAAAGTTCTAAATAGAACTTAAGATTCAGTTATGGTTATAGTTCTATTAGAGAAGAGGAAGGCTGTGGGCTGCCAATTTAAGGGCATCAGTTTGGGGAGTATTCATGTTAAGCCTCCCAAGAAATGTTGAAATTGAACCAATTGACCTTGTTGGAATTACGTCAGCAGCAGATAGCTACGTGTCTTTAGAAATCTTTCAGATTCATGTATATTTCCATAAAGGAAATTTGGGCACCTTCTGGGGTTTCTTTACTGATGCAGGAAGCCTCAAAGGAGGCAATCCAGTTTCTGAAACCAGTTTGTTTACCTTTTCTTTGTTTCACTTGATTTTCCTCTTTGTCCTTAGCTGCTTAGTTGCTTACTGTTTGCTCCTGTCTGTGGTTCACAGAGCCAGTCTGAGCAGCAAAAGCAGTTGCCTTATTCCTTTCTGTCTACTTGAACTTATAGCATATAGCTGTTCAGAGACTGCTGTGTAAATGCAATAAGCTCCCTGTGCTGTGTTAGCTACATATCTGCCAGTTTAGTGTGTGTTAGAAAATAAACTGATTTCTAATTTTTCTGAAGCTATTTTAGAGTTGTAAACAATAGGACCTTATTTCAGTATGACTAGATCAAATACGGTAGCTAAAGCATAGGCTCATAAATAGTTCACAAGATACACCTTAGGCTGCTTATTATCTTTAAAGCAGCTATACTTTTTTCTTTCCTGATATTTGTCTAGCACAAAATCTTCTAAAAATCATTAACAGAAGTAGATGCTTGTGAAATTTAACTAAACAAAATAATACTATTGAAGAAAATAAGTTTGCAGTCGTTATAAGAAAGCTCAGGGGAGACTTTTGGAAGTTCACCCCTTGCTCAAGACACTCGCATTCCTTGCAAGGTCCTCATGTTGGTCAGAGGTAAGAATCAGGATTGCAACCAAGTATAGAAAAAGCAAAGTAGCTAGTAAGCCTGATCTTTATCGGGTCTGTTGAAACAGAGGTTCCCACTTCCAAAACAAGAAGCGGAAAAAGAACCCCAAACAGAAGTGAGTTACAATTTTTTTAATGCTTGTACAGCGACCACCCAACCCAATCACAGAAAGCCCACCCAACAAAAATGCAACACAGTCACAAAAATGGATGTACATGTAAATCAGATCGTGCTAAGAGTTCATGTTCAGCATATTTACCAATCTGTCAATCAAGATACCTCACAATACCTGATAATTGCCCTTCCTGGCCTATTTGAGACATCTTTTTGAAATGGTGAATGCCTTGATGCCAGAATCCATTGTCACAGACCTGTCCCTATTCGTACACAGGAATCTGTGATCCCTCTTTAAACTGGAAGAGGAGTGCAGATGTTGAGCAGTACAGTTATGCATAAAATTTGTTTTGTTAGTGCTGAAGTTGTAGCTTTTGCAGCTTTAGTGTAATGGCATTCAGGCTGTACTGTATGGTCATCAACATTAGCTTTAAAGTGCTCCTGCTGTGAAATAGTTTGTTGGTTTGTTACATTATGTATTTATGTGTTTTTATAATGTAAACTGCCCTGTGATCTTTGGATAAAAGGCAGTATATAAATCAAACAAACAAACAAACAAACAAACAAACAAACAAACAGTCTTTTTATTGACAATGCTCTGTGCAGAGCATTTCTTTCTAGCCCCTCCCTTTCTTCACTTGTATACCACTTCAGGTCTTAGTATCTGTTTGTCCATTATGTCCAAATCTGAGGAACTCTTGTTAAATATAAATTAATCAGCTAAAATCTGATGATTTATGAAGCCTCAATCATCTAAATTAGGCCACTGAGGTTTTTTTACTATTGGACAACTAAGCAGTTATTTTAAAAGTTGCAAATGAAACTGTTCTGCTCAGTGTTCGAAGCTGGGATAAAAAAGCTAGGAGCCAAATGGCTTCTGGGACCTGGGTTGTGGGCACCAAAATAGACTGTCTAGTCGTCACTGGAAGGGGGGGATCAGCAACACTTTATTATTTTGATAAGCATGAATTAATACACAATTCACATAAGTGACACATTGTTAATATCACATTTTTAATACATGTTTAATTTGGTGTTTACAATACAAATATTGGTATCATACTTCGGTTTTCAAAACATTCTTTATTGTTAAACTCCTTAACTTATTGTTTATCCTTAACATATACTCTGAGACTTCAGAGCACAGACAGTGGAACCTCGTGTTACGTACCATTCTCCTTACGAACACTTAGCGTTACAAGCTCTGCTAACCTGGAAGTAGGTCTCCTGGTTGCGGACTTTGACCCAGGATGCGAGCAGAAGTTGCATGCCGGCACCACAGCAGCGGGAGGCGCTATTAGTGAAAGTGTGCCTGAGGTTAAGAACGGTTTTGGGTTAAGAACGGACCTCTGGAACAAATTAAGTTTGTAACCGGAGGTACCACTGTACATTTCAGTAATCCTTGAGTGTCAGCCAGGTGCAAAAAATGGCACCCAGAGGTGCTCGCAGATGGAGAATCTTTAGGCGCAAAATGTGCCTGGTGCCCTGCTAATTTCGAACCCTGGTTCTGCTTCGTTGTTTAACATGTCCCTTTCAGGTGAGATACCACAGTTGTGAAGGTAGTTTTTCCGGGGTGAGGCCCATCCATTGCAATCTGTGTCTGCTGACCCCTGCAACTTTTCCAAATGGAAGAAACATGATTGCATAATTTCTGGTATTGGGGAACTGTGTTCATGCTTTGCCTTCATCCTTGAGAAGGGCTGTAGCTCAGTGTTAGAGCAAGTAGTTTGCTTGTAGAAGGTTCCCGGTCCAATCCTCAGCATATACAGGTAGAGCTGGGAGAGAGCCCTGTCTCCTGCCTTGGAAAATGGCTGCCAGTGAGTGTAGACAATAATGAGCTATGTGGACCAATGGTCCGACATGGTATAGGTAGCTTCCTATGTTTCATCTTCTAAGATGGTTGGAGTTGAGCATCCCTACCCCCACTCCCCAAAAAAACTTTACCAAGATTGAACATCAGTTAACTTGGCTGTGTAGAATATTCTGCAGTCTCTGGACAAGGGTCTACAAAAGTACTGGTCACGTAGCAGTGGTGAGTCTATCTCTGGGCAAGGTTAGTGGAAAGTGAGTGATGCTCCTGGGCTCCCTGGGTTTTGGAAGCATTTTGAAGCACTTAGGCTTCTCAATGCTTTCTGTGGTAGTTTCTTCTCTATTTTGTTTCTAATTTAAAATCTTTAATTAAAGAGAGAGGGAATGACAGAACTGTAACAGTGCATAGTACAAAGAAGAGATTCAGCACAGTCAAGACTCAGAGCACAAAGAAGTCAAGGCCATGAATATGACCTATATGCAATAAGCTCTTTCCATAGAGATCTGTCAGGAGATAATAATCATGTAGAAGAGTCACTACTGTTGGCATATGAAATAAAAGTGACACCACACAGATTGAATTCACATGGTTATGCCTATTCATTTAGAGCAGGGGTGGGGAATCTGTTGGATTGTTGGTCCCTGACTGTTGGCCATGATGGGTGGGGAGGGGCTGACAGGGGTTAAGAGTCCAAGAGTATCCCGGGGGGCGGCGAAGAAACAGATTCACTAACCTTGGTTTATAAAGATAGCTTTCAGGGTTGTGGGAGGAGCCAGAAGATTTGCAGACACTGTGAATTTATCGATTTTGGCCTATAGTTGAAAGCAGTTGAGACGAAGGAGCGGGGAATAGGGGATTGGGGGAGAAAGGAAATGGGCCTCCTCAGGCCCCTAACTATATCCTAGAGTGGGGAAAGGGGCTATGTGTCTTTAGATTTTTTAAAAAGAAGCTTATTTTGAGCAGTTCCTATTCTGCGTTAGCTGGAGCCCTAAACAGAAGGACTGTTCAGGAATTGGGATGTGCTACAACATGTTGCAAGTCCATTTTTTTTCTGCTTTAGATGTAAGGGTCTTCCCTCAACAGAAAATGGCACTCCAGGTTTTCCTCCTTTCTTTCCTGCCACCTCTCATGCTGTTCTTGGGGTTTGTTGATGGTGGGAGTTTTTGGCAACAAACCTAACGGTGCATTTCTATACTAGCTAGTAAATTAAGGGGTTAGGGACCACATAGATGTAATTTTATAAAGTGCAGCTAGGTCACGCTCCCTCACCTTCAGGGATGGAGGAAGTATTGTCTGTTTCCTGTTCCTCTTTCTTCCTCTCTTCTGTTCAAACCATGTAAGCTGAGCATACATTTGAGGCTGGGACTCAGACCATGTATTTGAGACTTAACTTTCTGTATTTTGCGATCAATAATACCTTGCCTTCTGTATTTTGCAATCAAGAATACCTTCTGCTGTAGCATTGAGTGATGCATGAGTGAGACCTGTGTTTCTTGGTCTTTTATTGTATTGCATATGAATAAAGGCAATGCTAATGTAGATAGAATTGCTTGTGGTCATCCATTTAGGTCTATTTTATGTTGTTTTGTTGCTCAATAAAGTTGCATTGCATGACTAAGGAGCAAGACCCAGGATCCTTGCAGAGTCTTGCTAGAGCGCAACTCAGTTGCTGCCTGGAACCTGAAAGCTGAGCCCCAGCATTTTCTGTAACAGATCCTATAAACACTTTTGGATTGTGTGCTGCTTCATTGGCACCCCTAAAAATATTGCCTCCCCAAGCAACTGCTTGGGTTGCTTGTCCAGTCAGGTGTTCTTCCACATAGTACTGTTTAAGCAGTAGCTGAATATAGCCATAAGCCCCCATGAAAAACAAGAGGCCCTTACGCAGAAAGATGTAGCATAGCATCAAACATTTGTTATTAATTTAGATTGGTATTGAAGCACGTCTGAAAGGTTTGGTACTGTTAAAGCACTAAGGTAAACTGTATACTTCTAGTTAAATATTAACTGTAGTAAAATTTATTTCACACTGGCTCATTGTGAATATGAAAAACCAGCTCAAGCTCTACCAGTTCTGCAAAGTGGTCTGAAGTGGATTAAGCTTCAGACCTTTCTGATGGGATATTTTCCCAGCTGCACATCATGTCTACAGCTTTGTTGTGAATCAGGTAATCTTTCAACAGCTTTTTATGAAGTATCATAGCATAGAAGTGCTCCAGACACAGTCTGCCTACGCAGAGATACAAGTGCTTCTGTACATCTTAAGTGTAGTTTTAACTCATTTCTCCACACTTTTAAAGCCATTGTTAATTTTGCATGCAAATTGCCACATCTTTTTTTTTAAAAAAAGTGCAGGTTTTGAGAATATTCTAAATTCACTAACTGCATCTTAATTTCTTAATTTAAGGTTATAAAACCATAATGTTCAGTTGGGGGCTGTTCAGATCTAACACCCTTAATTTTCTCCTCTAGACCTAAAATAACATGTGATCTGTAAAACTATCTTTTAGTTGGTTCAAAAATGCCCAAAGAAGTGATACTGAACAGGTTCCATTTTCTAGAAAATCATGCATATATGGACAAGGTCATTGTTGGTACATTTCTGAGCATATACCTAAGATGTTTTAATGTCCCAAGGCCATACATTTTTGTGATCTCCCTCTTTGTAAGTGGAACAGAAAGTCTGCCCATAGAGCAGGCATAGGCAAACTCAGCCCTCCAGATGTTTTGGGACTACAACTCCCATCATCCCTAGCTAACAGGACCAGTGGTCAGGGATGATGGGAGTTGTAGTCCGAAAACATCTGGAGGGCTGAGTTTGCTTATGCTTGCCATAGAGGACTTCTTGTTGCAGCTACATAAATATTTTTATCCTTCCCTCCATCATCAGTACTCTGGTCATAGAGTCATAAAGTAGGAGTTTGGGGGCAGATCAGGGTAGGCTTTTGATCTGTTAGGACCCAAAGGTTTCCCATTCACCTGACGTGCCCCCAGAACAGGAAAAGTACACTAGCCCTTGAGCTGGCATATTGATTTTCCTTTCCATTTGTTTGTTTATTATTTCAGTTTCTATCCCACCCTTCATCAATGGATGATTCAAGGTTGGGTAATCAAAAAGCCCAAATCAAAAGCACTAAAATAATTTAAAGAAGTAAAATTTAACAACCGTATACTAAATAAACTAAACAATATAATATAATGGCAGGATAGCAAAATCAAATTGTACTTCATACATTAAATCAGCACAAAAAACCTCCTGAAGAATGGGGAGGAAAAGGGAGGCCTCCCCTGCCTTGTTTTCCCTGCCTTGGGTTCTTCCTTCCCCACTGCCTTCTGATTCACCTGTCCAAATGTAAAATGCAAATGAAACAAATACACTCATTGTACAGGCAGACTTGTCAGGAAGCTGTAACTGGCTGTGGCTCCATATTGTACTTACCCCTGCATCGTGCATGAATTGTTGTTGTTTTTTAGTGTGAGGGAGCTGCATTTTAGAAATTAAAGGAAGCTGTACTATGTTGCTGTTCTTTGAAGGCTCTTAGGTCTTTATCTATCGTCCCATGTCCAGTCCCCTATTCCACAGGCTAGTTTTGGAAAGTACCTTGTCATACACTCCTGGTAGATGTTGCAAGGGATGTCTGGACAGTACAGAAGGTGACTACTTTGTTCATTGTTCTGGAAACCTTTTTAATTTTTGAATCTTTAAGAGTAAAATGGAATGCAGCTGTAGATAGCATATCAGGGACCACAGGCAGCCTTGATACTTAATTTCAGCTGGAGTGTTAGCTCGAACTTCTACTAAAGGCTACATGATTTCTTTGAACCCTGTTGTGGGTGAAATAGAGGAGTGCCCCTTCTGCTGTGAAAGGATGCAGGAGATGTTTCCTCTTTTAGAAACTATCTTAGCACTTTATGGGCACTTTGAAAATGAAGTCAGATGTCTGGCTTTTGAGGGAGGGTGCTAACTCTAACTGGGGTAGTGGGTGTTGGTGGGAATGTTAATGCTGATGCCCATGTCTCTAGATCCAAAAATAGAATGAGTCTCCTTTAGGAATAACACAGCATGTATCTTTGTTTACTTGGGCCAAAGCCAGGATGGTGGTTTTCAGGGGGAAACTTCATAATAACAGTGGGGTGGGTATGCTTAAACCTTTCAGAGCAAATACTAAAATAATGATGATGATGATTTCTAATAAATTTTTAAGTACCCACTTTATACTATAGCTAACTTGGCTTGCCTTTCATGTTGGGCACTCTGATGCCAAATGTTGTAATTTGGGCTGCTCCGCAGCTCTGCAACCACTTGCCTGTATTGTATGTGCATTTAAGCCAGGGAATCTGTGACATTGTTTGACTACACATCCCATCACCCCTTACCCTGCTGGGTAGGGCAGATGGAAGCTAGATATGTGTTCCTGATGACTGAAGACATATATTGCCTTTCTGGAATACAAGGGAATCTTCCCAGGCCTGAATCTTTCCAAACTTGATCATGCGACTGCACTTTTTCTCTTACACCATAAAGCTTCACGCATATTGATCCTACTATAAAAATAAACCAACATCACTTTGGTTTTGCTGTTTGTTTTATACTATAACTTAGATTTGCATGGCTTTTCATAGTGCAATGGTTCAGCTGTGCATTTTTTTTCCAGGACAAAGACTCCAGAAATTACTTCAACACCCATTTTATCTCTGCCCTACATTACACTCTGGCAAGAGGGGTCATTGCCATTGGGTGGTAGTTGTTTTCCATCTCTTAACTGTCCACAGAGATGGCCTTCAGGGAGGATTATGTGATGATGAAAAAGTATGACTGACTTGGCTTCTGTCCTAGACTGCAGGAGTATTCTAGGAAGATATTTCGTTGGAATTTTATTTTATTTTAAAAGTTCTGCAAATTAGGCAAGAATTACTTCAGAGTAGGGTTATATGGTAGTAAATGTTATTTTTATCTAATTGAGCGCAGATTGCCCTCTCTTCAATTATTACATTTTCTGATTCTATAAGTGCAAGATTTGAAGCTGAAAAAACCACCCCTGTTAACCACAGCGGAATTGCAGTGTATTTGAAACAAGCACCATGAGTGGGTCATAAAATTTTATGCCTCAGTATACCAAAGTGAAAATATCTATGGGTCCCTTCATCTCAGCGCATTAGGCATAAATTCATGTACCTAATGACAAGCGGGGGAGGGGGATTGTTACATTAAAAATGAAAACCTTACATGATTTTAATGTAAAATATTCCTACTTGCAGGGGGGGTGTGTGGAAATCTGAATGCTTGATTGCATTGTCTGACCTAAGTATCATTTTCTAAATTCTGATAATTTGGGCCACAGTTATAGCTATAGATGCCCAGGCATGAGGATCAGCACTGAAGTGCAGAACAGATGCCTGCATTATGCAAACTGCAAGTGGGAAATTATTTATCAAGGTGTGGAAAAGATAGGTACAGTTATTTAGAGCAACTTAGGAGCTGACGAGGCTGGAGAAAGGTGAAATGAGAACTAATCTAGACGTGCAGCAATAAGATGGTAAAGTTTAGAGCAGAATGGTGCTAGTTCAGATTGAAGAAGGGGGATACCATTTTTAATATTCCCTCCAATTGTTCCCATACCCTACTGTAACTGAAATAACTGCAACACATTATCCCCACCCCCTTTACCTCTGCCTCCTCTACATCTGTTGTTTCCCTTGTGTGTCTCCTTTTAGAATGCAGAACCCTGGTTAAACACCATCCTGCATAGATGGCACTACAGTGGTACCTCGGGTTAAGTACTTAATTCGTTCCGGAGGTCTGTTCTTAACCTGAAACTGTTCTTAACCTGAAGCACCACTTTAGCTAATGGGCCTCCTGCTGCCGCCGCGCCACCAAAGCATGATTTCTGTTCTCATCCTGAGGCAAAGTTCTTAACCTGAAGCACTATTTTTGGATTAGAGGAGTCTGTAACCTGAAGTGTATGTAACCCGAGGTACCACTGTATATAAATAGCAGCTTAAGAAACCCCATGACAGAAGAAAACTACCATAGCAGGGAGAAGTGTGCTGTTCTAACTTTCTACTTAAAGAGCTAGGGGTGGGAGGGTTAATGCAGAGGGGTGTTCAGAAGCTCCCCCCACCCACCGTAGACTGAAGAGGTACAATCCATTCTACCATATCATCTGTACTTCTTCCTTCTGCATGTAGGAACCTAGCCTGGAAGGTTGATGATGGATGGTAGGGTGTGGGAGCACCATGGAACTGACTGATATCCAGGAAAGTAGAAATGCCTAAACAGCTGCAGGCAATCTGTGACCTTGAGCAGCTGTTTAAGCCCTGGGATCATGCATGTCTTGCAAGCAACCGGAGGCTTAGTCCAAGTTTAATGTATTTGGGCCTTCCTCACTAACCTATTCCTCTCTTACATTCTAGGACAAAGAGCCCTGCATAGGAATCAACAATCAAAGCTACATCTGTGAAACAGGCCACTGCTGTGGACAGTCTCAGTGCTGCAATTACTATTATGAACTCTGGTGTAAGTTTCTTGTTTTTATAAAAGAAGTGAAATTCTTTTCATAACCTGAATCACAGGCATTTCAGTTTCATCCACTTTTCGCTTTATCCAGAGACAAGGTGTTAGAGCGAGTGATAGGTGTCCCTCCCCAGACTGAAACTGAAAATGTTGTTTCACTTCAGCCAGACTGCCCTTGCCATGACCTTTGCTAGAGATGCACAGGGGGAGTGTGTGTGTGTCCTTGCTATTTCTCCAGTCATCCAGTGTACCTTTCTGCACCACCTGTCAGGTTTAGGGGTGTGTGATTTCCCATCCCAGGGGAATGACCTTGTCGGGTGCCTCAAGTTTCTATTTTGTCTCACAAGTTATTTAATATCTGCATGAAATTACTGGGAGAGGTTCTGCAAGGTTTAGCTGATGTCAACAGGATGCCCACTTTCTTCTTGGATTCGGGTGAGGCAGCAGAGTTCTTGAACAGGTGTCTGGAGCCAGTAGTGGGTGAGGGCCAGTAAAATGAAGCTCAAATCAGAGATGTTCATGGCTGGTGGGCCTATCAAGCTGGAGTAGATCTACAGCCTTTTCTGAATGAAGTTGTGCTCCCTCAACACATGGAGTTCATGGTTTAGGTGTATTCCTTGAGCCAGTATTGCTGCTTGATAATCAGGTGACCATGGCAAGAATTCTCTCCTTCCAACTATGTGACGACATGTGCCAGCTATTTACAGTTCTGCAAGATTGACATTTAGCCTCCATCATTCGTTCTTTGGAAACTCCTGTTTTAAATTATTTACAGTGTGGGTTTGCCTTTGACTGGGGCTGATGGGAGTTGTAATCCAAAGTTTCAGGGGGGAGGGTGCACCAGGTTGGGAAAGCTGGGGCAAGCATCCAGCTTAATCAGCTGAAAGGAAGTGTGTTTTGTCTTCCTGAAAATGTATGCAAAGTGTTTTAGCACAATGAGCACAGGATTAAGCACCAAAGTGGATTTTAGAAGGTGAACAATTCTTGTCGCCATTCTCGGTACCCTAGCACTGAAAGCTCCCTTCCTTTTCATAGGTCTTGCTGTTCATTTTAACTTTATTTACCACTTTAACTTGTGGGAAGGAGTCATGGGTTGAAACAGAGAATCTCTCTTCACCTGACATGCTTCATGAAACATGATCCCATGTTTTAGCTGTTGGGAGTGGTTACAGTCAACAGAGTTTTCCCCTTTTGAAGAGCAAAGCTGATGGGAAACCGAATCCGTGGTGTTTGTTATGGGGTGGAGCGAAGAGTAAAATACATGATATGTCAAGCAGGTGGATTGGGTTTAAAACTAGATGGTGCTAGCTAGATCCAAGTTCAATTTTGTTTTAAGATGAAGCGGGCATTGAAATATCTTGTTGCCAAAATCTATTGCTAAAACTCTTGAACACTTTGTATTGAGAACTAAAAATTAATAAAATAAACCATTTTTCTTTCTATGAGCAGGGCACATGGGGGACAGTGGGCAAAAAGCCCTCTTGTGGTTGCACTGGCTTCCACTAAGTAGCAGGGCTCATTAGTTAGCTCCAGCCCAATCTTTGTATCTGATTTTCTTGTTTTGTGTCTTTTTCTGAACTTGATGTCTTGGTATGGCATACGTTTTCCGTTTGATACTGCTTTTGAATAGTTTAGTCTGAAATGGAAAATACGGGGGTGCGGGGGAATCTATTCCTTGTTCATGTTTGAGCGAAATTCCATGTGACTTCCCTTCCTAACTAAATTTATAGCAGTTACAAAAAGATGCACATCTGGTAAAACTATATTGTTCAGTACCATGCAGGAAATGTCATCCAAGTGGGAAGGTGGTTCTGTTTTGCCTTCTGCTGTTTTGCATTTTGTGATAATCTGCTGTAGAAATATTCATTCTGTCAAATCTGGGGCATGTTAATCAGTTTGAAAAGTACCAGTTGGCCCACTCTTGCCCTAGACCTGCATCCTTCCTAACTCACTGGGCTACCTGCCTCACTGATTCCCCTCTCCACTGTGTTCATACACAGAAATTCTTCCCCTGCTAACCGTCATTGATTGATTGATTATTTGTTTAGTAATTTACACCCTGCCCTTCCTCACAAAGGAGCACAATGGCAAGTGATAAAACAACAAAACATCATAAAAACAATTCTAGTACAGATGTAGACTGGGGAAAATCTCAACTTTAAAAGGCTTGTGGAAAGAGGAAGGTCTACTTGTGGTGCTGAAAACACATCAGAGATGGCACTTGTCTAATATTAAAGCAGTTTGAGCATTTAACTTGAGGAGAAAAGGTTGTGCCTACTTTGGGGTGTATTTATCTAAAAGAAAACAAAAATCTGTGCTTCTCTTGTCCTCCTTACAGGTTACTTCCTCCTTTTGGAGGTAAGTGGGAAAGGGAAGGCAGTTTCCAGTTCACTTAAGCAAGTAGCTTTTTGGACTTTTTATAACCTTGCTTGGAAGTTCCAACAGAAACTAGCCAGAGAAGAAACTAGCCAGCTTAAATGTTTCTTTGTTTTATAATTTATTTTTCTCTTGCTCTGACCTTCACACGTTCTCTTGATATTTATTCAGCTTATTTATGTAATAAGTCTGTCCACAGGGATTAAAGGTTGCATTCTAGCTTCATAAAATAGGCTGCCCAGATTTCTTGGTTTTATGCTTTCTTGGAAAAGGCTGTATGCCCAGATCAGCAAGGGAAATCCAGAATGCTGGCTGGGTCAGACACATAACTTCCTCATAGTGGATGCTTTTTTCCCTTTCTCTTTCCCTTTTTTCTTTTTCTTTTTCTTTTTGAGTGTCCAATATACCTAGAAGACTCCTGATGGTGGCCGTTGTTTAAAATTAGTCCCTGCTAATTGACAAGTCACTGTCCTTGTTTAAACATAATGCTAAACCAGCTCATGTAGAACTCATACCACTGTTCCTACCCAGCATGGCTACAAGGAAGAATTCAAAGATTTTGCTTCTGTTTTAGATTAAACACATCTTGTTGTGATATCTGAATCTGAACCAACTATAGTTAATCTTAACAATGATATATTGACACAATCTAACTTAGAGCAGTAGTTTAGGAACCTGGCTTGTTTAAATAAACTATAGCAGACATTAACCACCTTTATTGGGGGGAGAGATGTTTTAATGTAATTTAAAATTTAACAGAATACAAAAAAAGAAAAAATACAGTTAATGTGACTAATGTGACTCAAAAATACAGTTTCTATGCATTCACAAAACAAAGATTCAGAAATTAAAGCATTAAATGTGACTCAAAGATTCTACACAGTCTGAGTATCAATGAGAGTTCACAAGAATACCTTCATCTTTATATCTGAGTGTTTGGAATTATTATTATTTATTAAATTTTTATGCCGCCTTTCATCTGTAGATCTCAGGGTGGTTCACAGCATAAAAATACAATATAAAAACACAGAATACATAATAAAAACAAGAACAAGAATGAAACAAATCAGTAACCCCCACCCCTTTTACAAGAACAAATTTACTATCCAGTGCTAAACTGTAGTTAATCTAAAAGCGAAGCAGATTCTTGCAGCCATGCTGGAGGAGAAGGTGCATCTTGATCCCAAGGTTCATTGAGATTCACAATCTTGATGCTAAACCATGTTTTTTTTTCATTATCTAGGAACATGGTCAATGTACAGCATTGGACTGCTTACTCCAATGCGAAGGTAGCTGTGGTTTAAACCACTCAGCCTCTTGGGTTTGTCATTTGGAAGGTTGGTGGTTCAAATCCACATGACAGGGTGAAATCCTGTTTGTCTGTTCCAGCTTCTGCCAACATAGTAGTTCAAAAGCAAACCAGTGCGAGTAGATAAATAGGTACCGCTGTGGCGGGAAGGTAAATGGTGTTTCTTTGCGCTCTTGCACTCGTCATGGTGTCCTGTTGTGCCAGAAGCAGTTTAATCATGCTGGCCAAATGACCCAGAAACCTGTCTGTGGACAAATGCCGGCTCCCTCAGCCTGAAGCAAGATGAGCACCGCACCCCATAGTCGCCTTTGACTGGACTTAACCTTCCAGAGGTCCTTTCCCTTTCCCTTTTCCCTTTCCAATGAGAGCACACCTCATTCAGTTAAAAGCCATAACCCTGGGAGATATGTACCAACCCAAGAAAACATGTCTTTTGTTGATTCCCATTATTAAATCAATTGGGAGTTGCTGATTTAGGATACCTCATCCCCAGCATGCACAGTTAGTTATTTGCAGAATCTTTCACTGTCACAGAATTCTGTGGAAAATGATTTAGTTCATCACATTAACCCTTGCTGAATCTAGATAAAGTTTCAAGCAGGGATTCAAGGAGTCCGGTATTTTCCCTAGCTGTGAGGTTTAGGTGTTTACTGCTGAGGATTCTGTGTTCAAGCCAGCAGTGTTATTAGAGAAAAAAGGAACAGTATTGAAATGCTGCTGTTGGTTTTCCCAACCATTGCACAACATAAATACCAGTGTTGACCAGCCTTTGCCAGGCTGCTACCCTTCAGGTGTTTTGGAGTACAACTCTTGTCAATGCCAGTCAGCACAGCTTGCAAAATATCTGGAGGGCATGAGCTTAGCAGAAGATGGTATTGACGCTCCCAGGAAAACTGTTTAATAAAGTGTCCACCTTTCTCATACAGTCTCCAATGTGGGCTCCTGTTCCTGGTAACACTTGAGAAACTGAGGTACATCAGAGCTGAAGTATTGGCATGCTCTTTGAAAGGAAACACTCCACCAAGAACACTGATAATATTTAGCATTTATTAAGTGTTTCAGAGTATTCAAAGCTCTTCATGATAGATAATCTTAGCCACCTTTGCGACAACATTGTAAGAGGTAGGCCAGCATTATTTCCCCCATGTTTTAAAGTGGGCTGGGAGTGGTTTGCATAAGACAGGGGTGGGGTACTTAGGCCTGTTGGGCATCCCCATTTGGCTCATGAGACTCCTGAAAACTGACAGCTGATTGTCAAGGGCTTCTGTGGATCTATCAAAGCGCTGCCTAAGATAGTGCTTCAGAAGGGGCTTCTGCAAGACCCTTGTAAGCAACGAAGCTACCTGATGTCATGGTCATTTCTGGTGACTGACAGGTGGCATACTCCACCCACCTGTCAAACTTGGCCTGTGAAGGGTCGAGGAGATAATACTCCTGTCCACCAGTCAGATCCAGTTCTCCACCCATGCCCTAAGGCCATAATTAGCTGCGTACATTTCAACCTCAGTTGCTTAGCTTAAGAAGGCTGCCTGCAGTTCAGCAGCTAATTGCCAAGGGGAGATTTGAACCAGGTCCTTTCGCAGCTCAGTTCCAAGCACAGGCTCTTAGCAGCCGCTCCACACTTGCTCTACACTAATTCTCAAAAATGTCCCATTTCACCTTCTTTTGGGCCAGATAGCCTGAAGCCAAGGCCATCACCTAGCATGCTTCTAAGGCAGGTGGAGAAATGATTTGCTACATGTTTTGGCTTAGCTGCAATGAGGTTTCCTGCCAATAAAGCAGTGGCATCTACCCAAGTTTACTGTGAACTCTAGGGCAGACTATTCTGTTCCTGCTTTTGAGTGCTAAAGGGGAAAACATGTTTTCCCGTTTTGCAAGAGTAAAAGGCACTTTCCTTTGTGAGATCTTTGCTTGGATTCTTGCCACTGGGGAAACATAGAAATATATCCTTCTCGTTGTTGTATCCCCAAGGATCTATAGGACAGTAACACATGCAGTTTTGAGCATCATAGACCTTCCCCTGGTCTCCTCAAGAAAGGAGGTATTGTATTACAGTAAAGGCTGAAAAATTGTCATTGACAGTATTGGGAGAAATCACAAAAACTAGGTGGGGATTTGAGACATGGCTTGAGCCCCTGCCTGCCTCCAAATTGCTGCTTCATTGCTCTCCTCACACAGCCTCTCTCCATGTTCACACCTTGCCCTCCTTTTAGCCTTTCTAAAAAAATTAATGAATTCTGAACTCACTGGAATCCTTCATCTTGGAAGCAGAGCAAGCTGTGCAAAATAAATGCAATACAAAGAAGTGCTAAATTTCTATTATCTAAGCATATCAGATGAATTATTTTTCCATAATTTGGCTGTTGTTGTTTTGTTGAGATCAGATACATAGCCCTGGCTTCCTGGTTCCTAAAGCTGACAATATTTTCTTTGTTTGCCAAGGAAGTAAACTCCAACCGAAGGCAGCGCTTCATTTATACTTGCAGTCCAAAAGAGTGGAAACCATTTTAGTATCTTCCAGGACAAAGTTATATGGTGTTGCTAAGGCCTAATGCTACTCCGTGTCCAGAGATGACTAGAGCAATGGCAGCTTTCTGTTTCTGCCATAAGTTCAGATGGCTTTAACACTAGTCTGTCTGTCCACCCCCCACCCCCCCAAATCTATGGGCTTTGCACTGTTGCCTTAACATGGAATTGAGAAGGAAAGTAGTGAAAGAAAGTGCTATCAACTGGTATAGGGGTTTTGTGCTACTCTTGCTGATTTGGGCTTGCCACTGGCACTAACCCTGCTAGATTATCTAGTTGAGATTCCTGCATTTCAGGAGGGTGGACTAGATGGTCCACTTGGATCCCTTCCAATTCTACAATTCTATGATGTTTGAACTAGCAGGTTTCAGTAGAGATTAGCACAACCTCCATGTGGGTAGCAGGTAGGAACATTTACCAAAAAAACAAAACCCCAGCATCCCACTGTTTGGAAACACCCTAAGATTGGAAATTCATGGGCAGGAATGATAGAAGTTGTAGTCCAGCTACCTCTGTTGTATATTGTCTTCAGTGGTTTTGATGCTTTTTAATTTCCAAGGTTTCTTGGCAACACAGGTCCTTGAGGTGTTTTCCTCTTGATAAGCTAAGCATTTTCTCATTGCCTCACTGCCAGCTGACTGCTGCATTCTCCAGAGACCCTACTGTTAGCACTGCAATATCTGCATCCAACCATTCTCAGGAACTTGGAGATACTTGGTTTTTTTTCCAGATTTAGCAATTCAACAAATAGGAAATCTTGCTGACTGGACAATAGTCATCAGGTGTCTTTTAGTTTAGAAACATCCATGTTAGGATACTGTATTAATCTTTATTAGAGACATTTATACACCAACTGTTAACTAAGGGCAGACAAGAAATGTGACTGTTTTGTTATACAGTCAGTTCAGAATGCTGCACATTTCTTAGATCTGAGATTCCATGGTAGCCATGATTATAGCATTGAAGAAATGAACCTATTCTGCCAATTCTTGAAGTAAACCAGTATAAAGTAAGCAGCACATAAAAGGCACACATGATTATAGCATGGCAAACAGGCAGTGTTCTTAGGGTGGTGTAAGGAAAAGTTATTGCACACTTTAATGATGATGTATTTTAATGATGTTGTGTAATTGGTATTTATATATTATAAAGCACTTAGAAGCCCGTTTGGCATTGTTGTATGTTAATTAATAAAAGTAAATTCAATTGTTAAAGAATACACAACATATTCAGGTATTTAGTGTAGGGCTGTGGTCTGGGAGTTTCCAAATTTCTCCTTCATCATACTATCAAAGGTTTTTTTACAACATTGCCTCACATTCCTCTCTTCTGTATTGTGAATGAAACCAGTGTTTGAAAGTGCATGCACACAAAGGGGGAGCAATATAACATGTGGAAAGAGTTGAGAGGCTTGTTTCAGTTTGTGCAAATGATCAATTATAGTTTCTCAAGTTAATGAAGCATGTCTGATTAGATAAATAAACTTTGAGTTATGCTGTTTCTTCAATAGATATCTTATTTAGGTAGGTAGACCAGGATATAAATCAATTTAAAAAGGGTGAGTAAATTTGACTATCTTCAGTTACTGTGACCCTTGCAATGAGGTGAAACAGTACCTATTTTAAAGTGTAACATCAATATGTCTTTTTAAAAAGAGAGTAGCAAGTTATTGCTTCTCAGTTCCAATATAGCAGGGATGTAGTCTTCAAACATCGTGGGACTACAACTCCCATCATCCCTCTCCACTGGCCGTGTTGGCTGGAGCTGATGTAAGTTGGAGTCTTAACAACAGCTGGAATCTTGCAAGTTTCCCATCCCTGCAACATATAGGCATGTTTATTTTCTGAATGTTTTTATAAAAAATATTTATTTTGTTTCTGCACGGTGCCGTTTATAAGTTGATATAATAAAACTTTAAAATGGAATCCATCAGCATTGTAGCAAAGAAAAGGAACTTTCTTCCCAACGAAAATATACTTCGGCTGCAATTCTGCGCACATTTACATGGGATTACTGTGTCTCACTGAACACAGTGACACTTACATCCAAATAAATATGCATAGCATTTTCCTACATAGCATCTTAAGTACAGCAGCTTGCAGAGCTATCTCTAAAATCAGTTATATTTTAAATATTCTAATAAAACGAAAGCATGTGTAAATTTCATAAATATACCCAACAGTACCTCTTGGGTGCTATGTAATATGTTTAGGTTTGGTAAAAGAGTATTGCATATATTTCAACTTCCATAAAATATAAATGTTTGCTTTTTGTATTATATTGTTTAGAAGATTGGTGGTGGTTCTTCATGCCTCCAAAATGTTTGGACACTTTACATCTCTGGGTGGGGCTATTCATTTTGTAAGTCAGCCATCCACCAGGTATCTTTTGGACTGCAATCCACCTGCCCCCAGCTGCCATGGCTGTACTGGCAGGAGCTAATGAAAATTGTCAGTCCAAAACACCTGGAGGGCAGCTGGTTCAGAAAGGCTGCTTCAAAGGAAGGTGCTTCTGACCTTTAAAACAGATTTCAGTCCTGCATTGGTAAAAGCTGAGAATGCTTCCAATATACGAGGGAAGAAAACAATTGGAGCAGATGGGAAGAAATGGTCAGGGGTCTTAGAGAGACAAGCATGCAGCCACTATTCTGAGATTTGTGCCACCCTTTAAATACTTTTTATATCTTGCTATCAAAGCAGATGTTAAAATTAAGCAGTCTTCATGTGTTACATTTTCCAACATGAAGCTCAGGGTCATATTCAGTTGAAAATAAGCATAGGCTGATGGTATCCCTATCTTGATCCACTTAGATTGTGGACTCCGCTATACAGCTGCAAATAAAATGTTTTAGATTTAAGTTCAATATACAAATGTGACACTATATGGCAACAGTGAGCTATGCCAAATTCAATGTATTTTTCAAAACGTTTTTTAAAAAAGCATTTTCACAGTGTTTTTTAATATGTGTGTAGATTCCACCATGGTCAAAAAGACACATGGGTTACATTTTCCCAGTAAGCAAATAAAACAGTTCTTTTTTAATGGACTTTTACACTCTGTTAAGCCTGAAAAAAATTCAGTAGCTTTTGGCAGGCTAAATCTGGGATATGAAAGTAGGTCCTGTGCCTGTAAAATGTGTTATATGCACACGTTGATACATATATTTTCAACTGTATATATTATACAGGTGCAGACACAAAGCAGCTAGGTCAACAGTGTCCTGATGAGTATAAACTCAGTGGCAAATGTGTGTTTGTTGCTGTGTACTATCTGAAGTAGTCCTGCAAACTAAATGAAAGGAGAGAGAGGCAGAAGCCTTTGGTACTAAAAAAACATGTAGAACTTTAATAAAATGGCATAATGCCTTACATGTTTCCTTGGGGCAAAAAAAAAAATCATTTTAATTAGGAATGTAAGGTCTACTTACCTTTTTATTATTAAAGTGCCACATATTTTTTCCAGTATGACTTCGAAGCTTGACTTCCCCCCTCTCTTGTATTTGATGATGCTTCTCACCCCCATATTCCCACTCTTCTTGCAAAGTTGGATGCCATCCTGAGAATCTGTAAGAGAACAGGGGTGGTGTTCTTCATCAGAACTAAACAGGCGCCCCTTCATTTACGCATGTTCAATTCACACGTGACCGCACATACGCGCAGCTCTGGAAACCCAGAGGTGGGGGTGGAGGTGGGAGAGAGACCTGAAGAGCCTCCAGCTTGCAAGGAGACCCTCCCTGGAGCCCAAAGGGGATGTCCTCTTTGGGCTCTGGGGAGGGTCTCCTCACCAGCCAGAGTTGCAGCTACTGCTGCTGCGCTTTCCTGCATATCAGCTGTTAGCCAGAAAACCCCACTGTGCCTCTAGCTTGGAAAGAGATTTGCCCTAGAGCTCGAAGAGGACATCCTCTTTGGTCTCTGGGGAAGGTTTGCTCATAACCTGGAGGTGCAGCGGGGTGCTCCCCATTTGTGCACATTTCACCTATGCGCAGGGGGCCAGAATTTAACCCCTGCATAAATGGGGATTTGTCTGTCTACTGAAGCATACGGTTGCAGCTTTCCTGTTGAGAGTGTGGTAGCTTCTAGGTTATCAAGTTGTCAGTGCAAAGCAACTGCGCAACACAGAACTCACACCTGCCTTTAGGTGGTTTGACAGTGACTGACTCAGATCTCATAATGGTACCTCCTTGTGTCTGCTGGGGTTCAAGTGCTTTGGTTCCCAGGACCAGTCAGATGTAGAACCATGTAGCAGTCTAACAGACAAAGCTCCTTATAGTACCTTAAAGATAAATCAGTTAATTGCTACATATATTAAGCAAATCGGGCACATTTCCTCAGACACAGACTTATTCAAAATATGCCATTCATCACTGGAAACGTGTGGGGCACAGTACATGTGGGAATTGGTTTGTAAGGTGCCGTGGGTTTCCTTTTTTATGTTCTTAGCTGCAGCAGAGTAGTTCAGCTGCTAATCTGGGATCTGCAACAGGCTGGGAGACGAAGGCAAAATAAAACGGCACTTGCAACAGTAGTTGGGATTCAGCACTGCTTTCCCGCACCAAACTGCTGTTCCCATTTCACACATTTCTGGCTTTGCACTCAAAACTGACAGTTTCAACATTTATTTGCTGCCTTTTAATGTTATCATTGTTTTACTTGCATAGTAAAGTGATCATCACTGTATCTTGTGGGAGTGAGTTCTGTAAATTAAGTATACATTGTGTGAAGAAGTGAATCTGTCAGTCAGTTTTATTGGATGACCCAAGTTCTGGGGTTATGCAAGTGGGAGAAAAACATATACCTGCACACTTTTCCCACACCATGTATCCCTTTATAAACCTCTTATCCCCCCCCCCCTTTCTAACCTAGAACTATTTTTTTTTCAAAGAGAAGGCACAAAAACACTCAGGGATGGTGTGAAGTACAGCTAGTGAGGGACATGGCCTATGAAGGGTCCCAAGGACCACATTTGACCTGTGGGCCTGAGGTTCCTAACTTCTGAAGCATATATGGGAGATTAGGGTGAGAGCTCCTGAGTCTATGTCTCTGAAAAGTGCCTCTCATATCCTGTTACGGTGACCTGTGCCAAGCTTGGCAGTAGGTGCACACTTGTTTCAAAAGGCCACCTCAGTGGCTTCATAGTTTTAAACCTCTTTCTCCTGAAGAAGAAACACTCTTAGTAAAATTCCTCTTCTCTCCCCCCTCCCGCCTTTTTTATTCTTGATTTTTCCATAGGGTTCTGGCTAGTATGGACGATCATCATCATACTGAGTTGCTGCTGTGTCTGCCATCATCGGCGCGCCAAACACAGACTTCAGGCACAACAACGGCAGCATGAGATTAATCTGATTGCCTATCGTGAAGCTCATAACTACTCCACCCTGCCATTTTATTTCCGTATGTACTGCATGCAAGGAGCAAGCTACCTTTCAAAGAGCAAAGAGCAAGATGTTGGCATATTGGGTGGGGGTCATGGACACAACAGAGATTCACAGCAAAGATGGTGGGGATGGGTGCAGAGATGTCTGCTGGTGGCTGGAGAGGACCATGTAGTATACTGCAGTATGTTGGGAGACTTCACATGGTCCTTCTTTTCACCTTGGCTACACAAGCTTGAAGCACAATCACAGATAACTCTGTGACTAGTGTAGGCACAATCTAAATCTTGTGGATAAATTTCTGGGTCGCAGAGAGAGAGAGAGAGAGATTTGAATTCGTTTCCCTCTGAACATTGTAGAGAGCAGTGCTTTACTCAGACTTGTTTTCCAGCTCTAGTTGGTTAGACTGTCATAAAAGGAGGAAGTGGATTGACAGATTTCTTCATGTTTTAATCTGCGCAGTGGCAGCAGCAGTGACAAGGCTGAGATTTTTTTAAAAAAACTTGCCACACCTTTTCCTCTGCAGCTGACACAACATGAGTGTCTCTAAGAAAGAGGCACCACAGAATAGCTAATATGGTGGTGTGGCAGAGGGGCATCACACCCAAGGTCTCTTGTCAAGAATCAATGTAATGATGAGTGATGCTACTTCAATTTTAATTAATACTTTATTACTTTAAAGAAAAAAAAAACAAAACAAAAACATTAGCCACCCAGTAGAAGGCAATGGAAAAAAAGAAGTAGGACACCTGAGAAAATGCTACATAGAGGAGAGAGAACCATATCTCTCTCTCTCTCTCCATCTTTCTTTCTTTCTTTCTTTCTTTCTTTCTTTCTTTCTTTCTTTCTTTCTCTGTCTCTCCTTTTGTACAAAATCAGGGGGAAGACAATTTAAATCAGCTCCCGGTTGACTCTGGGATGTAACATTCCTTAATTTCATAGGTCTCTCTGAATGCTACACACTGCTTTGCCTTAGTTTCTTCCAGCTGTAACATATGGAAAATCGACTGCTTCCTTAGCCAAATCAGGATGGAATTTTTATTATTATTCATATAATTTGTTGAAGTTAAGTCCAAAGTGTTGTTAAATTACTTTCAGTTGTGTTTTCTGACAACATTTACAAAGTTGGAACTATTTAGGTAACCTAGAGGTTAACTTGTCCTCCCTGCCTCCCCATTTAGGATTTTTGCCAAATTATTTACTACCTCCCTATGAGGAAGTGGTGAACCGACCTCCGACCCCTCCCCCACCATATAGTGCCTTACATCAGCAATGCGTTCCACCTGGCGGCAGCAGTGCAGCACCAGATCCAAGAAACCTACAGCCAGCCCAGACAGGCTCTCTGTCAGGAGCAGGAAGCAATAATGGAAACACGGACAGCACTGCCTCCTCCAGCACCGGGAACCCCGAATCGTCCACCCTGCTAGCTGAGCGATCAACCACCAAAGCAACAAGTGGCGAGCGAAGGAACTCCAGCAGTGGGGCAGAGTTGGAAGAGACGGCCAACCACGCGCCCTGTTCCGACAAGGAGTCAGAGTGCAAGGAGGAACTGCTTAAGGATTACAACTCGGAAAGCTTAGACCACAACAACGCCTTCTCCGATGCTAAAGACAAGACGCCGGGCAGACACCGAAGGTTCACCGGGGACTCGGGCATTGAAATCTGCATCTGCAACCAGGGCCACCACGATGGTGATCTCAAGGAGTTGGATGGGTTCATTGATGATGGACCCATGGACTTCTGCGATAGCTGCAGTGGCCACCCTCCCCATGGAGATGAGGAAGAAGGGCTTTTCAATGCCCCGGATGAGCAGCATCAAGAGCACAGCCACCACCACCTCCCCCGGCAGCCTGTTTGTGTGCTCCTGAACACCATAAACGAACAGGACTCGCCAAACTCTCATGCCAATACCTCCCCCAGCTAAAATAAGCAAAGCGAGAAGGGATATTCTACAAAAGGATAAACATGACTTCAGCCAAAAACAAGTTGGTTCAGCTTTTTCTTCAGATGTAACTTTGGGAATAACCCCTAAATAATAGGTATGGAGGAAGGGGCAGAAGCTTCTGGGCCTTCCCTGCCTCCTGCCCCCCCCCTTTAATTGCCTCCATCTGGTTAGGGTTTAGGATTAAGAGTGAGATCATTTTTATACATATAACAAACGAGAGAAAAACTTTTCCTATTGCTGATTTTGGTGACGGTTTACTTGGTTGGTTGTTTTCTTAGAGGTTTTCAATACCTGCTTTATTTTATTATCAGAAAGACTTAACTTGACCCTGTGAGAACAAGGAGTGCTCATGTATCTCTTCCCCCTCCCTCCTCTTTCCCGGGCATCTTCCCAGAAGCCAGTGGCATTTGATGGCGCTGGCGGTTTGCCTAGTCAGTGCCATTGAGGGGTTAAAATGAAACCCCAGAGAGATGTGGGTGGGCTTTGGGGTTTTTTTCCTGAATTGATACAGTGCTGTACTCTCTGGTGCATTGTTGGTTAGAGCAACCCGTAGGAATTCCCCCCCCCCCCCCTTGAAGCTGGTGACTATAAAGGACCAGTTTCTTCCAGAAAAAAAGCAAACTGCTAGCCTGAAACATAGCAGTTTAAGCAAAAAATGGGTTGTGGATGGTGACTTTAATTTTATTTTTATTTGGCGGGAAAGAAAGGCAAATGTATTCCTTTAGTTGATTACTATGAGTTGAGACTCCTGGCAGAGGACCTGCCTTTTTCCAGTACTGTGGTCTCTAAATCTCATTCAATAGGTGTGCTACAATGCAACAGAACAGGGACTTTGCAACTTTAGGCCAGCACGCTAGTTAAAATGACAAAACCAAACAAAACCAAACACACACAACAGGGCTGTCTTTTTGGCCAGCGTGCCTTCAGGTTTCAGCGATGCTTGTTGAACAAATGGAGGCAAGAACTCCATCCACTGCAAAAGGATAACTTGCAGCTTCAATGTGGAAGACCTGTGCAGTATTTTTCTTTTTTCTTTCTTTTTTAGTCCACAAGTTTAGCATGATCCTAATGGTGACCACTTAAAAGGATAGAGTGTCTGTGTTTCTCTCTTTTGATAGCGGCAACAGGCTACTGTATAACGTCTGTGAGTGTGTATGTGTGTCTGACTGCAGTACATGCATGTGTGTTTCCTACTGGTGATACGAAACTTGCTGCTGTAAGACTGCAAAAACAAAACAGAAAAGACTGTTGCTTTGCTTTAAACAAACAGTGGAGCTTTTGTTAGTAACAACCCCAAGGGGGAAGGAAAAGAAACAAACTGAAGCAGCTGAAACTAACATTCCCTGGAGCGTTCCTGTGGAAGAGTGCAAGCCTTGGTTTCTATATTAGGTGTGATAGAGATTTGTTTTCCCATTTCTTTAATTACGGTTGTCTGGGTCATTTATGTCATAAAATAGACTTTCAGATTTGATTGCTTGAAACCAAAATCAGTTTGAAATACGATGTAAGCCCAAATATAATGCCTTTTTTCTGATAATCCATGGACTGTGTCTCATTTTGTTTGGGGAAAGATAGAGCAGTTGAGATATATCATGATGAAAGAAGAGGGTTGGGGCTTTATTTTTTTGTACTTCAAAGTGAACTTAACTCATGTCCAGAATTATACGATTAACACGGGGTTGGTGAGAGCACATCTTTATGTTTCACTGTATACAAGGGAGGTGTTGGTGCATCTACATTTCCATGTGAAAATGCAAATAGGAAGGCAGTCTTGCTCCTCTCCACTGACTTCCTTCAAATATCGCCTATACCATAGGTAGGGAATCTGTAACCCTTCAGATGTTACTGGCCTATAAGACACATCGTCCTTGATCATTGGCCATTCTGATTGGAGCTGATGGGACTTGGAGTTCAACAACATCTGGAAGGCTACAGGTTCCCCAGCCCATGACCTGCCAAGGCAAGGTGACATGCTCCCTGCAGAAGATATTAGGGTATGCTTAAAGGGCAGCAACAATCATGTAAAGACTCCAGTGATCTTCATGACTGAGGAGGGATCTGAACCCCTGAAGTTCAGATCATGCTATCCATGACATCACACATTTAGATTTTCTGCTACCCAAATGTCCTGAGCCTTCTCTGCCTACATAAAAAGAGCAAATTATTTGAGCAGAGCACTATCCTAGTAGCTCAGGGGAAAGGTGAATATATTACTGTGCATGTTTACTGCAGACAACAGCCTACAGCAGACCAAAGCCTGATAACCACTAAAATCATCACAGTAAGGGGGATGACAGCTCCTAGGGACTTAAAGTGGAATCAAACCCCTTTGTCCCAAGTCCTCAGCTCTCCTGAGTTTCAACCCCTCTCACAAAACCAACTTCTACTTCGTGGAATTAAACTCACTTTCAGATGTGGGAAAACCTTACTCTATATCTGCAATCCAGTTGGCACCTTTCTGCATCCCAGATGGAGACAATGAGGCTTTAATTTGATTCTGTTCTTCAGTTGATATTTGAGTTGCTTTTGATGTTTTCAAAGCACACGCAGGAGCTGGGTGGAACGTTGAGCACCTGCAAATTGTGGTTGGGGTTTTGAGACACATGTTACCTTGCTGCTGGGTCAAGACACTCCTCAATAGACTTAAAACCTTAGGAACCCCACACATTTCCTTATGCTTACATCTGCAGCACAAGGATGGTTTCAGATTTTATAGAGCTAGTACATGTGTTCCAAAGCAGATTCAATATGTGCTCAAAGCTTTCCATGAGGCACAAACAGAGAAATGTCAGAGTTCCATGTTAAAACAGAAAAATGAAACTTCCTGAAACTCTCTTCATTGCGTATTCAAACCCTGCACTATCAAACTGCTGCAAACACCAGATTCTTTGCCCAGGAAACCCACTTTCTGCACTCAAATTACATGGTGGAAATTTAAAAAAAAAAGTATGTTTATAGTTCCATCAAGTTACTGTGTTGTTCCATGTGTCAGAGCAATGACCAGGTTCCAATCCAGACCAGGGTTTGTTCTATCTAGCTGAGGTTCACTGAGACTCAGGGGTGGGCTTAGGGTTGAGTTCTCATTTTACCAAGCAAGGATAGCAAGCCACTCTCCCTGTATTTTTGGCAGGTTGCTGTAGGCGTTATATTGTACGTCAATCATTGGAGCTAATGTTGCACACCCCTATATCCTTTCTGCTCCTGAAGAAGATAAAAGGGACAACAGGAAGCTGTGCAAAAGTTCCTTCCCCAGATCCTTTTGAAAATGCTACTTGCCTGTTTAAAGATATATTCCGATCATGGTTAAAGAAAGAAAAAGATCCTTAAAATCCCATCTTTCACACAGAAGTTTTGAAATGTAGGGATCCTGTGTCTTCTTAATAGCTGACTTATTTTCCATTGCATAAAAAGCCACATGCAGCACACATTAGTTCTTGGTTTACAAGCCTGA
Organism: Podarcis gaigeae; assembly: GCF_964106915.1. Classification (NCBI taxonomy): domain Eukaryota; kingdom Metazoa; phylum Chordata; class Lepidosauria; order Squamata; family Lacertidae; genus Podarcis; species Podarcis gaigeae. Next base: position 56,930,964 of record NC_139681.1, on the reverse strand, counting down.
TTTTGGCTGATTGCCAAACTACATGCTGAGCATTTTGGCAATAGTTTTATCAGCATTTTGGTAGCAGCATGTGTTACGGAGAGCAAGTCAGACAATACCTTTATTCAGGCCAGCAAATGAAATTTTGGAAGCGATCCTGAATTGGATCAAGGCTGCAGCATCTCTCCCCCCCCCCCCCCGCCCCAGCAGCTAGTCAAGTGCCTCTCCAGGGGTCGGCAAGGTTTACCTTGCCTGGGCCGGTTCACTCCAGCAGAGATCTCTCCATGGGCCGGATCGCATGCAGGCCTGCGATTTCTGGCATCTACATCTGCGCAGACACAATTTCCGGCGTCTGTGCAGATGTGATTTTCGGTGTCTACACAAGTGCAGGCGCGATTTCCGGCACCACGGAAGCAAGTCCACATGCCGCGCTGTGCCGGTTTAGCGCAGCGTGCGAGGACTTGCCAAGTGGGTGGCTCAGTTCAGGGGCAGCTTGTGGGCCGGTTAAACGACTCCCGTGGGCCGCTTGTGGCCCATGGGCCTTAGGTTGCCAACCCCTGCTCTAGGCAGCCCTCAAGCTGGCCTTTTAATGCCAGTGCCTTCCATTGTTGCTCCCTAGCTGGTGGTGTCCAGTAGCTTATGACTGTTTATTTTACATGGGAGGATCTCTCTGTTTCTCCTTTTTTCCAATCTTAAATTCAGCTCTCTACATCTTGCAGCAATTTGTGATTTTTTAAAACAAATACAAAAATCCCAATGAAAATTCACCAGCATTTTAGTGCAAATATCTTGTACGCATTTGTGCAAACAAGTTTCCCCCATATAATGCACAAGCTGTTCCTCTGTAGGGGGCAATATTGACTTGGAATAATTAACATCTGTGCTCTAAGATCCATAGGAAATTAAGAAATCCAAGATTACGGGGGTTGGATTAGATAACCCTCCGGTCCCTTCCAACTCTACGATTGTATGATTCTATGAGTATGTATTTTCTGCACATACTCAGAGAGGTAAGTATGCTGTAGCAGCTTCCTCAGAGCCAGACTGTCAGCAAGACATTTGGAATATGAGAGGGAGAGTATTTCTTTCTGGATTTGTTTGTGATTGAAGAGCAGCTGTGCTCTGAGGGTTCATGCTTTCCCAGTTCATCTGGCCACATGCCCAGGCTGGAGGGCCCACAGGTATTTTGGTATTAATTCGCCATGCTTTATTGCTTTTGTTCTGTGTCTGCTGCAAGAAAGTAACAATCTCCTGCTTACCATTGCTTCATATGTCCCTAGGGTTATTGTGTAACTTGGTATAATTACCCAGGGAGCCAGAAGCACACGAGGACTCAGCATGGGAAGCAACGGGAGAAGTTTATTCCCATCTGTAAAAGGTAAAGGTACCCCTGCCCGTACGGGCCAGTCTTGACAGACTCTGGGGTTGTGCGCCCATCTCACTTAAGAGGCCAGGGGCCAGCACTGTCCGGAGACACTTCCGGGTCACGTGGCCAGCGTGACATCGCTGCTCTGGCGAGCCAGAGCCGCACACGGAAACGCCGTTTACCTTCCCGCTGGTAAGCGGTCCCTATTTATCTACTTGCACCCGGAGGTGCTTTCGAACTGCTAGGTTGGCAGGCGCTGGGACCGAGCAGCGGGAGCGCACCCCGCCGCAGGGATTCGAACCGCCGACCTTTCGATCGGCAAGTCCTAGGCGCTGAGGCTTTAACCCACAGCGCCACCTGCGTCCCCTATTCCCATCTGAAGGAACAGTAATAAACAGATTCCAGTGAAATCGACAGACATTGCTCATTGACTTGGGTAGGTTCTCTCAGTGTTAGCAAGTTCAATTATTGCTGAAGGGGAAGCACACATTCCTGCAAATATTAAGTACTTGCTTGTGATGTAAATACATCATACAGTAGTGCCTCGGGTTAAGTACTTAATTCGTTCCGGAGGTCTGTTCTTAACCTGAAACTGTTCTTAACCTGAAGCACCACTTTAGCTAATGGGTGCTGCCGCCGTGCCACTGGAGCACAATTTCTGTTCTCATCCTGAAGCAAAGTTCTTAACCTGAAGCACTATTTCTGGGTTAGCGGAGTCTGTAACTTGAAGCGTATGTAACCTGAAGCGTATGTAACCTGAGGTACCACTGTATCTTGTAATGCTATCACCTAGCCATGGTTCTGGGCTGTCGTGAGCTTATCATCTATTAGAGTCAGCTTACGCTTTCTCTTTCTCGTTCCCTATCAGGTCCTCTGTAGGTGTGACACTGCTTCTGGAAACCATTTCAGATGTTGAATTCTCCCTTCTGGCACATATTCAGGGCACTACCCTAAAGCTGAGTGCTAAAAGGAATGATGTTGATTTTAAATACAGTAACCCCAGGGCTGTCCATGACATTTTGCTCTCACACTGTCATGAAGAATTGTGTTTAATAAGATGTCTGTAAAGCCCTTAGCAGTAAGAATCAGTAACTCCACTTCTGGAAATTTCTGGTCTTAATTGTTCACCCTTTGGCATGAGGCACAAGGTATGCATTAACATAGTTCTAGTGAAAGGTATTGAGACTGTGAAAGTCAACCAATGTCAAAATGTGCAGACTGGAGAGTATGACATAAGGTAAAGCATATGAAGGGAGTAAACGGACTCTGTCTCTTAATATAAGCAATAAGAGGACACTTAAAAAGACAAGAAGCCAATTAAGATCATACAAACAAATTGCATTGCTCCATGCAGCAAGTGGCTGTGGAGACCAAGTGTTTGAGAAGATTCACAGAAGGAATGTGTTGGCATTGGCTAATGTTGTCAGAACCACCTGTTGTAAAGAGAAGTGATCTCTAATTATTTCAGGATGAGACCTTCCGGGCAAGATTATCCAGCATCTGTTCAGTGTATCTTTGCACCTGTCTCAATAGCAATGACCACTTTCAAAGTGGGCTATAGAATTTTGATGGATCTGTGGAGATGACAAGTTTCTATGCTTTTGTAATATTTCTAAATATATACTGATATAGAAAGTCTTCCCTGGAAAGTGTGTGGGGAGGGGGAGTATTTTGATATTGAAAATAGTTCTCAGTAGCACAACATTGGATAATACTCACCATATTCTTTGTAAGAGCTCCAATATGCTAAAATACTGCAATAGTATTTTTTCCCCCAGGTTGCTTTGTGTGTTCAGGGATTTTCCACTTTTCCCGCTGTGTCATCCCAAGATACCACAGAGAAAGCTGGATTGCTTAATCCTGTTTGACATCAGTGACAGTGTAAATGGTACAGCATATATTTCTGCACAAGGTGAACATGTTTCTCTATAACTGGGCATTTGGCTGATTAAATAAGTTTGTGGGAGGGAAATAATTTTTGTTGTATTTTATGTATTTTGTGTTTTTATGTTGCAAAATGCCCTGTGATCTTCAGATGAAGGGCAGAATACAAATTAAAAAATAATAATCTGTTTAGGGTAAAGCCTGGACAATGGCAACAGGAATATACAAAGTGGCAGTACAACCAGTGGCAGAAAGGCAGGGCATATCTCCTTTCACTCCATCCTATGTATTATTATTGACAAAGGAAAGTGTAAGGATACGTTTTCTCTAAGGGATAAGAATACTTCAGCACCTATGGACCTGCAAACAAATAGCTTACTACTACTGGTTTCCCCAAGTGGTTCCAGGATACTGCAGGGCTGTCTAATCATGATAAATCTCTTATTTTATTATATCCAGTCTCTACATGTTATAATTATTTTTGAAGCAATGCATTCTACCTTTTCCACCCAGCCAAGTAATTAAAAAAAAAAAATCTTCTGTAACCTAGTATGGAAAGTGGAGAGACTTGATACTGTCATCCAGTTTTATTTCTCCTATTGTGCCCTGGTGAAGTTTTAATCTATATATATGTGCCTGCACCTATTGCAGGCTGCTAAATATGAGCTTCAGCAAGCTGGGGCTATGGGACAGAGCCCTCAAGCTAAAATATGGGAATTTAAGCTGTGAGGCAGCTGGTGGGGATATAAATACTGATAGAAGTGATTTCAGAGGGAGTGTTTACCAGCGAATGGGAAATCCAAGGTCATTAAATCATAGGCCAAAGTGGCATCCCAGGTCTTGATATTAAATCTGGAAGGATACTTTATTTCATGTCTATCTGGATAGCGAAGGAAGAAGGCAGAATTTAGGTCAAGCAAGAGGATGCAGGCGTCAGTGGGTGACATTTTGTTAACACAAACAAAACCTTGAAAGCAAACTGAGTTTGGCCACCTGGAAGATCATATTGGGGGTACTGAGCATTTTGCTCTTAGCTTAATCAGCAAGAGCCACTGACCATGTTGCTTTATGTTGAAAACATTCTATACCTAGTCAGAAACTGGTGACTATATCAAGAGAAGAGCAGGCTGGGAAAGAGTGAAAGAATTTGCCAAAATCTGGTTTGTTTGAGCCTGTAAGGGCATTTGCAAACTGGCCTAATTAACATGTGCATATCTCTCTGTATGTCTCTCTGTCTATGTCACACACACACACACACACACACACACACACACACACACACACACACACACACATTCTCTCTCTCTCTCTCTCTCTCTCTCTCTCTCTGTGTGTGTGTGTGTGTCTAAGTGTAACCTTATTTTTGCTACAACAGCATGTTTCTTTCCAGTCTAATTTCAGTGGGAGAAGGGGAGCAGAAAAGGCCTCTGTGGGTGTATGTGTGAGTGCCTTGGTGATTTTGTAGAATGGAGAGAGTGGCATGAGTCTGTTTGGGAAAACTCGATGGCAGTTTTGTTCCTTACATAAAAGACACCCACTTATCCACTTCCAGTGTTATTGGACATGATCCCGATTATGAAACTCATGACTGGTGCTCACAAAAAACTTGCTCACTGAAAAGAAGTATAAGGACTAACAAGGACACCTTTTCAGAATGGTGGGTTTCTTTTCTTAACTTTGTAGGCCCAAAAACCTCGTACACTGGACTGTGCTGTTAGGAGCCCTTGATCAATAGATCTCACACCTTACCAAGGCAAATAGCTGTTAACTGTGGCACACTCTGAGCTCTTCCTTGAAGTCCTTCCAACACACACACACACACACACACAGAGAGAGAGAGAGAGAGAGAGAGAGAGAGAGAGCGCTGAACCAGGAACTTCCCTCACAAAGATTGCATGGTTTGAGATTGATTTTTATTTTGCAACAGCCAATGCTTAGAGCTAGAGGTGTGGGGATGATCTCCATCTTGTGGCAATTGTAGAGTATTTATTCTCTTTCCACTCCTTATTTCACTGTGTTGAGCTTTTCTTAAGCTCTCTCTCTTGCTTAACTATTTTCCTTACTATGTACACTTAAAAAAGAAAAGAAAATGAAGCGCTTGGGGTTGTTTTTAAGTCAATCCACCGTGAGCTATTTATATACCATGCATGGTGCACCTTGATAGACATGAGATTAGCAATTTGAACCAGGAGAAGTTAGCCATCACATAACAGGTCCTCAGTCTGGTGGACTCCCTCTATATAGCACTACAAGGCTGCATCCACATCACACATTTAAAGTCTTTGCTTGGTAAGAGGTGATTTTCTATATTGAATATACTTTCCAGGAAGAGGGCACTTTAGTCAAGAAGAACACACTAGTTGTTGGAAAAATAAATTCACACTAGAAACCTGGGGTGTTTTAACTTGGTGTTTTAACTTGGAACTGTTTAAATTGTATTGTTTATGGATAAATTTTGATGTATTGTTTTTAGATATGGGCCAATGGCCGTAATAAACCAATCAATCAATCAATCAATCAATCAACCAATCAATCACACTAGAAACCTGAAAGTTTTTTTTACTAATGGCCCAAGCTATCTGAAACAATGAATATGCTCAGTTATCCTTCACATCAAGTCTGGGATGATCTTCTAAAATAAGTATGTTAGACCTGAAATAGGAAACATGTGGCCCTCCAAATGTTGTTTGATTGCAGATCCCATCATCCATAACCACTGGCCAAGCTGGTTGGGTTTGATGGGGAGTCCATTAACACCTGGAGGTTCACAGGTTTCTCATCCTGCCTTAGATAGCTATAATGGCTTCCATCTCATAATTATAGGAGTGCTCACTTTAAAAAGTAACACAATGCCAGCATTCTTACAAATGAATATTTTGAATGGCTATTGATCTTAAGCAGCAAAAGGGGGGATATAAAAAAGGGTGTGAGCTCAGCCTCCCGTTGCTGTGTAGCAGATGATCTTAACTGGCTGAAGGTACTGGAATAAGCCCAGAACAACTTTTTTTTTTTGGTCCTCAACACATTGTAGCCTTGATCTTCTCAGGCAAGCCTTGTTTCCCAAGCAGCCCTGATCTGTTCTGGTTCAGGATAAAGGATAATAAAGATCCTACTGAATTATAGCACAACCCTAATCCTATAATGGAACTTCCTCCTGGTAAACGGAGTTAGGATTGGAGCTTTTGATGTTCCTAGAATTGATGACAGTTATTATGGCAGATGCAGATAGGCTGTTTGTTGCTTTGGCAAGGCTCTGTGTTTATTTTCTGTCAAATGCCTAACAAAAAATATTGTACCAGTTTCTGAGAACCTGCTGCATGGTACAAATTTACATCTTTCGCACCATTTGAAGATTCTCTGAAGGAGCATTTCTCAAACTGCAAGGTAAAGCTACACAAATTGACTGGATAGCTCAGTCAGTAAAACATGAGATGCTTAATCTCAGGGTCATAGGTTTGATCCCCACACTGGGTGAAAAGTTCCTGCATTGCAGGGGGTTGGACTAGATGATCCTCATGGTCCCTTCCAATTCTACAATTATATTCTATCGACTTATAGCCTTGCACAAGTAATTTCCAGCTTTTCTAACATAAGGACTAGTTTCTCTTATTTCTCTTTTATACTAAACAAGGAGCCAGTGTGGTGTGGTGTAGTGGTTAGTGTTGGACTAAGACCTGGGAGACCAGGGTTCATACCCCCCACTCGACCATGAAGCTTATGAGGTGACCTTGGACCAGTCACTGTCTACTGTGTTTTCAGAGATGAGGGTTCTGCCATCATTACCCTTCTGCTTCCCAGCAGGCTTTGGTGCAAACTGACACCTGCACAACAGGCCAAAAAACCCCCATTTGAATGTCTGCTACCTCCTGTCCCCTTTGTATTTTAAGACTTTGACCAGATAGAGAAAACATGTCTTCAGCATCATCCATAAGCTACTTTTTCCTCTCTTCACTGCTGTTTACCATCTAGCCTGATTTAGAGTTCTTAAGAACTCAAAAGCTTGCACATTATTTTGTGACACTTTGGTATTTTGGAATTTCTCGTTTTTGGAATCTTTTAATACTGCAACTGCAGCTAGAGTGACTTGTATCATAATCACCGGGAACTGTTGTAAATATGTGTGAGCTGGTGCCATCTAGCGAGCTCCACAGTATATGCAAACTGTTAACTCTTCTGCAGCTAACATGCAGAAGAGTTGCTGTAACAGCCAGATTGGTGTTCATTCACCCTGGCCAAGTTGACTAATTGCGGTAGACTATGGATGCTTATTTTGTTGAAATGTGCTTCCATTCAGATGAACAACACCTTTGAAAGATGAACAACACCTTTGTTCGGATGCTCATCTGAATGTGGGTATTGTCCACCTCCCCTGTTCTGCTTTCAGTGGGATGTGCATGCAGTTGTGGGTCTTCATCCACATTCTGCTTCAACCAGTCCTGCAACTGCATACATGTATAGCTGGCCTGGGAGAGGGGAATGCTAATAGGCAACTAAACCAGGATGGCAAAATAGGAAGTTGACTGGGTAAGGGTTGTGTTCCTTTCTCTCCTGCCTCTTCACATTGAAGGCAGTGTGAGGGTTTTGTCTGCCTCCAGTAATGTTCACTGTGTAGCCAAATTTGATCAGTTTTGGAACTCCCGCCCATCAGAGAGAAATTTGTTCTCCTGGTTGGCGTCTTTTTGACATCAGTTAAAGCCTTCATCTGGCCTTTGGGGACTGAAGAGATGGTAGGCTGGTTCCTATTCAGTGTGACTTCTGTTATTGGTGCTATTTTGTATACTGTGAGTTCAAATAATATAAAACAATCTCTAGCTTCTCTGCACACTTGCACCGTTTTCCTTTTGCTTTTATGACCAGGACAAATGTACATGCTCTCTGCTTCAGTGAAATGTGACATCAATTGCTGAGGGATATGTTTTAATTCAGCCAGAATCCATAATACATACCATAAAACCATGGTAAATGTGAAGCAAATATGGTAAAATATGCACACAAGTTCATCCATGCATACAAGGAATATGGAGAACGGGATCTGTAAGTTTAGTGACAAATATACTAATAGAGGAATCAACCAACCAAGAAAGCAATTGTGATTGTAGTTCTATAAACCTTTCAGTAACTTTGTAGAATTAAACAACATCAACATGGAGTATGTCACGTTGAATATGGTGATCTTTGCTTCAAAGCAATCTGAGCATAGGAGTATAGCAAATATTCCCTTCTGAAATAGCTGAAGCTTCCTAATTTACTAGTTGGTATATTTTAATCATTTATTAGCTAAGTTACACTGCCATTCTATTGGAAGAAATTTCCAGTGTGGTTTGTTCTCAGGTAAATAGTGTAGGACTGTTGCTTTTAGCGAGAAAGCTTGGCATTTTTAAAAAGCAAAATTGCTTTGTGTTAATAAATCATATTTATTGAATCATTATCACCCCCCTCAATTTAGAGTCCCTGCTGCAAATGGTATGCAAACTAACCATGTTTAATCAGAAGCTTAATGGGGTTCACACCCTGTCAACCTTTGGCTGAATAAACAGTCCCCAAATCAGATTTATATATTCCAAAATAAGTAATAAAAATAAAACCCTTTTAGTATTTTTGGGGAGAATATTCATTTTTATTGCCGAGATTCTCCCCATTAATGATAATTGCATTCTGCTTCATATATCTAAGTCTTTTTTAATTTCTTTCCAATTCCTCACTTAATTATCTTTATAGATGTTATGATTATTTACCTATAGTGACACTCCTACGAACTTCGCTTTTTTCTCTTATTTTCCAGCTGGTAATTTCCCCTAATTTCTTCTAATGCTATTCCTATTGCAAATGATCCCAATACTTAACAATACACAATGTCTGAAAAATTGGTGAAAAGATCTGTCTAAGTTTATCTGGAGGGGGAAGAAACCTAGGATAAAACATACGATATTTATCATCAAAAGACAGAGGAGGTTTTGCACTCCCTGACTTAGAATTGTATTTTGAAGCTCCCTACCTGTGTTGAATTAAAGACTGGGTTTTGCTAGAAAATAGGGACGCGGGTGGCACTGTGGGTTAAACCACAGAGCCTAGGACTTGCTGATCAGAAGGTTGGCAGTTCGAATCCCCATGACGGGGTGAGCTCCTGTTGCTCAGTCCCTGCTCCTGCCAACCTAGCAGTTCGAAAGCACGTCAAAGAGCAAGTAGATAAATAGGTACCGCTCCAGCAGGAAGGTAAATGGTGTTTCCGTGTGCTGCTCTGGTTCGCCAGAAGCGGCTTAGTCATGCTGGCCACATGACCCAGAAGCTGTACGCCGACTCCCTCAGCCAATAAAGCGAGATGAGCACCGCAACCGCAGAGTCGGTCACGACTGGACCTAATGGTCAGGGGTCCCTTTACCTTCACCTTTATTGCTAGAAAATACACAGTTGATAGACTTGGAGGGCCATGATGTCAAATATGGCTGGTATTTGGTACGGCAAAGCTGGAATACGTAAAAGCTTCGCCAGTCATGTTATTAGAAAAACCTTAGTATGGGAAAAATACAAAAAATTGTTAGAAAACGAAACACCAAAGTGGTTATTCCCAATAGAAGCTGAGACAAGGGAAGAAAATTAATAAAAGTGACAACTGGGGTACCAATAATGAATTGCTAGACATCTCAGAAGGAGAACCAAAAATAGGGGGGGGGGGGAATGAAGAGATTAAAGAGTACGTGTTGGACTGGCTGAATTGATTATCACCAAATCAATTCAAAATTTAAGGTAGATAAGAAATTGGGATTTGCAGAAAAACCATCAAAATTTGAAAAAGAAATATTAAAATTTAGCGTTAAAAATTTATATAAAATGTATAGGATATTACTTGATTGGGAAACGAAAGAAGAATTTGTAAAATCATCTGTGATCAAAGGGGCACAAGATGTGGGTCATAATATTGATTTGAACCTGTGGGAACAATTGTGGAAAACAAACTTAAAATTCACTGCTAGTTATGCATTAAAAAAGAACTACAGTGGTACGTACTTAATTCATTCCAGAGGTCCGTTCTTAACCTGAAATTGTTCTTAACCTGAAGCACCACTTTAGCTAATGGGGCCTCCTGCTGCGCCGTGCGGCCGCCGCACGATTTCTGTTCTGATCCTGAAGCAAAGTGCTTAACCTGAGGTACTATTTCTGGGTTAGTGGAGTCTGTAACCTGAAGCGTATGTAACCTGAGGTACCACTGTATAAGAATTTAAAAGAAGACTGGACATTATATATCGATTATATGAAAAAATATTATAACAAGAATATAATTGTAACAGGCTGACAAAAAACACTCAGCAGTAGATGTTACAACGTGGGATAATATAAGGTACTGAAAACCACTTAGTAGAGTAAGAGAACGCAGTTGAAAAGATAGCAGTTAGGAAACCAAGGAAGGAGTGGAAGGGGAGTAAAAACTAAGGTTTATAAGAGTCAAACTCAAGGAATAAGCTATGTTACCATTATTATTCATATATATGTGTTGTGTATATATATATATATATATATATATATATATATATATATATATATGCAGGTTTTGGTGTCCTCGGGTGTCTTCCCGTGTAAAAGTTGGGGTGTCTAGGCGACGTTTCGACGAGGTCTCACTCGTCATCTTCAGGCTGGTGCTTTCGGCTTCTTGTTACTGGAACAGAGCGGGATCTCAATGTTTGAGTTCCTATAAATACTGTAGAGGGGGTGTGGTGTCTAGCCTCCAATGTTCTGGGCAGAGAGGAAGTTCCCAGGCTAGTGTGCCTTTTCTTCTTTTGTTCCTTAATTACTTGAGAGATACCTTGAGTGATTTCTTGAGTGATATCCTGAGTACCACTTAGGTGGGTCATTAGGTGTGGATTAGTTGCTAAAGTCTTTGTGTCTTGACCTCTTGAACTTTGTGAAGAGTTTTCCTGAGAAGATGGCTGTATTGCACTTAGTTGTGCTTTGGCTTGGCTTCGTGTATAGGGGCGAGCTGTGGTTTTGTGGCTTGTGTCAGCCAGATCTGTGTAGGGATTGCAGGGGGGTGCAGCATCCGGAGGTGCCACCATGGATTGGCTACTGGATGGTGTCAGTAATTCATCTGTGGAGAGGGTCTGGGTTTGGGTCTGGTGTGGTTGATTGGTGTTGGCGTTCTGTGTGCCTCTGGATCTGGTGTCAGTTTTTGTGGGGAGGGCTAATTTCCAGATGTCTGGCAAGCGGGATGTGTCGTCACGCTTGTTCATGTTGTGAGGGTGTTTCTCTATCTCGATGGCTTCCAAAGCACAACTAAGTGCAATACAGCCATCTTCTCAGGAAAACTCTTCACAAAGTTCAAGAGGTCAAGACACAAAGACTTTAGCAACTAATCCACACCTAATGACCCACCTAAGTGGTACTCAGGATATCACTCAAGAAATCACTCAAGGTATCTCTCAAGTAATTAAGGAACAAAAGAAGAAAAGGCACACTAGCCTGGGAACTTCCTCTCTGCCCAGAACATTGGAGGCTAGACACCACACCCCCTCTACAGTATTTATAGGAACTCAAACATTGAGATCCCGCTCTGTTCCAGTAACAAGAAGCCGAAAGCACCAGCCTGAAGATGACGAGTGAGACCTCGTCGAAACGTCGCCTAGACACCCCAACTTTTACACGGGAAGACACCCGAGGACACCAAAACCTGCATTCCTGTACCCGTGAAAATCTACGAAAGCAAATATATATATATATATATATATGTTTGTTTTTCCCCCAATTGTCCTGTGTCTGACTGTAACACAGTATGCGTTGATGATATGATAAAACAGAAAAGCAAATTGAAAAAAGAAAAAACCCTTTTGGCAGTTGTATTGAGCATAACAGCAGGTGGAAAATCAAAAATATGTGGGGGGAAGAAAAACCGTATATGAGAGAAATAGGATGTAGGTAACTAAACTCAATGGTATTTCTAGAGGGAGGATATAGTGGGGTAGAAGTAAGCTGTACCAAATTTGGAAGTGGATGAAATTAGTTTCTGGCTTCTTCTCTGTAGTAATACAAGTGAATAGCCTTATAAATCTGAGGAAGCCCTATCCTTGTAGCAGAAGGCTTTTAATGCAGGAATGGGTAACATGTGGCCTTCCAGATATTGTTAGACTCCAACTCCCATCAGTCCCACCCAGAATGGCCAGTGATTGGGGATGGGGCTTGTAGTCCATCAACATCTGGAAGACACAGATTTGTTAACTCTCCTGTACTGCATTGGCTTCAGTTTTGAACAAATACATGCTGTGAACAGACTCCAGCTCAGGTATGAGGCCGTTGCTCTTCTCACCCACTGTAGAGCCAGCTGATTAGACCTCCCTAACTATATCCTGCCTTTAAATGAGAGCTATTTTTCTTCCTTGAAGTAACCCCCTTATCATTTGATATTATATCCACAGCGTCTACCTGCGCTCCCCCTAGATAAGAACCAACCAGCTTCGCTTTTCTTCTGACACACTTCCTAAAGCTATTTTAATCCCATCATTGGACAGCTAATGTTCTCCCCTTTCTACAGAAAGTACTAGGACATAAAATGGGTTGCATTCAAGGTTGTGGATTTTTTGCTGCTGTCCATAGGTACTGGCAAACAACAGAGACATCACAGTATTCCCACCTGCCTCTGATGCTCATAGTTAAGTTACATAAGACCCATGACAATGGTTTTGCAGCGCTCTGTCCTTATTTTATGCATGCTCTTCTCAAACCAGGGCTTTCCCTAATTTGTTGTGCTAGTGCTTTGGCTGGTGTCCATTGATTTCATAACTAATCATGACCAGATCTTTGAGCACAAGCATTTGAGGATCCTGTGCTAACATCAATGGAGGCACCAAAAAATAAGAATGGGAGGACACAGAAGGGACAAAGTTCATATCTAAATGGGTGAGCTGTGTTCCACGGGTTAAGATCACTGAAAGAAAATTAACAGTATAGGTTAATGACAGGAGTCCAGCAATGAGAGACAAATGGGGTGACCTCTTTGTTTAGAGACACTTCAGAGTTGTCACTGCTCTGCCATGCAAAACACTGCATTCTCAGTTATTCCATTGGAGTCTGAGGGAGAGATGGAAGAAGATGCAACTTTCGATGTCAAAAAAGTTTCTTATGAACTGTGGTGTCCTTTCTGCCTTTCTCCAATGTGCCTAATATATTCTACTACGTGGATAGTGGCTCGTGTCCTTGACTAAGCAGTTTACTTCCCCTTCTTGGCACACTTATCCAGGAAACCTTTTAATGAACCAGCTGAAGTAATTTTTGGTCTCTTTCCATTTAGGGAGGCTGTCTGAGAGCCAAATAACGTCACTCCTCTCTTACTTTGGCCTTCCAAGCTTCCCGCAGTGTGGCCTTTACTTTGAAATTTGGTACTTGAAGCACAACTCCAAATTTCCCCTCTGGTTCAGGCAGTGTGTGGCCTTGAGGGACGCTGAGTGTGAATCTCTGCAAGGTCCAAGCTATAAAGAGGAACAGCTCCATCTTGGCCAGGACTTCTCCCAAACAAACCCGGGTACCAGCTCCAAAGGGAAGATAACTGGGTGAGGGAGAGGCGATTCTCTTCCCATCCTTATTCAGGAAACGTCCTGTGTGGGAGGAAGAACACACATAAACATATCCCCAGAAAACATAAATAAAACATAAACTGATACCATACAAGAACTTGGCTGGAATATCTCTATAGACCAGATGAAGGGAAACTTTGACCCTCCAGATGTTGCTGAGTTATAACTCCCATCATCCCTGGTCATTGGCCATGCTTGCTGAGGCTGATGGCAGTTGTAGTTCCTATGCTACCAGATCCTGTTCATGGTTCTTGTATTCTTTAATGAGCCGCCTAACAAGTTGGGTCCAGGACACCTCGTACCTGATCCCTTATATCCCTGCTCAGGCACTAAGGCCTTTTGGGGGAGTCACTATTAGTGGTTCCTCATGGCTTAGATGCATGGCTCGTACATTCAGTACTGTGGGCCCAGTTTTGTGGCACTCCTGTCTTCCTGTTGCACTTTTGACACCTACCGAAGACTTTTTTAAGTATTCCAGCAGGCTTTCTGAATGAATTCTGATTTTATTGTTTTAACTCATTTTTAGTCTTATTATAATGCTCCTCCAGTATTGCTGTGATCAAGCAGTATACACAGTGTTGAAACAAATATTTGGAGGGCCGAAGGCTCTTCACATCTGCTACAGACCCTTCCCAAATGTGCCCGTGGACAGTAATTCTATAACACAGGCCCAGGGAGTCCCCCACACCTACCAGCCCCCTGTCCCCCCTGAAATAGTACTTCTGTCTTGTCAGGGTTCAACCTCAATCTGTTAGCTGGCATCTATCCTCCAACTGCCTCCAGACACTCACACAGGACATTCACCACCTTCACTGGTTCTGATTTAAAAGAGAGGTAGAGCTGGGTGTCATCTGCATACTGGTGAACACCCAGCCCAAACCCCCTGATGATCTCTCCAGCTGCTTCATATAGATGTTAAAAAGCATGGGGGAGAGGATAGAGTCCTGAGGTACCCCACAAGTGAGAGCCCAGAGGTTTGGACACTCATCCCCCAACACCACTTTCTGGGCACGGCCCAGGAGGAAGGAGCGGAACCACTGTATGACAGTGCCCCCAGCTCCAGAAGGATGTCATGGTTGATGGTGTCAAAGGCCACTGAAAGATCCAGCAGAACTAGGAAACAGCTTTCATCTTTGTCCCTAGCCCGCCAGAGATGTGACCAAGTCAGTTTCAGGTACTGGGTTGGAAAAGGAATAGAAAAAGTGTGTTGAAAATCCACCCTGCCCAGACAAAAACGGAATTTAAGCAGCACACACACACACACACACACACACACATGCCAGGAGGCAAGTGTGGCAGACTCACCTGGATTAAATTCCCCTGGCTTGTCCCACTCTTTCTCATCATGGTGAATGGACCACAGGTTAATCACAACGTGAGCTCCCTTAGGAATGTCATATTTCCCAATGCTGCAGAAAGACAAAGGCCATCAGTGGCTTCCTCTTAAAAAGGTAAAGGACTCCTGACAGTTAAGTCCAGTCGCGAACGACTGGGGTTGTGGCGCTCATCTCGCATTACTGGCTGAGGGAGCCGACATTTGTCCGCAGAAAGTTTTTCTGGGTCATGTGGCCAGCACGACTAAGCAGCTTCTGGTGAAACCAGAGCAGCACACGGAAACACCATTTACCTTCCCACTGGAGCAGTACCTATTTATCTACTTGCACTTTGACGTGCTTTCAAACTGCTAGGTGGGCAAGAGTGGGGACTAAGCAATGGGAGCTCACCCCGTCGCGGGGATTTGAACCGCCGACCTTCCGATCGGCAAGCCCTAGGCTCAGTGGTTTAGACCACAGCGCCACCCGCTTCCTCTTACTGATGCCCTTATGTCTCCTTCTGCACCTCAGCTTTGCAGCAGATCTCACTTTTGGAAATGGACTTTACCTTGTATCTGCCAGTGCCTCGTGTGGGATAAGGAGTGGAGCTACAGGCCGGATGCGCAGAGTTTCACAAATGGTAGCGTCCAAATAAGGCAAGTGCTGCCGGTCATCAAGCTGAGGAAATCTGTTAAAGCCAAGTTTCTGATCCAGTTCCTCTTGGATCTTTTGCTGCACCTGGGAAGTGTGGAAGAGTTAGACAAATCAGACAATGAGAGCAGCAGGTTAGGAAGTCTGCAATTCAGCTCTCTTTCCCCCCTAATTTATTTAACTGTCGGCCTTACCCTTTTTCTTACAGTTGGGCGACTCAACAATGGAAAGAAAGCTACTGCCTTTTCAAGTACTTTTGAAATAGGGCTTCATGTATTCCTTTGCTCATGCAGTAGGTGTGAGAAACTACACTGCTAGTGGATAACAGCTTTTCCACTTCCCATTTACCAAGACCTTCTGTGCTAACAGAGGGGTGCAGGAAGCTATGGTATTGCTTGTTTGGGGAGGGCTGATACATATGCTGCCACTAGGGAGCCATTTTTAATTACTGCATGCGGTGCATCAGTGTGTGGATTGGGTGATTCCCCCTCTCCATGCCTCTAAAAATGGTGCAGTCCCATGAAGAAAGGTCACTTCCCGATAGGAATGAGTAAATCTTTCAATTTCAATTTCTCTCAGTTTCTCATTTTAAATTCAGTTCCACATCCTTTTGTGATTTTTTTTAAAGTCCTCGTGAAAATTCATCAGCATTTTAGCACAAATTTCTCCCAATGTGTACATTTTTGTATACAATTTTGCCCAAATATAAATTTTTTTGCAAAGCAATTCCTCCCCCCAAATATAATGCACTTTTCTGTGTTATTTTAACTAATACATGCATTTATATGTATACTTTACCCTAGTATATGCACTTTTGGTACCCACTACATGGTAGGAGAACTGCATTGCATAATTCAGCGACGTGTTAATTTTGAAGGATGGCTTTCTTTTGATTCACATACTGTTTCCGAAAGTGTGAATTAGATAGGTTCACCTTTAAATGAGAACGACATCAAAATTCTCCCCCATCCCTATTTCCATATGACCTATTTATTGAGCATTCATCCTGACTTGTTTGCATTAGTTGATATTGATTGTTTCATAGAATCATAGAATTGAAGGGTTGGAAGGTACCACAACGGTCATTTAGCCCAATTCCCTGCAATGCAGGAATCAACGTGGGGCTTGAACCTGCATAGGATTGCACTTTATGCTACTCTTCTCTATCTTGTTCACATAACACACTGTCAAGAATCCCCAGGGATTTGGGCAGGACTAGAGGAGCTGTACCTCTGGGTAGTGCAGGAGATAGAGCACAATCCACTTCAACACAGTTGTGGTCGTCTCCACACCAGCTCCAAAGATGTCAGCCACTGTCATGAGCAGGTGGTCGTCCGTCAGCTCCTGCCCAGGCAACAGATGACTGTTGTTGTTTTCCATGTTGAGTTTGGCTTTCAGGAGTACGTTTAATAAACAATTGGCGGAATCATCATCGCTGAACATTTCCTGGGTAGAAGATGAAAGCAACTGTGGGCTAAGATCGAGCGACAATTTATGGTCTAGGCCATCATCTCCCTACCCCCAACCCCCAAACAACTACTGTCATAAGTCTTTAAAAATGCCAGCTGCCAGCCACTGCCACTGTCAGACCTCCCCCAAAACACGTAAGAGGGAAATAAAATATAAAATACAAACCTTGTTTTAAAATTCTGAAGCTGTGACTATATGCCCACTAATTTGAAATAAATTCTGTTGAGATCAATATAACATTTTGGAACATGGGCAAAAGTATCATGAAATGAGCGAGTCAGTATAGATTAGGTTTTTTTATATATCTAATAGCTGCAGTCCTGTCCTGCAAAGCATATTTGCTTGAAAGTAATTAACACTGTAATGGTTCAGCAGCCAACAATTTTTTAGGGAACATGAGGAGTGTTTTATTTGTTTATTGTAAACTGAGCCTTACTCTGCAAGACTCTGTATGTCTATTGAGAAGTATGTCCCACTGAGCTCAATAGCACTTACTCTCTGGTATTGCAGCCTGATCATTCTTATTATTCTTATTCTTATTATTTATATACCGCCCTATACTTGGGTGTCTCTTGGGCCAGCCCTGATCTCTGCCCATACGTTAAATGAATGAATGAATCTTAGTCACTGTGAAAAGTGACTTTGACTTTTATGGAGGTGAGAAGCTCAGAGTAGCATTTTTTAGTTTCACAAGAAGAATAAACTTGTGAGGTAGATTAGTGCCCAAGGCTACCCTGAACATTAATCAAAGCTGAGCCAGGATTTGAAACTGGCTTTCCCGCAGCTAACCCCAAAAGTATAACCAATGTCTTGACAGGAAGAACACGGTAATGCCTGGCCACACAATCCCATTGTTAATGCCACTAACAGCACCTGATATTCCAGATCTGTTATAGTGAGGGTAATATGGTTTGCCAATGAGTCTGATTATTAGTGTTGTGAACCATTCTGGGAATGATTGCGGTTCACAAATGATATATAAAATATTGTATTTCTTCTTAAATGACTGGGCTTCAGAGGACATGACAGCAAAGCATGTAGGATCTTTCTGTTCTATGTGCTCTGTCCAATTTAACATTTCTTACTATGCCAACATCCCCCCATCTTCCTGGTTTAGGACACCTGGTGACTGAGAGCTCCAGAACTGAGGCACCAGAACCGAGGCTTCTTCCCACTTGTGGGCCTATTGTTAAAAAGGTGGGAGAAGGTAAGACGTAGAGTCTTGAAGCAGGGTCCTTCTTTATGCACACATCTTTCTCTCCTTCCCTTTTCTCTCATCATCCAAAATTGTGTTCTAATTGTGATTCATATTGGAGTACCATTTTCATCTTTGCTATGATGCTCATTGCTTTTATCCACAGATCCTTCCATCTCCATGAAACAGCTTTCTCTCTTTTGCTGGGTTTGCTCCTCTAAGCATCTCTTTACCCTGGCTTTTGAGACTTGAGGTGCATATTTTTAGGACCCACCTTACTTCTGTGTGTGTAAGTTATTTTTAAGTGTTTTTAATATTGTGTTTTAATTGTTGTAACCCACCCTGGGACCTTAGGGTGAAGAACAGGTAATTAATAACAATAATACTAAGTGTATTCTACTTACTTTATGTTTTGCAAACTTCTGCTGTAGGAGCTGATCTCTTGCTTCCACACACTTCCTCAGCAGTACCAAGTCTTTATTGGGAAAGAGCTGGAGAAAGAAACAACCATAATGACAATTCTTTTCCTGTCTGCAGAAAATAATCCCCTCTCCAGAACTCCTGTGTTAATCCCTGCGACTAAGGGTTATGTAGCAGACAGATCTGTTCCATGTAATGTAGACTGTGATCTGACTAGATGCTTCTGGCATCCTGCACATGCCTCAAAATCCCTGTAAAGTGGTACCTCGGGTTACATATGCTTCAGGTTACAGACTCTGCTAACCCAAAAATATTACCTCGGGTTAAGAACTTTGCTTCAGGATGAGAACAGAAATCGTGCAGCGGCGGCGCAGCGACAGCAGGAGGACCCATTAGCTAAAGTGGTGCTTCAGGTTAAGTACAGTTTCAGGTTAAGAACAGACCTCCAGAACAAACTAAGTACTTAACCCAAGCTTCAAATCAACTGTATAACTTAGTATGATTTCTCTTTGACATGATGTGCATGAACATGGAAGTACAGAATATCTGCATCAAATATATCCTATTGAAACAAGTAACTATGGATTTTGCCCAGTCAAAGAACACATTCTGTTCAATGAACACAAAGTGATTTTTCCCCTCCCTCACATAGAATTCTAAGTTAGCTGATCTATATGCTATTGCCCACTCGAATAACTGTCTATATCTATCTATCTATCTATCTATCTATCTATCTATCTATCTATCATCTATCTATCTCTATCTATCTATCTATCTATCTATCTATCTATCTATCTATCTATCATCTATCTATATCTATCTATCATCTATCATCTATCTATCTATCTATCATCTATCTATATCTATCTATCTATCTATCATCTATCTATCTATCTATCTATCTATCATCTATCTATCTATCTATCTATCATCTATCATCTATCATCTATCATCTATCTATCTATCTATCTATCTATCTATCTATCTATCTATCTATCTAATCTATCTATCTATCATCTATCTATCTATCTATCTATCTATCTATCTAATCTATCATCTATCTATCTATCTATCATCTATCTATCTATCTATCTATCTATCTATCTATCTATCATCTATCTATCTATCTATCTATCTATCTATCTATCTATCTATCCTAAAAGAGTACCTAACCCTCTCTCCTCAACCTCTCTTAATGAAGAATGGCAAATCAGGTGAAAATGTGTTATTTAGTTGCTAGCCCTTCCCACCAGCTCTCACCTGAAGCCAAGGGAAGATATCCAACATGCTCTCCTTGGCTACAGTATCCACAATGCCTTGGCTATATTGGAGCATGGACTCAAACTCAGGGTCTCCACGCTGGTAGGATGAGTTAAAGCAGATGGTGCACACCACATTAGTAACAGCACGTGCCAGTTCAGGTGCCATGTCCAGGGGCAAATTCTGTTTAGCACTCAGAAGTTCACACAAAGTAGCTGCTTCTTGACAGACTAAAAGAAGAGATGCATGAAGGGATGTTAAAACCTTTAGGAGCTAGAAGAAGGTGGTTATGAATAAAGATGAAAGGATGAAACTGAGGGACATTGGCAACCCAGATTTGGAGATGGGGCAACTTTGAAATAGACAGGGTAATCCATCAGATAAGAATGCTGGTTCCACATTGGGAGACAAGGGTTCAAAGCCATTTCCTCCACAAACTTGCTAATGGCTTTGTCAGGAGGTCATTATCTTTCTGAAGTGACTATACTACTTCCCATATTAAGAATCCTTGCTGTCTGGGTAGCTATTCTATTGTTCCTGACATGCGCAGTATAATTTGAGATCTTGTCTATTCTTGTTTTACTTTTTTTTAGCAGAAAGAGACTGATAAAGAGTATTTTTTTGGCCACACTGCAAGTAAGTTCTGACCACTACCACTAAGTGACAGTAAAGGACAAAACAAGACGATGCCCTGTACTAAGAATTTTGTACAGTCTCCTTCCTGCTTCCCTTTCCTCCCATATGATACTTCCAATCTGATGCAGACTGAGAAAATTAATTCCTATACGTATAGAAGACAATCAGAATCATAGCTGCTCCTCCCTGCAAAGAGTTTTCTTCTTAATTGACCCCAAAGATTGGCTGCAATATATTAGGGGGTCATAGGGGCCTAGAAGGGATATGATCCAGTACATTATATCTAATTTTCTTTGTCCCAGTGATCATGTGTTTCCTATAGTTATTCAACTGGGACATCCTGCTTTATATATTTATTTTTTGTTGCTCTTTGAGATTATTTGTATTCTGTTAGACCTTTTCACATTATACAGGTGTGGGGGTTTTTTTGGGTTGTTTTTTTTAAAACACATTACACTACAAATCCATGATTCACCTGAACCCCAGTAGTCTGTGTGATGAGAAGAATATATAATACTGTACAAAGAAAATATTTGTAAGGAAATCCGATTGCTACTCCTAAAGTTGCAGGTGCCTAATACATGCCTGAAATTATTCAAAGTGTAGTTCTAGAAAGATAATGCTCCCTCCCCAAAAGAGCACAGTTGCTCCAGCATAAACCAGCATGTGGCTATAAGATGGAATTCTACCTTTGAAAGGTTTAGGCAGCCAAACACAACTGCACCCAAACTCTGTACCAATGGTTGGAAACAGACTTAACATTCAGAGCAAGCATAGATATGCTTAGAACTGCGAATGGGTGCACACTTCCTCTAGTTCTTTTCCCCCTGCACCTTCATTCCTGAATGGACACACATAATTTAATTTGGTTGCCACCCCTCTGCGCCCCCCCCCCCATGTTTCAGGTGGACTTTCACACTGCTTTATCTGCTTAAAAAATTGTTTGAAACTCTTTTTAAAAAACATTTTTGCACATAACTATCATTTTTCTATTTCAATATCTGTTCTGAGAAGGCAAGTAAGGAGGTGGTTTCAAGAGTGATGCAAGCACCAGCTGATCAGGGAGTGATGGCATAAATCCAGTTTCAGCTGCAACCTGGAAAAACAGATTCCTCCCTAAGCTCAACCTGAGGTTTGTGGTGTGTGCCTAAATTCTGGTGATGTGTATATTTGCACTCTGGCTGGAGGAGAATGAACACTGCTCTGAAAACAAATGCTTAAAGTGTTATTCAGCCAAAGAGGAGCAAATTACCCTAATGTTTTGGCCACAAGAGTCATCACTAGGATCTTATCTCCTCAGCTCCCTTCTTGGAATTCTCTTACAGCAATCCCAACTTTTCCTTAGTTTACTTACTGATTTTCTCCAGGGCCAGAGAACCCTTTCCAAACATGGAGAGTGCAGAATGTGCCAGCTTGCGCTGAACTTTCCAGACCGGGCTGTAATTGGCAAATGCAATGTCTTTTCCGTTTCGAGTCAGCAAGTCTGTTGTCACCTTGAATCAATGAAGAAGAAAACTTAACAGCATTGTAGTTTTATTTTACTTGGAAGGAGGAAAAACGCAAACAACTATTTTCATCAGATTCATTCTTCTGCATTTGATTAAAATTTACTTTTTAAAGCCACTTCAGACCAAAAAGTTATTCACAATATCACTGATACAGGTTTGTTATTCCCTAATTATTATGGCTTAAAATGGGCAAATATATACAAACCAGTTTTGTATGTTAAAAGCCTATTTCCCCCCAGAATTGTTCTCTTTTTACAGAAGAGAGGGTGTTCCTTCATTCTGGAATTAAAGCAGATTTCGGCTGCAGTCCTACACTCGGCTGTAAGTAAGCTCTAGTGAATGTAATGGAACTTACTTCTGAATACAGTGGTACCTCGGTTTATGAACTTAATCCATTCCAGAAGTCCGTTCTTAAACCAAAACCATTCTTAAACCGAGGCGCACTTTTCCTAATGAGGCCTCCCGCCGCCAGTGCCCTTCCACCATTTCGCTTCCGTTCGTAGACCGAGGTAGAGTTCACAAACCGGGACACTACTTCCGGTTTTGTGGAGTTCTTATACTGAATAGTTTGTAAACAGGGCTGTTATTAAACCAAGGTACCACTGTAGACATAATACTGCAACATTAGTGCCTTTTCATCTGTATATTAGGGAACCTGCATTCACACAAGAGGTATGAGGGTGTAATTTAAGAAGTGCAGCAATTCGTTTATTTATTAAAATTATTTTATTGAATTGTTTAAAAATGCTACCTTAACAAGAAAATGAAGAATCAAACACTTTCTGGTTTACATTTCTGATTCTTTGTTTTCTTTATTTTCGTTACGGCTGCACTTTTTTTTTTTTAAGCAAAACAGAAGGTGCAGCAATTTATCTGGGTCATAAAATTGGGAAATTCTTTGAAAGGTTATTAAATGTTGCATATTACTCAGAGGCCAAGACCAATAATTCCTAAAGCACCTCTGGAACCATTCCAGCGCTGCAGATCTTACAATCAGCCTTGTTTTATGGCATAGTCAAGTAGTTTTGCTGTTGGATTTTGTATATATATACATCCCTCTTCAAAGTCAACATCCTAGGAGAAGAACCTAAATGATTCCCAGACATCAGAAAGGTAGGAAAACAAAATATATGAACATGCCACTTTGTCTAAGGCCACAAATTATATTTGATTAAAGAAAGGCGGAAGTACTATCTAGAACTCAGCAAACATTAATTTATCATACTAAAGGAACCACATAGCTCACGATCCACATCTATGTATTTTAAACTGAATGAATATTTACCGTGTAATGTCTATAATGCATATAGATCATAAGCATTTAGACATGCCAAGGCTAATGTTTCAATGAAAAATAAGTATAATCTAAAAGTAAGATGCATGAAAGCATTTGCTTCCTCACCTCTTCTCCTTGAAAGTTAAGAAAAGTATAGGACAGAAAAGGGTTATAATCAACCAGAAACTGCCTATCAGAATCTGCCTCTTCCTGGC
Source organism: Podarcis gaigeae (assembly GCF_964106915.1). Classification (NCBI taxonomy): domain Eukaryota; kingdom Metazoa; phylum Chordata; class Lepidosauria; order Squamata; family Lacertidae; genus Podarcis; species Podarcis gaigeae. The sequence goes on along the minus strand of NC_139681.1, from coordinate 56,907,235 downwards.
TATGCTGCTGCTCTCCAGATAGTTTTTCTCTCTCTTTGTATTGGGTTACAAAGACAAGTTCATAGGAGTGGCAAGGCAAGAGCTCAGTGGTGAAACACATGCTTTTTATGCAGAAGGTGCCAGTTTCAGTCCTTGCATTAGAAGGATCTTAGGTACTGGCAAGAAATCTGCCAAAGCCCTTGAGTGCTGCTGCAAATCAGAGTAGAGAATACTGTACTACAGGTATCAATAATCTTATTCAATAAACCAGTTCCAGAAATTTATAACCTGCAGTTAACTCAGCAACCCAAGTAGTAACTCTTCCTTAGGAACAAAATGGGTGATGCTTTCATTCAAGGAACACAGAAGCCCACTTGTATCATGCTCTGAAGAGCAAATCAAATGCATGTTCATAGAATTATAACAGTTTTCGCTGAGGGCAAAATGCAATGTGATAGAGCAAGCCATGACTGCTCACCTCATTTCCCATGCACAATCCCTCATGTAAATTTCAGGTATATTTCTTCTAGCCTAGCTCAATCCTAGTACGCTGTTCTGGGCTGGAGATAATGTTTCTGGGATGACTGAACACAGAGGAGAGGTTAGAGGATTCAGTGCTCATCACCTGTATGTCCCTTTTCATGTTAAAACCACCCTGTTTTCTGCTGCAGACAGCAGGTCATAACTTAACAATATACAGTGGTACCTCTGGTTACGAACTTAAAAGAACATACAGTGGACGCTCGGGTTGCGAACGTGATCCGTGCAGGGTGCACATTCACAACCCGCAGCGTTCACAACCTGCAGCGGTGCATCTGCACATGCGTGGGTTGCGATTCGGCGTTTCTGCGCATGCACAAAGTGCAATTTAGCGCTTTTGCGCATGCACAACTGTCAAAACCCGGAAGTTACCCATTCCAGTACTTCCAGTTTTCGGCGGTCCGTAACCCAAAAAAATGCAACCTGAAGCATCTGTAACCCGAGGTATGACTGTACTCTGTTGTTTCATCACCTCTTCCACTCTACCCACCAGATTTCATGGCTTAGAAATAAGGAAGACACTTGTAGCTTGCTTACCTTTTGAGGTCGGCCACCAAAGATCTTCCCTTTCTTAAGCAGCACCTCTTTGGCATGGGTATAGTTGTGGACCACTACTACATAACTGGAGCCCATGTACAAGGAGTAGATGCTGCCATACTTCTGCTGCAATCTGTGGAAAAAGAGATGGTACTGGGTATGTCCAATAAAATAAAAGAGGCTTCCGATGACTGGCAGGGATGGCAGGCATCTGGGGTAGTTTGCCTTGGGCTCCAGTTTCCCTTTTGCCATCCTCCAGAAGGATAGGAGAGCCAGCCCCAAGAGTAAGGCAGCCAGTAGAACAGTCATTGCCCCAGGTGGTTTGTTGCTTGGTCAGCAATCAAAGAACAAGAAGACAAAGGGAAGCAATGTCCCTGCAACAACCAAGTTACGGCTCTTATAACAGTTTGTAGTCACATGCTTTTACCTTGGGGGTGTGCCAGGCCTTGCTGGACAACCCATGGGAGATAGCAGTAATCTGAAGCACGAAGGCTAGCCTTGCCTCCTGCCAAAAAAAGAGAAAAGCAGTAACAAAGTGCAAAACTCTTTAGCGGATCTGAGCCAAATATACAATCAAAGATATGCAGTGGGAAATGCATAAGTAAGGGTTATTTGGTTTAATTAAAATGTATAATCTACTTTCCCATTCTAAAAGCAGTCCTCAATATCCCCATAATACATTCCAATATGGGGTAGCCATATCCCCCCCAATTTGTTCATGAAAGACACAAATCTAAGCTGTCAAATTCAATTCTCTATGGAAGTTCTAAACTGGGGTGTCTAAGGTTTCTTAATGCAAAGCAGAATTTATTAATTATCCCTCTATTGGCTGATACGTTTATGCTCACAGCTTACTTTAAAAACAACATAAAGGGCATTAAAAGGTAGCAGATCTAAAAATGCAGCATAAAAATAATTCAATAGGACCAGTTCAAAAAAGGACACAGACTGGGAAAATAAAATTACCTGGTGTGGTGAAGGTATCAGAGTGGGACAGCATTCCAAGGCTGTGTGCCACCACTGAAAAGGCCCTTTCATTATGACAGGCTAGACACGGCAATTACTAAAGCCAGAATCCAAATGTTTCACTAGTGCAATGAGTTTTAGCTGTGTGATAGAACTTCCATACACTCTCATTTCTGCTTGTGGCTCCTGGGGATTTTAGGGGGTGGGTCATGGAAAGAAGAAAAGGTGGGAAGGTTCCACCGTGCAGATACAGTGGTACCTCGGGTTAAGAACTTAATTCTTTCTGGAGGTCCGTTCTTAACCTGAAACTGTTCTGAAGCACCACTTTACCTAATGGGGCCTCCCACTGCTGCCGTACTGCCACAGCTCGATTTCTGTTCTCATTGTGAAGCAAAGTTCTTAACCCAAGGTACTATTTCTGGGTTAGCAGAGTCTGTAACCTGAAGCATCTGTAACCTGAAGTGTCTGTAACCTGAGGTACCACTGTAATGTTAGTTGCTGAAATTGCACTTCCAAGCTTGTGTCACAGGAGAGCTCAGTGAATTGTTTTGGCAACTCATATCTTGTGGCACCTTAAAGACTAACACATTTTAAATAATGGTATAAGTATAAGCTTTCTGGCACTTTACTTCATTGGATCAACCGATGAAGTGGACAATAGTCCATGAAAGCTTATGCCATAATAAATTTGTGAGTCTTTAAGATGGCACAAAATATCTTCCCCTTGAGACCAGCTTTCTATGACATCCCCATCTCCAGGTGTCAGGGTCCATTTTGACAGTTGTGAAGACTGCCGTCCCTTGGGGGGGTCACTATTTCTTGATACTTCTCAAGGTGACAGCTGAGGGACGCTGCCTTCTGAAGTAATGACAAGATCAAAGCTGAATGTTCTGAGACCCCAGATAAGTTATGCAGTTGGATATTGCTATGGCTAAGGCCGGTACTGTCATTTCCCCATATCCATTCTGCCTAATTTCCATTGCAACCTTGGAACAGTCTCAGCTGAATTTGCTTAGGCAGATAAAAACATTGGTACCTTGGGTTACATACGCTTCAGGTTACATACACTTCAGGTTACAGACTCCGCTAACCCAGAAATAGTGCTTCAGGTTAAGAACTTTGTTTCAGGATGAGAACAGAAATCGTGCAGCGGTGGCGCGGTAGCAGCGGGAGGCCCAATTAGCTAAAGTGGTGCTTCAGGTTAAGAACAGTTTCAGGTTAAGAACGGACCTCTGGAACGAGTTAAGTACTTAACCCGAGGTACCACTGTATGTAGCATTTTCATGTGTATTGTTTACTGTAGATATCTATTTCTCCCATTTAGGCTTCTTAAGTTGGCCAAAATAGCAATTGGAAGCTTGCATGAAATTGAGGATGCAGAGGTGATATCAGTAACAGTTGGTGAGGTGGGGCAGCGTTGCTCACCAGGCTTCCCAACCCTGAGTGTCACTCCCAGTTACCAGGAGAGGGAAGGATGCAGCGGCAGGGAGCTTGGTGCAGTGTGAGCATAGTGGCAGGTACATCAGATTGGTTCTGCCACTGCACTTGCCACTGCTCTTGCACTAAGCTCCTCACTTTCTCCCCTTCTTGCTGTCGGTAACGGGCAGGGATGCTTGATGTTGGGAAGACAGGTGAGCGGTGCTGCTTCTCCTGCAAGGAGAAAACTAGCCCAGCAGGGAGATTACTGGCACAGAACATTTCTCCAGGATGTGTTCAGTTTCTCCTTACAGGGAGTTTTTATATGCAGGCAAAGACAAAAGTGTTGTTTCCTACCATGAAGTGCTGGCTGCAGCCCATTCTTTCACCTCAGTGTTCTACCACCTCCTTTCACTACAGGTTTAGCTGACAACTATTAATATTTTCATACAGTGTCATGTCTGCACTTGGCATTTTACAAAGAATGAGCAGAAAGGTCCCTGACCAAAGGAGCTTAAAACAGTAGTTCTTGAAGGGTGTGGTACACCACACTGGTGTGATTGTGAGTGCCTCTCTGGTGTTTCTGCTTTGTCGCTTTTAATTTGATTAAACATTTGTATTTTATTGGCTGGGATTGTGATTCTGTTTTCTGTTCTCATTTATATCTGAGTATCTTGGTTGAGGAGGGGTGTATGTGTGTGTGTGCGCGCGCGCGCGCGCGCAAATAAATCACTGTGTGAAGAAGCGGTGATCCTGAGAAATAAATAATAATGGGGAAGGGCATGTCCCCATTACTTCTTAATGTCTGACTGTGTGGGTCTGACAGACTGAGAACACAACATCCGTAAGATCGTGGTCTGGACCCTCTGGGAGAGCGGTTTCGCCGTCTTGCCTTTTCACCTGTTTTGCCCTTTCTCGCTCGCCGTCGTTGCATCCTTCACGTGGGAGACGGGCTTGTTCGGGCGGGTGACATTACCAAGATGGCTGCACCCTCAGCTGCTAGCGCCGTGGACGTTCAGACTCGATTCGGCCACTCGGTGAAGGGACTGTTGACCGAGAAGGTGACCAGCTGCGGCACGGATGTCATCGCCCTCACCAAACAGGTGCTGAAGGGTTCTCGGAGCGCCGAGGTGAGAGAGACTACGAGGCCCAGAAAGCACTGCGCTGCGGCAAAACTTTAGACCGGCAGCTGGGGAGCGCAATGCATGGTGGGATTTGTATTCTCTGTGGGATGCCGGCTGTTTTGGAACTGCTCCAGCTTCCTATCGCTGTAAGAGGGGTGTAGTGCCCTAGGCATGGGGGGAGGGGGGTTGGACAGCAGCTGAGTAGTGCTTTCCATTGTACTCCTTGTTCTGGTTTTGAAAGTGGGTATCGAAACGGGGGTTTAAAATCAAAAGTTAGCACACTTGCTTTTTCCACCTCCTTTTAAAAAGCCGTAGTAGTTCTCTCCCACTAGCTGCAATCATAAAATACTGTGCTTCGCACTGTTGGGGCTGACAAATGATTGGCAATATGAATCTTGGTCTGCCTTTCTGCAGAGAAGCCTGCAGGATTGGGCCAGCATCATCTTCTCACAGTATCTTGCCTGTGGGAAGTCCCCAAGCTAGACATGAGAACAACAGCCTTCTGCCCACTTGTGATTCCCAGCAACTGACAGTGTGGTGTAGTGGTTAAGAGCGGTAGTCTCGTAATCCTGGGGAACCGGGTTCGCTTCCCCGCTCCTCCACATGCAGCTGCTGGGTGACCTTGGGCCAGTCACACGTCTCTGAAGTCTCTCAGCCCCACTCACCTCACAGAGTGTTTGTTGTGGGGGGAGGAAGGGAAAGGAGAATGTTTTGAGACTCCTTAAAGGGAGTGAAAGGCGGGATATCAAATCCAAACTCTTCTTCTTCTTCTTCTTCCAAGCTGAGAAAGGGGTGGGGGTAGGGATTTGATACAAGAACATAAGTGATGATGCTTTTGAAAAGGACAAAAAGCCCTGTTGTTTTTGCCTGGGAGGGAGGATTTTGACTTTTTAACAGTCAAAATTTGTAAAATTTATTCCCTATTTTGAGGTATTACATTCAAGTGACTGAACACATCTGCAAGATATGTCGGCCTTAAAAGCAACAAGTTGTCAAATAAAGAAGCATATGGGGTGGGTGGGTTTGGAAGTACTTTTTATTTATTTTTTCGCTCCCATACAAAAAACCTTAAAAATTCTTCTGCTCATGAGAATAAGGTATAATAGAAGTTAGCCGCTACCTGCAAGGCCCCTTCCACTTGGCCTAGTGGACGAGGCCCAGATTCACCAGCCCTACTGAAGAGGCTCTTCATGAGGCCAGAGGAACATTGCCTGGCTGTTGTTTTATTGATTTAATATGCTGTAAACCACTTTGAGATTTTTATTAAAAATATAAAGCTAAATAAATAAATAAATAAATAAATACCCTTCCAGAGAACTCCTGGCAGAATGCAAGGAGGCAGGTGCAGCACTCAGAGCAAATCTGTTGCCCCTCTCAAAGTGCCACTTGAGGCAACAGCCTCACAGGGGCTCATGGGGGAGGGGCTGCATGGCATTACCTATTTTCTGGGACTCCCTGGGTTAAAACTCTGGGAGATGATTTATAGCAAGGTAAAGAGAATATTTAAGGAGGCTCTACCCAAAAGACCAGAAGCTTTTCTTTTAGGGATAACTGGGACAGATGTACCAAAAACACCCAAAAGAATTTATTCTTGTCTGTGAGCAAGAATACTATATGCACAAAAAAATGGTGAGATGAGGCAGTACCTACTAAAGAGGATTGGCAGTTGAAACTGATGGAATATGCTGAATTAGCAAATTTAACTAGTAAAATTACAGAGCAAGATGAGACTTTTTTCAAGGAGGATTGGAAAATGTTTGTAGATTATTATTTTTTTATTGTAAACATGTTAAACCGCAAGCAGGATTTGAGTAAGAACAGCAGAAAATGTATACTGAGAATACGGTGGAGGAGAGAAGGCATAGAATAATTATAATATGCAGCAGTACTAGGAAATTTGAGGAAACCATGGAAGGGTAGAGGGGAAGTCAGACACTAACGGAATGCTAATTGGAAAACGCTGTACAATTTGTTTTCTTTTCTTTTGGAAAACATATAAATATGTTTATTGTGTTTTAGCAGACAGCCATTATACACATGAAAATGATAACAAAAATATTAATACAGTAATAGAGATTTACATTTCTGCTTTAGTGTTTAAAGGATAAATCATTTCCTATAACCCCTTTAAGTTTAATAGCATGGATTTGTAGAGACTTAGCAAGAAATATTCTGAAAGGATATATATACTTCTCTACAAGAGACAGCAAACAACAAGTCTTTGCTGGGGGTGACCTTCCCTTCTATGTTCTTAAGGAGCACATGAGTTCTGTCTTATATTGGCACAGAGTTGCAACCATAAACTTTGTCCTTCTTAGGAATTCCTTTGTGCCAGTTTATCTAGTCCTCTAGTAGAAGGACATTTAAACTTGCCTGTGTAAAGGCTACCCTCATTTCAATGTTTGGCAGGTCTACCAGATATCTTAGAAGGGATAAGTTCAATGGAATAAAGGCAGCATACAAATTATTCGATTGTCAAGTCTTGATTTCAGCTGCTCATGATTGCATCTCAATTTCCCCAAGCCTTTGGAGCAGAGGTCAGCAAACTTTTTCAGCGGGGGGCCAGTTCACTCTCCTTCAGACCTTGTCAGGGGCCAGACTATGTTTTGAAGAAGAAAAAAATGAACAAATTCCTATGCCCCACAAATAACCCAGAGATTGTTTTTAAATAAAAGCACACATTATACTCATGTGAAAACATGCTGATTCCTGGACCATCTGCGGGCCGGATTTAGAAGGTGATTGGGCCAGATCTGGCCCCCGGGCCTTAGTTTGCTTACCCGTGCTTTGGAGTATTAATTCTTTAGCATACTTGAAACCTTGTGTCAAAATAAAAGAGAATTCCAAACTCATGGCAGCCGACTGCATGTTTCCATGAGTCCCAAATAATATTTTTTTTAACCCTCTGTTTGTTAAGCCTGCAATAATTCTTACATTTAGATTGCTTAAATGCTATTGGAATAGTAAGCTATGAGCAGAATTGCCACCTTTGAGGACCAGTGGAATGCTACATCACTGGCACCTAAGAACAGGAAACTTATCTTACTGTATCTTACTGTGGCTTCCATGTCTTTCAGTTCTTAGGACAAGCTGCCAGAAACATGGTGATGCAAGAGGATGCCATTCTGCACTCAGAAGATGTAAGAAATACTTGAGCTACAAAAGTGGGGACTTTGTCAGATAACTAGGTTCTTCTCTGTGAACTGCAAGACATGGGGAAAAGAGGAGGTGACTCATAAAGTGCAGGGTTAGGAATTGAAAGGTGTTTGTTTCTCCACCATTCCTAACATGATCTGGACTTCACCTCAGAAGCACTATAGGCTACCTGCCTTTATCATTTTCAAATAGTCTACATTAGTGTTTATGCGTTTATCAGAATAGCCTTGACATTAGTATTAATGGTTAGATTTAAAGAGAATTAAACAGTCATTGGCTTATTGTTATCTATACCAAGAACATTACTAGCTTTGAGCTAGACAATAAATAAATAAATCATTCATCTCTAGTTGTTCATCTCTGAAATATGGGACTGTGGACATTGCTACATACGGTTGGCTTATATATCTGTGCATCGCCGCCCCAATAATTCCAGTCTTGTGCCTTCATGATTTATGATGGAGTTTCAGGAAGTAAGTGTATGTGGGGGGGGGAGGGGGGCTCGTTTAATTTCACTGCATACAGGTGGTGTAGTGACAATAAAGGTTTATTATTTATTATTTATTTTATTAATTATTGAGCAGTATTGGCAGTCTACAGACTTCTAGGTGAGTCAGTCTATGTAGCAAGGGAGCTTGCTCAGCTTCTGTGGCTAAGAGGGGAACTCTGCTTCCTATGAAACTCAACCAAAACTAGAAAATGTGATTACATTTTCCCATAATTTATACAGTTGCTGGTGATGAACTTTAGGCCATGGCTGGTGGCAGCTGGTGTGGTTGGTTACAGATGGTATGTGAGCTGTATGTTGTCCAGCCCAAGCCTGGTAGATTTTTATTTTTTATTTTAATCAAGCTTGCCAATTAGGAATCTTGCTTGTTGCTCTCAGGATTAGAATTCCAAAATTACTGAATTGAATCTGAAATCCAGTATTAAATAAAATTAAAAGGGAAGCTCCCAAATGAGTTCTAGGAGGGTGTGTCATGATCAGAACTGAAAAATTTGGGAGAATGTATGAAGTGGCTAGGTATAGAGCTGGAAAAATAAAATTGTTTAAGTTAATTTCAAAAGCTTTCAGATCATTCAGAACAACAGATACTCAAGGCTAGGAGAGTGTAACATAAAATGCCATGAGTAATGATTGAGAATCATAGTGAGGGGAAATCTACCGTATTTAATATTTTCTCCTTTGCAGAGTTTAAGGAAAATGGCCATTATAACTACTCATCTGCAGTACCAGTAAGTATATGCATTGTGTACTCTTTATTTGATTGACCAGGACTATTAAAATCTCATCCCCTCTAATGTTTCCAGTGTCCAGGCTGTGATGTAACCAAAACTTCACTTACCAAACACAAAAGTGACATTTCAGCAAGCTTGGGGGAACTCCATGATTTGCAGAAGTAGAAAAACATTTTTTTGGGGGGGGGGGAGCCTAAGGAGGAAATCTTCCCAAACATGCTTATTGTCCAATGAATGCTGTCTGACTGTTGGGGATTGTAGAATGGAACAAAAAATGCTGGAATCTCGAACAGCTACACTCCACACTGCATTATTTTGTTACTCTTGTCCCCTACTACCAGCATTCCAATATAGCTTCTGTTATTAACTACTAAGATAAAATAGCTAAATTGACTCTTAGGTTGTTTTACCTTACACATCTCTGAGACGCATCTAATGGCCATCATAAAAGGAATCTTCAGAAGTAGGATTTATCTTTTTGCAGCTTTACTTCACAAGCTTCTTTGCAACACTGGTAGCAATTTCAGGATGTCAGTTCTATATATCATTGAAGTGAAGTCAATCTGATACTCGTTCATTTATTTAGTTTCCTGAAATCAGGCCGCCTTTCATCAGTTCAGAATTCAGTTCAACCTGTTTGTGTTCTTAAGCACCTTGCAGCCAGTTTCCTTATAATTTATTTTATATTGACATCTTTTTTTTTCTAGGCAAGAAGCTATTCAGAAAAAGTAAGTTTGCTCTGCTTTATTTGAGTGGCTTTTACACTCCCCCTTGTTGCTACTTTTGCCTTTTGTTCTGTTCATGTTATTTTGAATGTAAACCAAATAGGTTAGGACTATATCACCTCTGTACAAAACTGTACAAAGGTGGCACACTGCTGGTGCCAAATAAATGTTAAATAATAGTGATATTGCTTGATTTTTAAAGTGTAACATAGTAAAAACAGGTAAAATGTGTGATGAAATAAATACATACATAAATAATAACCCAGAGCCTTTAATTTATGAACTGCTTCTTATGAACATAGCTGTCAACTTACAGATTTGAAAATAAGGGACCAGCAGCCTTGAAAATAAGGGACCAGCAGCCAGAATAAGGGACCTGCAGCCTTACCTGTTCCAGACACTCCAGTCTTCCTGTCCTCCTGCAGTCTGGTCAAACTCATGCTGGTAGCACCGACAACACTGTCCAACCAACTTTGTAACCAGAGGTTCAACTGACTAGAATCTGAATCACATGCACCACAAGGCCTATGCAGCCTCAACTTAAGATGGCTCCCTGGCTGGCTTTGCACTGCAAAGTTTGCAGCAGCACGTGCAACAAAATGGCGTCCAGCGTTCAAAAACCCCCTCAGCTTGCATTAACTAGCCACACACAAGGCATGCAAGCTCCACCCTCCAGTCGTTCTTAGACTTCTTATTGGGTGAGCAACGCAGCCAAGCAACACAGTTGGAGCCTCCCTCCTCCCTGGCCGGCAGGGCAGGAAGGAGAGGAGCTGCTTCCTTTGAAATTTAAGGGACATCATTTAAGGGACATCCATCAATAAGGCACAGCAGCAGGACATGGCCCTGGAATAAGGGACTGTCCCTTCAAATAAGGGACACTTGACAGCTATGCTTATGAAACATCTTGAAGCAGTTTACAATATAATAAAAGCATATATATAACTGTTTGATATATAAAAATGGTTTTAAAAAGGTGAGTGGACCAAGAAGGCTGTACTCTTTACAGTTTGGGCTTTTTCCACCATGGTTTCTGTTTCCTGCTCTACGGACCTCCATTTGTGAGAGTAAGGCTTACTACTGGTGAGCAGTCCCTGTTTAACACATTGGGACTTATTTCCAAGTAAACACCCACAGGAATGCACTTCAAAGGTTCCTCTCGTAGGTGACATCCTGATCGCTCAAGCTCAGATTCATTCTGCCAATGAGCCTCATGCTTATGGCTTTCGTTTAAATTGTCCCCATTTACACCTCACTTCTTCCTCGCCCTCATTTCTCAGTCAGAAAGATGTGCAGTCCAATCCTAGCCATGTTTAGTTGGAAGTAAGTCAGGACTCACTCCAATATAAGTATCTAGAATGTTGGATCTTTAGCTACTTGGTTGTTGATGCAATTGAATTAATTCCTGCGTGTAAAGTGGTTTTGTTAGGTAAAAACAAACATTATTTCTATTCTTTTAAGCTGCTGCAAAACCTTTTGGGTCAGTCAGTGGGATATTAAATGTTAACCTTTAAAATGGAAGCATCTGTTCCCTTCTTGTTGACTTAGGGTGTCCTCTTCTTTCAATCTCTAAAGGATATTTTGGGAGGGGCGATTAGTGGACTAAATCAGCAAATCCCTCCCCATTTTATCCTGACAACCCTGGTCCATCTTTACATTGCAGAAGCAGCCCAGACTGGCCCATTTACAGTCAATATTTAATATATCCTAATATCCCTAATATCCTTGAGTGTCGATTGAAGTCTTCCTTCTCATCTTCAGTGTTGAACAGTCTTCAAATTTGCGCGACCAACTGACTCACCTTCTGAAATGAAGAGAGACTGTTGCACGGTGTTAAAGAGCTGATAGAAACCACTGAGAAAATACATGTCTGAGGACTTATGGAGACCCTTCCTCTATTCCTTCTTCACCAAATGCACTATGGGACTTATCTCATCCACAATTAATCTGCCAGTTTGTAATGATGCAAAGTGTACATTGCACAGTATACAAGATTCTGACCTGCAAATGGAGGAAACTCTTGGATTTTTTCCATCGCCAATGTTGCAGTTATAAAAAGCTGGCTATTTTAATGTATCTAATTGCAGACTGCAATCCCACGTGTGCATATTTTTAATGGATTAATTTTTCCAAGGATTTACACTTCTGGAGATCACAAATGAAATATATCTTGTTTTGTTTTAGAGTGCTTTAAAGGATGAAACTCTTCTCTGTTCAGAGCTCAGTCAGATTAATCAGTAGGCTGAAATTTTTCATGTTTCAGGGCTGAGGAATACAATCTCATGGTAGTTGGATGAGCACTAGAAAGCTGTTTGAAAAAGCTGCATGCAGGTGGTTCCCTGTGTATGGTTATTGCGTGTAGGTTCAACCATCACTTTGTACTGGCATTTTGCATCCCTGAGTATGAAAATCTATCTAGTTTTACTACCTAAGTAATTAAAGAAAGAGTTAGAGGACTGGAATTTCCCCCCTCCCAACTTGGTCTTTGTTTAGTGGGAGCTGAGTGTGCAGCGATGAAATTTGACAGCTTGTTTAGATTTTCTTTAAAAGACTAAGTTCAGCCAATTTGCAAATCAATCAATCTATATACATCAATATGTATAGCTGCCAATGGTTTCTAATTTAAGCTGCAATCTTGTGCACATTTATCTGGGAATAGTCCCCACTGAACACATGGAACTTAACTTTTGTATTAACATGCATGGGATTATACTTTAAATTTATTTTCCCTTATTTCTTAATGTAGTTTTAGCTACATGAGTGTGTGCTGTTCTGAAACTACTTGAGTGTGTATATTTCCTTTGCAGAAAGTGTTTGAAAGGGGTCCCTTCAGTCTGTACATCTGCTATCAGTTTTGGCCTTGGGCTACATTCCTAAGCACTCACTGCTATTACGGCTCTTGATTAAGCAGCCTTGGCTTTATTATGTAATATCCTACTGAACCAGTAATCTATTCAGATATACAGCTGCAGATGTACATGCAATATCTTATTTATACAGTGCTGTGGCTTGAACCAATTTAAAGCCCATGGGAAACAGAACTGATCTAAAATATGTATTTAAAATATATTTGCATTTCCTTTTTGTTTGCATTTTGTTCAGAGAACGGGACTCATGCTTCATTGACAAATTGCAAAAAACTGAAGGAGCGAAATATTTTGTACACAAAATCAGGCAATATATGTTACGATTGCTGTACCTCTTGCTCTTTTTGAACAAGAACCAGTTAAATACATATCTAGTACCAGTTAAATACATATCTGTGGATAAGAGTGATGCAGTCACTGTATGAGTGCTGTTACTTATTTAGCCAAAATGATGTCACCCACTCACAAGAAGGAAATATCAGCAGGCTTGGGTTTGCAAAATACAACAATTCTTTATATGAAAAACCCTAATGGGGGAATCCTTCCCAAACAACCCAGTGAGGACTGAGCATGCTCAGTGGCTATGGAATGCTGGGATGGACAATGGAAAATGGTGTGAGAAGAGATTGAGTGGCTGGCTGCCATGAAAAGTGAACAGGAACACTCCACATTACAACAATTCATTGCAAGTCCCATTTACACTTTTCCAATGCTGACCATTCCATTCTTACACAAAAATGAAAATGTTAAAAGTATTGTGATTGTTGTAAGATATATGTATTTAGAAAAATATTTATATACTGCTAAATCAAAAAAAATCAAAGCAGTTGACATGTAAACATTTAAAATCAAGCCATTAGCTAACTATTGCATCTGGTAAGTATAATCAGTTTGGGAAGGAACCAAGTTCCTGCATATCAATGGATGGTTTAAAATATAGTCAAATCTCGGTTGTTGAATATCTCGGCTGCCAAACGTTTCAGGAGCCAAACGCCAACAACCTGGAAGTGACTGCTGCTGTTTTCGAATGTGCCTTAGAAGCCAAACGCATTTCTCATTTTTTCCCAATTAGATTTGCCCAGCTGCCCTTTGATCCTCGGTTTTTGAATGTTTCGGAAGTCAAACGGACTTCCGGAATGGATTACGTTTGAAAACCGAAGTTCCACTGTATACTCTTTCATTTACTCTGCAAGAGAGCATGTGCAGGAATATTTTTTCCAATGGCTCTCTTGACCGCTCTAGTTATCTCCCGCTTGGACTACTGCAATGCGCTCTACGTGGGGCTACCTTTGAAGGTGACTCGGAAACTACAACTAATCCAGAATGCGGCAGCTAGACTGGTGACTGGGGGCGGCCGCCGAGACCACATAACACCGGTCTTGAAAGACCTACATTGGCTCCCAGTACATTTCCGAGCACAATTCAAAGTGCTGGTGTTGACCTTTAAAGCCCTAAACGGCCTCGGCCCAGTATACCTGAAGGAGCGTCTCCACCCCCATCGTTCTGCCCGGATGCTGAGGTCCAGCGCTGAGGGCCTTCTGGCGGTTCCCTCATTGCGAGAAGCAAAGCTACAGGGAACCAGACAGAGGGCCTTCTCGGTAGTGGTGCCCGCCCTGTGGAACGCCCTCCCATCAGATGTCAAAGCGATAAACAACTACCTGACATTCAGAAGACATCTTAAGGCAGCCCTGTTCAGGGAAGTTTTTAATGTGTGATATTTTAGTGTATTTTTGGTTTCTATGGAAGCCGCTCAGAGTGGCTGGGGAAACCCAGCCAGATGGGCGGGGTACAAATAATAAATTATTATTATTATTATTATTAGTGTGTGGTTTGTAGGCAAGGATGGAAATTAGTGGGTCGAGGGTCTGTACAGTTGGCCTTAAACAGAAGACCAGCAAGGAAGTTAGGCTATGTAAGTTAGGTTATGTAAGCTGACCGTTAGAAACTGCCCTACTCCCAAATTTAATGTGAATTGTCTTGTATTTCCAGAGGAGTAGCCATGGTAGTTCTATGCAGCAAAGGCAACAAAAAGCCTCGCAATGCCTCGCTATCTGCAGCTCAGAGTAACACTTAATGATGTGATGAAGTGGAATGAGGCTCTCAAAAGCTTATCCTGTAATAATTTTTTTAGTCTGTAACTTTGATACAGTATTTGATATAGGCAAACTATTGGCCCTCATAATCTAAGCCAGCTTCCTTTTTCAAGACTGGTAGCCATGATGACTACAATGCAACAGCTACAGAAGCAGCATGCCCATGAATACCAGCTGCTGTGAGGAAGGCACCTTCCAGGAGTGGCAACAGCTCTAAGGTGTCAGGTGGGGGAAGATGCTGGGGATTGAATTTGGCACCTCCTGCATACAAGGCAGATGTTCTGCTTGGAAGCTTCTCGGGGACATCTCCTTAGCTGCTGTGGGAAACAGGACGCTGGACCAGACGGACTCTGGGTCTGATCCAGGGCCAGATTTAGGTTTGATGAGGCCCTAAGATACTGAAGGTAATGGGGCCCTTTTTATGTCCAGCTGTCCTTTGTCAACAACAAATTGTTGCTGGTTTTATTTGTATTGAATATATGCTATAGGGTTATTTATGGACCTAATAGGTATCTAAGGGACGTGGGTGGCGCTGTGGGTAAAACCTCAGGGCCTAGGGCTTGCCGATCGTATGGTCGGCGGTTCGAATCCCCACAGCAGGGTGAGCTCCCGTCCTTCGGTCCCTGCTCCTGCCCACCTAGCAGTTCGAAAGCACCCCTAAGTGCAAGTAGATAAATAGGTACCGCTTTATAGCGGGAAGGTAAACGGCGTTTCCGTGTGCTGCGCTGGTGCTGGCTCGCCAGAGCAGCGATGTCACGCTGGCCACGTGACCCGGAAGTGTCTCCAGACAGCGCTGGCCCTCGGCCTCTTAAGTGAGATGGGCACACAACCCTAGAGTCAGACACGACTGGCCCGTACGGGCAGGGGTACCTTTACCTTTTAATAGGTATCTAAAGCCATTTGCACATAACAAATAGGAGCCTACAAAACACTGTTGCTGTATGTAGGTTTTATTTTATTTATTATCTTATATATTGGAAATGTACATCCAGGGTTTTTTCTCCTTTAAATTTTTTGGGGGCTCCCAAGAGAGTGGGGGCCTAAGCTATAGCTTGTTTAGTTTATACGTAAATCCTGCACTGGGGGGGGGGGGAGTTCCTAAATTTCCCAGATTCGTGAGTGGCGCGAAAACAGAACGGGGCCACAGACTGCGAAGCAGAGCCTTCCAGGCCTCTAATTCCAGCGAGGGCTTCTCCCGCGGTCTCTTTTTCTCTTAGGAAGCCACGAGACGCCCCTCTGTACGGAGGAATAGCCGCAAGGCACCGCCTCTTGACCCTGCGGCCTCTGTAGAAACAAGCCACATCTACTTCCTGTAACACAATCCAATCGCTCCTCCTCCAATCGACGCTGATCCTTGTTGCTCCGGGGCTTCGCTGTGGGATCCAGAGCTAGAGGCGTCGCTCTAAGTAAGCTTTGCTGCTGCTTTCTTCTCACGGGGCAGCCTGGGGGCTCATGAGTCAGCGAGGAGGAGACCAGCCTAGAGTCCGTCTTTGGGGTTGAGTTCCCCCTTGGAGAAGGGCTACATTTGGCTCTGGTAATCCGCTGCAAAGCGGCGTGTTACGTCTGCAGCTCCCCCAATAACCCGGGTGAAGTGTGTTTACACGGTGTGCTGACCTTTTCCTTTTCTTAACAGTGGCTGCGGAGCGGATATATACAGAGGTCCAGGTGAGATACCGGTAGTTTGATGCTGAGATCTTGACGTATCCTTCCTTCACCGGGATCCCAATGATCTGTTCCACATTAATGCACATTATATACACTTAATCTTGGCCTTATGATTTAACACTTATATACACTTAAGTCTTGCCCACTCAGAACGAAGCCTTTCCGTGTCTAATTTTCCTCATTCCTCACCTCTGATCCATGGCTGCTTATCTCAGCGTTGTCCTCATATATTCTCATTTATCCAGCCTGGCGACTGTGTCCAGTATTACTCAATCAGCCAATCACCTTTTTTCCAACCCCTCATGAAAATAGTGTTTAAAACAGTACAAATTACTATTGAAATGGATTTTGGGTCAAATTTCCTAGATTTTAACACTCTGATTAAATAAGCCCATTCCAAATTATCAAAGGCTTAAAGAGTCTCTAAAGACAGATCAGCCCAATGTACTTTAGATTATTTGGAAATAATAAATTTAACAATTTTCTACTAAAAACAGTCATCATTAATAGAAACGTTTGTAGAGTCTGCTTAGATAATATCAAGGGGGAGGCTGTTCATATATCCTGGAGCCATCACAGAAGAGGCCTTATCTCTTGTGCCAGTTGACATATGGGGGGGGGGGGGCTCTTGGTATGGTGTTGATGAGGGTCCACCCCAAATAGGACATTACACCACTCTGACTGTGGTGGACATTCTTCCTCTGTTGCCACAACTGTTTTGATGCAGGCAGCATTCCCTGCCATCCACCAGGCCCTGGTCCTACTTCAGTGGCAGATGGGCAAAAGTGCTTTTAAATGGAAGCTAAAATTGGCTCCCATCCAAGGTGGCTACCGACCCTCTTTGTCGTTGTTTAGTCGTCATAGTCGTGTCCAACTCTCCATGACCCCATGAATCAGAGCATGCCTTGGAAATTTCTTCTCAAAACTTCTCCTTAATGTCCATGGAGTTTTCATGGCAAAAATACTGGAGTGGGTTGCCAGTTCCTTCTCCAGGTGGATCACATTTAGTCTAAACTCTTGGCTATGACCTGTCCATCTTGGGTGGCCCTGCATGGCATAGCTCATAGCTTCTTGGAGTTATTCAAGCCCCTTTGCCACGGCAAGGCAGTGATTCATGAAGGTGACCTACCCTCTTAAATTACCCCAAATGCCATGCCCTGATACATAGATCTGTCAAATCAATAGATTTGGTGCCACCCACCATGGGAAAGCACCTAGGATCCCAGCAGGGAAAGTAGTGGCCTGGCTGGGTTGGGCCAGACTGCTGGGGGACCCTGCCGAGCCCATTGGGCCTTCAGCCAGTGCCTGTCTTGGCCAACTGCTGGTGCCAGACATACCTGCCTTCATCACATGTGTTTCAACCATTCTTTATAAGCTACAAACGTGTTGTATATACCAGTAATTTCTGTTTCCTTTTTTAGGATTACTATGGCAAAGAGTTGAAGAAAAAAGAAGACCTAAAAACCAATGCCTGTTGTACTGTAGCAAGGCCTTTGCCCACATTCGCCAGAGAAGCCCTACAATGTGTGCATGAGGAGGTTTCGGCAAAGTACAGTATTGTTTTATTGAGTGAACTTTGATCTCATGAGTTACTGCCTATTGCAATATGGAAAGTGGGGAGGAGATCTAATTTCCCCCTCATCCTTATTTAACCTTTTCCCTCTAAGCCATATCAAGCATAAAATCAAACCAAAAGATTAGGGGAGCTCATTTAACTGGCAGATTAAGCAAGTAAAGCTTTTAGTTGATTAATCAGTGAGGGTGAATTTTGATCAGTTAGTGTAAAAGGTAGGCTGAATCTAAACAAAATAATTAAAAAATGAGAATAATATGTGTGATTAGGGAAGAACTTGTAGATCTTGAGGTGCAATCACATACATGGTTGCTCAGAAGTACCGTATTTTTCGCTCTATAAGACGCACCAGACCACAAGACACACCTAGTTTTTGGAGGAGGAAAACAAGAAAAAAATATTCTGAATCTCAGAAGCCAGAACAGCAAGAGGGATCGCTGCACAGTGAAAGCAGCAATCCCTCTTGCTGTTCTGGCTTCTGGGATAGCTGTGCAGCCTGCATTCGCTCGATAAGACGCACACACATTCCCCCTTTCTTTTTAGGAGGAAAAAAGCGAGTCTTATAGAGCAAAAAATACGGTAAATTCTGCTATATTCAGTGCAATTTACTCCCTAGTAAGTGTGTTTAGGGTTGCAGCCTGTACTTATTTATGTAGGAGTAAGCCTCATTGAACTTGATAGTGCTTGTTTCTGAGCAGACCTGCCTGGGATTGTGCTGTTAAATTGCAAGGGTCATAGGCCAACTATTGTTTTTCTATGTCCTTCATTGTATTTGTTTTAATTTGTCTGAATATGTAATATTGTGGTGACTAACCCATGCAGTGATTTAAAAACCAAACTATTCAGCAGTGGCAGACGTCTTAAAAAACAACAGGTGCCAACACAACAGGTGTATTTATCTAATGAAGTGCTACTTGGTGTGGATTGGCTCATCTTGCTGCTGATCTGAACCACCCATTTGTCTCCATCAGAATGTGTTTCACTTTCGCATTGCTTTATCCTTTGTTCCTTTAGGTACTATGGTTGTGGCTTGGTGATCCCAGAATGCCTAGAAGACTGCCGGATTTTGGATTTGGGCTGTGGGAGTGGAAGAGACTGTTATATGCTCAGTAAGATGGTTGGGGAGAATGGACATGTGACCGGGGTAGACATGACTGAATCCCAGGTAAGAGGTTGTTCTTTGTGTGCTGATTCAAGACTGTCATGTTTACCTTCAGATTGCTAAATGGAGGGCATAACTGTTGAGACTCCTTGGCATGCAGCTTCCTTCATGACCTACCTTTTTCACACAAGCTCCCATTCTGGCATCTCACCCATGTGCAGCCTCCTTGTTTGCAGTCCTTAACCTAGGTGGTCACCAGCCTTTTTGCACTCCTGGACACCTTTGCAAACTAGAAAAACTCTCTTAGGCACCACACACACACTACACTTAAGCAAGACAAACACAACCTCTCAAACCTAATTTCAGTGGGGTGGGGAGACCCTTTGGGTGCTAGGGAGGTCTCTGTGGGCACCCAGGAAGGATGCTGAGAAATACTTGTACTACTATATGCAATTTGTAACATGTACATCAAGTCCAACTGGAATGAAATCATGCGTAGACTGATATCACATCTGGGGATGGCAGGAGGATGAAGAGCAAGCTGGTATTCTGGCATAAGGAGAGTAGGTGGGATGGGTTTAATGGCAGAAAATATAAGCAAAGGTATATTAAAGCTTCTCTGTTTGTGGTTAGCACTGCTTTATCATGCACCATATACTTCTGTACTGAATTTCTATCTTTTACATCCTTGCTTTCCTTCCATCAGGTGGAAGTGGCGAAAAAGCATATTGATTATCATATGAACAAATTTGGCTACCGGCAGTCCAATGTAAACTTTATCCAGGGCTACATGGAGAAACTGGGTGAAGCAGGCTTGAAGGACGAAAGCTATAACCTTGTAATGTAGGTCCTTTTTCTAGCCCCTTCCTCTGCAAGCAGATAGGCTGGAAACTGGGGGTTATATTTGAGTTTCTGGATTTAGCACTGCATGCCATATTCCACACCGTGCTGTGATTGAGGCTTTGTGGATATCAGTAGCACCTACGTGAAGTGTGTTTGTTCCGTATGTTGCCATCATTTCAGATGTAGTCTGGAAATATTTCTGTTCACTGAGGCATTTAGAACTTGAAGGGAGGGAGTGTGTGCAGCAGCTTGGAAATGGCTGTTTATATACACAAACTTGGTTTTAGTTGTTTTAACAGTTTTGCAACATTTTTAATAACGACGTGTCATTTATGATGATTCACAGTTGCTCTGGGTTCCTTCAGGTGGAAGGGCAGGAGAACAAATGAATCAAATAAATAAGTTGGCTTTATCTCTTGTTTAGCTCCAACTGCGTGGTCAATCTGTCCCCTGATAAAAGAGCTGTCCTGCATGAAGCTTATCGAGTGTTAAAGGTAAACACTGGGCTGGTTGCATAAGGCATGTTAAGGCAAACTAAGGCCAACAGGAAGGACTCTGAGTGAAAAGGAGAATTTTCTTCTGCACGTAGGTCTGCCCAGGTGTACACTAAAGAATAGGGGGAAAGTGTAATTGGAGTTGAGTGTTCAAACTCCTGGAATAGGAGAACCTTTGCAGATCAGCATCTGGAAAGAAATCCCTGGAAAATCAAAGACTTTAGAGGGAAAAGATATGTCAGGTCTGCATTTGGGTTGTTTCTCCTCAATGTTCTTGAGTTTCCAGCCACTGCTGGGCCCTGTTTATACAAACAAAGGGAGGAGGAGGATTGAATTTACCTAGTAGGAATGGGTTGCCTCCCCAAGATAAGTTTACGTGGTTGAATTGCTTTCCCTTTGAAGACACAACACATCCATAGCAAGCAACCAAACTGGCAGCAAACAGCGGCTCTCTTTTGCCTATCAGACCATGGAAACAATAATTATTTGTTTCCTTGTTGTTACCTGCTCTTTCAGGCAGGCGGGGAGATGTATTTCAGTGATGTCTATGCCAACCGTGACCTGCCACAGGAAACCAGGAACCATAAAGTCTTGTGGGGTGAGTGAATTCTTCTCTTCTTCCCACACCCAGTTGAAAAACGGTAGCCAGCATTGCATCTTCCTGTCAGATATACCCATTTTAAGATTGCTTCAAATATGTAACCCATTTTTCCCCCATAGGCCAATGTCTTTCAATACCTCACGGGCCTTAGGAGTAGCAGAAATGATCAGAGCTCATTAACACATTCCAGCTGGGCAGAAGCACTCCATGAGGGTGCAAAGCATGGCTGCGGGTGGGATACAGTCTCATGAGAATCCCAAGGGCCTGATAGAGAAGGATGCAGGGCCATGTTCAGTTCCCAAACCTGAAGTTCTCCAGCCCAGCTCTAGCTTACGGGATCTTCTGGGTGCCCCCAGCATAGAACCAATGATCAGTTTTATGGAAGAGATCCTTAGAGAAGCCTGCTGCTACATGTAAGGTTCTGTGGATTGGGGCAGCAATCCTACGCTGACACTAGAGAAGGGGTGGGAACCTTCAGTGTGGGGGCCAATCTTGGCCTGTGAGATTATTTCCCCCCCAAACAACTCATCAGCTGAAGGCCCTTGTGGTGTCAGCTGATGGCTGGGTGGATAGGGTTAAATCCTGCATTAATTAGCTGCATGTACCTGTTCCCATGCTATCTGGAAATGATCACTTTTGTCATCCTACCATCTGTAGGTGAGTGCGTAGGGGGAGCCCTGTGGTGGAAGGATCTGTACAAAATTGCTGAGGAAGTTGGATTCTTGCCACCTCGGTTGGTTGCTGCCTCTCGAATAACCCTTGCTAACAAGGAGCTGGAAAATGCCGTGGGTAAGAGTACTATTTTTCACCCTTAGACAGCCTCCTCGGTCGACTTTCAGGGTCATTTCAGTCTAGATTGCCCCTCCTCCTTGCCCCCTTTCCCCCCTTCAAATAAAAGCTGTTGGGAGATCGGATTGTGGCTCTCCCGCTATGCATGTCGTTTGGCCCTAAGTCAAGGTTAATTAATTTCAGATGCTTGAGACTTAGGGGCACATCTTTAGAGGAGGGAGGAATCCAGTTGCATAAAACACAGCTAGTGTTGTAGTTGATGAGAGACCCTGAAAATTACCTACCTGGCTTTCCCTGCCCATGTGTCTGGTAGCCCACATCTGAGGTGGGAATTGTACTGTGACATTGCTCAGGAGTGACACAAGCCCCTCCACTTTGATTATAGGTGACTTCCAGTTTGTTTCTGCTACTTTTCGCCTCTTTAAGATCCCCAAGGATGGGTCAGCTCAGCGGTGTGAAGCGATTTACAAAGGAGGAATCCCTGGGCATGAGAAGGAACTAGAGCTTGACATTAACTACAGGTTCAAGGTACAAGCCTGATCAGGCATTGGGGTTGAAGTGAAAGAGGGCTGTAGTGAACAGAAGGTAAATATAATTAGCCCTTGCCTATACATACCCATCTGGCCTGTTTATTGTTTGTTAATTGTGATGTGTCTTGCATTCACCCTCTTCCCTTCCTTTCTCAGCAAGGAGAAGTGGTGGATGTGGATGAGGAGACAGCAGTTATTCTACAGAACTCAAGATTTTCTAGGAAATTCCTTATCCATCCAGTGGGGCAGAAGGTCTCGTCCCCAGAAGGCTATATTCCTGGGAAGCAAAAGGTTGGTTAGACCCTATAGCAATACTAATAGAGCATTATTTTATCCTAAGCACAGAAATGAACTGGCGACCAATGCAACTGTTTTAAAGCACGGGTTGTATGAGCTCTAAGTGGAACCCTGAATAGTAATCTGGTGAGTGCATTTTGGGTCAATTGAAGTTTCTGAGTTGTCTTCAAGGGCAGCACATTGCAATAATCCTATCTGGATTAATGCCTACTGAGCCTTATGCCAGACTAGTGATTTTTACTTTACAATGAAATTATAAAAGGAAATTTCTATTCTTAGGATTGTGATAAAACTACCAGATTCCTCATGATCATGAGCTGCAGTTTATTTACATCTCTGCAGATTTCCAGAGTCTTTTTTCCCATGGAAGTGCGGACTGTCAGTGGGAGTTGCAGTTTGGCAGAAATGAGATGGACTGAAAGAGAGGTTTTCACCCTTCAGTAACATCTACTGTTCTCAGACCTGCCCTTTCCCCCTGAGGTCTGCTGCAGACTTCTTCAAATCTTGCTCCTGTAGATGAGCAAACTGTGATAGTACTAGGAAAAATGTGTTTGTCAAGCTTAATTCATTTTGGGGCTTAATCCAAGGTGCTTACACTAGCGTGGTGCAAAGAGAAAAATAAGTGAGGGCTCTTGTATGCCATTTCTGAGCTTCAAAAGCTCCATGTGACAATCGACACAAAATCCTGTCCCTCCGTTTGAGTTAGAGATTGAGGGTCAGTTTGGCAACCAGAAGTTTTAGCTGGCTAGCAGTGCCAGACAAAACTTGAAAATTCCTCTACAGTAGTATCCAAACTTTTTTCAGTGAGGGCCAGATTTGATGAAGTGAAGGGCTGTGGGGGCCGACCAAAGTTGTTGAGTTTTTTTAGGATTTTACCCCAGGAAATAAACTGGGGCCAGATTAGGCCCCTGAAACGGACTTTGGACGTGCCTACTCTATGGTCACATCCACACCATACATTTAAAGCACATGGCTTCCCCCAAATAATCTTGGGAACTTCAGTTTGTTAAGGGTGCTGGGAATAGTAGCTCTGTAAGGGAACTACAGTTCCTGGTATTCTTTGGGGGAAAGACATGACTGTTAAAGTGGTATAAATATGCTTTAGATGTGTAGTGTGGATACGACCTGTGTGCATGTAAATTATGTTGAAATGTGCTTCGTCCAGATTGAATGGCTATGTTGATCCTCCCAGAATTAGATTTGGGGTCTCTGGCATCAGCTACAAATTGCTAAGTATCTGAGTAGATGATTCCATTCCAGCAGAGTCTGTGAAGCCATTCCAGCCTTGAAATTAATGCATAGACCGTTCAGAAAAGATGATGTGAACAAGCCCTGCATTAATCTGGAGTCACACCTGTGTAATTTGCACAGTGCATGTACACTGAGACTTAAAATGATTGCCTGCAGAAAGGGAGCCCTTTTGAGCAGTGCGGTACGTTGCAGCGGCAGATGAAAGGACGACTAGTGCTTTGGATTCCCCAGGGGCTTCTCTGTACATCCAGCATGCTTAGCTGAATCTTGAGCCTTACCCCGTGGCCCTGACCCTATTTTGGAGCTGGTCTATCTATAAGAAGCCTATTCCCTCCTCCCAATTCATCTGATGAAGGCAAACAGCTGTGTGTCCTAGAAAGGATAACCTTTTGCTTATTGGCGTATGGAAGAGGGAGGATGAGGGTATGAGAGGCATTTCTTAGATAAGCAGCAAAGCCCAAGGGGAGGTTTGCAGTCAGGTGCTTTAGGCTTAACTCCACTCCCAACAGAAACAACTAAGTTTGGTTTCTGTAATAAAGATTCCGTGTCATCACTGCAATGTAACCCAAGCTTATATATCACACCATAGAATTTCTAAGCCAGGACTGGATTAACCAGGAAGTCTAAAGCCAGTTCTTGGTTACTTTTCCCCAATATCCTGCCTCTCGCTGTAAGCACTGGAAAATGTATGCTTTTTTCAGTCCAAGGATTAAAATCCTGTTTTGGAAGAAACAATGCAAGGATAGATTCTGCTATGCTTAGGACAGGTTGCTCTCATGTGTGGATGAAAGGATTTCAGGTCAACAAAATGCCAAGGTCAGGGGCAGCCTAAGCAAGATATTTTGCTGCTTGAGGCAGAGCTGTAAATGGTGCCCCCTTCCTCACACATCAAGGTTCATGTTACCCAAGGCTGGCCACATTATTTGGGCACCTGGGGCAGAAGATCCCACAAGGGCTTCTCCTTCTCCCTGGTTGGGAAAATACAACAATAATATATTAAATAATTGTCAATTTCCTGCCGTCACATGATACTCAGAATTAGCTGCTTTTGCCTGCAGAGACACCATCCCTAATGCTAGGGCTGGTCTTGTTGCCTGTGTGTGACCTACATTGAAATCCCAAGGCTGCATGTGTTTGTGGATGACATTTTAAACTTGCTTGTTCATTTTTAAAAAATAGGTTGTAGTTTATGGTATTTGTGTGTGTGCGCACCCACCCACACATACTTCTTTGTTAATTATTTATTGCTTTTATATCTTACTTTTCTCTCTAAGGAGCTAAGGGTGGTCCTCCCCCTTTTAATCCCCACAACCACCCTGTGAGGTAGGTTAGGCTAAGTGACAGTGACTGGCCCAGAGTCCCTCAATGAGCTTAATGGTCAAGTGGGGATTTGCATCCTGCTCTCCCACGTTCTAATCCAGGGGTCCTCAAACTTTTTCAGCAGGGGGCCGGTTCACTGTCCCTCAGACCTTGTGGGGGGCTGGACTATATTTTGGAAAAAAATATGAACCGCCGGGGGGGGGGGGGAGAGGAAGAAGAAAGAGCCAGAACTGGGAGCCCCCGCAGCCACAGTCCCCGCTGTGGAAGGAGGGCCCAAGCGCTGCTGCCGCCTCACGGGCCACGACTTCCCGCTGGCCCCCTCACTGCTCCCTCCCCCTTTCTCAGGCCTTGCCAATGCCACAGGCCTCAGCCTGGGCAGCGACAGCAGCCACTGCAGAACCTGCTCCCTCCCGGTCCGCTGGCCCAGGCTGAAGAGGAAGGTGCCCAGGCAGAGAGAAAGAGGGCTTTGGCCCAGCACCTCTGAAGCAGGTGGGCAGCAGGCAGCGAAGGGAGAAGGGTCGCTGCTGAGGGCGGGGGGAGGTGCACCATCCAAGTGAAGAGACCCCGCCTCCTCCCCTGCCTTCCCTCAGCTGGGAAGCAGCGACTCACCTGGATCCTGTACCCCGGGCTGGGCTCTATGGTGGGGGGCAAATGCTGTGACCAGAGCAGCAGCAGCCGCCGAACAGCTGCACCGCACGCAATAGGAAGCCAGCTTCAGCTGCATTCTCAGTGCCAGCCCCACGAGTTTGCCGAAGCCACGGCTGACAAAGCCACCGACCCCCTCACTGCTCCCCCCTGCATCACTCTGTGCTCAGCTCCCCATTGCTGTAGGAGCCATGGGCAGCTGTATGTTGGCGGTGGCTCAACAAGTGAAAGGCAGCGACAGAGTTTACCTCAGTGCGGTGCAGGGACTGATTGGTCAGTTCCTGTGCCGTGCTGAGGTAAACTCCAACATGGCTTTTCATTCATTGAGCTGCTGCGTGTCGGTGGCAGTTCTACAAATGAAAGGCTGCGACGGAGTTTACCTCAGTGCGGTGCGGGGACTGACTAGTCAGTCCCCACGCCACTGAAAAACTGTGTCGCAGACACTTGGCGGGGGTTTTCAAATCGCCATGTGGGCCGGATTCGCGACCCTTTCAGGCCAGATCCAGCCCCTGGACCGTAGTTTGCCGATCCCTGTTCTAATGCAACACTAAGGGAGGCAGCACAGCAGTGCCCAGGAGGAGAGTCACTCCAAGGCATCTCTCCGTCTTTAGTGATAGGACGGTTAATTCCCCTTGAATGAGATAATGACTTCCATGTAAAAAACCCAGAAGTTGCAGTTTTTATCGGGCACAGATGGTGCAAGGACAAAGCATATGGTGTAATTATCCTTTTCAAAGAGAGCTCCTCTAAAGAATGAGCTAGTGTACACATGCTTCCAAACTAAGTGGCCAGTCAAAGCAATAGCCTGTTGTCAAAATCCTTTGAACTCATTCATTCATTATCTATGTGCTATATTTCCTTTTCTTTTGCGTATCTATAGCATATAGCCTTGTGGCTTTATCTGTACCTACTCTAAATACCACAAACAATGAGGAAAGACCTCGAGGCCTTCCTTTTGGTTTTACCTCTTTTGGGAATGAAATTTGGAGCTGGTTTAGCCCTTGAAAGACACCATGTTCAAAAGTATTTTGTTGCACTTCTTGGTGAACTGCTTGCAGTGATCTCTCTTGTATGCAGTTTGAATCAGTGGAACTGAATTTTTAGAAGCATTGAGTTGGATCCAGGCCACGTTAGTTGTGGTTTGCTCTCTTCAAAATCAATGGGACAAGTTAGTGATCCAGACTTCTTTTGAAACTGATAAGACTTAAGGATGACTGACTTAGCCTGGATTATAACCCCTTTATTTTTACTGTGATAATCTTGCATATTAACCTTACGAAAAACTATGAAAATACTAGAGAAATGCTCAAAAACTTTTTTACTGGGTAGCAAAAATTCTTCCTTGATATATAATAACAAGAAAAACTTAATATAAAATGTTTGCAAATGCAGAAATTAGGTAAGTGTAATGTATGCAGTAATATGAAGATGTTAAAAACCTTATGAAATCTTAAAGAAGACAATCCTCTTCTTATCTTGCCGGTGGATGGAAGCTAAAAATTGTCATTGCACATTTTTTGTTATTGCCCAGTTATTGGCTGCACCATTTGACAGAAAACATTTGTCTTTTACTGTAAAAGTGAGCACTTGGAATTAAATTGTAGAAGATTCTGTGCTGTAAAAAGCAGGATGAGGGCTGAAGATCACTTTTGATGTGAAGATCATTTATTTTCACCACAGATGCCATATCTGACGAAGCCCTGGGTTAAAGTAGAAGCTGGCAAGAATACCCTCGCTCTCTCGTGGAAATTGCTTTGGTGTAAGGCCTTGGTTTGGGATGGTGTTTATTATCCAAATTGCAATCATACCATCCTGTTGTGACAATTACAAAATCGCCACCTTCTGTATATTCATTACTTTCTCTGGTGCCACATGGTAATTTTACTTGCCGGTCAGTGGTAGTTTTGATACTATTAACTATTAAGTTTGCAAATATGCTAATAGTAGAAGGTAAAAAGAAACAGTGAAAACATGCCCTTTCTAGCTTAGGTAACACAGATCCTCATCACCTTTTTCACTTTGACCTTGTTTTGTTTTTGCTTGTATTTTTTTTTTAAGCAGGAGAGACTCAGGGATCCATTTAAGTTAGTGGAGCAGATGGAGCCAAGTGTCCCTGCACAAAATCCCCCAGGATGCTGTGGAGCCAAAGCATGCTGCTGAACCTTTCAGTGTAAAATCAAGAGTCTGAAAAGCTACAGTGGAATAAATCCAAAAATGAAAAGCAAGAAGAGAGATTGCAGTTTCTGAGCAGTAGTAAGAGTAAAGGAATAAATTATGGGATTTAGATGCTCTGCTGTGTTGGTGTATATTGTCTCAAGAGTGAAAATATCTTGTCTTAAAGCATTGGTGGGAAACCAGATGTGGCTGGACTATAATGGTTATCATTGCTGACCATTTATTTAAGGAATTAATGCACTGTGTGTGTGTGTGTGTGTTTTTAAGAAATCCACCGCAAAGTGGATTACAATATTTTAGAACACAAATAAATTCCGTAAAACTGTTAAAAATCCATAGTTAGCAACAATAAACAATAATAACATTAAAATCACCAGCATAAAACAATAACCATAAACTACCCTCATTCATACTTCCTCAGATCAAAAGCTATTGAGATAAAAATAGGTTGTTAAGGCCTTCTTTAAAAAAAAATGTGAGAGATGGGGTTTGCCTATTCTTAAGAGAAATTGCCTTCTAGAATTGAATTCCAAAATTGTGGAGCCACCACTGAGAAGGCCCTGTTTTGCAACCTGGCAGTCTAATTGCTTTTACTGGTGGGTAAGCTGGCTGGGGCTGATGGAAGTGTAGTCCAACAACATATGGTGGTCCACAGTTTCACTATCCCTGCCTTAAAGAACTGCCAAAGATCCAGCAGAAAGACAGTAGTGGCTTATCACATGTGAGAGGTAGCAATACTGTTGCTTGGGACACTGAATCAAATCCTCTGTATGTGAAGGGTACTGTTCTGTATCTCAGACTCTTCCCTTGTACTCACAATACTCTTGAATGGCGTCATTGGGAAGTGGACACCCATAAACCTGATCTTTTAGAAGGGGTTATATATATTAAGTAATCTCCCTATGCTCTGTTACAGCCAGCTTTGTCTTCTTTCTAAACTGTAGGGAGTTGCTGAGCTGACAAAACAGGAGCCACAGATAGCGATAGATCGTTCTAGTCTTCAACATTAGGACTTTGAACCAACATATTTCTAAACTCGATCTGTATGAACTGAGATAACTGTGGCAGGGTTTGATTAAACAAGCATCAGGAGGAAAGGCATTCAAAAAGGTATGTAGTATGAACACTAGGGGGAGCTGTAAGGCTTTTGAATGTTGAACTGGATTTAGAATTCCAAGATGAACAGGGACTGTACTTTGCAAATTCCTATAACTAGTTGTTTACCCTTTTATGGGGGGGGGGGAGAGAATAATGAATGTTGCAGTTTAGCACTAAATTATGGAACCAAAAGTGTTGGCAGATAGTTCTAGGTACCACTGACAGGTCTTGTTCAAGATGGTGTCAAACATATTGCCTGCAGGCAATCTAGACCAGTTGCTCTAGGATTAGGGCCAGCAAACCTTTTCAGCAGGGGGCCGGTTCACTGTTCCTCAGACCTTGTCGGGGGGCTGGACTGTATTTTTTGGGGGAAATGAACAAATTCCTATGCCCCACAAATAACCCAGAGATGCAATTTTAATAATAATAATAATAATAATAATAATAATAATAATAATAATAAAATAATAAAAATAATAATTTATTATTTGTACCCCGCCCATCTGGCTGGATTTCCCCAGCACACATTCTACTCATGGAAAAAACACTGATTCCTGGACCGTCCGCGGGCCAGATTTAGAAGTCGATTGGGCCGGATGCGGCCCCCAGGCCTTAGTTTGCCTACCCATGCATTTAGGAAGACCCCCTCTTGGAGATGCCCCCTTTTCTTCCACAAAATACCAACTGGATATATAGGGCAGAGCAGACACTAGTGGGGGGCCCAGCAACTTCCAGACTAATCAAGTGATAATGCTGACATCAGGTTGCTGCCAGGAAACAGCCGTCTTGGTTTTCATTTTGGTTCCTCTTCTTTGGGAATATCCAATGCGAAAAGCAGCAGTTGCCTTTTGTCCTTGTGTAAATATTATTGTTTCCCAATTCAGTGAAAACATATATGCAGTTTGATTGGTAATGCAAGTGTCTTGGCTAGGATTTTAGTAGTCTCTTAAACAAGCTTGAGATGCCATTTTTATAATCTGAGAATGTTTAGCCTAAGGATGTTTGATAATTCTGTTTTAATTTCTAGCCAGAGCTTATGTCAAGGTCTGTTTGTGGATCACTGAGAAACCAAGTGGCAGATAGAAGAACAAGTTCACATATATCAGATGATTTTCTTTAAGCATTTGTTAGTGGCGGCAGCTGGTAAGTATTCAAGTTGGTGAGACGGTGACCAGGCAACTAATGGGAGGCAGAGGCAGGCAGTCCCGGGAGTCAGTCATACAAACGTAAGAAGAGCCTCCTGGATCAGACCAATGGCCCATCTAGTCTCCATCATCCTGTTCTTACAGTGGCCAAGCAGATGCCTGTGGGAAACCCACGAGCAGGACCAGAGCACAAGAAAAGTCTCCCCTCCTGTGACTTCTGAGCAACTACGTAGTTTTCAGAAGTATTGCTGCCTTGGTACGTGTAGGCAGAGCATAGCCATCAGGGCTAGAAGCCATTGATAGCCTTATCCTCCATGAATCTGGCCAATCCTCTTTGAAAGTTAACCATGTTGGCAACCATCACTGCCTCCTGTTGGAGTGAGTTCCATAGTCTGTGTGCTGTGTGAAGTACTTTGTTTTATCTGTCCTGAATCTTCCAACATTCAGCTTCGGACAACTAATTTTGGTTTTCTCCCCATCCTCCCTTGAAAATATACAGTGAACACTTAGGCAGTTCTCAGACACAAGCATCAGATGTTAGCATTTCTTTTTTAGTGTTATGAATTTATTAATCACCTGCACAAATGTCTCATGGCAACACATAACAACAAAAAACAGTTAAACCACACAAATGAGCAGGTGTATGTGTGTTTGAAAAAGACACTAAAAAAACTAAAGACACATCAGAACAAAAATTTCTTTAATTGTTTCCAGAAAGTGCAGATAGGAACGCTGTTCTACAGAACACGGGCAATTCTGTGCTCCTGAAAGCTGGCTCTGAGTTATTGTGGAGTAGACCTCTGAGAACTTTGGAACTTGCGGGACAAGCTCTACCATAGGCAGCAGAGACCACGGGATGAATAAGGGGTAAGGCAGTGTCTCAAGTTACCTAGTTCTGAGCTGGATAGGGCCTTTTATGCTAGCACCAACACCTTGAGCTTTGTCTGATAGCAGATTGGCAAACGGTGCAAATCCTCAGAGCAAGGTGTTATATGCCAGCAGTAGTTTGACCCCACGAGCAGCCCAGCCACTGTATTCTGCAGCAGCTGCAGTCTCCAGACCAACCTCAAGGGCAAAGGTAAAGGTAAAGGGACCCCTGAATGTTAGGTCCAGTCGCGGATGACTCTGGGGTTGCGGCACTCATCTCGCTTTACTGGCCGAGGGATCCGGCGTACAGCTTCCGGGCCATGTGGCCAGCATGACTAAGCCGTTTCTGGCAAACCAGAGCAGTGCACGGAAACGCCGTTTACCTTCCCGCCAAGGTGGTACCTATTTATCTACTTGCACTGTGTGCTTTCAAACTGCTAGGTGGGCAGGAGCTGGGAATGAACAACAGGAGCTCACCCTGTCGTGGGGATTCGAACCGCCAACCTTCTGATTGGTAAGCCCTAGGCTCTGTGGTTTAACCCACAGCACCACCCGCATCCCTCAACCTCAAGGGTAGCCACACATATAATGCAGTAATCCAACTGTGAAGTTACCAGTATATGGGCAACTGTGGCATATAACAAGACAGACAGAAAAGACTCCTGGGAGTCTCTGAATGGTAGAAAAATTATGAATGTGAGGCTATAGGACACAGGACTTCTGAGTTCTAGCATTGGATTTTAGGGTGCAGAAAAAGCAATGGTAGGGCTCTGCCGCATTTGCCTTAGGGACCAGCCTCCCCTGTTTAGGGGTTTGGCTAAAAAGAAACTCGAAGAATGCAGTTGTCTAAATAGACCTCTTCAGCCGCCGCCGCCCCTTTGCTATTATTCATAAATACTTTTTGAAAACATTCCTGCTGGGATATTTTCTCTAATTAATTTTGGTATCAAAGATGATCTTTAGAGTAAGAATGAAAGTGCTGATGGCTGTGAAAACTGTCTTCATTAAAAAGACATGAAATCTTAACCGCAGCTTTTCAAAACCCCTGTGGAGGCTACTAGAGAGTTTCATCAGTATGACTCCCCTTTCAAGCGCGCATTTGTTAAAAGGCCATTGTTAAATGCCAGGACATTTTGCTTTGCTTTCCTATTCTATTAGCACTTGGCATGTCAGCAAGGGCCAAAAAGTTTAAAAACTTCCTGCATCTTTCCTGGCATTGAAGCTTAGCACTGATTCTATAAACATGGCCTTAGATTTCTTGACGGCTACTGGCTGGTTCATGCATACAGCCTTATCCCCAATCACTGTATTACCATGTAATCATTGCTTGCATATGTGGATCCAGCACCCCAAGTTGAAGTTTTGCATTATCTGATATAACTTCAAATGTGGTGCATTTCAATTAAGTCAGCTTGCAGCCATGCATGTGTGACTCAGGCTCTGTTCTCACCATACATTTAAAGACACCCTCCACAAGAATCTTGGGAACTGTAGTTTACCCACAGAGCTACAGTTCTGGCACCCTTAACAAACTACAGTTCTCAGAATTCGTGGAGGGGCAGGTAGAGATGTGCTTTAAATGTGCCTTTAAATTTGTATGCAGCATCAGTCTTTGCTTTTGAAAGAATAAACAGATTAAGGGCTAATATTATACCTTAGAGCAGTGTTTCCCAACCTTGTGCCTCCAGATGTTTTTGGCCTACAACTCCCATCATCCCTGACCACTGGTCTTGCTAGCTAGGGATGATGGGAGTTGTAGGCCAAAAACATCTGGAGGCACAAGGTTGGGAAACACTGCCTTAGAGAACCGTGAAGCTGTTTTCTTTAATGTGTTTCACAACTGTTTTCACCACCTAGCTGTGTACATCAACCAGGCTTCATTAGTGTCAGATTCGTTTCTGTGCACATCAAGGGGTGCTAACGGGGCAGGGTTATCTTTACACCTTGGCTAGAGACAAAATGGATGTGGGTGGCACTGTGGGTTAAACCACTGAGCCTAGGACTTGCTGATCAGAAGGTCAGCGGTTCGAATCCCTGCAACGGGGTGAGCTTCCGCTGCTTGGTCCCCGCTCCTGCCAACCTAGCAGTTCGAAAGCACGTCAAAGTGCAAGTAGATAAATAGGTACGGCTCCGGCGGGAAGGTAAACACCATTTCTGTGTGCTGCTCTGGTTCACCAGAAGTGGCTTAGTCATGCTGGCCACATGACCTGGAAGCTGTATGCCGGCTCCCTCGGCCAATAAAGCGAGGTGAGCGCCGCAACCCCAGAGCCGGTCACGACTGGACCTAATGGTCAGGGGTCCCTTTACCTTTAACTTAGAGACAAAATAAGAACAGCTTAAGGACTCATGAAGCTGGTTTGAGGAACAATGCATCAGACAGTAGTATTTTATGACAAAGTGCAGGGTATATATGCATATTTTGGATAGCATAGTGTGAATCGGGACTGAAAACCCAGCACTGGAAATGCCTGGAATGCACGGTAAACACAGCCTAAGCCTGATTCCCTCATATATTGGGCTGACATACATTGATTGAGACCTGTAAACTCATTGCTACTGTGGAAACTGGCAGCTTAGTTAACTTTTGTGACAGCTTTGCTTTGAAGTGAGTTGCATGTTTTTCACAATTGGCCTGAGAGCAGCAAAAGATTGAGAGATTGCAAGAGGGGGAAGGAAGCAACCAAACAGGTTAGCAACAACAGATTACAAACTGCTGGGTAAGAAATCTTGTGGTATCTCCAAACATCTGAACAGGTTCACAATACTTTGCTCTTTGGCCCTTCAATGAAATTGAAGCAGTTGTTCCTGCTGCTTTGGTAGTAAAGCTGCATTCTAAAAAAAAAAAAAATCTTACATAGCCCTTGAACCCATAACTTGTAGCCTGTGAATGATTTATTCCTAAACTGAGAATTACAAATCGAGTAACAGCATCTAACAATTCCAGAAATCAGTAATGCTGCTTAAATTTATGTGACAGATTTGAATTATATGTTTGGAACAGCAGTTTGATATTATGGATTGGAATTAGCAGGGATCAAATGGGAAATTTACTCACATCAACCTCCCCGCAACCCCGGGGGGCGGGGCTCTCAGAATAATGTGGATTGTGCATTCTTGGAGGCAGGGAATATCTGACACACATGTTGGTATTTGAGGGGCTAGAGAGGCACTTTATTGGAAGGTCTTTTGCATGGCTACCACATGACTGGATAGAGGATATGAGTACTGTACAAGATGGTTTGGAGAAGCCAGGGACAGATTGCTCCATTATGCCTTTCTTGTGAGCTTTCATACAGCAAGTGGCTGTTCACTGTTGTCTCGTGGACCTTTAACCTGATCCAGCAAGGGAAATCCTAGCATTCTTATGTTGCTTCACTGATGTTCGAAAAACCCGGATGTGAAGCATGTTTGAACAGCCCGCTCTGGAAGGCTATTCTTCTCCCTTTAAGAATGGTAGATTAATAAAGTTGCATTATAACACTAAAAATTGAAAATTTATGTTTAACTATGAATTATGAAGAATTATATTCACTCTGAAACTATGTTTATAGAAAATCCATCCATATTTCAGCTAACCCTAGAATTAGGTGTTTTCTTGGCCAGAGCATCTTGGCCATCTTTTAAATTGGGTGGCAAACCTGTGGCCCCGCAGATGTTGCTGGACTACAGTTCCCAGAATGCCTGTCCATGTGTCATTCTGGCTAGGGCTGATAGGAATTGGAGTTCAACATCTTATAGAAGGCCACTGGCTGCTCTTCCTTACTCCCCACCACCCCTGTTTAAAGCCTTTTCAGATTTAGCACCTAAATCTGTAGCTTCCTCCAATTTGTACATTAATTAAGCCAAATGCTACCTTTAGAAAACAAATGATGGCTTTCATGGCCTCTTACTGGGAGATAAAACAGCAAGTATTATTTATGGTAATTCTTTGCATATTGCTTTTAAGATGCTGTTTTGATCTGGTTAGAACCCTGGGGTTGCCATATGCTAAGAAGTTGCTGTTAAGTGAATTGACCTTATCAATATTAAATGTCCAATTCCCCAGCAAGCAAGAAAAATAAATAAATGTCAAATCCGGAGCAGGGGGCCATATATACAGCAGGAAGCCATTGAGACTGAAGCCTGTCAGGTTAATTTTTAATTGCTTTATTGTAGGGCCTCATAAAAACTCGGATAAGAAAGCAACAAAGGTGCTCCATATTTTTAGTACTGTTCTGTTCTTAAAAAGCACCAAGCAGTAAACCAGTCTGATTGCATTTTGAAACCAAGGGCTTGTTTGCACAGTTGTGTATCAAGAGAGCAGCTTAACCCTCTTCAGTCTTGGAAGGAACGAACAAATGAACAACTGTTGGGATAGCAAAAGATTCTGCAGGAGTTGGACTAGATGGCCCTTGTGGTCCCTTCCAACTCTACAATTCTATAATTCGGAGGATGGATGGATGGATGGATGGATGGATGGATGGATGGAAGGAAGGAAATGGAGTGGAACTAGACGGAATAAGATAAGAAGAAGAAGAAGAGTTTGGATCTGATATCCCGCTTTATCACTACCCTAAGGTGTCCCAAAGCAGCTAACATTCTCCTTTCCCTTCCTCCCCTACAATAAACACTCTGTGAGGTGAGTGGAGCTGAGAGACTTCAGAGAAGTGTGACTAGCACCCAGCAGCTACATATGGAGGAGCGGAGACGCCAACCCGGTTCACCAGATTATGAGTCTACCGCTCTTAACCACTACACCACACTGGCTAAACTCATACATGACAGATGGATAGAGCTGATGAGCATAGTGAAACTGATTGAGGTGTTTATCACTCAGATCTGATTCATGAGAGCATTGTTTTAAATTGAGTTGATGTTCCAAACATTTCCCCTTCCTCATACCGCCTATAGTGGAAAGGAGAGTCTGAGGAGTGATGCCAGACCACCTGCTTTAAGAAATTATCACCACGGTATCTCCCCAGTTACAGCTCCTGCCCCCCACTATTCAAGTGTAAGCCTCCAATCCCTGTGCTGTCTAATTTTGTGACTACAAATGCTGCAAAAGTGTCCAGTGGCCCCTCCCACACCCAAAGAAAACAAAAACTGAAAGGGAAATTCTCACTGCTCAGAGGAGTGGGGTGTGTACAACTAAGGCATTCAATGCTAGAGGCACTAGGCAAAAGATTATGGGACAGCCAACTGCCCTGATCCTGGTCAAGATAGAAAATCTAAATACAAAAACACCATAAAATCCAACTTTAACATAACATACCTGTTACAAATGCCTTGCAAACGCAGGTTACATGACCCACTTAGAGAATGTTTTTATATGGCTGGCAAAGCAAAAAGAGCTGAGAGTGAATCAGGAACGACAAACCAGTGGCCTGCCAGATTTTGCTGGACTTCAGGTCCCATTATCCTTTTCAATTGGCTGTGCTGGCTGGGGCTAATCGAATATGGCCATCTGGAGGTCCACTGGTTAGCCATCCTTGGTGTACATGTTTGTACAACTTTACTTATCTTTCCTATACCCACTTATCTGGGAGTAAATCCCACATATCTTGGTGGTACTTCCTTTTGAGCAGACAAATATAGGATTGTCTTGTAATTAGTTTGGTGTTTGATTTTGGCACCAGAGGGAGCTGCACTGCAATAAAAAGAAGACTGAAGAGGTAAAGTATCTGATCTAAACCACAGGGAAAAACAATATTAAGCTCCATACAAGTACATTTCTGTGGCTAAATGTATAGAGGGGCAGTGTATATGGCAGTATATATCATACCATATAAGTTTGTAAACTGCCAAAAGATTGGAATGGAAGGTGCTACATAAATGTTTAATATACAAATAAAGAAAATAAAAACAGACTTACTAGGCAGTGCTAAGCCTATTTATCAGTGAAGACAATGGGGCATTTCTATGTCAAAATAGTTGGGCTATAAGTGTATATAGATCTGAAATAGGAATGTGCAATGATATAATCTACTCCCCACGGAAATAAATGGCACAGTTGCCTCCAACAGGCCTGATAGATCTTGACTGCAATCTTTAGCCCACCAGATGTCATTGGACTACATCTCCCATCACCCCAAAGCATTTCCATGTTGGCTGAGACTGTCAGGAGTTGGGAGACCAACAACATCTGGAGGGCCACATTTTTCACCTCTGTGCTTCTGGAAAGATGCTAGCCCTCTGGAAAATGGTTTGGAAGCTACAACTTTTGCGGAATTCAGTTGTTAAAGTGCTAAATGCTAAGCAGTACAGCTCATTGAAACCACATAATACTGGTATGAGCTTTCGTGTGCATGCACACTTCTTCAGATACACTGAAACAGAAGCTACCAGGCGCTTCTGTATAGTGAGAAGCCATTTTTCACCTTCTCACCCCTTGCTTTTTCCTGTAAGACCTATTGCAGTCATTAAGAGTCGTCAACAGGCTCATCACAGCTATCTGCCAATCACCCATTCCTACCACCCTTCTGAGTAATACCCCTCCCCACCTTCTCACTATATAGAAGGGTCTGGTAACTTCTGTTTCAGTGTATCTGAAGAAGTGTGCATGCACACGAAAGCTCATACCAAGAACTAACTTAGTTGGTCTTTAAGGTGCTACTGGAAGGAATTTTTTTTGTTTTGACTATGGCAGACCAACACGGCTACCTATCTGTCACATAATACTGGTTCTTCAGGAGCTGCACCAGTTGCTCGTATTCTACTGAGCCCAGTTCTATGTGTTGATGTTAACATACAAAGCCTTAAATGACATAGGATCCAAATAGTTTCCTTATACCACCCTGTCTGGGACAGTCACACCCTCAACTATGAGATTTGCTTTCAGGTATTTCTTGCTGCTGTTCTTATTTGGTTTCCAGCACAGCTGAAGATGTTCCCTAGGGAAAGTGTGTTTCTTTAAGGCTAGCTGCAATCTGATGAATGTCTGTTTGCTACATAATATGGTAGTATTTTAGACAAGCTTTAAACTGTTGTGTTCTGTGTTATAGTTATAATATGTAGCTCTTTTTGTTTGTAAACTGCCCTGGCATAAAATCACTCAGTTTAAAAATCAAATGAATATATATATATTCCATTCCATGTGCAGTTTTGTTTGCTCTGTGTTGGAGTGTTGGCTTCCATAATACTGTAAACTTTGTGCCCTTTGTGTGTGAAAATGTCCCGTTTTAGACTATCCTAGTAAACTAGGTGTCTTTAACTATACATTTCTACCTATTTTTAAGCCAAGGTATCAAGCAACAGTATGGATCCCAGAAGGATGCAATTAATCGCTGAAGCAATATATTTATTGCAGTGACTAACAAAACAGACATATAAAACTCTAAAGCAAAATGTTTAGGGATCTGAAATGTTTTGCTTTTAAGACTTTAATATCAGTATTACTGTTCTGCATATTGAGCCAGTCACTCTCAGCCCTAGCCTACTTCACAGGGGTCTTGTGGGGGATTAAATGAGGAGGGGGAGAACCATAATGCAAGCCACCTCGAGCTCCTTGGAGAAAATGGTGGGATATAAATGCAATGATGAAGACATTTATTACATGGATAATTGGGAGAGCAGGGTTTCACAGACCCATTGTCTCTGCAACCTATGAATGTGAAATTTTTAGGAGTTTTGATAGCCCGACAGGGACAACAGCCTTGAAAGAGGAAAAACCGTCAAAGGCGGTAAATGCGCACAACAAAAGAAAACGCCGGCAGGGGAAACGTGCCTGTGACAGCGAGGTCGAGGAGGGCGCACCTGAGGGAAGGAGCGCATCCTTCACGCACGAGCAGTTTCGCGCTTAAGATCTCAAGAGGAGCCGGCACGAAGCTCTCGCCTCTATTGGCCACCCTTCCCACCAATCGCCGCTCTCCTCCCTTCCCATTGGCTCGTCGTTCAGCCCGGCTTGCGCTCACACACATACACACAGCAGTCATGCGCTTCTTTAATTTGGGGAAAGGGGGCGGGGCGCACCGCGAACGAACCCGCCCCCCCCTTTCGCGGCCGTAATAAGAGTTACTGGATGCGGACGGAGCGCGAAACCGGAGTCTCGCTCGCCTCGTTCATTCCCTGCAACACGCGCCTCAGGCCTCCTTCCCTGTCCCGTAAGCCGAGCGAAGCTCTCCTCCTCCCACTGTGGCTCGTGTGCGCAGGCAGGCGGCCGCCGGCCGGCTCGCTGGCTTTCGCCCCCCCCCCCGCTCCCCTATCGCATGCGCGCTCTGCGATTGGACTGTTGATTTTTCTTCCCCTCCCTACTCCAGCTCGTCGCCCCGCTTGTACTCACCTGATTGGCTGATGCGCACGCGCGGGCTCCGCGCCCCCTCCCCCCGTCCCCCTCAGGGGTAGGGGTTGGAGTAGCTCCTGGCCGAGGCCCGGCAGTCGCTTGGCATCCCTCGAGGGATTCGCAGCTGGTCGTGGCTGTTGAGCGTCGTCGCGATGGAGCTGCCCCGCTCACTGTGGCCGTGGTAGTACTACTGTGGCCGTGGGAATATGGCCGCGCCGCTGCCCGCGGCTGCCGCCTGGCTCCTGGCCGGGCCGGGGGGAGGCGGCGAGAGGGAGACGCGGGTCGCGCTGCGGTCGCCGCTGCTGCTGCCGCTGCTGCTGGGCATCCTCCTCAGCCGCTGCCTGGGAGAGCAGCCGCCGCGCGCCGCCTCCGCTTCAGCCGCCGCCGCAGCCTCTTTACTGCCCGGCGCCTCCGACTCTGAGGAGACGGTGATCATCGGGCTGCGGCTGGAGGACACGAACGACGTGTCGTTCATGGAGAAGGGCGTGCTGCGAGTGAGCGAGAGGAGCCGGGTCAAGCTGCGGGTCTACGGGCAGAACATCAACAACGAGACCTGGTCCCGCATCGCCTTCACCGAGCATGTCCGGTGGAGGGATGGCGAAGGCAGGCGGCCGCCGGCGGAGCAAGAGGACGGCCCGGCCCCCGTGGGCTCTTCCTCCCCGGCCCCGCAACGCTGCGGCATCCGCACCTCGGACATCATCATCCGGCCGCACATCACCCTCAACCGCCGCACCTCGGGGGTCATCGAGATCGATATCAAGCCGTTGCGAAAAACGGAGAAGAGCAAGTGCTATTACCTGTGCACCTCCGTGTCCTCCCCGGCTATCCTGGGGGGGCCAGGGAGCTCGGCCGGGGGCAGCGGTGGGGGAGGGAGCATCATTGGCCCCGATGGCGGCCCGTGGACCGAGACCACCTGGATCTACCATGATGGTGAGGATACCAGGATGATTGTGGGAGAGGAGAAGAAATTCTTGTTGCCCTTCTGGCTTCAGGTGATCTTCATCTCCCTCTTACTGTGCCTCTCTGGCATGTTCAGTGGACTCAACCTGGGACTTATGGCCCTCGACCCTATGGAGTTGCGCATTGTGCAGAACTGTGGGACAGAAAAAGAGAAGAATTATGCTAAGCGTATAGAGCCTGTGCGCCGCCAGGGGAATTACTTGCTCTGCTCCCTGCTGTTGGGCAATGTATTGGTCAACACCACTTTGACCATCCTGCTCGATGATATTGCTGGTTCTGGACTGGTGGCCGTGGTAGCCTCCACTATCGGTATCGTCATCTTCGGTGAGATTGTGCCGCAAGCTATTTGTTCCCGGCACGGCCTTGCCGTAGGCGCCAACACCATCTTCCTCACCAAGTTTTTCATGATGATGACCTTCCCGGCCTCTTACCCAGTCAGCAAGCTTCTAGACTGTGTCTTAGGGCAGGAGATAGGTACTGTCTACAACCGTGAGAAACTACTTGAAATGTTGAGGGTTACTGACCCCTACAATGACCTAGTTAAGGAGGAGCTGAATATAATTCAAGGGGCGCTGGAACTGCGCACAAAGACAGTGGAGGATGTAATGACTCCACTACGGGACTGCTTCATGATTACTGCTGAGGCTGTGCTCGATTTCAACACTATGTCTGAAATCATGGAAAGTGGTTATACCCGTATTCCTGTATTCGAAGGGGAACGCTCCAACATTGTGGACCTCCTTTTTGTCAAGGACTTGGCCTTTGTGGATCCTGATGACTGCACTCCGCTCAAGACCATAACCCGTTTCTATAACCACCCGCTGCACTTTGTCTTCAATGACACCAAGCTTGACGCCATGCTTGAGGAATTCAAAAAAGGTGGGATGGTGGTGGTTGGTGATGGGAGTGGGGAAGATGAATGCAAAAAGGAGCTTTAAGGGCTGGATTTTTTTTAATTTTTTTTTTAAAGAAATGAGAACAGAGATTCTTGGGATGTTGAATATTACTCAAAACAAATTTGATGCTTGCATGGTGCAATTGTAGAATAGCAAACAGTTTCTTTCGTCCTCACTTCCCCCCTGGTAATAATAGGGCTTCATCTACTGCCCTATTCATTTTTGAGTCTGCACACTTTGTTGAGTATTATTATATTACTAAAGAGGTGATTTAACATTTTTTCAGCAGACAATGTGTATAACCATATGATATGGAATCCTTGCTCCCTCCTCTATGCATCGTTTTTACTTACCTTGTTACATACGGTATATTTTATGTGTCCACACTTTGTTTTTTTATATGTACATCTTACTTTTCTGAAAAAGTGTCTCTCATGACACAAAAGTAGTTTTATGGGCCAAAGTCACGTGTTTGTGTAAAAAAGAGCATGTACAAATATGTAAGCACAAGATAATGGATCACAAGATTTGTAGCAGTGTTCTTGGCTTACCATTCATGGTTTGTCTGAGAGAGACGTATGACAAGTTCATATTTGTTGTAACACTAGGAGCTATGGCTTAGCTCTGGGTACTGTGGCAACAGGAGAATCTGGGGAAGAGTGAAGCAGCTGTGATTTTTTTGGTGAATAGCTGCATGGTTGCACATTCATGCTTAGCCATGGTTGGCTTAGTATTACGTGCAAACTGAGCCTTTGAATAACTCTAAAACTGAGTTCTGTGTTTAAAGCTAAGTGAAGTATTATTTATAGATAGTTAAGAATTAATTTTTAACTAAAGTTGTCACATGTTACAAGATTCTTACCTGGAAGACATTTGTGTGGGAATCAATATAAAGGCTGGATGAAGATTATAACATGTGGTCTAGATTGGTGCTTTTCACTCCTTATACACATACTGAGAAGCTGCAATTGGAATGTGTTCTCCCACTTTCACACCCTGTGAATTTGGACTAAAAACGTGTACAATAAGGTCACATTATGATCAATGTGTAGGTTTTCCATTAGGTCTTGCACAGAAGTGTCTTTTGTATGATAATTCTCCCGTAACGTGAAGTGGTCCTTCAGTGAAGGCTACACTGTAAAATATTATTGGTACTTACAGTCACTCTGTGTTTCCTACTACTGGTACATACATGGTAAGTGCTGACTCTAATCATGAACACTTAATGGGCAGCTTGGACCATATGAGTTCTATGATTTCTGAATTCTACAATATAGCTCCTTTAGTCTTACGATAATTAGAAAAAACACTTAGAAAACTCTCTTACTTTAATTATCTGTTTCTCAAGTTCAATAAGCAAGGGCACAAAGGCTTATCTTTGATGATTACCCATCAGTTGTGGAACTCCTCACTGCAGACTTAACCAAGCATGAGCACCGTTTGGAAAAACTGTAACGACCCACCTGTTTGAGCTTGTCTTTAGCATCAGGTATATTGGGAAGGTATAGCAAAAGATGTGCTTGTTCTGTTTCATTCATTCATTCATTTTTTTGTTAAGCACCCTGAGCCTTCAAGTTGGAGCAGTCTAGAAATCTAAAGAAACAAATTACAGTGGTACCTCAGGTTAAGTACTTAATTTGTTCCGGAGGTCCGTACTTAACCTGAAACTGTACTTAACCTGAAGCACCTCCTGCTGCTGCCACGCCGCTGAAGCACAATTTCTCTTCTCATCCTGAAGCAAAGTACTTAACCTGAAGCATTATTTCTGGGTTAGCAGAGTCTGTAACCTGAAGCGTATGTAACCTGAGGTACCACTGTATTGATTAAAAGTCCACAGATCAAATTTAGTGATCTGTGGCCCAGTGAACCATCTTTAAGAGTTGCATTTGTTATACAGCTGGGCAAACAGATTACTGCTAGTGTTAACCTTTTCTCAAGGTAATTCCTGCACTGTGACTGAACTTTTGCACTCAGTTTCTGATTGGTAGACAGTAAACTCTGCTAGTTAAATTACAGAGCACTATCTTGCAAGGCTTGCAGGAGAGGTTAATAATAATAATAAAGGTTTCTATGCTTGAAGCAACAGAAAGAGCAGGCAAGTAGTAGGTCCCTTGTGTGAAGATTGAGAAATGCTATTGAGTGACAGAGAGAAGATGGAACCACTCAACATCTACTTTGCTTCTGTCTCCATCTAAAAGTAAAGCAGTGCCCAGCCTGGTGATAACAGAATAAAGGATGCAAGGGAGGAAGCTGAAGCCCAAGATAGGAAAAGAGGTGGTAAGGGA
This sequence comes from Podarcis gaigeae, assembly GCF_964106915.1. Taxonomy (NCBI): domain Eukaryota; kingdom Metazoa; phylum Chordata; class Lepidosauria; order Squamata; family Lacertidae; genus Podarcis; species Podarcis gaigeae. Next base: position 56,863,803 of record NC_139681.1, on the reverse strand, counting down.
ACACCTGGTTATTTTAAATGAATTCAGATCTCCAGGGTCAAATGAGCTGCTCCCAAGGTACTAAAGGAACTTGTGGGTGTAATCTCAGAGCCTCTATCTATAATTTCTTCAGAATTTTTGGAGAACAAGTGAGGTCCCTGCAGACTGGAGGTGGGCAAATGTTGTCCCCATCTTCTAAAAGGGAGAAAAAAGAAGACCCAGGTAACTACTGACCCGTGAGCTTGACATCAGTACCGGGAAAGTTCCTAGAACAGATATTGAAACAGCCTGTGAGCACTTAGAAAAGGATGCTGTGGTTACTAAAACCCAGCGTGGTTTTCTCAAAAACAAGTCATGCAGACAAATCTTATTTTTTTTTATAGAGTTGCAAATTTGTTGGATCAGGAGAATGCTGTGGACATAGCTTATCTTGATTTCAGTAAGGCTTTTGACAAAGTCTCCCATGATAATTTTGAACAGAAACTGTGGACTGGACAAGATAACTGTTAGGTGATTTTGTAGCTGGTTGACTGACCGAACCCAAAGAGTGCTCACTAACGGTTCCTTATCATCCTGGAAAAAAGTGACAAGGGGGGTGCTACAGAGTTCTGTCCTGGGCCTGTTGTTGTTTAACATTTTTATAAACCAATTGGGTGAAGGTATTGAGGGGATGCTCATACAATTTGCAGATGACACCAAACTGGGAGGGGTAGGCAATGCCGCTGAAGACAGAATTGGGATTCTAGATAACCTTAACAGATTGGCGAACTGGGCCCAAACTACGAAAATGAAATTCAAAAGGGACAAGTGTAAGGTTCTGCACTTAGACAGGAAGAACCAGCTGCACAAATATAATATGGGGGGCACCTGGCTTGCCAGTAGTACATGTGAAAAGGATCTACGGGTCTTAGTGGACCACTACCTGAACATGGGTCAACAGCGGCAAAAAAGATGATCAAAGGCACCAAGCCTTATGAGGAACGGTTGAGGGAACTCTGTATCTTTAGCCCGGTAAAGAGGAGACTGAGAGAAGATATGGTAGCCATCTTCAAATATCTAAGGGGCTGCCACATGGGTGATGGAGCAAGCTTCTTTTCTCCTCCAGAGGCTAGGATCCAAATCAATGGATTTGAGTTATGAGAAAGGAGATTCTGAAATAACTTTCTGACAGTAAGCCAGTGTGGTGTAGTGGTTAAGAGCGGCAGTCACATAATCTGGAGAACCGGGTTCGTGTCTCCGCTCCTCCACATGCAGCTGCTGGGTGACCTTGGGCCAGTCACACTTCTGTGAAGTCTCTCAGCCCCACTCACCTCACAGAGTGTTTGTTGTGGGGGAGGAAGGGAAAGGAGGTTGTTAGCCGCTTTGAGACTCCTGAAGGGGAGTGAAAGGCGGGATATCAAATCCAAACTCTTCTTCTTCTTCTAAGAGCTATTCAGCAGTAGAACAGACTTCCTAAGCAGGTGGTGGACTCTCCTTCCTTGGAGGCTTTAAAGCAGAGTTTGGATGGCCATCTGTCTTGTATGATGTAGTTGAGCTAGATGACCCTCAGAGTCCCTTCCAACTCTACAATTCTATGATTCTATCTAATCAGCACGCTTAACATTTTGTTCTAAGCCTTAGTTTTTCCATTTAATAATAACCCATGTTTGAGTTGACTATAAGTTCTGAAATATTTTGATTCACACAAATTAATGAGAGACCTTAATGGTTAAATCCGTTTACATGCCTGCTGTATCTTTATGTATTTTAGGTAACCATTTTCTAAAGAAGGTGAAAATGAAAAGGTAACCTAGGATGTTTTATGGTCACCTGAATTATAACTTCTGAGCAGTACATTTGGGCAGATTGAATGATAAATTATGAATTCTGAAGCTATTTATTTTTACTATGGCTTTCCCATTTTTATAGCAAAAGCTTCCATTTCTACAATGTCACTAAAAGCAACAAGAACAAGAGGACGATGATGGAAAAACCCAAAATGGAATGATTTAAAATGTAACTAAAGCAAATGCTTGTTTTCCAGCCCTGTTGTAGTAGATGCTTTTAGGCTGCAATCCTATATCAATTTACCTGAGAGTATGGCCAGCAGCAATAAAACTGTTAGCGCATTTGCAAAGCTAAACACGGTCTGATATGGTTTCAGACTGGATGGAGGAACCACTTGTTGAGATACCTTCATTGCAGGAGATTGGACTAGGTAACCCTTGGGGTACCTTCCAACTCTGCAATTCTATGATTTTATGAACTCAATAGCTTATTCCCAACCAGCCATGCATAAAATCACAGGGTTATAAGAATGTAAGCCACGTTGAACACTGCATGACTGATTTCTGAGTAAAAATGTATAGGCTTGCTTTTAGTGGTAGCGTAGAAGTGAAATACGGTCATACCTTGGAAGTCAAACGGAATCCGTTCTGGAAGTCCGTTTGAATAATGAAACCAAAGTACAGCTTCTGATTGGCTGCAGGAAGCTACTGCAGCCAATTGGAAGCTATGGAAGCCCTGCTGGACGTTTGGCTTCCAAAAATAGTTCACAAACTGGTACAGTCACTTTGCGGCGTTCGGGAGCCAAAACGTTCAAGAACTAAGCTGTTCGAAAACCAAGGTATGACTGTATGTTGCTATGAAAATGCTGGTACTATATTAAAGGTTTCTTTGTAGTAATCTGCAAGTCTGTCTAAATAATGATTTGTACACATTTGTTTCGATTGGAGATGGGAACCTGCCTTGATCTGATCTGGTGTGTTTGAGAGAGAACTACTCTGAAAAGCTGTAGTAAGGGCCTTATTCCATTGTAAAACAAAGCCTTCTTGAATCTGGTAGGTTAGTAGTGTGGTATTATATGGAGGGAGCCCATGCCAAAATTGTTCAGGATATGATTTAAGTCATTGTTTCCACATAACTTCCAGACCTTTTATGGGAACCATAGATGTTCCTGGTTATTGCACCAAAATGTACTTGGACTTGTGTATTAACATACCTGATTTTTGCTATTGTATCTGTATTATAGCAACTGAATTTCTTCATTAGTGATGCCTTATTAGCTTTGAGCTAGTTGGTTGAGCAATAGTTCTCTGATATATACTATCTTTGTAAAATAGCAAATTCCCTTTACTATTTTATCCCAACATGTTAATAAGGTATCATGATCTCTCCCCCCCCAACAGTAGAAATATGCTGATGTCTATACTTTCCCCCACTTCAAATTATTTGAGGAATACAGAGTGTTGGGCTGGCCCTGCAGGGTAGATTTTGGAAATGATGAAAGGGCACATTTTGATTTTGATCAGACTGGAAAGTTTAATCAGACTGCAAGTTTAACATTCAGTGCTTCAAGGATTAATAATAAGAGCCATTTAAAGTACATTAAAAACTGATTGACATTTAGAGTTGCTGAGTATGTGACCCTGACTCGTTTGGAAAGATGAATTACTATCTTTGTACTTTACAGCCTGAGGCTGTGGTGTTGCTTTAACTCTAATAATTTGACTGTAACTTAATGTATTTTCATGGTAGGAGATAAAATGTCACAAAAGCTCTACATTGCACATTCTGTCCATTTAGTCTATCCACTACCCAGAAGCTCCATGCATTGCCCATTGAAAGCCTTTCTCGCCCTCTCCCTGGCTCTGAACCCTTAACAGAGATAGGAAACATAGAATCATAGAATTGTAGAGTTGGAAGGGATCCCAAAGGTCATCTAGTCCAACTTCAATGCGTCTTTCAAAACTTTTCTCTGCTGGGTTTTGTTTCCCCTCTCTGATTCTATGTGATGCTCTGGCAGAGGTGCAGAAAATGATCCTTCAGAAAGGATAGAATAAAGACCATTGCCTTGGTTTGAACTTCTTTTTTGTTGTGTCTTCTAGAGGAAGAACTGTGGACATGGGTTATTAGGTTATTAGCACCCTGTAACACCCTACATAATGCGGCCATAGGACTAAGTTCTGTGTAAATAGCTTAGTTTTATCTCTAGAAAGAAGCTAGGTGTGTTCATCTGCAAAAAGCTGAGTGACTTGGCTTAAGGTCGACAGCATGGAGTGCATAAAAGCTTTGGTTTGGAAAGAAACTTGTGGGCAGTTCTTTGCTTGCCTCTCTTCCAGTTGACAAGTGTGTTTTTAATGATCCTGTTTGCTTGAGCCTTGGCTAAAACCGCTGGCATTCCTTCTTGTCGTTTTTCTTCACTGGCTGTTCTCAGCATGTATGATCCTAAATCCAAAGCCTTCTATTTCTAGCTTACTGCAAGAATTCAGCTTGAAAATGCCTTGTGTTGTGACACTAATATTGTAAAGCTGGCACACTTAGCACAGACCGTTCATTGTACAGCAGCTTTCCCAGTGCCCTTTACAGCCCTACAGTTCAGGAGTTTCTGTGAGTTATTCCTTATCTGCTACAATAGTAGACCTGGAGAAGTTGAGTTTTGCTTCTTGTTCTTTTTAAAATCCTTCTGTTTGCTACTGTATTACACTACAAGATTGCTGAGTTTGAATTAATAACCTGTTTCACAGAAAATGCGCCTGCATCATTCTGCTTTCGTGATCATTTGAGTGCACTAAAGTTTCTTTTCTTTTGAGCTCTGCTCAGATCTGGTCAGAGTAGTTTCAAGACTTAAATGTTTATAAAGTTGTGTGATGGCAGAGAATGTTAGTTAGTGTAGATTACTGACATTCCTATGTCTGTGTTTTGTCTAAGGTGTTGGCCTTTGAAGAAATGGTACCTGTTGGTTGCTCAGAAAACATGCTTTCATTGGATGTAACTATTATTGGATGGATTCCCTGTTTCTCAGTTTTTTCATGTTGTAGGAGAAGTGAGTTTCTTGTTCCTCCTGTGCCTCTGTTAATCTTGGAGTTCAGCTATGGAAACTATTTAAATTCATCTGTTTCTTATTTTGGTGTGTGTTAGTTATTGCAAACTGTGTTCTTGTTTACACATTTAATTTATTCTATGTCTTTGTGTTGTGGTTTCTGCATGGTGAGGTGCATTCATCTTAATCAAACCAAGTTTTTCATTTTGTAATTTATCTGTTTCATGAACAAGAAAGCATACCAATTGTTTCAACAGCCAGTTAGCATTTTGCTTTGTAAATAGAGCCTTGCCCATTAGCATGATCTAAAACCTTTTGTTATGCTGTGTGCATACCTTTTATACTTCAAAATAGCAGATCAATTCTTCTGGTTCTGGAGAAAAAGTGTTGTAGTTGTGGGAGCCACCAATTCCAAACCCCTGCTGACTTCTTTGGCTTAAAAAAAAGAAAGAGATTCTTTCTCATTGACCCCAGTGGAAAGAAGCATTAGTATGCCAGTTTCAGGCTGGTGTGTACTTTTTATCCATTCTTGGGGAGCTTTGAGGGTGGGCTTTGGGCCTAACATGCCTTTGGTATGCCTCATTTAACCCTTTACAGTTATTGTGAGGAGCTTCCAGGCTATTGGTTTAATTCGGCCTGACATGGCTTCCAATTTGGCCTGTGAGACCATTTTCTCCCAACCCATGTCCACTTGTCCCACACTTTGTCATATGTGCTGCCATATGTGGAGCTGATAAGAATGGAGTAACAACGGGACAACTGTTGAAGCACCAATGGCAGAAGAAAGCAAGCTGTGGAGATTTTGCAGCTACAAGAGGAGCCCCCTGAGAGTGAACTTCTCACTTTTCCAGCAAAGGGGAAGAACCACAGCATTCTGTTGTCCCTGGGATGCCTTCTAATGGACTGTAGGATTTATTCCTTAGTGGCCAGGGAGATCATTATGAAACAAATCAATTATTTCAGTTCTCTCTCTAGCTATATAAATACACTAAATAGGATCACTTACATGAAGACAGACTTAGATATACATAACTGCATTTTGGGCAAAATATTTCAAACTTTTCATAAGCAAAGACAGAGTAGCTGTACACAGTAGTATTCTCTATGACACAATATATTCTCTATGACACAGAATATAAATGTCCATGCTGTTTGGTTGATGTGGTCACTTTTTAAAAAAATGGCTACAAAAATATAAAATGGCTACAAAAATATACTCTACTCTAGTTTATGATTTGTAGCTATTGTGTTTGGGACTTTGAAACCTGCATATCCCCAAGCTTTAATTTGGTGTATTTTGATTTGGGGGGGTCATAATTCATTTTTAAGAAACTATAAATAAAAGGTTGTATCTAAGTCCTGCTCAGAGTATACCCATTGAAATTAATGGATTTTAGTTAGTTGTACTTATTAATTCCAGTGAGTCTACCCTATGACTAACGTTGGATGCAGCCCATAGATTCTTGCATGGATGCTTGTATAAAATGTGGGATCAATTTTTAACCAAGTTATTTTTAGACATGTTCTATTTAGATTCACTTACAAAACTTTTGAAAAGCTTTTTAAAAATCAGATTCAAATGTATATACCCAGTCTTGCTACATAGTATTATTTCAATATCTGCATGCATTCTTCTTGTTTATGAAGTGGTCTTGGACAAATTAATCTTCACCCTAACCTAGCCCTGGTTTGTGATATGAAATAAATATATACTGTAACCTACTTGAAGTAAGGCAGCATAAAGAAGTCTTCCAGAACTTATTGGCCAAAGCTGTCTGGCAAATTTGAAGCTGAATTCTCCATACCTGAATCTAATATTCTTTTTGCTTCACCATATTGATCCTTTTCCTAGTTTGGAAGGCTTCCCTGGTAACCTTGATAGATTTTTTTCTCAATGGTCTTTGCAGTCTACTAAATATGATAGATGAAGTCAGTATCCTACTAACTTGCTATTGACATATAAAGCCCTGAACAGCTTGGGACTAGGTTAGCTCTGGGAATGCCTTGCCTTGTATACCCCTGCCAGTTGCTTTGGTCCTTCTGAGAGGCACTCTTGGTGGTGCTGTTTGCTTCTGAGGTTTGTCTTATGTATACCAAAGCCAGGGCCTTTAGTGTGGTGGCATCTGCTCCTTTGGAAAGTGTTCCCAGGGAACATCAGGTAGGCATCTACAGTGCTGGAGTGGTATTCAACTAAATAGTTACACTGCTGCCACAGCTTTTAGCTGTGCAACATAACTTACTCTCTCTTTTCTCTGTGTCCCTTCTAAAACAGCTCTAGAGGGTTGAGGAATTTGTAAAACAATCATAGAAATAATCGTATTTTACATAATCAGTAAAATATTGTAAACATACCCATAAACATTAATATCAAAAGAGACTTACTGCTCTCTACTCATAACAATCAAGTTGCTGTAAAAATATTCACAGCAATTTGTTTTTACTGCCACTTGTTATACGTAATGAATATTTTACTATATATTACTGTGTATTTCATTTTTCATAATTGGGCATATTGGCTAAGAGACCAGATTCATGTGATTAATTATTTGGTACTTCTTTAAACCACTGAGGAAGACCTCTGTAGTTTTGATATACTGGTATATTGTTTATCACAGGTTTGTTCGCCAGTTACTCGTATGGATAGATAATTTTAGTCCATTTTAGTTTTAAAATGCCTACATTTATTTCTTCTTAAGATTTGAGTAATATATGTTCATACAATTTCTACTTGTGTCCTTGCTCTTGTAGTTTATGCTTTGCCTTGAATTTATTCTCCTTTGTTTTGGTTTGTGCATAGGCAGATATATTTCTACAAACAATCAGGAGCCTTAAACAGATGCTATGCTGCTAGTGCAGTGACTCTTTCAAAAGATGACAGAGAAATTATGTCAAGGATGCCATTAAATTAATTACTTTTCACTTTAGCCCTGTCAGGCCTAGCCATAACAAGTAATATTTTGTATTGTTTTGCCTTGTAGTCTAATAAATGAGAAATGTCCAGTTTCTGCCATATAAGCAATTTCCTCTCCCTCACTTCCCCAACAGCATTTAGTCTCATGATATAATTTGATAGTTTACCAGACCTGTAGAGAAGAATATTAATAAACCTCTTCTGAAGATTTGAGAGCTCTGTAAAAGGATTTATTGAAACTGTGAAGTATTTTTAACATTAATAAGCAGTTCCCCTGTGCTGAGATTGAGAAGCAGGTATAACTTTGTTTTATTGGGAAAAGCACATGGTCTAGAGACTTGGAAATTATTCTTCTAATCTAAGCTGCTGGGTAGTTTCTGCCAAGGCGGGTGGAGTTCTATGTTCTCTCTTGGCTGTAGCAATGCAGTAAATGCTTTCTGATACAGTCATACCTCATGTTACATCGGCTTCATGTTACATTATTTCAGGTTACATCCCGCAGTGACCCGGAAGTACCAGAAAGGGTTACTTCCGGGTTTCGCCACTTGCGCATGCACAGAAGCGCAAAGTGATGTCACACACATGCGCAGAAGCGGCAAATCGCAACCCGCGTGTGCGCAGACACGCCGCTGCAGGTTGCGCTCTTTTCATGTTGCGAACGGGCCTCCAGAACGGATCCCGTTTGCAACCAGAGGTACCACTGTACTTTGTCTCCAGTCTTTCTCTTTGTGCAACCACCCTTAATGTCTGCTGGTTGCCACAGTTCATAGAATGGAGATGTGGGCTGCTCTTAAATAGTACTTGGTAGCATGGGGTGAGTGCTGGAGAGCAAAAATTAGACATCCTCCCTTTGTTTCCATCAGAAGAATGAAAACTAAATAATTTGAATAGCCTACTTGTAATTGGGATTCAGATAATACACTTAAATATATTTAAAGTTTCTGTGCAAAATGGAAGCAAAACGTAACACAAATAACATCTTTAATTATTGTCAACACTCATTTGTTAAAACCACCACCACCACCTCACTGTTAACTTCTGATGGAATACACATCACGGGAAAATAGAGACTGGAAAACACATTTAAATGACATCTTCCCATCAGAGCCTTTGCTGCTTCTCCCCTTTCTCCCTTCAGAGGTTGGATTTCCATATGACATAGCATCATTTGTAACTTGGAACTTTGAAGGAGCGTAGGTGAGATTGGGCCAAAAAGGTGCCCACTCCTTTTGTGAGGCCATTAGTCTCAAATTATAGTGTGGTTACAATTTTAGAGTTTTTTGGGGATAGGAGGAATTCTTATATTTTTTGAATGGGGCTTACCATGATAGATATGACATGGCAGAATGTGAAAAGCAGTCTTCTTTTTAACTGGGGTTTTTGTTTTTTTAAAAAACTTTGCCACTGCTTCAAGGCAATGGTGGAACTAGTAGTATCCTGGCAATGTTCCTGGTTGAAAATGGCCTGCTGGGAACAGCACTACAAACACGAACCCATGTGTTGCGAAATGTAACAATGTACAAAAAATGCAAATGCAACATGCTGGCTAATAACTGTTAGTGAATATATAATTGGTTATGGTGTCGTTCAAAATAAACAAATAAGCCACTTCAAAATGATGTATATATCATACAAACATCTCACAAAATATACGAGTAACTACAAGTTGTTAATATGTATTAAAGTCAAACAAAGAATCAAACAAATCAATGAATAGTGAGGAACGCCAAGCCGTCTCTCAAAGGAAGACGTCTCACAAAAGTCTCAAAAGGACAGTATATCCGGAATAGTTCAACTGTTTCGGAATAAAGTCTTCATCAGCAAATAATTATCAATGAAATATACACACTAGTAGGGATCATGCTAGTGGATCAGTGCTCACTGGTCAGGGATGATAGGTGTTGTAGTCCAAAGCAGGAAGCTGACTTACAGGAATGCAAGTTAAATCTTTGGTAGAAAGGTATAGACATAAGGATGCATTCAAAACAATTGGTATTTAAATGCATTTTTAGCAACCATAACAAAATAGATTGATTCATAGCATTGTGTAATTTAAGCTGAGACCCTGGAATGCTTGGTCCATTAATATATAAGCTTAAAAAAAATAGTGCTTTGATGGGTACTTCCAAAGCAGTGTTGCAATTCTTGGTCTGCAACCTGCTGGTTAAACTTTTAATTTTGAGTCTCTCCCAGTTCCACTAATTGAGCTCATAAAACTAGCCCTTGACACTGGAGGACTGCAGTGCTGTGAACCATTCCATGTCTAGTGAGCATGACCTGGCACACACACAGTGATTTGACAAGGTCCCAAACTGCAGCCTGCCAGCTACAAACAGTAGCGTAAATGCTAAACACTAATGAGCTGCAGATACCAGCACATGGCTAATGGCCTCAGATCAGCTGGCCACTGCAGCCTAGCTACTGTCAAGGTCATCTGACCAGTTCAGGTGCATTTGGTGGTGTGTGTTTTATTATTTTGATGCTGTTTAAGGGGTGTGGAATGTTGCTGTGAATTGCAATTTCTCCTTTAACTTTGAGAATGAACACTTCAGCTCTGAGATAAAATGGTACGTTAAATGCTCTGCAATATGAATACAAGAATAAATATCTTGTTCTGTATGGGAATTGTAGGTAACCTACTCAGTGTATGGGGCAGTTTGTTCAGCTGAGTTGTTGACTATTTGTAGGTAAATCAAAAGAAAAAAGGAATGAAAAGGCCATAACCTAAGTGAGGGAAAATTGTTTTGCTGAAATAAATTTGCCTAAAAAATAATGAATGCTCATGAATACTGAGATTAGATGTTTGTTTAGCCTAATTTTGGTTTGTTTGAATGTGTAAACTCAGTCTTTTAGATTAACCATATTGTGTATTTCAATCTGTCTTAAGGCAGTGTTAAAATGATAAAACAATAAAAGCACAATACTATTAATAAAATACAAGTGATAACCCAATTTAAATAATAACATTAAGCACCAGAAAATGCTTGAATGAACAGGTATGTTTTTAACATAGATTTAACACAATTTGTGTTGTGTGCACCCTGAATTGCATCTCAAGGTGAGCCAATAGAGTAGTGGTTAAAGTAACTGTTATACTAGGGTCTAGGAAAACTGGTAGGAACCTCTAAACCAGGCAACCCCAACCTTCGGCCCTCCAGATGTTTTGGACTACAATTCCCATCATCCCTGACCACTGGTCCTGTTAGCTGGGGATCATGGGATTTGTAGGCCAAAACATCCGGAGGACCACAGGTTGAGGATGCCTGCTTTAAACAGTCCTGAAGCTCCTTGGTGACCTTGGACTTATACTGTCTCTCAAGATAATGTAAGAATAGTGTGGTGGTAGACCATGTGTACTATACTTAGTTATTGTCAGAAAGTGGGATAAAAATGGGACAAAAGTGGGATAAAGATGTAATAGTATTCATAGCTTTTTCTACCATATTTCATACTACGGAGGTGGCAATCCTTTGTAGATTTTATAGCATTCATTTTTGTTGCAGAGGAATAGGTACCTTGTAGTTGTAAACCACAAAACTACTGACACTTCACTTGTTATTGGATAGTGTGATTCTATTTTTTGTTTCCTTGCTATAGTGATGAGAAGTGCTCATACACCCGCTATAGCTACACATGAACACCTGTTACCTATTTAAAAGATAATAGTGTATCCATTACAAACATCTTTTTGCCTTTTTGTTCTTTGTGGAATGGCACCAACATGGCAACCCGGTGACATCACAGAATACCTGTTTTGTGGAAACTGTTAGTATCAGGCCACTTCGGCTGTTAAGGGCAAACAATGAACAGAGTAGCAGTTGATGAGTACCAGCAGATCTTTGAAATCACAGCAGAAATGTTTGCCTCAGGTTACCTGCACATTGCAAAATACAATAATGCCACCTTTGTTCATACCCCTTGGACCTGCCATTTCTACAAGGTATCTGATTGTATCATGGCCATTTGATGCCAGTATACAGCCTCATGTTATCTAGCACTATGCTTTCCAGGGTATAGAGCAGGTGGAATGTGGTAATGATGTTAAAAGACTATATGTGTGGTCATAGGCATGGTGTGGTCATAGGCATGCCGTTTGGCCCTGACTATCCAAAAGGTTAATCTTGCAAGTTCCATAATGGAATGCATAACATGGTTGTATAGGAATTCTTATGTATGGATGGAGGAATTGTTTAAGGGTGGGTAGATGGAAGGAAGGAAAATTGCTCCCAGCGTGCTCAATTTTCTGAAAGCCCAATGTATTTGAAACAAATGAGCGTGTACAGAGTAGAACAGGTATGGTAGATAGTCAAACCTTAATTCATGTTGATTGTACCTTGTAGAAGTAGTGTAACATTAAATCTATGCATATTTAAATCAGTGATGGAGCAATAAAGATAAAACTTGATAGCAGTCTTGTCACAAAAGGGAGAAAAAGTGAAATTTGAAGTGTTTTCTTTTTATATAGAGAGATAAAAGAAAACCACTTGAGAAGTGGTGGTTCTTAAGTGTCCAGGATTGGGTGATACATGCAAATAAATCAAATGCAGCACTTCATGGAAATGTATGTATAAGGATGTCCCTTAAAAAAATAAAGCATGACTCCCCAGAAGAGTAAAATTTCTCTCTGTTCTTTCAATTGGAGGATCTAATTGAATATTTCATATATATTTTATTTATTAAATTTCTATACCACCCATCATCCACAGATCACAGGGCAGTTTACAGTATAATAGAGGTGATACTTGTAGATCATTCCATGCTGGCTTAATGCCAACCAGCTAATTACATGCTGCATATCTAACTACAATAGTTTAGATTGCTTTCTTCCTTGAACTATGTGTGATGTGTTTATGTAAGAGGCAGTGCCGAGGTTAAGCTCCACTATGGCAGCTGTTCACTTTTCAGCCGTGTAAAAATGCTGAACAACATACACAACATGATAGGCTGTATGTAATTATATGAATTCTTTTTTAAAAAATCTTATTTAATTCATATTTAAATTCTTTTTCAATTCTTTTTTTTTTCTTTCTTTAATTCTTCCCCTCCGCCCTTTTTTCTTTTCTTTTTTTGATAGTGTTTTTTAGTTTGATAGTGTTTTGAGCATGTAAAAATGCTGGCAAACAACTTTTTTTGAGAACATTGTGGTTTTTCTAAATACGGAATGTAATTTAAAAATAACCAGTAATGATAAATCAAAAGGTTCCCACCCCCATGCCCTCTATAGCTTTTTATGTCTATAAGGTTTTATCTTAGTAATGTAGAAACATAAACTTAGAAATTAGTCTCTGTTTTGGCAACTGTTAAATCAGGCATCCCATCCCCAACCTTTGGCCCTTCAGATGTTTTGGACTACAAATTCCCATCATCCCTGACCACTGATCCTGTTAGCTAGGGATCATGGGAGTTGTAGGCCAAAACATTTGGAGGGCCACAGGTTGGGGATGCCTGTGTTAAACAGAAATGCTGTCAAGTTGTGGTTGATGTTCTAAATATGCACTCTGCATAATGGGTCAGTTCATGTGTAATGCCAAGCCATAGTTTGAAATGAGTCTTCCATTTGAGTTTGCAGGGCAGGTAAAGACTATATCAGGCATAGGCAAACTTGGCCCTCCAGATGTTTTGGGACTACAACTCCCATCATCCCTGACCACTGGTCCTGTTAGCTAGGGATGATGGGAGTTGTAGTCCCAACACATCTGGAGGGCCAAGTTTGCCTATGCCTGAACTATATGATTTGCTTGGACACACACACACAAACCCAAGGATGTTCAAACAAGTTTAGTGTTGCATGTTAACCAACCCGATAGTGACTAGCCAAATTTTGAGTGGTGGCGCTCCTATATGGGCAGTGAAATGGGAATTATGAGTGAACACTCACCCACTTTACATAAAACCTGATAGGTCATTCTATACAAGTCAGAATATGATCAAAAAGTATATATAAAAATGAGAAAGGATTAAAATGTAGATTATTAACATTATTCCCAGGCAGTTCTTCAGGATTGATCCAATCATATTTCAGTGCTTTTTTCTAAAAAAATGTTTAAGGGTACTCTCATTTTTACTCAAGAATATCACCATTTTATACTTCAAATAGGGGGAAAAATACAGTAAATGGACAGAAGTTCAAAGATTCACAAAATGTTTAGGGGTATGCGTCCCCCCAGAAAAAAGCACTGTCATCGTTAGTTTATAACCTGTGTGTTCCTTTTTAAAAGGCTGAATGCATAGTTTGATTGTCTACATCCCTTTGTGGGGACAGGAAATCAAGATTTAAATGAGCTATTAACTTTTTTTAAAACGCTGGTATAATATTTTACAGAATGTGAAGAGATAGTTGTTTGCTGTCGTCATTAGCTTTTATAAAGATCATGCAAAACTTTATCAATTTGTCTGTCAGCAGTCAGTAGGAAATTGCTGAGAGTGCTCTGATTCTTAACTGGACTGTGCTGGCTGTGAACAGATTTGAGAATGTCAAAGCAATCTAAGGTTGCTGGTTTTTTTGCTTCCTATGGTGTTCTTTCCCATCTGCCCCTCCTCCTGTACTTTAAGTAGTCGGAGAGAATGTATTCTGTTTAACCTTTGCACCCACAGAGTCAATGCTAGGCTACATTTTAGAGGTACTATTGTCCCAGTTTTCTGATGGCAGCAGTCTCAGGCTGAAACTAGCCAGCTAGCAGGCTATTTAAAATTTGTAGTTTGCAATATAAGTTCTGAAAAAGAATCAAGATTTCTGTGTAAATCTGAGACTGTTCCTGAATATTACTCTTCTAGTAATTAGAAGTTAATTTTGAACACCCATTCTTATGTTATGTTTTGTTCGCATCAGCATGCTTTTGTTGCAGCTGTTAAGGGTTCTAAAAATTCCTATTTGTTTTTCACATGCAGTGTCTTGTAGTTTACTGTACAAAACGGCTTTTTCCTGTAATGGGCATTTCTCTGTATTTTGGGGTAAGCTTAACTTCTTTTAAAAAGTCAAATGTTCACATAAAGTATACTTCTATAAACACTGCTAGTTTTTGGGTATAAGGGTTTTTAATATTTGATGTTTTACTGTGTTTTAATTTGTTGGAAGGTGGGTGTCTATAAAGAATAAATTATTATTATAACTGAAACATGAGAAATGTCTTAGATCAGAGACAGGAAACCTGTGGCCCAACTGTTGCTGCATTCCCATTCCCATCATCTTCTTGACAGTTGCCCAAGCTGGCTGGGGATGGGAATTGGAGACCAACAACAGGAGAGGGGCACGTGTTACCCACCACTGAAACCACTATTTTACCATTGTAAAATAGCTGGAGTTGTGTGAGATGGAAGGGAAAAGTGAAAATCGTTCACACATCCTTGTATGCACCAGTCTGGTTTACAGGGTGGAAAAAACCAAAATAATGATGGAAAAGGAATGTTACCTTTGAAGAGAATGTGAAGCATTTGCCCAAAGACCATTGATAATGTTAATGACTATAATTTTAATAACAAGAAATATTATCTCAAGTATTGCTGGAAATGAAACCATAAGTGGGACAAACAATTAGCAGCCTTCCTCAGTATAAACTGCTAAGAGATAACCTAAGGGTTATATGAGGGAAAGATCTCAAAGTGGAGTTGAATCTAGTATTGAGAACATTACCTAAACTGTACCTGTCCTCCTCTCGGTTAATAGCAGCTTGGGGGGGGGGTATGTTCATTGTTCCTCTGTTGTCGTAATTCCATCCAGTTCATGCCCCCCCATAATGCTTTCAACTATTTGAAAAAAAAGAGAGATCTAAACACAGATCTTGTTTGTTGCATTTAGGGGGGGGAATGGCATAACTTTAATGAACAGCTCATATCTAGTTATTTATTGCTATAGTATTCTTAAATTCAATAAGTCTCTCCATGCTGCTGTGTTAATAGTTCAAAATTGCAATCTAATTTAGTCTTATAAAATAAGCTCATAAAAATTACTAAGCTGATCTCGGCAAGCTAGTATCAAACACTGTGGATGGGGGATGGAATGATCTGTCCTTCCTTGTTCAGCCTGCTCTTTCACCTGCATGGAATTCTTGGCTGTCTAATCAGGTGAGTTGTTAAATGCAAGACTGAACTAAATATTTAAGCATGTTAAAACTATTCCACACTGTGCTTATGTTGGTTCTCACATACAAAAGCATTTAAAGAAACCTGCTTTGTTTCTGCCTGCTCTTCAGTGGCGTACTCTTCCCTAGTTCCACAGGTATATTTGCCCCAGTGGGCCTGGGAACAGGACCCAAGTACCCTTCTTCACTAGTTATTCTAAACTTTCTTCTGTTCAATCTCTTCCTCAGCAAGAGCCAGTGTTTGAAATTCCCCATGTGCCAGGCACATTTTGTGACTGGTGCAGGTCCAATTACACCCAAATGGAGAAGTCTTGGCACCTGACATCTCCACCATCTGGCTAGTAAACAGCAGCGGTTTCTGGTGGCCCATGCACGAGCCAGATGACTTGTGTGGTGGCGTGCTGCCCAAGACTGGACAGGAGAGGAGGCTGGAGACCAGTGGTCTCCCACAGCAGTGGGGGTCTATTCTGAGGAGAGAGACTGAGAAAGATCTGGGGCGGTAGGGAGCAAGTGTGAGGGGCAGGTTGGCTGCTGAGTCTTCTCTGGAGAGGCAGTGTTGGGCAGGTCCCGCAGCAGGAACTCTTGCTGTGGGGGCTTTCAGTGGCCACATCTCTTGACTCTTCTTCCTCTTCAACCCCCTGTGGCAATGTTATGGCCCCTTGCTGGAGCACGGAAGGATCCCTTGGAGGTCAGTGCAACTCCTGCTCCTCGTCACCTCCTCTTGTGGTAGTAACTGGCCTCACCAAGGAGGATGAGGAGGGAGGGAGGAAGGAAGGACGGACGGAAAGAAGGAAGGAAGGAAGGAAGGCACAAAAAAAGCCAACTAGCCTGATCCATTTTCCCATTCTCTCTCTTTGACCCTACCCTAGATCTCCCTATTGGCCTTATAATATGGTAAAGGTAAAGGACCCCTGACAGTTAAGTCCAGTCACGAACAACTCTGGAGTTGCGGTGCTGTCTTGTGCAGTCTACAGTGTAGCTTTTTAAAGCTGTTGTTAGTACAGAATCAGGAAATGGTAGTTACTATGGATTAATTTGCTCAAAATACAAAGGTATGGTTTGGGGTGCTCTTTTTATTTTGGATGCTTTTTCAAAAGGCCACAAAAGACACCTGAAAATAACCCAAGGGAATCAAAATAGCAGCAAAAAAGTGGGAAAACACCACATTATGCTTTTAAAATTTTGCCTAGACGTTCTGTTGCAGGGCCTGCAACCTAGGTTTAAGGGGACATTTGATGTTCACTCATGTGTGAAAGGAATTAATTGTGGGGTGAAAAGTAAAGCTAATCTGGATTGGGAGCCATACCGGCTTGAAAGAAATATAGAACAGAAATCTTTTGATTTTTCTTCATATATCATATAAGCCCCATTTTTCGAAGAGTTGTAATATGCATTTCTTGTATTTATCTTTTAAAAAGTTCCTCCAGGTGGCGTCCCTCAGCAAATTTATTGAATTTACCTAATATATTTTGAATAATGTCAAGTTGCTTCAAGTCTGATGTATATATGTATCCAACAATTAATTAATTCATTGTCTGTTTAATAAAAACATATCTACTATTCTTGTCTTTTAAGTACTGAGTGGATTTTAAAGTTTATTCCATTGCCAAAAATGACTTCTATCCCCGGCCTTTACTTTAATCTGGTGCTTCCACTTGCTGTTGAAACCAGTTGCCACTGAGGATTTTACCCCTAGGAGGTTTATGTATTTATTGTGAAAAGGCAATTTTGGCTTCATTGCATGTATGTATGAATCGATGTGTTTCTTTCCACTAATACCCCTCATGTTCAGGGTTATGGCTTTTAGACATATCCAAAACTTATTACTATAATGCATATATGCAACAACTTGTTTGGACAATGCTAATGTTTTCCCTTTGGGGCTACTAACAATTAGTAAATTATAATATATAATAAATAATATAAAAATAAATATCTGACTTCTACTTGGAGTAACACATTCTTCCACATTTGCTCTGGGCAGACCTCTGACCCTGCCAACTGTGGTAGGGGAAAATCAGCAAAAGACTTACAAACATTTCAACATTCTACATACAATATAAATCTGGGGTGGGGGTGGGTTATAAGAATAATGTTAGAATTAAAGATATCTGGGCTCCACTGTTGCCCATTTCACATTACACTTTATATGGTTTTGGCTGGAGAAAGCACATTTCCACTGTGGGACATGTACTTTTTTCAGAGTTAAGGGTATTGGTGTGGTGTAATATACAGTGGTACCTCTGGTTATGAACTTAATTCATTCCGGAGGTCCGTTCTTAACCTGAAACCGTACTTAACCTGAGGTACCACTTTAGCTAATGGGGCCTTCTGCTGCCGCCGCACCGCCACCTCGTGATTTCTGTTCTCATCCTGAAGTAAAGTTCTTAACCCAAGGTACTACTCCTGGGTTAGTGGAGTCTGTAACCCGAAGTGTTTGTAACCCAAGGTACCACTGTATTGTAGTGCATTATAGTACAGTATAGCATAGTATGGCTTGAAGGACAGAAAAACAGAATTCAATAAGCTCCTTTATGGCTTCTTTTTGTGCTGCAAATTCTTCTCTTAAGATATTGTTACCATTTTCTTTCTCCAGCGAGGAAGAGGCTTCTTTTGAGGGCAGTGTCATCTTGCTGTGTCCTGCATTAGTGTCCTTGTTGAAATGAGCATTCTGTCTCAGAGCAGGAATAATTGAGTGAGGTCTTTTATTTTCATCTTTTCTGAATCCTTTTGCATTCCCCTCTCCTTTTCAAGGTTAGGGTTGCTGGGGTTTTTTTTAGACAGCAGAAGCTTTTGCTTCAAGCTGTTTTTCTGGGCCTTCCCTCGTGACCATGCACCACTTACGGTATATATTTTGTTTTAAACAAGACAAACTTAATTTAAAAACTCAGGGGCAGATGTGAGAGAGGGACCTAGGAATGGAGTGAGTTGGAAGAAAGAAAAGGGAAAGGTAGATAACATTTGATTTCACAGAATGTGTGTATTTGCAAAAGGCACCCTGCACATGCTCAGAAGCACAAAGAACTAGGTGCCATATTGTTTTTGAATAAAACTTGGAATCGTACCCTGGACACAATGTATAGGGGTACTGTGTTTTTTTTAAAAATATAGTTGGGTGCCTTCTGTGCCAACTTTCAAACACTGGCTGAAAACTTTTCTATTCCACTAGGCCTATGCCGGCAATTCAGAGCACACCTCCCACAATGGTCTATTGGTGTTTGTTTTTAATTTTCTGTGATTTTATGTTTTTATATTGTTGTAAACAGCTGTGATATATTTTTATGATACAGTGATATATAAACATTTTAATAAATAAATAATGTCAGCCTGTTCTTTGAGTTTACTTTTCAACCATACTAACATTTTGCCGGCATATATTGAATGCAAATATGGTTCATTGCTCAAATAGCTACTTTAAAGGACCAAACAGAATGTGACAATATTTATGTGAATGCATTACTGATCTTCCCCCCTACCCCTTAGGCTTTTGTAATGATACTGTAAACTGGGATCTTGGTATGTTGGAGGGCTCAGATGATCACTTCATCCTTCTATTCAATACAAGTTGGTCAGATACACCACCTCCTCCAAATCCCTAGATATGAAGAATAAAACCAAAAATTGTTACATAAATTTGCCCCAATTGCAGCCAGTATGGACTCAAACCCATCCTGGGGTAGGCTACCTTCTTTTTCACTGAAGCTTGAAATGCTATTTACTGCTTCATTAAATCACTTGCAAATTGTAAATGACAACTGGAACTGTATTGTTTTCTCTAGATGGAGTCCCTTCATATACCAGAAGTTTTTTGATAATCTGCTGATAGCAGAGTGCTTTCCATGCTGCTAGCTGCTTGGGCTGCATTTAGAGAGGATTCCAGTATTTAACACAGTAAAGGTACTTCAATGACTATGTAGTTCTTAAACTTACTGATTATTTTTGGCATGGAAAGGAATGTATTTTGCACATACCTCTTTGTTTTTTCTGCGTCCATGTTTAGGGGTTAAGCTGAAAATATAAATGAATGTTATTGGAAACATAGTGTTACATGCACCACGCATGGTTCAGTTTCCTTTGAATGAAGGTCAATGGAGACTGGTTTCTTTAGGATATATGGTTTTATTTAAACATACAGTGGTACCTCAGTTTACGAACTTAATCCATTCCAGAAGTCTGTTCTTAAACCAAAGCCGTTCTTAAACCGAGGTGTGCTTTCCCTAATGAGGCCTCCCGCCGCCAGTGCCCTTCCACCGTTTTGCTTCCATTCATAGACTGAGGTAAAGTTCGCAAGCTGGGACACTACTTCCGGTTTTGCGGAGTTCTTAAACTGAATAGTTCGTAAACAGGGCTGTTCTTAAACTGAGGTACCACTCTATATACAACCTGAGCACCGACTGGAAGGCCTCACAGCATTAATAATTCAGTATAGTTTCCTTATTAGGCTTCATAGCTTTGGATCATGCACACAGCATGAAAAGGCAATGTGCTCCTTTTCCACTTAAGCCCAACCCACACACTAGCTAGCCCTGGCTATGGTTATCTTTATTATAAGAAGATACAGCCTTTGGACAGGTGAGGGGTTGAGGAAAATGCTATCTCCTCCTGGAGAACATCATCTCTCACTGGGCTCCATAGCAACATGGTCCATTCTTTAGGATGGTAATGTGCTTATCTGGGACATTATCTTACAAAGAGACTAATTTGACCAGTTCAGCAGGCGCTCTCTACTGCAAACCACTATCTCACAGATGTTGCATCTCAGGCTTGGTTGGGACCTACAGGCATCATCCAAACCAGTCTCAAATCCTATAACAATATTCTTTTACTAGAGAAGAGTTTTGTGTTTTTTTTTGCTTTAGAGCTTTGCCATGAAAATGGACATATAGTAACTGCGTGTGTACTTTACTTTCTGGGGCTTTTTATTACATTTGTGCATTTTTGTTCTACTTCAAAATATTTTTTCTTTTCTTAGAAGTAAAGTAGTATAGTTAGAATAGTTTTGATGTTTTCACTGTTGACAATAGCCTGAAGTGTTAAGTTTGAACTTGTTGCTAAGCTGATGTTTTGAACAAGGTCCAGTTGAAAAGGCTTTGCTACATTGCTCCCTTCTAAATCTAAATCATCACCCTCATGTTTTTCGCCAGGCTGAAATGCTAGTACAGCTACTAAGAATAACAATCCTGCCAGCTATGGGTCCTTGAAGGAAAAGAGAGGGGGATATCTTAAATGTATTCCTGGTTCCTTTAAATGCATGAAAAAATGTCATTTGCTAGTGAAACATGTCTAATATTAATATTTTAAAAATACTGGGTGGGAATCACCTAGCCATCTCCATCAGCAGAGGGGCTTTGCCCTTTCTCCTCTCCCCTTTGTGCACACTGCCCCCTAATTTGCTCTGGGGTGTCAGGAGAACTCCCAGAACAGTGCAAAGGTGGAGAAGAATCATAGAATCATAGAGTTGGAAGAGACCACAAGGGCTATCGAGTCCAACCCCCTGCCAAGCAGGAAACACCATCAGAGCACTCCTGACATGGTTGTCAAGCCTCTGCTTAAAGACCTCCAAAGAAGGAGACTCCACCACACTCCTTGGCAGCAAATTCCACTGTCGAACAGCTCTTACTGTCAGGAAGTTCTTCCTAATGTTTAGGTGGAATCTTCTTTCATGTAGTTTGGATCCATTGCTCCGTGTCCGCTTCTCTGGAGCAGCAGTAAACAACCTTTCTCCCTCCTCTATGTGACATCCTTTTATATATTTGAACATGGCTATCATATCACCCCTTAACCTCCTCTTCTCCAGGCTAAACATGCCCAGCTCCCTTAGCCGTTCCTCATAAGGCATCGTTTCCAGGCCTTTGACCATTTTGGTTGCCCTCCTCTGGAGACGTTCCAGTTTGTCAGTGGGGGAGCTGAAATGCAGGTGAAAGGAAGGACAGAAGGAGGCCACAGTGCCACCCTTCAAAATAAGCAGTAACAACCTGAGTAAAGAGAAGAGTTTTTGCATGGTGCCTAAAAATATATAACAATGGCACCCACCAGGCATGCCTGCCTGGAGAGAGTATTCCACAGGTGGCTGGCCACTGCTATGAAAAGGCTCATTCTTGTATTGTTATCTTTGAAACCTCCTGTGAAGGGGGCAAACCAAGTAGGGCCTCAGATGATGATTGCATGGACCAGGATGGTTCATGTGAGAGAGGCAGTCCTTGAGGCACTGGGGTACTGAGCTGTATAAAGGTTTAAAATCGCCATTTGAATTGAGCCTTGAAACTTAACTGGTAGTCAGTATAATCATGTCAGAATTGGTGTTATTTGTTTAGTCTGCCCTGCCCCAGTCAACAATTGTGGTTTCCAAATGTTGCACATGGTTTCTGACATGTCCATTTCAGCCCAATAGTCGGTAGTGAATAAGGCTTCATCTCAGAGGCGTGGGTATGAGCCCCACGTTAGGCAAAAGATTCCTGTGTTGCAAGTTGGAATATGACTATATTAGAGGATATTAATTAAAATTAAAAATAGAGTTGAATGATCTGGTATTGGATTGGATCAGAAACAATTTATCGAAGTCATCTATGTAATAACTAATAAGAATATTTTCAAATGAACAAATTGTGAATTTGTTAACTGGTGTTTGATTTATCACCTTTATTTCTATGTCATCATCTGTATTGTTCTGCATTCTGCATATATACACTCTCTCTCTCTCCCTCTCTCTCTCTCTCTCTCTCTCTCTCTCTCTCACACACACACACACACACAATAGTTAATTGCATTTTGTCTAATTTGACCCTGAGTGAGTGTAGAATTCTCAGTGTAATGGGTTTCCTGGTGGGCCATGTCTCTGTGTTGCAGCTCACACATGTTTACTCACATATTCCCAGCATGCAGTGGTTCATTCCAGATCCAGTGAAAGAAAATAAGTGAAGTAGCAATAGAAAAACGTTTGGAAATAATTGTCTTATCTTCTCAAGCTATCATGATTGAAAATGCAATGGGTGAAGGCTCAGAGTGAAGGCGGTACAGCAAACAGTTTTACAGGTTTTCTTTTGACAGCACCTTCTGTGGTTTAGCCACATACTCTCTCAACTCATGTGACTGACTTTTGACAAAGGTTGCATTTTTTTCAAAGATGACAAAAGATGTCCAACCCGTTTGACTTCAAGTTAATCATTATGTAGCCTTCTAGAAACAAGAAAGTTTGGGCATGTATGATTTAAAAACTGTGTTGGTCTGTGAAACAATCTCCTTGAGCGTAACATCATTCTTTCTAGCTAATCTTTCCAAATGTAAGGATTTTTTTTCACTGTTTCTTCTTTGAAAACTCAGTTCTTTAAGCATGTCAAACTCCAACTAGAATCTATTATATGCCTCTACCTCACATGTGCGGGATGCGGGTGGCACTGTTGGTTACACCACAGAGCCTAGGGCTTGTTGATCAGAAGGTCGACAGTTCAAATCCCCGTGACGGGGTGAGCTCCCGTTGCTCAGTCCCTGCTCCTGCCCACCTAGCAGTTTGAAAGCACGTCAAAGTGCAAGTAGATAAATAGGTACCGCTCCGGTGGGAAGGTAAACGCCATTTCCGTGTCCTGCTCTGGTTCTCCAGAAGCGGCTTAGTCATGCTGGCCACATGACCTGGAAGCTGTACGCTGGCTCCCTCGGCCAATAAAGCGAGATGAGCGCCGCAACCCCAGAGTCAGTCATGACTGGACCTAATGGTCAGGGGTCCCTTTACCTTTACCTCACATGCCTAGACACTTTTTGGAAGAAGTTTTGTATCTCACACATTTTGTGTAAATTGGCACATTGACATATTTACACATTCCATGTTAATAAGATTAAAATGTTTGTAATTTTTTTCTCTGTTTGTCTTGGTGACTCCTTCAAGTGTGTTGAACTCTTCTATCCAATTGTTTAACTAGAAATTCTATGAGAGGAAGCAGTATTCCAATAAATGTTCTTCTTTCTCTTCTCCCCACCCCACTGGCCTAGTAAATTCTACATATCTTACAGCAAGCTACAATATTACCTCTGGTTTTTACTACAAAATGAGATAACAATTGAAGTAAAAATGAATGTTTCATTTATTTTAATTTCTTAACATTTATACATTGCTTGATTGTAAAAATCCCCAAAATGGTTTACAAAGAGAAGTCTTGCATAGTCTTACATTGTGTTAGAGAGCATAAATAAATGCTACTGACAATCCCTTTTTTCTAAAAAAATGTTTAGGGGTACTCTTATTTTCCTACTCATATTGAAATACTGCCCCTCAATGTAGCCAATGTTTAGGGGTATGCATCCCTCTGCGTCCCCCCAGAAGAAAACATTGGCTACTAATAATTTAGATACTTATTTAATAAATAGTAGATGTTACCTAATTTTAGCTTAGAGTACACTCATTGAAATCAATGGACTTAAGTACCTTGGGTTTACTTTGGATGTGATTAATGTATACCATCCATTGTAATTGTAACTTAAATGGATGGCCTGGGTTTATTTACGGAAACATTTAATATAGAACTCTTCTTGCAGGTGCCATTTCTTGTTTTGCGTATCTTTTTCCTCCTCATAATGGTCATGGCTGATTGCAAATTGTTTTCTGTTCTCTAAGTACTTTTGACTTGTTGGGACAGAGTGAGGATCTGCCTAGATCTTTACCTGATTGTTATTTGAAGGTTAAAACTCTTAGGTTCACAAATATCCTGACCAGTATCTCTAGCACCATCTTTGCTGAAGCTGAATAAATTCTACAAATCCTTTCGTACAAGTGAATGCATGATAGCTTTCAGAATATGGTACAGGGAATCTTATTGTGCCTTCAAAATATATAACCCTTTGACCCTTGTGTGGTTGCCTTTCAATGTTACAACATAAGCAAAAATATGTTAGAAACAATACTTCCTAGCTATTTGGCTGAATTGCTGTGATGTCATGGAATATTCCCAGGTATTATAATTGCTATGAAAATGAAACTGTCATCGGTAGAAAGTTTGCCAAGATGAGAAGGTCCAAGATGTAAGACCTGAAACTATACTATGAAACGTCTTGTCTCTGTTGGTTAAAGGATTGGATAAAATTAAAAAAACAATAAATTGTTAGATCTTGAAGGTTTTGATAACAGATTTGGATGGCACGCTTACTTATGGTTGGAGAAGAAGAAAAGTCACAAAGGTTTTGAGAATCATATCTTCAGGAGTTCCATAATAGAAATATGGGACAGGTATAAAAATATATTGGAACCTAAAGTTCCACACTGGTTGTCTCCATTAGAGGTTATGAGCGTAAAGAAAATAAATATGAGAGGGAATTGGATTATGTATGGAGACTTAGTAATCAAAGAGGGGGAGAAATGGAAAATGAAGCCATATGAACAAGTTAAAGACTATGTGTATGATTGGTTGCATTATCTTCAGATAAATGAAATGTTTAAAAAGGATTGCAAAGAGAGGGGATATATAGAAAAAGAGTCGAAATTTCAAACAGAGATAATAAACAATGACTTTAAGAAAATGTCAAAAATGTATAAATTGCTATTGGAATGGCAAACAAAGGACGAAGAGTTTAAGTCGGTTATGATACACTGGGCCAAAGATTTTGGTTATAATATACAACTGGCTCACTGGCAAAAAGTATGGAATGAAAATATGAAATTTACTGCATGTACGGCGCTAAAGGAAAATATTATGAAAATGGTATATAGATGGTATATCACACCGGTTAAGTTGGCAAAAATGTTTAAAACATGTAATAAGTGCTGGAAATGTAAAGAAAAAGAAGGATCCTTTTTCCATATGTGGTGGGAATGCAAGAAGGTTAAGGGTTTCTGGGAAATGATATATAATGAGTTGAAAAAGATATTTAAATATACATTTGTAAAGAGACCAGAAGCCTTTTTGTTAGGAATAACAGGAAGAGAGATTAATAGAAGTGATTACAAACTCTTTCAATATGCAGTAACAGCGGCAAGAATATTAATAGCCCAAAAATGGAAACAAGAGGAACTACCGACTCTGGAAGAGTGGAGAATGAAACTTATGGATTATGCAGAATTGGATAAAATGACTGGGAAAATTAGATATCAAAAGGATCACAAGTTCATCGAGGACTGGGGAAAGTTTACGAATTATCTGGAAAACATATGTGATGAACAGACAACGCTAGTTGGTTTTAAAGAGGCTTTGTGACGTTAAAGGTATATAGTAAAAAGAAAGAGAGACGAAAGGATATTACTAACTGGCAATATAATATATTAAAATTGCGTAACAAATAGAAAATATGGATGATTGATGGAGGATAGAGGAGCTGGTGGAAGTTGTGTTGACTAATTTGTAATATGGTTGTGTTGACTAATTTGTAAAAGAAAATTTAATAATAAAAAAAACAAGATGTAAGAAAATGGGGAGGCCAAGGAAGAGGTAGGTAAAGAGAAAGGGGCAGATGAGGAAGGGGCAGATCAGGAAGCCGGAACCTAAGTCAAGTGTCAGTTGTGGGGGAGGGCAGAAAAGAAAAGTGCAGTAAGGAGAACTAATGCAAAGAGAAGTGGATGTGTGGAAGTGGGGTGGCTGAGGTGTGGCTCCAAAGACAAGGAAAAGCTGTATACTATTTAAAGAATGGACATGACCAAGATGAGAGTACTTGGTACTTTGATAGAGTTGACTGAGAACCAAGGTGAATAAAGAACACATGATAGAGAATGAAGCAGCTGAAAAGCAGGGCTTTGGGGAAAATTATGTCTGGTAAAAGCATAGTACTGGATAAAAAAGGGCCAAAGAGAATTAAGTGCTGGGGGAAAACCCCAGCAAGGATTAGGAAAAAAATGAACTCTTGGGAATAAAGGGGAATGGTCAAATATGTTTAGAGAAAAAAAGATAGTGGCCTAGTGAGTCCATGTATGCCTCAAACAGCTGCATGTTCTGCTGGGGAAACACTCTATTACCAGAGTACATAATATTGCAGTGCTTGCTGAGAAGAACAGGGATATAGGACTAATTTATGATATACATTGTACACAATGTGGTACAAATCCAAATATCTACCTCTGAGAGCCTTAGACGGACAGTAAAAATGGTGTCAAGCACGTTGGTTGCACATCAGATGCATGTTGTATCTTCATACTGACTCTGAGAAAGATCTCAAACCTCTATAGAAATAACTAGACTATAGTGTTGTGTTGTTGTTGTTGTTTAGTCATTTAGTCGTGTCCAACTCTTCGTGACCCCATGGACCAGAGCACTCCAGGCACTCCTGTCTTCCACTGCCTCCCACAGTTTGGTCAAACTCATGCTGGTAGCTTCGAGAACACTGTCCAACCATCTCGTCCTCTGTCGTCCCCTTCTCCTTGTACGCTCCATCTTTCCCAACATCAGGGTCTTTTCCAGGGAGTCTTCTCTTCTCATGAGGTGGCCAAAGTACTGGAGTCTCAGCTTCAGGATCTGTCCTTCCAGTGAGCACTCAGGGCTGATTTCCTTCCTAATGGATAGGTTTGATCTTCTTGCAGTCCATGGGACTCTCAAGAGTCTCCTCCAGCACCATAATTCAAAAGCATCAATTCTTCAGCGATCAGCCTTCTTTATGGTTCAGCTCTCACTTCCATACAGTATCTAATGGCTTGGATTCATAGAATAATAGAGATGGAAGGGACCATGAGGGTCATCTAGTCTAATTTCCTGCAAAGCAGGAATCTTTTTTGCATAGAGTGGTGCTCAAACCTGTGAGACTGAAATTTAGAGTCTCATGCTCTACCGACTGAGTGTTCTCTTTCTTAAGAATACTTTTAATTCACTTAGCCATTTGACCCATCCAATCACTTTTCACGATTTTGTTGTTAGTTACCTTCTGCATAACACCAAGCATTCCAATATTGAATCTTGGAGAAGCTGTCATTTCGTTTTTTTCCAAATGAGAAATACATACAGTGGTACCTCTACTTACGGACGCGATCCGTTCCAGGGTGCCGTTCGCACCCCGAAAAGTCCGTAATTAGAGTGCCGCTTCTGCACGTGTGCGTGACGCGATAGAGCACTCCTGCGCATGTGCAAAGTGGTGAACCCGGAAGTAAACACTTCCAGGTTTGCCGCGTTCATAACCTGAAAAAACCCAATGTGAAGCAAACGCAACTCAAGTTATGACTGTATATTAAAATGGTTACCACATTATGTTGAAATCAGTTGTGTTTCAGATTGAATTGTTGCTGATTTGAAGTAACACAGGGTGCATACTCCAGTTGAATCCAGGTATCTTGCAACACAATTCTGTGTCCCTAACTTTGAGAGCTTCCTAGTTTTTTTTAGGATTATGGGCAAAACAAGAGTTCTTTAGCCTAGTTGGCTTATCTGTATATTCTCAGAGTGATGACTCTGTTCACACATTTATAGGTTTGTTTAAACACCAGGTTAGGTTTTTATAGCTCTTGTCCCAGTTTCTCTCTCATATATAACTTTGTCAAAGCAGTTAAGGTCATCATCTGGGTTAAACTGTGAAGTTCTCTATGGAAATATTTTTGCATCAGCAGAACCTGTAACACTTGTGAACTAGTATGGTCTGCTTAGGTCCCAACAATGCCCTCACTAGGAAAGTGCCAGGGGGTTGCCATAATCTTTTGTGCCTAAAACAAGAGTATCACGGCCCCTTTAAAAGACTAGAAATTTATTATGGCATAATAGTCCTATTTCATCAGCTACATGAAGTGTTATCCATGGTTTACAGGTATGTATACAGGTGGGATTGTTGCAAGACCTGGACCCTGTGTCTATGATAAGTAGGGTATAAATGTCTTAAATAAAACAAACAAACAAAAAACCCAGAACTTTTAAGACGCTTCTCAGACATTCGCCAAAAAATGTGAGCTGCCTCAGAAGAGAACTTGATCTCCTGCCTTTACTTCTGTGCTCTAATTACAGGCTCTGTTTGCTTTATTACTTAACTAGCTTTTGATCTGGCAGAACTGTTTGAATAGCATTAGTTGTATAGGTGAGTGTTAT
This sequence comes from Podarcis gaigeae, assembly GCF_964106915.1. Taxonomy (NCBI): domain Eukaryota; kingdom Metazoa; phylum Chordata; class Lepidosauria; order Squamata; family Lacertidae; genus Podarcis; species Podarcis gaigeae. Next base: position 56,835,060 of record NC_139681.1, on the reverse strand, counting down.
TTTTAGAAATCCCAATTAAAGCAAATCCTGACTCTTGCTGTTTCTAAAACCCATGAGAGCAAAATTAAAACTTGATATTTAACGTGACCACATGCAGACCTCTTGGCTCCAGACAGCTAACTCCCACTCCTTTCCCCCCCAAATTCATTTTTGTTCCTGTTGTGCAAGACTTTAAATTGCTGCAATTTTGTGTTAGAAAAGAATATTTTTCCTGGCTCCAAATGAAAAGAATAAAATATTTGTGTGTTGGAGGGGTATTGTTTGGTACTATGGTATGTATATATTTTTATGTTTTTATATTGTAAACTGCCTTGTGACGCTTAGATGAAGTGTGGTATAGGAATTTAATTAATAAGTAAATAAATAAAACCATGATAACGGAGGAAAGTCTGTTGCTTTTCTCCAACCTTCTTATTAAGATACAACTTAAATGTACAGTTTTTACTAAACAGCATTTTTTTGTTTGGTTCAATTTACTGTATATACTCGAGTATAAGCCGACCTGAACAAAAGCCGAGGCACCTAATTTTACCACAAAAAACTGGGAAAACTTATTGACTTGAGTATAAGCCGGTTTACCACACCACAAACCTCCTGGTGGGCCGGAGTGTGTGTGTATGCGCAGAGGGGGCTTCTCTCTCCCCCCAGCCCCTCCTACCCCCCTGTCTACCTAGGGTGCTGCCGAGAGGCAGAGGCTGGTGGCGGCAGCAGCGGAGGAAGAACAAGTAGCCCAAAAGGGCTGCTTTCAGACTGTTCGTTCCTCCTCCTCTGCCGCCGACAGCGGCAAAGGCGAAGGAGGAGGAAGGAGTAGCCCAAAAGGACCCTCACTTGAGTAAAAGCCGAGGAGGGCTTTTTCAGCATAAAAAATGTGCTGAAAAAGTTGGCTTATACTCAAGTATATACGGTAATATATTTTTTTTAATTGAAGGGATTTCTCAGTGGTGGGTTTATATCATAACAGTGGTTTCATCAAGATAAACTTCATTTTTCTTACTATAGTCAGCTGGTTTAGTGGAAAGGCCTATTTGATCACAAAGACAGATAATGTATGCTATGCTGTCATTAAGAAAGACTTCAAGTGTGTATTTTGTATACAGCGGTACCTCAGTTTACGGACTTAATCCTTTCCGGAAGTCCGTTCTTAAACCGAAACCATTCTTAAAACTGAGGCACGCTTTCCCTAATGAGGCCTCCTACCACTGGTGCCCTTCCACCATTTGGATTCCGTTCTTAGACTGAGGTAAAGTTCGCAAACCTGGACACTGTTTCCGGTTTTGTGGAGTTCTTAAACTGAATAGTTCATAAACAGGGCTGTTCTTAAATGAGGCACCACTGTATTTCATACTGAACTGTGTAGCATTTTGAAATTTGGAAGGCAATGTTGTAGCAATCTCATACACATTCGGTCTGTTTTGGCTGAGTTCTGGTAGATAAATGTCCCTAAAGTGATAGTAACTGCTTTCTATATGGCATTTACCATAATTCATTACAGTGGTACCTTGTGTTGAGAACTTAATTCGTTCTGGAGGTCCATTATTAACCTGAAACTGTTCTTAACCTGAGGTACCACTTTAGCTAATGGGGCCTCCTACTGCCGTTGTGCCGCCACCACACGATTTCTGTTCTCATCCTGAAGCAAAGTTCTTAACCCGAGGTAATATTTCTGGGTTAGTGGAGTCTGTAACCTGAAGTATCTGTAACCTGAAGCGTATGTAACCTGAGGTATCACTGTATTATACTTGCATATCTATTTGTGTAGTGTTAGGCTTACATTCTTCTTCTGTTTTTCTTATTGTTTATCCTTTTAATTGATTTGAGTTCAGATACTCTGCTGAATTTTATAGTGTTTTCTTTTGCTTTTTGCTAGTGTTTTTTCCTGCTTCAAGCTATGTCCTCTAACACAGTTAAATATAAACTTGTAAACTAGTGGTCTCTTCAAATAGAATGGAGTCCTCTGTAACCTGTGCTTAATATTTTGTCTTTGGAGGATCCACGGTATTGTCTGTATATTCCTCTCGGCTTCTACTTTGTTTTTCCCATCCAGTGTACTGATGGCAAATAAACAATGTACATGTTTTCCCTCTCCACAGACATATCTGTGTGTGTTTAGGAAAATGTAATTTAGGAAGTGACTCTGCATACCTCATGACTTGAAACAGCCATGCCACTTCCTAATGGATTCTTCAGTTGTGCAGTAGAGCAGTTAGGGCTTTTGTTCCCTCTGACATTTTTAGTTGGTGTTTGTGTGACCTGCTTAGCACCTTTTCCTCTGTTTCGTCTGATTCATACTTTACCAGAAGTATGGCTGGTACTTCTTTGTGGCTGGATCTTATGCTGCCCTGGTAACATTTGAAGAACGGAATTGCTAAGGATAAGCTGATCATGTGGATTCTAATTATGTGAGCATTTCCCCCACTTCCTATCCAGTAATGATGTGGGTATTATACATACCAACACCATCCTGGTATTCCCATTATTTAAACATTACTTAAAATGGCATGTAATCCAACAACAAGGAAGAAGCAACCATGGTAATCCAATAACATCTGAATTAGGATTTAGTACAACAGAATTTGTTGTTAGTTTTCCATCTGTGTTGTTCGGAGTTAATTTCATATTTGCTCTGATTTATCTTTACAAACCTTCTTAACAAGTAGTTTGCAAGCCTGTTGGCTATTAATTTCTACTGAGCTATGCAGGTAAGTCATGGTGCCTATACAGTATATATTTGCCATGCTTCTTGAAGAGTACATTGAGATGAGAAAATGTACTAGCACCAGTGGCGGAGCTTCATGCTCCGGCACCGAGAGCAGAGAGCAGGCAGGGGCGAGGCTGGCGTGCGTCCTGGGGCATGGAGCGCCACCCAAAGGGGTGTGGTGCGTGTCCTGGGGGCATGGTGCACCGCCCAAAGGGCATGGTGTGCATCCTGGGGGTGTGGCACGCCGCCTGCGGGGGCGGGGCGCCCAGTGGGCGGGGGCAGCCATGATGGAACCCCACTGGGATTGTGCTGCTGGGGGTGGGGTGCTCCCCTGCCCCCCTCTTCCTCCACCAGTGACTAGCACATTCATTCCTTTGTTACAAAATACTTGCATCTTTGTGTGTGAATGTGAAACTGTGTGCATGATATGCTCTGTTCTTGAGTTTACCATGAAGTACATTGGCTCCTGTCCTCTAAGCACCAGCATTTTAAAGATGCTCTTGAAATTCTGACAAATGCATCTATAGGAAATATTTCAAATCCTTCATGAATTAATTGTCATAAATATCTACCCTTAAAAATCACTTTTTGATCCACCAAAGGGCATTTGAAGAGTGTAGGTGTTTTATCTAGATGGTGGAGGGTGCAAGCAGATTCCACATATGTGAGATACAGGAGTAGATTCAAGAACCATGCCATGTGATATATTGTATTTCAACTCTATTGTTCTAGAAAATTCTTCATAGTATTTTAAATTTTTAAAAAAACAAACATCACTTTTGAAGAATAGGGGTAGGGGAAGCTTCTGTTCCTATCAACTGTTCCTTGACTGTTTTGTAGTACTGTGTACATTTCACACAAGATTAGCTCATGTTTAAAGTCCTGTTAAGCTCCCTTAGAAGATGTAATGACCTAATTGGCTGAAATAAATCTGCAAACTATTGCTTGCATCAAGTACTTTGTGTCACAAGTCCCTAGAGAGAGCTAGAAAGTAGGAGTTTCTGATTTATGAGCTGCTTCTCACATCACTGTTACTGTGATCTTTGCTCACTGCTGAATTATTTGGGGATCCAAATATATCTTCATTCTAGATGTTCTCATGGAATTTTACAAAATATTTGCAGCAAAAGAAATTCTTAGTTTAGCAGTCAATAGTGAAGTATTCTCTAACTTTTCAGGACAGATGTCACATGAACATTCCTAGTTTTGCAATGTAATATTTGATTTATACTTTATGCATCATACATGTTTATCATGCAAACACTTTAAAGATTGCTTAAATATGTGGTGGATACATGCCAGGGACTCATGATCAATTGTAGCATCCTGCTGAAAAAGACCCTTTCTTCTCCTATCTGTTCAGCCTTCCTGCCTCTAGGTGCAGTGGTTTCTGGAACAGTTGTAACTATGGTTTGTCGATATGGACATCACACCAAACCACAGTTAGCAAATTAAAGGGTGGGGAAACTCCAGCAAACTGGTTTAATCAGGTTTGCCAGGCCCATTTGGTCTACCAGGCCATGTTGGCTGAGCCATTCCTACCTGCCCTACACCTGATGTTATATATATATAACATCTCAGGTGTATGGCAGGTAACAAAAAGGGGGTTGCAGGCAATGTCAATCAGCTGATCAGTGGTACTTGCAAAGCACTTCTTAACTGATTGTCAGGGCTTGAAGAGAACCCTGCGCTGCCAAAGTCCTGACAGTCAGTATTAATTTTGGGAACTCCCTAGTACAGCCAAATGGACTGGAGGAAGTGACTTGGATTCAGAATGCTTCCTCTGGATAGAGAGAAAAATGCTCCATTTAAAAATGAAGTCTTTTTTCCTTCCAGGGCATTAATGTAGTTCGTATTTTGAATACAAATTGGGTTTTTTCTGCAGAGGGGAAAATACTGTAGTCAATTTTTAAGAGCATTTTCCCATCTGCAGTGTCTTCAAAGAGGCACCCTGTAACCAAAGATCAGCTGATTGGCAGTTTAAGAGAGCCTCTTTGAAAGACATATGCCCTGAACTAATCAGATGATTGGTGCAGAAAATGGATTTTCAAAGGAGATTGCTGTAGGCGTCATATAGGTGAATCTGTCTCATTTTGTTTAGTTGATCCATTACAAGCCATGGTTTGGCAATTCTCTGCAGAAATGAAGTAGGAAAATTCTTTGTGTAAGATACTCTAGTGTAATGAGTAGTTGCAGCTATTGTCAAGCTGGAAGCTAGTGTATGGCTGCCACATGCATACCCTTGCCTCATAAATTCTGATATGCATAGCGTGGCAGGGGGATTGAAAAACTTTGCTCGTTTTGGAATAGATCACCTTGCAGATAGTGCTGTGCAGTTAGTCTATGGGCTTTCATATGATGCTCTGTAGTCTTACTTGAGGTATCATAGGAGTTGGTGCCTTATGAACAGGGCACACAAACTGGGATTCTTGTATATCTCAGATTCTTTCCCAGTTCCATGATTGAAACAGCAAAGGCAGTATTATTCCAGCAAACTCTTAGACTTCCTTATAATGATTGCCTCTTTGAAGTTTTGGGTTCATCCCACTGCTTTTCTGCCATTTGTTGTTTGTTTTATTATGTGCATTGTTCTTTGTAATCTGCCTCTAATATATTTTATACAGAAAGGCAGGATATTTATTCATAAACTAAACTATGAACTAACTGGAGACAGTAACAAAATTGTCATGCTCTAAACAGTAATGGAGATGTAACTTCAGACCTTCTGCTGAAGAGATCTGGATCAGGATCTAATTTTCCAAATTGAACTGGCACTTCGCCTGGTTTAGGACTTGGAGGGTTCAGTTCCTTAATGCTTAAATTAGGACCGTGTACTATATACTCCAAATGCTGTTATACTTTTTCTGTTTGGAATTATTTGCAAGTTAGCTCTATTTGCATACATATACATTTATTCTAGTTTCAAAATTTATCTGCAGAAATTGGAATGTGACAATATCATCATAAGACAATTTCACGACAAAAACTACAGTGTTTTACATTATTTCATCTGGTATTCTTATGTGTAAGTCAGAGGTTTTCAAGCTTTTTGAGTCCATGGCTCCCTTGACTAACTGCATTCTTTCTGTGGCACCCCTGTGTGGGGCTCAGGAGCCCAGTTATGTCACCCCTTGTCTGCAGAGCAGGCAGCCTCTAACCCATTTTCGAACACTTTCCCTTGTGGAGTATTTCCTCAGCCTCCTCTCCTTGAGAGTCCCCAGGGCAGCCGCTGCTGCCACTCCTGTTCTCTCAGTTGCCTTGCCTGCTTGCTTGCTTGCTTGCTTGCTTGCTTGCTTGCTTGCTCCGAGGCCACCTCAGCTTCTAGCAGCCAGCACCAGCTAGCCCCAGAAACACAATTTGCCTGTGACGCTTGTAGCCAGGGCTGCTTCAACAAACAGTTGTGGGAGCCTTTAGGATGCAGAGACACAAGAAGGCTTCAGAGGAGGGAGGGAAGGAAAGAGGGACAGAGACCGGTGTTGCCCGCGGCACCCTGACCATCATTCAGGGTACTCCAGGGTGACACTGCACACTGGTTGAAAACCACTGCCATAAGTGATAAATATAATTAAAACTGAAACTGAATTAAAGTAAGTTAATATTGTTATGAGTTTGGGGATGCCAGACTCCCCTAAATTTCTGGATCCTGGAAGTGCAAGAACTTAATCAAGCTTCCTGAACCTCTGGATCCAGCGAGGGTTAAAATATAAGCCAGGCCAATTTCTGGATGAGGTAATTCCCTGGGAGATGAGTCATTAAAACAAAGGAAGGCAATAGACCATTAAGAAAACCAAGGAGGAGGGGCTCTGTGCCAAATGGAAAATGGATGAGGCCCCTCCTCCAGCTCAGAGTTAGTTAGAAGACAGAGCCAGAGTCTTCAGGGTTGACTGCGATGTGACCTAGAGAAAGAAAAATTGCAGGCTGGGTAAAGGCAGCAAGCTGAAGAGAAGGTTAGAGCATGATGGTTAATTTCTGTTTCAATCCAAGGCTTCAGCTATAGGTGAAAAACAAGCCCCTGTTAGTGCTGTGAATGCCTCCATCGTAGGCTCATTTTGTATATATATGTAATTACAGTGGACATTCAGGTTGCAAACGTGATCCGTGTGGGAAGCACGTTTGCAACCCACAGCGCGGCGTGTGTGCATGCACAGGTTGTGATTCAATGCTTCTGTGCATGCACGACCGCCGAAACCCGGAAGTAACCCGTTCTGGTACTTCCGGGTTTCGGCGCATACGTAACCTGAAAAAACGCAACCTGAAGCGTCTGTAACCCGAGGTATGACTGTAAACTAAATATAATAAAGGCAGTCTGCTGTGCCTCATTTCAAAAAGAAAACATGAACCCTGAGTAAGCACCTGTAATCTGCACTACTCTGAGATTAGGGTGGCATGCAGTAGTATTAAGAATGGGATTTTTTAATTGCCTTCTGAAAAGATTTATCAGAATTTCTAGTGTTTATGCTATGGTCACAGGCAGAAGCCCACAATGTATAATGGCTGCATTTCTTTATTGCAGACATTGGGGCATACAGTTCAAACTGAATGAAAGAAAGTTAATACATTGTACTACGGGGAAGGATTATGGATAGTTTAGGAACCTGTAGCCCATCAGATGATGATGGACTACAGTCCCATCATCCTTGACCATTGCCCATGCTGGCTGGGGCATATGGGAGTCCAACAACATCTGCAGGACCACAGGTTTCCCATCCCTGGATTACAGGCAACTCCCCACTTACACGGGGGTTATGTTCTGGCGCCCTGAACACATAAGTGAAAATCACACAAGTGAGGAGCACCCTTTAAATACCCTCTCTGTTGCTCTCTTTCCAATCCAGATATAAAACATTGTACCAAAAATATCCACAACTGGAATTGAAGCTCTGGGGCTGGCTTGAGGCCGGAGGACTTGCAGAAAAGTAGCAGCTGCTGCTGCGCTACCATGTGCATCAGCTGTTAGAGGGGAAGGCTAAGTAAGCAGCCTAAACAAAGTCCCACTGTGCCTTCAGTCTCTTCTCTATCCTCTCTGAAGTCCTCTTCAGGCTCCGGGGATGGTATCCTCACAAGCCACAAGGACTGTCCAGATCTCTCCCTCCATTTCCTGGTATGAATAAAATTATTTAATTATTTCTCAGCACCACACATACATGTGGTCATGTGAGTTGATGGCATATATATATATATATATATATATATATATATATATATATATATCCCGCCCATCTGGTTGGGTTTCCCCAGCCTCTCGGGCCGCTTCCAACAAATACACAAGTGGAGAATCACCTGTATAGTGATCTGCAAGTGGAATGTAGCTGACTCGCGTAACATTTAACAAGTGGCACCAGACCATTCTTTGGCTCAAGTCTGACTATGCAAGCAAACTTGTTCTGGCTGTGTTGAAGTTGTAGTTGCTAATGCCAGCAACTGGCTGGAACAAAAGCAAAACAACAAAAAACAAAACAAGCCTTTGCATAGGAACACAGTGATGAACTAGTTTATCTAGTGGGATAAGAATAAAATCAAATGCTATCTGTAGACTTTTGGCCCCCTTAATAATATAGACACTGCATCATATAATTTTGAATTATTGCAGTGTGTTTGTATTGGTGGAAACAAAATAAAAAAATTCCTTCCAGTAGCACCTTAGAGACCAACTAATTTTGTTATTGGTATGAGCTTTCATGTGCATGCACACTTCTTCAGATACATGCACACAAAAGCTCATACCAATAACAAACTCTCAGGTGCTACTGGAAGGATTTTTTTTATCTTGTTTCGACTACGGCAGACCAACACGGCTACCTACCTGTAACTTTGTGTTGGTGGTTCACTGCATTCTCATTGCCTTGAGCAAAACTCTTCTAACTTCTTTTCCTGGACTATTCTTGGCAGACCCATGGTAGAAAAAGCTAATTAACTGTGGTGCATACCCCAGGTTTAAAAAATGCATCTGCACCAACATGAGCTTCTGAAGACATACATGGCGGATGTGTTGGTCATGCTATAAACACAGAAAGGAAAACCTTTCAGGGATTTCTCTTGCTCAGGTTTTAGAACTGGTCTCATAATTGTACTCAGTTATATACTTGCAGGCAGAGGAACAAGAATCATTACTGTCCTTTAAAATTAACCTCACAACAGTGTAGATTAAAAAAAACACACCAATGATTGGCTGACAGGATTATGATATCATGGTTTACCTTTCCAGTTATTACTGATAAATCCGTATCCTTTTTCAATGGTATTTCGCTCTAGTTTCTGCTTGTGTACCACTATCCACTGACTATTCAGAAGAGGAAATGCCATTTAATCAGTCTCAATAATGACTTCAAACTGGGGAAGAAAGGAAAGGTACACTTTACCATATGTGGTGGGATTACACAATTATTTAAAAATTTTGGGAAATGATATACAATGAATTGAAAAAATGTTTAAAATAGCATTTGTTTAAAAACCAGAAGCTTTTTTGTTGGATATTTTAGGACAAGAGCTGCCGAAAGAAAAACAGACATTATTTATGTATGCTACAACAGCAGCAAGAATTTTAATAGCACAAAATTGGAAGATTGGAGAAGTACCATTCTAAGGACAATGGCAAGAAAAGTTGATGAATTATGCAGAGTTAGCAAAATTAACGGACAAGCTGCGTGAAAAGGACAATAGTGACTTTGAAAAAGAATGGGAACCTTTTATAACATATTTGCAGAAACAAAAAAAACATGAAGTCACTGGCAGGATTTAAATAAACATTTACAGCTTTATTTAAAGAGAACAAGAAGTATAACAATGTGACAACATAGTATTAAATACAAACAGCAGATTGTACTATTTGATGTAACAAACCAGAAATGGAAGCTGAGGGAAGTCAACAGGGAGGGGGGAAATCGGAAAATGAATGCTTAGTAATGATGATGGATATTTGTTGTAAGAAAGAATATCGATAAAAATTATTCAAAAAACAAGAACAAACTGTATGGTTTAGTAATACTATCATTCGTGACAACCATCATTTTGTGAGAGTGAGTGAGGACTTATAATAAATAATAAATTACCTTCATTTTATGAACCAGGGCCAAAATAGATGTAGCTTGGTGTTGCATACCTAATTTTTGTTAAACAAATAGCTGCTTTTGTGGTGTGTGGGGTGGCTCTAATTGTTGTGTCTCTGCCACTGTGCTTTTAGCTTATGTGTCTAACACAAGGGCTTGTGAGGATTGCAAGGGGAAGGGAAAATATAAAACTATAGAATATTTACCCCAAAAAAGTCCAGAGGATTTAAACATTGCTCACCATTGGGCTATTTGCTGTGCATAGCGACATTCCCAAAGCTTAACTGAGACTGTAGAGCTTTTATTGGTAATTAGCTAGTTGTGGCTTTAGGGCTTTGACAAAAGTGATTGTTTCTCATTGGGGGCATTAATTATGAATTACAAACCTGTAAAGGGCTATCGTCAAGAATGTGCACGTCTGCAGATATGACTGTGTTGCTGTTCAGCTCGGGGCTAAAACCACATTGCTCTCATTGTTGTTATACTGAAGTGTATGGAAAACATGTTTTTAACCTCAGTTGTGGTCTAGGAAACTATAGAGAAACAAGTTATCCAGTTGCTGTATAAGCACTTTGACTTTGTGCGCTGTTTTCAGAACAGGAACTGATAGAATTGATGCAGGGTGAAGACTTAAAAATAGTTTGGAGACCATGGTTTTTAACCACTCACCAGCTTCATAGATAAGTACTTCCACTAAATGTTTACTATTTCACACTTACCCATTTGCCTGTTTGACACAAGGTGACTTGCAGTGTCTCTGCCAAGATATATGCCTTGGAGGAATTTGCTCACCTTGGTCAAGTGGATGACTAATGGCAAGGGTAAATTCTGCTTTCAGATACAGTGGTACCTTGGTTTACGAACTTAATCCATTCCAGAAGTCTGTTCTTAAACCAAAACAATTCTTAAACCGAGGTGCACTTTCCCTAATGAGGCCTCCTGCTGCTGGTGCCCTTCCACAGTTCAGATTCCGTGCTTAGACTGAGGTAAAACCAAGACTCAAACCAAGATTTTGTCATATGAGCAGATTGTTTGAAAATGGCTTCCATGTCACAAGTTGTTTTACTTAGTCAGAGCCATCCACAAAAAATGTAAAAAATAAAATTTATTTTAAAACTTACTTTAAAAATTACTTTTAAAATGGTGTCCATAGTTAGTGTCCACTAAATGTAAAAAATATACCTTGCAAATAAAACAGGACTGTCTGATAAAAGCTGGAAATATAGCTAATATGTTTAAACTGATAAATCATTTCTTTGTGCATTTGGAAAACAGCCAGGGCACTGTATTCTCTTTCAAAGGAACTACATTATCTCCCTTTTCACATTATATGGAAGCCCTTCATCAGTTTATGGAGCTTAATATATTCACCAGCAGAATAGGAGCAAAAGAAATTCTTCTTTGCTTACACTTTGTTTGTCACGACAAAATGTTTTGCCAAATAGAACTGAATTCTGGTCTTTTGAAACGCAAAGCGAAAATCTGACATATCTATGCTTTGAAAAGTACTGAGAACAATCATTATGATCTTTTAAGTAAATAGACTCTCCTGGGACATTCATTATCACTGGAAACTGAATTGGAGAGTCCAGGGAGCTCTTCCTCCAAACACAGGAGAGATGTTCTGCCATTTCCCAATCAAGAAGTATGGTGTGGGTGAGTTGGTTCAGGCACTGAGGGTCTTCTGTGCAGGTGTAAGGATTTGACCTGTGCCATAAACTTGGATTGGAGGACTCCTTCATTGGAAGTCTTTAAGCAGAGGTTGGATGGCCATTTTTAAGGGATTCTTTAGTTGCGATTTTTGCATTGCAGGGGGTTGGACTAGGTGACCCTTGGGGTTCTTTCCAGCTCTGCAGTTCTATGATTCTATGATTCTATCAGTCAGCAAAGGCATGTACAGCATCATGGGAAGCAGGATCTCCTGGGTCTGTTCTGTCATCATGAAAGTCTTGCATTAGTCCATTCATACTCCTGTTCTCACAGCTTTCTCTCAGGCAATTTCTTATTATTCTCTCTCTTTTACTCATCTTGAAGTCTAAATCTTAAATGCTTAATATAGGCGATTCTGATGTAACCATTGTTCTCACACCTATACTAAGTAGCAGTATGACTAGTATAGGATGTTCACATTACTTTCCTTATTTGTTGGTTTTTGGGCTTTGTTGGCACTCCTGATCAAGATTCATCTCCCCACATTCTTGATCCTATACTTCCAGAAGACCATTTTGTCTAGTTCTTAATCCATGTTGGGTTATTCAAATTCATAAATATTGATGTCAGTTTTGATATGATTTTTAAATTGGATTTTATTGATTATATTTTTACTACTCTGATATTTCTCACAGAAGTGCTGCAGAAGCCAGGCCAGGACACTTGCAAGCCCTAGCACCTGTTCCTGGTGCCATTCTTGGGTGCCAGGAATTTGCAAGCCTGCCTGAAAGCTGTTTGAAGCCTAGGGAGGAGCTGGGCAGGGAATGGAGTTATGGTCAGCCAATGCTGTTGGACTATTTAAACAGCCTGATGTGGTAGCCCAAGGGGCATGGACCATCTCAGAAGGAAAGAAGAGGGCAAGGACACCCTAGGAAGAGTAGGAAACACGGCAGTAGCAAGGGGAAAATGCTTGGCCTACGTTGGAGACTCCAAGGGGCTGGGCAAGGGTAATAGGATGAAGGGGAAGGGCTCCTTCCCCCAATCTGGGGAGCTTTGGTATATGTGGTCCAAATTCTGGGGAAGAGAGTGGGGGTTGGGAAACCTGCAAGAACACTTTTCCCACCCCAAGAAGAGGATGGGATGGTATCTGAGGCAAGGAGCCCCAAGGACTGTGATAGTAGCACCTCACAGAGATGATAAAATCATAGAATTGTGGAGTTGGAAGGGGCAATGCAGGAATCGTTTGGCCAATGTGGGGCTCGAACCCATGACCCTGAGTCTCACACTCTACTGACAGAGCTATGTATAAGTTGTAGCTGATATAGAAGGAGCTCAAGCTCACACACAGTGAAACTGCTATCAGAGGGACCAATGAATTATAACACAAGTGCCCTTAGGACAAAAAGTTCCTTCCAGCTTGAGCCTTTCCCCTCAAGACTTGTTTTCTTCAAGGCTTCCCCAGGTCACCAGGAAGTTCCCTGGAGTGACCTTGGAGCCAATTACTGCCTCTCAGCCTAACTTCACGTAGTTTTTAGAACAAACTGGAAAGGGGGAAAATCATGAATGCTACTTTGAGCTTCTTGGAGGAAAGGTGTGATATATATATATATAGTAATCTCTGTGACATAACTAGGAGGAGCCAATAAAGATTTACCTTATCTTTGGCTATTCGTTGAGAACCAACAGCAAAATCAAGTGTACTACTAACTTTAATTTAATGTCCCTTGGGAGCTACTTTATAATGCTAATTTTATGCTTGGTAAATACCGTGTTGCCTGGGTAACCTGTCACTGTACAAATATTCATTACTACATTACTGGTTAATAAGTCTCTAGAGTATGCAAAAATAGCATATTTCTTTAATCTTAAGTCATTCAGCAGCAGAAGGAACATTATTGATTTTATTATTTGTATTACTTTGAAAGTGCTTTGAGGCGCATTGTTTTTATTTCAGTCTTTGTAACAGCCACTTTGAGAAGTTATAATTTTACAGATGTGGAACTGAGGCCAAGAGAAACTTGCTTATTTTAAGCATACCTTAAATGTGATTAAGTCCAGTGCTTAATCTGCTTAATCACAGAAGGTAGGGGTTTAACTTTGGCAAGTAAGGGGATTGCATTTACTTGATAAACAGACACAGAATGCAAGTAGCATGTACTAGTCAGTTCATTGTGGAATGATCTATATTGGGTGGAGTAATGCTGTACTGTGCAAACTTGTAGTAACATAAAATTATGCAACTAGATGCTATTGGTAGAAGAGTTTTAAAGAACTTCAATTTAAGCTGAGACATTACTGAGAGTTGCTTCTTCTACATGCTACCCATTCCTCTTAATTTGTTCTTTCTTATGTCAACTTCTCTTTTTTTCTTTCTGAACTTCTTATTTTTTTTTATTTTTTCAGGAAAGCAATGGTTCGTATGCCAGACAGCACACATAATAATACAGTATAGAAGTTTTCATATTCTATTTTATGTTAGTGTATCCCCCCCAGAAACAGCTCTTGGAATCCGGTGGTTTGACACCCCTGCTCTTGGAATCTGGTGGTTTGACACCCCTGGTTGACATATGTTGAAAATGGATATTAGAAATTAGGAAATTCATCCTTTTTCACTTAAGCTCATGCTGGCAGAACCTGGTCCTATGTCAGCTTTCCATGCCACTTCTGGTACCTTTAAGTAATATTGCATGAGTCAGCCAGATTTGCTGCTGGATACAATTCTTTTAGCTGTATGGCTACTCACTTTGTGAGTAGGAGTTTAGCTTGTTGGGTTTCTGTTATGGTTAAGATTGGATACTGTGCTTGATGTATCTGAAGCAAATTTGGATCAGTATTCTGAACTTGTGCAGAAAGTTATTTACATGGTAACTGTGGCTCCTTTGAACAGATGCTAAAGTTGGTATATTCCCTGTGTCTCACATAACAGAAATTGAGCATATTTTTGTGCCTTGCAGAAAACAGGGTGATCCAGTAGTTTCATCTAGATGATCAGAACTTAGCTTAATAAACTGAGATATGAATGCATTTCACACAGCAGCATGGGTCTGCCTTAGTCCTCCCTTCATACAAGCTGAAATTAACAATAGCTTCTTGTTATGTCTGAATCGGGCACTATGGATAATGACTTCTAAACAAGATAGGGTGGGGAAGTCAGTGACTTCATATTCTGCCTTGTTTGGATGCAACAGTAAGCTATGGTTGACTGCAGCTTTCTGGTCTGTTTTGTGGACCCAGGCACAGTGAAGCTGTGGGAGGGGGTTCAAGCAGCAAACAAAGACAGTGAGACAGGTGGTTGCAATTAGGCCACATCTTTATTGGTTACGGATGAATAGGTTTGGTGTAGGCATTGGGCAAGTATCCATTGATCAGCTAGCCCATCCGCTGGTTGATATGCTGTTGTTTGAAAGAAAAGGGTTGACTGATGTTGAGGACCTTCATGGAATGATTTTTTTCTAGGTGAACCTTGTTCAGCCGCTGGTAGTTGGTGCTGGGGCCTATTAGCCCACAACTGGGTTTCCAGACAGCAAACGCTGCCCTCCAAGATTCCTTAAAGGGAACACTACTAAGGATCCAACCCAATGCCTCTTCCACCCTAAAAGTTGTGACAATTGCTATGAGGTAGGCAAAACCCCACATATTTAGCCAATCTGTCTGTTGGCAAAGTTCCTAACCAATCCTGAAACCAGCAAAAGTGGCAAAGCTGCCACACCGTCCTGCTTCAGATGAGTTATTGGTATCATACAGAAAAAGATGGTGAAGACTAAAATCTGTTTTGCCACACATATTTTATACAGTGTAACCTCGGTTGTCGAACATCATCCATTCTGGAAGACTGTTTGACTTCTGAAACGTTCAACAGCTGAGATGTAATGGGCAGCTGGCTATTTCAGTGGAGAAAATGAAGAAACATGCCTCGGAAGCTGTTTGACTTCTGAGGAGCATTCGAAAATGTAAGCATTTACTTCTGGGTTTTTGGCGTTTGGGTCTCGAATCGTTTGGCTTCTGAGACGCATGAAAACTGTGGTTCCACTGTGTTCCCTGGAATGGACATGGTTGGGTTATATCCCAGGTTCACTCTGAAGCCCCACTCCTTGAGAGCCTAGTGTGGTTGCTGATTGTCTCCAAGGTTCTTGTGAGAATTTCTAGCCTCCTGTTCATCTCCCCTACTGCACCAGATGTCGGAAATGGCAACTGTACCTCTCCATGCTGCCAAACCACAAAGATCACTTCCGGAGAGATGGGTAATGGTAATTCCTACTCATGAGAAGCATCTGCATGCAGGTGCATGGAACTAATTTATATCTCATCTTATTAAGATGAGATTTGATCAAATGTAGCCTGCATTAGTATGATAGAAGACACTGAAAAGACTAGTTTTTTATTCCCTGTTTTTAATAGCACATAACTTATGCTATAAACTCTGTGAAAGAAAATTTCTATTTCTCTAATTTTACAAAGAAATGGTATTTCTCTCTAGCAGAGATGGAGAACCTGCATCCCTCCAGATGATGCTTGAATCCAACTTCCATCAGCCCCAACCACCATGGAAGTTTTACTTCAGCAACGTTGGGAGAACCACAAGTTCTCTGCTCCTCCTCTGTAAGAAAGGATGGGAGGCTACCGTTTTGTGTTCCATAGTGAACCAAGTTGCAAGATATTTACTCGTAATAGCGCATTTTGTTGTTGTTTAGTTGTTTAGTCATGTCCGACTCTTCGTGACCCCATGGACCAGAGCACGCCAGGCACTCCTGTCTTCCACTGCTTCCCGCAGTTTGGTCAAACTCATGCTGGTAGCTTCGAGAACACTATCCAACCATCTCGTCATCTGTCGTCCCCTTCTCCTTGTGCCCTCCATCTTTCCCAACATCAGGGTCTTTTCCAGGGAGTCTTCTCTTCTCATGAGGTGGCCAAAGTACTGGAGTCTCAGCTTCAGGATCTGTCCTTCCAGTGAGCACTCAGGGCTGATTTCCTTCAGAATGGATAGGTTGGATCTTCTTGCAGTCCATGGGACTCTCAAGAGTCTCCTCCAGCACCATAATTCAAAAGCATCAATTCTTCGGCGATCAGCCTTCTTTATGGTCCAGCTCTCACTTCCATAGTGCATTAGTGCATTAGTTGCCTCATTTGAAAGATTTCGTAATAATGCTTCAGATTCCACACTCCCAGGCCACCTAGTTTAGTATTTTGTTATAATATAGGTATCTGTTAATGCTTGCCACTTTTTGTTATTTATTTTTATTGTAGGTTTGCAATAAGAAGTTAAATATTGGAAGGATTTTTAATTTTAATGGCTGAAGAATCCTAGCAGCTTGGTCTAAAGCAAAGTCTGATGGCATAGTATGCCCCAAATTAATTTCCCCTAGGACTTTATCTGAATATATCAGCATAATAACTGGCCCTTTAGTGTGATGACACATATTATAGTCCTTAATTTAGTCAAGGTCTAAATTAATTTGTCCCCTTCAAATGTATTCATTTCAATGATGTATTAATAGCATGCAAATCTCTCAGCACCTTCCTTTATGAGAGAGCTGATTTTCTTTAGAGAATTTCCTCTTTCTCATAACAAACTTGCTCTTTTCATTTAAATGTATATTTCATGTATGCAAGTGAGTGGATACTAGACTGCATATGATTTGTAGTTCCATGGTTCTGCTTCTCAGGAATCACCTGTATTTTCCTCTGTGTGTGTGTGTGTGTGTGTGTGTGTGTGTGTGTGTGCGTGTGTGTGTGTCTGTGTGTGTGCTGCTTCTGCTAGTGAGTATACAGAGGCCAAGAGAGGGTGCTAAGCACTGTCTTCTCACTGTTTATCTGTTCATTCTCTTACTGTTTATTTTACTTAAACTCATACACGTGGCCCTCAGGGTGTGTTGAAATGCTGTGAGAAGGTAAATGCATATATTCCGTACTGTGTGTTCTTTGGAGAGTGGAAACTGATTTCTAATCTATAGCACATGTACCCTGTTGTTAAATACAAATTTGTGATGAATTGGGATTATCTTCTGGTTTTAAACTATTTGAAAGTCTTCAATTTACAAAATGTAAATGGAGATTGTTTTTCGTTGACCACATCCATGTGTAGCTTAAAATCTACACAAAGCAATTGTGGGACATGTGATACAAAAATTGAAATATGCTCTAGTTCCCAAAGCATAAAGCTAAGCAAAGCACTAAGGATTACATCCTAGTGCCATTGCAGTCTTCTGTATCAGGATGAATTATTCACATTGCCACTGTGAGAGAAATGTGACCCTTCAGGAACTGTCCAAAGCTTTGTGTTTGAGAGGGGAAATCTTTCATGTAAAATCTACCAGAGCAAAACTTGAAGGGAGTGAACAAAATTAGCATAGCAAGAGTGGCATAGAGAATGCTGCTGCTTTGTAAGCAGATTAACAGCTTCTGTTCCAAAGTGTACTTTAGAAAAGATAAATTCTGGAGTTTAAATGGAGAAAATCTGTTTGTGAGGATTGTGCCTATGGTATTACAAACCTAATCTGTTTCTTCCTCTACAAATTCAAAAGCAGTTTTGCATTTTATTTTTAAAATCTGCTGTGCAAAAAATTAGCATATATATGACTAGTCATGCAATCTAAGCCAGCGGGTTGGATCATAGTGCAGATGCAGTGCAATTTTCTTTTAAAGTAAGTGATGACTATGTAGGAGTTAATTTGCAGAACATAATGCCTAAGGTATAAGCCATTTGGATAATATAAACTGGAGTATATAATGGATGTCTTATGCACCTTACACTTTCAGGTCAACAATAAGCACTCTCTCTTTCCCAAGTAACTGTATATGCCCTGAAACTGTATATATACATATATACAGCTACATAGGGTTTTTCTTCTAGGGCCATATCTTTACTTTGTTGAAAAGCAAAACATAACAGGGGAAAAAACTGGTTCTCTTTCATTGAGGAGAAATTGTCATGATTGGGTTTCCATTGTTCTTTAAGGTTCAGGATGATGATTTTTACCGAGTGGTGAACTGTATCTTCAATACCTGACAGAATTATTGGTACTTTTGAAAATCAATTGCATGTTGGTTAAAAGTTATTACAGTAGAATCCTCTTGAGCCTCTCTGCCTTTGTTTGTAATGTCAATTTAACCCTTGAAGTAAGTGCCGAAAGTTTAGACTGATGGAAGGGAGAGCTAGCTGGTCATTGGCTATCACTCAATTTGTGCAGAATTGAACTAAATTGAACTAAAAAATTATTCTGGGCAAATTTCAAACAAAAGAATGACAACTTATCCAGTGTTCTGCTGTTTTTCTTTTAGTCCACCAGTCTTCAACTGGTGGGTTGGGCTCCACTATTGGGTCGCAGCCTGATCCAAGGTGGGTTGCAACAGGAGCACTTCTTGCAAATATATGGCAAAAGATTAAGGAATGGGCATGGTTAAAAGTGGGTCCTGTGTCTGAAAAGGTTGCGGGTGCCTGTTTTAGATCAATGATGAAGCAGAATATGAAGTTTTGCCTGACCATATTGCCCCCTCTCTGGTATTTTTCTACATCCTTCTCCAAGTAACTGTAGCTCTTTGGAAAAAGCAATAAGACCATCACTACACTGTATCAGCTATTTTTAAAAAACAATTTGTATTGGTTTTTAAACAAATACAAACACAATAACCACAAGCACTTATCCTGCAGTACAGCAAATGATGTTTGTTTTATCCATTGTCCACTGTATTAGTTATGTAGACTTTCCCTACATGCAAAAACAGGCTCTGGCACATGGAGCAGGTCAGACCAATAGTGGCTGCTACGGTTAAGAAGGCGGTTACTGCATGTGGTGTAGAGGGAAATGAGGGGTAGATGGGGCTTGTCAAACTGGGAAGGTAGCCCATCTCAGCGAAGGAACACTCTGATCCTAAACCTCTGCTGCCTTATGGCTATACTCATTCATGAGAAAGACTTTGGGAGAAAATGCAAGCAAAAATCCATACCTGCTGCCTTGCGGGACATCTTCGTGAGAAGAAAAGGCCAAGGAGTAAACCTTACACAAATCTGGAGTGGAGTCCCTAAGATGGTTGGGTGGTGTCTTGCATGCCCTCTTCTAGAAAACCCCTGCAGCCAAACTGCTGCCAAATGTATTGCTCTGCTTTCCTTTGGGCCACATCACTGAGGCTGAGAAGGGGGTCTTGTCATCTGGGCAGCCCAGGGCCTTTACACACACTGCCTAAGCTAGCACACCAAAGAGGTCACTTCGGTGCTGCCAATGCAGCAAAAACAAATTTGAAGGCAGCAGTTATGAGTTACTGGTCTCTGCAGCCACAGCAGGTGCTGTGATTCTCTAGCGGTTTGACTTTATCCCAGGAGGTGCACTCCATTGTCTCTTGAGACGGACGGTGCCAGCAACTCTTTGATTGCAGTTAGTTATAAATAAAGCTCCACAGTGTCTATGTGAACACTTCCATAATAGCCGCTGTTCATTAGTGTGTTACTTGCTCTCCATCTTGTAGTCCAGTATGTTGTAATAAGAATTGTTTGCTACTAGCTACATCAACTTTGATAATAATTCCTCTTGATGTGATCCTGTTCCTGGTCTCCTCTCCACCCCCTCCCCCAGACTTGAGAAATCAGGATCCTGAAGATATGTTCAACATTAAAGCTAGAAGAGTGTGCTTGAGGGAAGAAAGCTTGCATGCTGATTGTGCTCCCTAAATTTTCTCCCTGAGCAATAATTATGGTAGAAGGCCTGCTGGCTGATAGCTCTCAGAACAAAAAAAGTCTGATTGCTTTGCTCCAGCTTTTTGGACTAATTCTCTGCCAATTCTAGGCTGTGTTAGTGTCCTTGAAAATGATGGGTCAGCGGCTGCTTGTTTGAATTATAAATTCTAATCACTATAGGTCAATTATGTATATAGTGAGTTTTTTCTTTTTTCTTTTCTTTGGTCCATTTCATAAAAGCATGATGGCACTTGACCGACTACCAACTTTCACACATTTATGGAATAAAAGTCAGGGACAGCTGAAATAGCAATTTGGAGAGAAATGTTTGTGCAAACACTTCACTGTGAAATATTTTACTTATTTGAGTGGATGATTGAGGATGATATAAATAAGCACTAACAATTTATTGCAGGGGGGAGAATGGTTTTGGACAGACAGTGGTCAATATTGTATCTGTCATTTTTTATAAAACTGGGAAGAGTTCAAAACAACACCAATAACACCACACATGTTATTATATAAAGGCATTGTGTGAAGTGAGCTGTCTGAGTAAAGGCCTATGTGGTAAGAGCAGCACTGCCCTTTTGATTGGACACTGTCACATGCTCCAAATCTAATCTGCCTGTGGGGCATAAGAGGAAAACTTTCCTGCCTTGGAGCACCAGCACCAGGAGAGATGAGGATGGGATTGCTATGGAATTGCCATCTGTAAGAAATCCATCTCCCACCAGGAAACCAGTTCATTCGACTGTTGGATTTGAGTGTTTGTCTTCTTCTTTGGTGATCACTCATAGCCAAGTAAGATTGTCTTCCATAAACACGGTTTTAACAATGAGTCCGTAAGTGACTGTGGAGGCCAATTCTGGATCCACACGTCCTTCTACAGTGGGGACATTGGTTTGCGGGTGGGAGTTGATCATGGTGTGGATTTGCCAAGCGTGCCTTCCTCTTAGCATGTTTTCCCCTTGCATCCTGTGTTCGAGTGTCTTCAAAGCCCATGACACCTTTGGTAAAGGCTGTTCTTCAATTGGAGTGCTTGCAGGCAAGTGTTTCCCAGTTGTTAGTGTTTATACTACATTTTAAAAGATTTGCCTTGAGACAGTCTTTAAACCTCTTTTGTTGACCACCAGCATTACGCTTTCCATTTTTAAGTTCGGAATAGAGTAGTTGCTTTGGAAGACGATAATCGGGCATCCGCACAACATGACTAGTCCAACGAAGTTGATGTTGAAGAATCATTGCTTCAACACTGGTGATCTTTGCTTCTTCCAGTACACCAGTATTAGTTCGCCTGTCTTCCCAAGTGATGTGTAAAATTTTTCTTAGACACCATTGATGGAATCTTTCAAAGAGTTGGAGATGGTGTTTATAAATTGTCCATATTTCACAAGCATACAGTAAGGTTGGTAGTACAATAGCTTTGTAAACAAGCATTTTGGTTTCCCTGTGAATATCCTGGTCCTCAAACACTCTGCACTTCAATTAGGAGAAAGCCGCACTCACAGAACTCAGATGATGCTGGATTTTGGCATCAATGTCAACTGTTGGATTTGAGTGTTTGTACCTTGTGCTGGACCACAGCAACAGATTAGAGTTTATGTTTGTGTACTGAGCACCCTGTTATCCATCATCATGGCTGAACTGGTGATTACAGTGGTGATGTTGGAAAACCCCAGGATGTTCCTCCTGAGAAATTACAGTATTCATGCTGGGTCCACCTTGAGGCTATCTCAATATATCATTTCCCCACTGCATTTTGCAAGACTCTGGGTCTGGTGTTTTTGACTGGAGGGAGGTTGGTGGTCTGGAAATAGGGGATTTCTAGTAACCCTGTTGCATAGTCTACTTTTTGGTGAGGTTTAGATTGACAGCAGTTGTTTCCCTCTGCAAAGGTGATGGATCTCTTTTAGTTGTTTTCCCCTTGAATTCCTGAATGCTTTTGAGGATTTTCTGCCTGGCATGTGTTCTTCCCAAAACTCTGGTTTCACTTTGAAATACTAAGATTAAAAGAGTTATCAATACAGTTGCCCTCTTGCATTATAGAGCTTTTCTGGCTCCTTAGTTTACCCCAGGAGATAGCAGATTTAAATAAAAAATGGTAAATAGCAGATTATACTTTACATAAAAACTGACTGGAATAAGAAACTTTTGGTAACTGTATAAAGATAGGAAAAGATGGAGTCTGATGGCTCTCTACTGGGAAGCATTTCTACAATCTCTGTGCCACCACTGAAAAGGTCTTCTCTTGTGCCAAATCTGCCTGATCTCTTACAGATGAGAAAGAGGGTGGGAAATCAGAGGCTGGTTCATATGGGGGAGCAGCTGGTTTCTGAGATAACTTGGTCCTAAACTGTTTAAGGCTTTAAAGGTTAACATTGGCACTTTAAAATTGGTCGTAGAAAGAAATGGGAAACCACTGAGAATGGAATAAAGAGTCTTTGTAGCAAGGCATCTTGCAAAAGGTGTTTGGAGCTCATTCTGCTTGGGAAGGCTGATGTACTTGAGCTGTGAATAGTAGATTCTGAGGATTAGTAGGTGGATTTACTCACATTGCTCAACCCAATCGTTTCTAATCTTATTACAGTTCTCAGATTATTTAAAACAAGTAATGATTCAATTGGGGATATAACTTTTACAGATCATTTGTGGGCTCAGGTTGGCACTCTCTAGTTGAGATGCTTAGTGTCAATCCACTAATTGATGTGAATTGTACTTTTAACAATCACATACATATATGATATTTAGTAAATTTCAATTACTGACTACTGTATAAGGAATAATAGAAATACCACTTCAGTATTGGATTCTTTTGACTATGTTAAATTGATGCCAATAATTATTGCTTGTGACATGAATACTACATAATTGTACTGAGAAAAATTAGCAGGATAGAAGCTGTTTTGCATTGATAATTTACAAATAAACTTGACAGTAAATGTTAGGGAAGTGCCTCTATCCAATGGACCAATTATCTCAATTTAAATTTTTATCTTGCCAGTGAAATAACATTTTTGATATGGGGGTTGCAGAAGTTCTTTTTCATGTAAGTTAAGTCAGGCAGTCACACTGACATTTGGAGCCCTGTAAAACATAGCCAGCCACGTTCCTTCAGGCACAATTGTATGCACACAATTTTATTTATTTAATGGACAGTTCAAAGTTTCTCCTCATAAACTGTGACATGATAAAATCTTCTAGTTGTCAAAGTATCTAATTCCCCAGCACACTATGATTTGGTGTAGACTAGTTCTGTTCTAGTCAAGGGTTATATGCAAGTATTTTCCTTTATACGAGTTCTGATTTTCTGGAATTGTGCTTCACAGGTCTTGCTGGTTCTGCTTGCTAAAGCAATGCAGCCTTTGTCATGCATCTAGCATTGGTGCTGATATATTGGACTGGCTTGCAGGAAACACTAAGCCATGGTTCTGTTAATAAACCATAATTGCAGCTCAAGTTGTCCCATGGACAATCAAGTAAATGATAGCTTGTTATGTTACAGTTTCATTTTTCTCCTCACAGCTTCCTCCACACCTTTCCACCTGATATCCCAAATGCTTTCATGGCCAATAGCAGTGCCCTTACCATTACCCAGCTGTATGAATGGGGCAAGGAAACATCTTCAGAGCTCCTTGAAGCACTGTCAGCAACAGCAACAACATTCCACTGTTTCCTCACGTTTCCCATTAAAGGAATGTGTGGCATTCACCATCCAAGAAGCTCATTACAGTAATGCCTTTCCCCCACTACATTTTCGTAGGTTTCACCACAGAAAATCCAAGGCAGCAGTCTTCACCATCATTCCCCTCTTTGCCTCAGTGCAAAATTGTTTTTACTCATATGACTCAAACCTGCATTTCATAAATCCCTTTCTACATCTCCTTTTAATGGGTGGAGGTAATGTACAGAGAGGAAAAAAAGAAACAAGATAGAAACAACAATGCACAAGCATTCAATCCAGATGTATACACTTCCAGTGCTGAAACTACATCTTTACACTTTTTGTCTCAGGAGCCAAATCTTAATCTCCCTCAGCTCCATAGGCTAACTTTGACAGGTGGGCAGGATCATGCACATGTCAGATGGAACATACTGCCCACCTGTCAAAGTCTTCCCACGGGGGTGGGGAGGGGAGATACTGAATTAGCAGGATTGAACTCCTGTGTACCAGCTTCTGCATGGGTAATTCAGTCCTGCTTTCTGCATGTGAAAACTGACTGGTGCACCAAAACCAAACAGATTGAACTGAATGGTTGTACGTAGGGTTCAAGCCTGTTTTCTGTAGCCGTGTTTCTACCTATCCCATACCTGACTTGACTTAGGTGTGCTTGGGGAAAGCAGCCTGGCAGGTCATTCGAGAAAGCCAAATGAGCCAGGTTAGCCTGCAGGGCAGAAGTTCCCCACCCCTCCTTTACAGCCTTGTGTAGTTCTGTTGATGAGAGAAAAGGACATATCCTAAGACCAAGGTGAAATCAGATGAGTCTCTTTAACTCAGGGTTTTCCAAACCTAATTGATCCCTTGATGAGCTTATAAAGTTGTCACCAACCCAAATTCTTAGGAATATAAAATAAATAAAGTCAAGAAATATCAATATATAATCAACTTTTTCAAATCATCAATCACCATTACTGGGAATCATAAAATGTAAAAATGAGGAATATTGTTGTAGAATCATCTTATTAAAATGTATTGGGAGGGTGTTATTGCATTATTTTTGTTTTTCTTTTGATTATGTATTTTGTGTTTCTATATTGTGATTTTATCTTCTTATTTTATTTATTGATTTTATATACCACCCTATACCCGGAGGTCACATGAAAAGATCACAGTATATAAAATTAAAATAGAAGCAATAACCCAAATGATACCTCCCCAAAAGAGCCACATTTTAAAAGGGTATGGGTTGTTGATCAGGTCAACCAAAGGTCTGGTTAAAAAGGAACATTTTTGCCTGGCGCCTAAAGGTGTATAATGAAGGCGCCAGGCAAACTTCCACAGCATTCCACAGATGGGGAGCCACTGCAGAGAAGGCCCGTTCTTGTGTTGTCACTCTCTGGACCTCTTGAGGAGGTGACACATGAGGGAGAGCCTCAGAAGATGATCTCAGGGTCCGGGTAGGTTCATACAGAAAGAGGTGGTCCTTGGGGTATTGTGGTCCTGAGCTGTTTAATCTTGTGAACCACCCTGAGACCTGTGTGTATAGGCAATATAATAGTAGTAGTAATAATAGTAATAATAATAATAGTAGTAGTAATCCTTCAGAGGAAGTGTAACCCCATCAAGAGCAGGCAACCTCTCAGCCTCTGGTCTAGGGAACCACACACTAACAATGTCTCAGTCTTATCTGGATTGAGTTTCAGTTTGTTGGCTCTCATCCAGACCGTTATCGAGGCTGGCTATAAGTTGGACCCCAGGGTCTTGATTTTTGGCAAGCTTATGTAGCTCCTAAGGGCACTGTTAATGTTGTTTTAGGAAGCAATTTGAATCAAGTTCAAGTTGAGCAATATCTTCAATGTGCCTTATGAGGCAGAGTTAATTGCAATACTTCTTTTGCATAGTAGAATGAGTAAATGGATCTTTTGCATGTTAGCCAATGTACATTAACTCATGCTAATAGATGGCTGAGTTCTGTTTAATATGTACAATTATAGATACACACACACACACACACACACACACACACACACACATATATGCCTTTGTTTTTTATATAGAAAAAAATAGGTGGCTGGGATTATACATTCTTCAGTGATAAATGGTATTGTCATTTAGGAGGGCATCCCAGCCTCATATAACATCTAATTCAACAAAAGATTGGGTCACTTAAAAAAGGTTTGTACTTGGAAACCAAGTACTTGAGGTGTACAAGAAGGAAGATCTTCTTGTACTTTTGGCGTTGCCCTAAGGTCATAGCTTTTTGGCAAACGGTTCAGTGCTTCATTAACTATTTTGATCATGCTTTCAGATGGCAGTTTGTTTTGAGAGAAGCTAGCCACAAATGTCATGGTGAACCAAGGTTCCTTGTTTGTTACTCCTCGCCATATCTGTGGGATAATCAGCCTCATGTAACCAATGTGCTTAAGTTTAATTACCGTATTTTTCGCTCTATAACACGCACCAGACCATAACACGCACATAGTTTTAGAGGAGGAAAATCCGTAGGCATGCCACCCGTAGGCATTTCCTCCATAACACGCACAGACATTTCCCCTTACTTTCTAGGAGGAAAAAAGTGAGTGTTATGGTGCAAAAAATACGGTAATGCATGAAGAGGTTAATACCATAGAGTAAGCTGTCCTGCCAAGCTTAGCTCACCTTGGAAGGGACTAGATAATCAAGACTTTGTTTCCTCAGACTGCCTGAAAAGCTTGGCTTGTAATGATTTCTTAACTTAGGCATCCCCAAACTCATCCCACCAGATGTTTTGGGACTACAACTCCCATTATCCCTAGCTAACAGGACCAGTGGTCAGGGATGATGGGAATTGTAGTCACAAAACATCTGGACGGCCAAGTTCTTTACTTTGCTGCATATTTTGTGATTTTAAATCTCAGCTGGGGTTCTCTCACCAAAGAGTACTTGCTCCTACCCTGGATCTTGGCATCCAGGGAATTCTTCTTTATATACCTATATATTTTCCCCTTGCCACCAGCAATGCTTAGGGGAAGAGTATAGTGGAATTAAGTTGGAAGCATTCTGCCTTTTTATGGTAAGCCAGGTTTATGTGTCATCCAAACAGGGCCGATACCTTATATCTTGCTTATATTTCTAAGGGCCTTAAAAACATAGCTGCCTCTGATTCCATCAAGCCTACCTGCCCTAAAACAAAGCACATTACACTGTTTAATATGAGGGCATTCATTACTAGGGGTACAGGGTGTGTTGGAAATAACTGTGAAAGAAAAGAGGACTTAAAATAGACACTAGACTTCTGACAACACAACAACATTGTGTTGATTTGTTTCAGCACTGAGATTTGGACATGTATTTTGGTTTAGAATTGAAATTTCCTCATTGCCTCTTCTTACCCATTACCCCACCACTTTTCCTCTCATTATTTCTTAATTTCTCTTTGTGATTTGTTTTGTTTTAGATGTTTGCTTGCTCCTGATTTGCATGTGTATATATGTTTTGTTTCGTTTTTTGAGCCACCTTCCTTATGTAGCTGAAATATGATTTCTCCCCTTGTAACTTTTCCTTGCTCTTGTTTTGGTGAAAATTTCTAGGTTAGGATGGGTGTTTATATAGTAAACGATTTCTGTATTTTTGCTTTTGCTATTGTTAACACCCTTGATCAATAAAAATTCTTGAATAAAAAGTGTTAAGTAGGCTTCTTTGGCAGTTCATTAAAAACAGTTATGTAACTTGGAAATATTTTCCCTTGTTGCTTGGGTCACTTAAAATTAGACTAGGCAAAGCCTAGAACACGCTGCAGGGTATGAACAATCCTTTCCTGGCGAAGGTGATGGATGGTGTGTACTATGTGGCTTAGTATTTTCTCACTTTCTGCCTTGCCTGTGTGTGTGTGAGAGAGAGAGAGAGAGAGAGAGAGAGAGAGAGAGAGAGAGAAATATTTGTTCATCAAATTGAAACTGTTTGTAATTTCTCAATGAACCCCTTTGAATCCATTGAAACAGCTAAGAAAACAAAGTAACTATTAGGCAACTGACTATAATTTTGTGGCTGGCTCTTTGCATTTCTTCTTTTTTAAATTTTATTTAAAGTTTTTGTGACAGAAAAAGAAGTAACAACCACAATCATTCAAAATAATTCAAATTACAAACATAATCATTTTACTTTTATATCACATTATCAATAATTTTCCAAATACTCACCCCCCCCAACTTCCCCTCACCCATGTGAGATCTTATTGGCATTTGTATTATTGTTTCTTGTTGTGTTAGCAGTTATTTATACTTAATAGTCATATCCTTTATAATATCATATTGTAATGCAAGTCTTTCCTTTTACGTTTATGTTAAACGTAATTTCCATATCCATATTTTTTCATATACAGTATATCTCTACACACTCCCACTCTCAATTTTTTGCTTGCAGCAGCCTCTAATTGATACCGTTAATTTTTCTATCTCCTTAAATTCACAGATCTTAATTCTCCATTCTGATAATTTTCCTGTTTTCCAATTTTTAGCCACTAGTAATCTAGCCGCTGCTG
Organism: Podarcis gaigeae; assembly: GCF_964106915.1. Lineage (NCBI taxonomy): Eukaryota > Metazoa > Chordata > Lepidosauria > Squamata > Lacertidae > Podarcis > Podarcis gaigeae. The sequence continues at coordinate 56,806,821 of NC_139681.1, read as the reverse complement.
TCACATAGAGGAATATATTCTTTTTATCTTTGGGGATATCGTTGGTTATTATGCCTAACAGATATGCTTCTGGCTTTTTAAGAAGTGTGCTCTTACATATTCTTTTCAACTCTTCATGTATCTTGGTCCAAAATTGTTTAATCACCTTACGCCCCCACCACATATGGTGCATTGTTCCCACCTCCGCTTTTCATCTCCAACAAAGGTTTGAATATTTTTTTATAGATCTTTGCCAATTTTACTGGGGTGAGGTACCAACGATAACACATTTTCATTATATTTTCTCTTATCAAATAACAAGATGTGAAATTTATGTCAACACTCCATAATTTTCCCCACCTATCTAAATGTATTGTCTTGCCCAGATCTTGTGACCACTTTATTGTTGTTTCTTTTATTACTTCATCTTTCAATTCCCACTCAAGGAGTAGATTGTACATTTTCGATTTTTTTTTATTATTTGACTGCAATAGTTCGCTTTGCAATTTAGAAGTTTTCTGTTCAAAACCTGTTTTTTTATCTTCCTTAAACAAATGGACTATTTGATGATATTGTAGCCAACTATTACAGTAATCCTTAATCTCTTCATATGGTTTTAGTTTTACAACACCATGCTCTTTTATTAATAATTGTTGGTATGTTGGCCATTTCTTTTCCATATTTATTTTTTTTACCGCTAATACCTCTAGTGGAGACACCCACCAGGGTATCTTTGGTTCCAGTAGCCATCAATAATTTACCCATACTTTGTATAAGGGCTTTCTAATTATATGGTTCAAGAAATCCTTAATTACAGCCACCTTTGCATTTCATTGAATTTTTTGTGCAGTATTGTCTAACTGAGGCTTTTCATTATTATAGTTACTTAGAAAGAATGCAGTCAAAATTAAACAGCAGAGATTTAAACGAATTATGCCTTAATGTAGCACCCTATATGTAAGCAATAATAATAACAACAACAATAACAACAACAACAACAACAACAACAACAACAACAATAACAATAATATATTATTATTTATACCCCGCCCATCTGGCTGGGCTTCCCCAGCCACTCTGGGCGGCTTCCAAAACAATATTAAAATACTGTAATACATAAAACATTAAAAACTTCCCTAAACAGGGCTGCCTTCAGATGTCTTCTAAAAGTCTGGTAGTTGTTGCCATCTGGTGGGAGGGCCTTCCACAGGGAGCGAGCCACTACCCAAGTTCCCTGTAACTTGGCTTCTCGCAGTGAGGGAACCGCCAGAAGGCCCTCGGTGCTGGACCTCAGTGTCCGGGTAGAATGATGGGGGTGGAGACGCTCCTTCAGATGTACTGGGCCGAGGCCGTTTAGGGCTTTAAAGGTCAGCACCAACACTTTGAATTGCGCTCGGAAACGTACTGGGTGCCAATGTAGGTCTTTCAAGATGTAGGTCTTTCAAGGTCATATGTACAAATTGGAGGCCTGCCTGGTTTCTAGCACATAAATCTGATCTGATCTGACTTTTATTAAGTCCAGCAATTTTCAGATAATTCATTGTATCCTTTGGAATCATTTTTAAACAGTGATGTGGGCTAGGCATTAAGAGGTTGAATGCACATAATTTAATTATTGATGTTCATGAATACAATGACATTATTGATACCTGTAATGTTTGTTGGATTAGCTGCAAGATCCCATGCAATCCCTTACCTTAAATTTAAAAGTATATACAATAGGGAAAGGAGGAAGGAACAGAGCATGCAGAAAAAATAGTAACAAAACCCTGTACAAGAATGTTGGTCTAACTGTTCTTACATTAGGCAGAATTAACACAAAAAACTTACTCTCATTGGTCACCTCTGGGGTTGGCAGCTTCTGGCTGCCAGTTGCCAGTTGAATGGGATCAAGAGTACCAAAGAATGTCAGCAACAGTCCTATTTTAAGGGCTTTTGACGGGTGATTCTGTCTAGCCCACAGAATGAGTCCTTGCTGCCAGGAAAATGGCCAGGCATGACATAGAGCAGGGATGATTGCAGCAATGAGAGCACTGAACAAAAGAGAAAATAATTTTATTATACTACTGTGAATTGTATATTCAGCTTAAAACTATTTTCCAAACAGACATGCACATCATTAGGAACATTTTCTGGCTTGTTTGTTAACTGATGACAATTATAATTACATATTTAGACAGATGAGTCCCATTTCAGCATTTTCGCTGGGGGATTGATTCAAGTATTAATAATTCTGGTTCTAGAGCACTTTGTGCTCAGTGTTTAATTGCTTTAGAAAGAGAAACTCTGATGATTTCCCTAAAAGATCAGAAGAGATTATAAGTCACTGGTATGACAATGCAGACAATGATGATCGGCTGATTGTATGCCACCTGTGCCCATTTTTGGATAATGTAAATCTGGCTATGGTGATCCATGCCATAATTGTATGTCTAATCATGTCTAGATCATTGCATTGTGTTTTGTGTAGGTCTGCCTTTGCGTACTTGGAAACTTCAGTTGATCATAATGCAGTGGGCAGATACAGTAAACAAGGGTTGCATACAGGAAGCATATAGGAAGTGTAAGCTCCCTTATTGATAAAGCTACACAAGCTGCTTATTGGTTTCTGGGCACAATTCAACATGCTGGTGATGACCTTTAAATTCATACACGATTTACAACTGAGTTACCTGGAACACCAGCTTTCCACCTGTTGAAATCACCTTCAGAGGTCCTTCTGCGTGTCCCAACATACTCTGGAATATGCTTGATTGGGACTTTCCTGTGACTGGACTTAGGCCATGGAACTTCCTCCTGAAGCCCCTGAAGACCTCGTGCTGCCTTCCTTAAGCCAGGTAAGCAAGGTGCTGGGTTTTCAGTGGGCTCTGACATCCTAGTTAGGGCTTTCACAGCTTTGGGAAGGAGGTGGGAGGGCTCTAGGATTCGGCCAAAGCATCGTGCCTCCTTCCCAAACCCCAGTGCCTCAGTTAGCCAGCTTTGGGGAGGCAGCAGAGGGCTGGGGTGTGTGTTTGTCAAATTTTGCCCCCCTTTTCCTGCCCAGTACAACATCAGTGTGCGGACCATGGATTCTACATTGAAGTTCTCTTGTGGCCCACTTTGTATGAAATGTTGAACTGCCCTGAGCTAGATCTTAAACCCATGTAGCCTAGGACACCCTCACTGGGTGGCTGGTGCTGCTGTCTCTCTCAGCCTCAGCCCTGGTGAGTCTTTTATTTCAGTTCACTCACTCCTATATGTCACTTCTGGCTCTCCCAGGATTGTTAGCTGTTGCATTTTTGTTGCCAGTGGCATTGCAATGACCTCTTTGACTATACAACTTGCGTTGTATGTGCTTAAGCTTTATGTAGAATTGTCACAGACTGTACTTCTGCATTTTATGGCCATTTACAGCTCTTGGTTTTGAAAGAATGAAAACGTATTTATGCATACACACACCTTGCCAACTGATAGTCTGATGAAATGGACTCTAGTCCACAAACATTTGTGCCACAATAAACCTGTTAGTCTTTAAGGTGGCACAAAGCTAACAGAGCTGCCTCTCTGAAAGTCAAACCCCCTTCCCACTCCTCCAATACATTTCAATTCTCCAACATGGCTTTTGGTGCTATCTACAGCATTGATATAAGGGACGCGGGTGGCGCTGTGGGTAAAACCTCAGCGCCTAGGACTTGCCGATCGTATGGTTGGCGGTTCGAATCCCCGCGGCGGGGTGAGCTCCCGTCTTTCGGTCCCAGCTCCTGCCCACCTAGCTGTTCGAAAGCACACTTAACTGCAAGTTGATAAATAGGTACCGCTTTATAGCGGGAAGGTAAACGGTGTTTCCGTGTGCTGCGCTGGTGCTGGCTCGCCAGAGCAGCTTCGTCACGCTGGCCATGTGACCTGGAAGTGTCTCCGGACAGCGCTGGCCCCCGGCCTCTTAAGTGAGATGGGCACACAACCCTAGAGTCGGACACGACTGGCCCGTACGGGCAGGGGTACCTTTACCTTTTACAGCATTGATATAGACTGGAGAGATCTGATATGTACTTCTGTCATTTATCTCACATGAAAACATAAATGTGCTGCTTGTTTACAATCATAGCTTAGACCTTCAGTGTTGTCTGTACTAGGGTGGCGTTCCCATTTTATGTGGGCTGTATCCAATTAGGAAATACTATAAAACCAATTAAAGCAGGAAACCTTGATGATCAGACACATTAAGACATGTGGGGAAAGTTCATTCATCTCTTGGCAACCTGATGGCTTAGTAAAGATATGAGGATAGTTAGGGCCGACTAAAAAAAAATTTGTTGTGTGAACAAACCATCACATACTATTAACTAGCAAATATAGCATTTTCTCATGTAAATACTTCTTGTTCAGTCTTTGCTGGCTCTTTCTCACACTCAAGTTGCCGCCTGATGCTGTAGTCATTGAGTGGCATGCCTGTATGAACTAGTTCTTACTACATAAATATTGGAACATAGGAAGCTGCTACTGAGTCATACCATGGGTCCATATACCTTAACTTTGTCTACACTAACAGTTGGCTACTCTCCAAGATTTTACAGGAGACTTTCTCGGCTCCACCTGTAGATATCAAAGCTTGATTTGACTTTTATATGCAAAACAGGTATTCTACCACTGTGCTATGGCCTTTCTGCATATGATACTTCTGCTGTGATAGTGTGAGACATGTAATTTTATTCCTAAAAACTTCAGCCTCCATCCCTGCCTTTGTGCCAGCCCTAGTCGAGTTAAATAGCATTCAGAGTACTTACAGGAAATCTTACTATTGTGTTAGAGAATTACCTTCATAAGTTACTGATCACTTACTAAACTTTAGAAACACATTTTCACTATAAACCTAAACTTCCTTGTAACAAGCTTCTTTGCAGTAGGTATGTCAAAAGAAAACTGGTTAGCAACTTAACATTGTCCTTTTTTTCTTAATTCTGAAACATCTGCACATAACTACAAGAAGCTTTGAAAGGGGTCAAGAAGTCCATTCTGCTACATAGCAGTTTTCCTCACGGCAAACTTCTTGTCACTTACCTACAAGCATGCAGTATGCTATAATGATTTTGTACATAGGCATACCTAGTGAAACATTTCAAATGGAAGGTCAGCAATACTTGTTCATGGAGTCCATGGTGTAAAACAGGTAGAGCCTGACGCAAGCAGTGCTGCCTAAATTGCTCTGAATGGAACAAACTTGCAGGCAACTTTTTCCACCTGCAGCTTCATGTTGAAGCCATTAAGCCAAATGAACTTAAACTGCTGGAAAATTGCAACAGCAGTGGAAAAGAAAAAGGTCAGTGCGAATTTCAGGGGTTAACAGGTAAACTGCTTATTTGACACTTGGGTGCTTTTATTATAAATAGTTTTAAACTTCATATATTATCTAATATTGCTTTGTAACATATTCTACATGTGTTTCAGTTACACTATCTTTAAATGAGATGTTTCCATATGTTTCTGTTTGTGCAACTGAACTTTCTTGCCTCTGCTATGCTGCGCCTTGTATCTAGTGAAGAGCTGCTCAAACCTTTCACATTGGTGACACAAGTTTTAGACATGCACTGTGACATAGTAATTCAGTTTTACTAGCAAACTGGAGGTTTGTGTGGCTTCAGTGCTGATAAAAGTAAAATACTGAAAGGATTCTAGACTAAGTTTTGTAGTGTTGGCTCAGGAGATGTTGCAAATGGTGATGACACTAGGATGACAGTTAGCTTTTTGCATGACAATTAATTAATGGTTGAATATAATAGAAAGACCAAATGAATACAGTCATACCTCTAGTTGTGAACATGATCCGAGCAGGAAGCACGTTCGCAAACTACAGCGTTCGCAGCCTGAAGCGCTGTGTCTGTGCACACGTGTGATGTGATTTGGTCTTCTGCGCATGTGCATGACATCATTTTGCGCTTCTGTGCATGCACAAGTACCAAAACCAGGAAGTAACCCGTTCTGGTACTTCTGGGTTCGGCACGGTCCGCAACCCAAAAATGCACAACCTGCAGCATTCATAACACGAGGTATGACTGTTTTGGTGCATTTTTTGGCTTAATGCTGAAGATTTGTAGAATTGTTCTCGTTCCTGAAATGCAATATTGCTTGGGGCAGAAGGAGAGGCAGTGTGGTCACCAGTGGCAATCTATACAGTTTAGAGCTGTTTTTAAAAGCAGGTTAATAGTTGCATAGTAGAAATACTAAAGGATCATTTAGAATGGATAGTTGCATGCTTGCTCATTGGAAGAGTTCCTCCATAAGGAAAAGCTGCAGTGTTTCACCAGATACACTCTTGTCTATCATCCTTTGTTCAGAAAGAGAATTTAGATTATATATTTTTGTTTTGATAATTGATTTCCAAGTAATAATACATGAATATTATTTGCATCTCTGGAACAGTTACAGGTATAGCCAGTCTTTCTCCATAGGTAAGGCTTCCAACACTTCCAGATAGGGCTTCCAACAAATGAATGCAAAATCACTTATTCCCTCATAACAAGCACATTTCTGTAACTGTCTTACCAAGCCCAAGTATTTTTTTCCCCTTTCAGTATCTCTGAATTGTGGGAATCAAGTCAAGTAAGACTTTTTACCTACTTACAGTAAACATCTTCCTTAAATAAAGGATAACTTCCTTAAGCTCTGTTACCCACACCTATCCTCACTGTCATAGTATTTAAAAGAGGACTTTTCTTCTTCAAGTTTCCATGGATATAATGGTAATCGCTACCCTGTGGCATGAGAAATCTTAGAATTGTTGTCAGTGCTGGGCAGATGAGATGGGTAGAATCTAGACTACTAGCACTTTGGGACCCCTGACCGTTAGGTCCAGTCATGGATGACTCTGGGGTTGCGGCACTCATCTCACTTTACTGGCCAAGGGAGCCGGTGTACAGCTTCCAGGTCATGTGGCCAGCATGACTAAGCCGCTTCTGGCGAAAAACAGCAGTGCACAGAAACACCCTTTACCTTCTTGCCGGAGCGGTACCTATTTATTTACTTGCACTTTGATGTGCTTTCGAACTGCTAGGTTGGCAGGGGCAGGGACGGAGCAACGGGAGCACACACCGTTACGGAGATTCGAACTGCCAACCTTCTGATCGGCAAGCCCTAGGCTCTGTGGCTTAACCCACAGTGCCACCTGTGCCCCTTGGGGGAAGTACTACTTATACTAAAAATAAACTCTTTAAATTGAAGCTGATATGTAAAAGTTTTAAAAGCCTCTATCACACATGCACAAATCAGTGCTCCAGTGCCCCACCTTGGTTATACCATTTTGTACCACAAACTATTTTTTTGAATGCCTTTTTGAACTTTTGCTGTTCAAATTGCAAAAACTGCTACTCTGCAATGATGCAGGTCATCTAGATCAATTTTTTTTCATGTGATGTACAATTGGCATGTGATCCACACACTCATTTTTTTAGTATTATATTTACATTTAATCCTTTTAATCTTTGATCTTTCATAGGCATGTTTCCTGTTCACACCAATGGACAGTCCTTGATGGAATGTTTCCATGCTATGTTTTTGGGTCATTTCCCCCACCTTTCATCCCTTTTTTTTATTCTCATGTGAGATCTTTCTGCCTTTTGTACACACCTTAAAACAATCCACTTTCCCTCCTAGGATATAAACAAGAACAAAAGTTGTCAGCTCCTAGTTATTGTGCTTCACTATGGACAAAATGGAGCTTTGTGCTTTTGGTGGTGGTAGGGCAAACATCTATTGCCGTTTTATTGTTTTTAAGAAAAGAATTAGTACAAAGGTCTTCTGCAAGACTGATATTTAGCTATATTGAAATTCTGATGGTGGTCTTTTGCCATACCACTATATTTAATTCTGTTTAAGTCCCAATGTGTATACTACAGATAAGTGTGACAGCTAATTGTACAAGAAGCAGAAACCTCAGAAAGATTTTTTTCTAGCAAAATTTATTGATTCATTTAGTTAAAAATATTTATTGCATGCACTTAATCATAATAATCTTGGGGTGGGGTGCAATAAAACCTAGCATTCAAGTTGTTAATAATAATGGAGAGAACAGATAAAACCAACAAATAATGCCAATGTAAGAACTGTAGAACAGTCTCTGTTTCAAATTTAAGCTGAGCAGCTAATAACAACTCCCAAATGCTTGAGTAAGCAAGCATGTTTTTATTTGGTACCAAAATGAGAATGGTGGCTGTGCCAGCCCTACCTCAGAGGGGAGTGCATTCCATAAACTTGAATAATTCACCACAAAGAAGGGTCTCTCACATGTCCCACATGATAACTCACAGAGGTGAGATGCTGAGAAGGGTCTTCCCAGAAGAACTTAACATGAATATCCAGGAGATTGGGGTTTGCCCAATCAATAAAGGTGCACCACCGGTTCGTACAGGGATTTCCTATAATATTTAGATGATAGATAATCATTGTTGCCATACTTGAATGTCTACTTCATAGAATTGTAGAGTTGGAAGAGACACTGAGGATCGTCTTTTCCGACCTCCTGCAATGCAGGAATATGCTGCAACCTTGACATTATCAGCACCATGCTCTACAATTCGAAATACACACACACACACACACACGTCCAGTAGCACCTTAGAGACCAACTATGTTTGTTCTTGGTATAAGCTTTTGTGTGCATGCACACTTCTTCAGGTGCCACTGGACAATTTTTTAAATATTTTTAAATATATTTTATATATTTTGACTGCGTCAGACCAACACGGCTACCTACCTGAATCTTGAACTACCATTGTTTCTTCACTGTTCAGTTCTTGGATTCCTTATCAATTATCTGTTGAACTGAGGTCAAGATGGACTTGATCCTCCACAGAAACTTGATTATAAGACCCTTGAGAGTAAAACTTGTATATTGTAGCATTATTCCACTGTGGTGAGTTTATAAGCAACACACATTTTCCTTTTGAAAGCCTCATATTTAGATTAAGAATACTTTTGGGGGGCCCAAGAGCCATTCTCAGACAGTGTAGTCAGGCTTGCTTATCTACCCCACAAAGACTGCATGTCTAAAGGAAATGACAGAAATAGATACATTTGTTTCCAAAACACAACCTTTTGGTCTAGAGAAAAGATACCTGTCTCTTGGGAAAGATGAGAAGGCTCCCATCTCCTCTATCTGTCTGGGCTCAAGGCCTTATAATCCTTTGTCTCAAACTGCTTATCATTTACTAGAAAAACATTCCAGCATGTGTATGTTAGCATCAGAAAAGATGGAAAGATTGATGTCCTATGTAGAATCTTTATTTATAGGAAAATGGAGATGAACCAAAATAAGATGGGAAAATGCAAGTCTTTAAATACTCTGGGAATGATGGAAAATGGGTGGCTTGCATTGTCCCCAGGGTTCAGGAGACTTTCTCATGAACAGCTTGTAGGAACCCAGTGGATAGTTATTTCTATCAAATTCAAACCATTCTTGAATGTAAAACGTCTTTAAATGGTGTTAAACTTTATCAGACACTATTTTCTGCATTATGCTTCTGCATTTCAACTACGTTGATTGCTCAGTTTTTCAAGCATATATCTATCAACTTTCCTTGGTTATAGTTCAATGTGACCAGCTATAATTTAAGTACCCTGCTTACCTATTTCTATTATGCTGTCATTATGTGTTGACTCAAATTAAGAAAGGAGAGTTAGAAACTGAATAATTGGTTTCAATCTGTTTCAAATTTAGGAATTTTGCTTTCCCCTGTGCTTTCCCTCCCAGCTTTTGGAAGGTAGGATTTATTTCTAGTATAGTGCCTCAGCCTTGTGTCTGGGAAGAAAAAGCCTGGGAAGAGAGCGGTACCTATTTATCTACTTGCACTTTGACGTGCTTTCGAACTGCTAGGTTGGCAGGAGCTGGGACCGAGCAATGGGAGCTCACCCCGTTGCGGGGATTCGAACCAGCTACCTTCTGATCGGCAAGTCCTAGGCTCTGTGCCACAGCGCCACCCGCATCCCTAATGGATAAGGCAGGCCTGAATAATTTTAAATTTTTGTTAGGGCTTCCTTCCATTGGCCTGTGCTTCCCATCAGCCTCTGGTTGGCCACTGTGAGAATAGGATGCTGGACTAGATAGGCCTTTTATCTGGTATAGCAGGGCTCTTTGTAATGTTTGTATGATACTTCTCAAACCATTGCCAGCACTCAGGAAACAATGGAAGAGATAATTGGAACAGATTTGAGCACTCCTTCCTGTTTATGGAACACTCTCAATCTTCTCTCAGTGGCATTGGTGAACATTTCAAGCTGTAGGGAGTTAGAATACTGACTTCTTCACAGTTGAAAGTCCTGTGCCATTGAATCCAATGGGTTGGCTTTTGAGCATGAATAATGTAGGATATCACCAGCTATGGGCTACTAGCACAGATAACCATCTAACAATGTGGGAAATATGGCAAAGCCTTACTACTTCATATGGTGAATATCATATGGTGATGTTATTGGCCTTTATGATACCTTTGAACACATGATAGAAAAGTTGACCGCATTTGTAGTAATATGACTAGCAGCCACATATTAGAAATCCCTTATAACATAGTAATGTGGACTCGTTTTCTGTAAAATTTTAATAGTTCTGCTCTTCAGTTTTAAAATCCACTGAATTCCAGAGGAGGAGGAAATTGCATTGCTAACAGCGGAGCTTTCCAAACTCTGTGTTGCAACGTGTTAGTGTATCTGCTGCAGTGTGTAGATGTGTAATGCAAACGCTCCTCCCAGGGCTGGAAATGTGTTAGTTTAACCTCTGGTTCGCTAGTAAAACTGAATTACCGTGTCGTGAAAATAAATGTGTCACGAACATGAAAAGTTTGGAAAGCTCTGGCTAACAAGGGTATGATGTCAGGCTCAAATTACAGAGATGTAGCCCCCAGACCTTCACTTTTGTCCCTGCCCTTCTTAGCTACTGTTTTTTGACAGCAGGGGGGCATTATCTAGCTAAAAATGAGAAGCTGGTGTAGGGACTTGTGGACTTTATTTAGGGGTTCCTGTCTTTCATAATTTGAGTATTGTGTGATACAAAGTAGAATGTGCTTTTAAGTTCACAATCACATAATTAATTAAGCTCAATAAATAAATTACAAATTGGAAACACATTCTCTTTCTCTCTGTCTTCATATTTCTGTAAATGACCAAGCGTATTTTGCAATTACTTTTATAGAAACAGAAATATTTGTCACATTTTCTAGTGGTGGGAAAATATGAGTGGAAAATAATGTGTTTTGTTCTGCTGGGACACTAAGGTAAAATAGCTATCTGTGTAATCTGAATCCTTTTTTTAGTGCAGAAATAAACCATAGCCCCACTGTGAACTTGAGAAATATTTCCTATTTGTTAGAATTACGTGGCCTGTTTGTGTGACCCGTATTAAGGAACTGATGTTGCCTCACCAATCCTTCAGTATGCCTTGACTTGACTGACAAATATTAAACAATACATAATGAATGTCAGAGGAGCCCTGCTGGATCAGGCCAAAGGCTCATTTAACCTTGACCCATCTAATCCATCATCCTGTTCTCACTGTGGCCACTCAAATGCTTATAAGAAGCTGGCAAGCAGCAACAGCACTCTCCCCATTTGTGATTCCTAGCCTCTGGTATTCACACAGATGCAATTAAGCAGCACGTTGTATTTGGTCGTGTGTTCATTGCAGTTGGTGTTGTTTTCATTCCGCTACAGTTCGGATTCTGCTAAAACCTATGTTGTCTATCTTCCTATCTGCTATGGCCTAAACTGCTGTAATTAATTGTGGAATCAATTATGGAATAAATATAAATACAGTTCAGTGGACAAGAAATTTAAAAGATAATGCATAAAATCATATAATAATTTACATGCTTGCAGATCAAAAAAATAATAATGTAGTGAGTATTGCTTGTATTTGCTTAAGTGATTTCTATTCCTGACCTCCAAACAAGCAATTATGGCAATTTCTATTTCTAAAAGAATCAACCAACAGTCCTAGGTATTCAGAGGCATAAACCTCCAAGTGCATGTAGAATATAACCAATGGCTAGTAGCCTAATATAGTTTCATCACCCATGAATTTGTCTAATCTGCTTTTAAAGCTGTCCAATTTGGTAACTGTCCCTATACTTTGTGGAAATGAATTCCATATAATGCAGAATTTTATACATCTCTGTCATGTCTCTCTTTACAGATAGGTAGCCGTGTTGGTCTGCCATAGTCAAAACAAAAAAAATTCCTTCCAGTAGCACCTTAAAGACCAACTAAGTCAGTTCTTGGTATGAGCTTTCGTGTGCATGCACACTTCTTCAGATACCTCTCTTCAGATGTCTCTCTTTATTTGCCTTTTTCCTAAACTAAAAGGTCCCAGGTGTTACAACTTTTCCTTTTAGGGGAATTCCAATTTTGTAGGGAAATAGCAATTTTGGTTGCTCTTTTATGACCTTTTCCCAGCTCTACAATATCCTTTTTGTGGTGAGGTGTCCAGAACTGTATGCAGTATTCTAAATCACCCCCATCATATATGAAGAGTAGAAAAATGTAACCATATTAAAGGAATATGCTGAGTATTTTGAGACATAGATGACATAGATGATTTATTTATATACGTATACATCTGATTATTTCCTTTTTCTCCATTTAGTTTGTTAGTCTTACATTTACTGAAAACAGTACTATATTTGTTGTTTAGTGCTCCTCTGATTAACTTTATTTTGGTTACCCTTGACCGGATACACAGTTGGAATCCAGCGCTTGGTTGTTTTCAGTCCTTGATAAACACTTCCTTATCTCATTTGCTTTTATTTGTAGCTAAAGTTTTGAACATGTAGTATTCTAACTAATTGTTGTTGGACTCACATTTAATTCAAGTTCCTGATGCCACTTTTTACAGCACTTTTTTTGTATTGAGAAAATCAAAAGAAAGCTTCCTGCTCCCTCTACTGGTGATGGTCTTGATTTTTAGCTTTGTTTCACTTGGTAAATTGATGGCTGATAAGTGAAGAACAACTTGTACAAATATGGAAGTACTAACATGTAAATTCCCAGCGGGGAGAAATGCATCTTTTCTGAACTTACCAAACAATTTAATTTATCTTGGAAATTGAAGGCCATGTGGGAAGATTAGAGCAGTAGTAATAGCCAGCAAGTTTGGAAAACTCAGCAGCCAGAGGATTGGAGAAGATCAGTCTACATCCCAATCCCAAAGAAAGCAGTGCCAAAGAATGCTCCAACTAGCGCACAATTGCGCTCCTTTCACACGCTAGCAAGGTTATGCTTAAAATTCTACAAGGCAGGCTTAAGCAGTATGGATTATGGAGGAAACTAGAGAGTTCCAGAAAAACATCTACTTCTGCTTCATTGATTACGCAAAAGCCTTTGACTGTGTCGACCACAGCAAACTATGGTAAGTTCTTAAAGAAATGGGAGTGCCTGGTCACCTCATCTGTCTCCTGAGAAATCTCTATGTGGGACAAGAAGCTACAGTTAGAACTGGATATGGAACAACTGATTGGTTCAAAATTGGGAAAGGAGTATGACAAGGCTGTATATTGTCTCCCTGCTTATTTAACTTATATGCAGAATTCATCATGCGAAAAGCTGGGCTGGATGAATCCCAAGCCAGAATTAAGATTGCTGGAAGGAATATCAACAACCTCAGATATTCAGATGACACAACTTTGATGGCAGAAAGTGAGGCGGAATTAAAGAACCTCTTAATGAGGGTGAAAGAGGAGAACACAAAATATGGTCTGAAGCTCAACATCAAAAAAGCTAAGATCATGGCCACTGGTCCCATCACCTCCTAGGAAATAGAAGGGGAAGAAATGGAGGCAGTGAGAGATTTTACTTTCTTGGGCTCCATGATCACTGCAGATGGTGACAGCAGTCATGAAATTAAAAGACACCTGCTTCTTGGGAGAAAAGCAATAACAAACCTAGAGACCATCTTAAAAAGCAGAGACATCACCTTGCCAACAAAGGTAGTTAAAGCTATGGAGGCACACGATGAAAGGTCTCAGATGATGATGATCTGGGTCTGGGTTGGTTCATATGGGAAGAGGCGGTCCATGAGGACTGTGTGTGTAGGATTTGGGAATGTCACAAGGGGAGTCATTGTGCTACTGCTGTGTGGTACAATACAAATGATACAAATTCAAAACATTTCAACAGTATTAAAAGCCAAATACCAAAAACATCCGTGTTCCTGCCCAAAAGGCAAAGAACATTGCCTACAAAAATATTAAGAGAAAGCAAGAATACTGAAGGATGGAGGGGCAGCGCATCCTGTTTTGCTGTTTCAGGTGAAATGGGAACTGCTGCTGCAACTGTCACTACTCCCTCCACCACCATGCCTGCTGCTGCCAATACCACCAGATCTGCTGCTGCTGTGTGCTCTGTCAGGTGGCGCCAATTTGAGGCAAGATCATGCCATTTTGGGTGAGACGTGATCTTGCCCGAAATTGCTGCTGGTGGCATTGGTGCCTTACCCTGCCCAATGGCTGTGCTGGCTCTCCCTGGTTGGAGGTGGGTGGGCAAAGCAGGTGGAAAAGCATGTCCTTGATGGTTCCTGCAGGCTCTCCCCTGTAACAATGCCTGTCAGGCAGGCGGCAGCTCCTCTTTAGAAGGGTTCCTAGCTTCTGCTAGACTATGATATACTAATTTTGTCTGCAAGTTCATAGAAACTGTATAAGCATGAGCACTGAAAGTACTGTCTACCACTGCATAGCCACCGGGGACAGCCATCATTGTAACTTCTGAAGCCAAGTACAAATACTTTTTCTGAGCATCTTTTTAGTGTAAGCATGGAGGCCATTTCTTCAAAGAACCTACTTCTTTGATGTTCCTGAGAGATCAGAACCCTAAGACCTGGACAGCTAGCATTGTACTTCTTTACAGGTGGCAACAAGACAGAGAAGGCCAGCACAAGAGACAGCACTGCTCGTGATATTTAACTCCTGGTAAGCAAAACTATGTTGTGCTGTTTTACCTTCTATATTTGTCATGAACTACCATTTTGGCAGTTCAATTGGAAAGGGACATTTGACCACATATAATACATGGCTTTGGGATGAAATAATTAAAGGAGAGGAAGGGAGGAAGGAATCATAATGATATCACAATATGATATCAGATGATATCTGAATCAGAATAACCATAATTCCACATTTATCCTACTTGTTTTTGTGTCTCATTGATATACCCTCACCATTTATTTCTTCACAAAGCTGAGTTTCTTTTCTACTTGGCTCTCCTTGCCTTGTTCTTCCACTTTCACCTCACTCCCCCCCCCCAGCCCTGTTTCTTCCATCTCTGTCCTTGAACAGAAGTATGCATATGAGTTGCAGAAGGTGTCCCTTGGGTTCATCTACTTGCTGTCATGTTGACATCTTTAGTTTTTCCTTACTTTTTAGGAGTATGTGAGACAATATCTACTGTTCTTTGTCACTTAACTTTCTCTGTGCTTTTTTCCAGCAAAGTGTCTGACTTGAGGATTACAACCCATCACTCAAGAAATATGGCAAGAGAAGGAAAGGCAGAGGAAAGAAATTTTACATTGTCTCCCTGCCAGAGATGTGCCTCATGAAACACCAAAGTGACTCCTCAGCCTGAACTCAAAAGAAATGATGAAACAAATATCAGACCTGTGTCCTGGCAAACAGGACAGCTGTCCAGAAATGGATGCTAAAGTTTATGGGTAGTGTGATAGAGAGTTCTTAATTTGCGCTAAAGTTCTATAGATGTTTCAAATAGGATAACATCCTGGGTGCAACAACTGGTACTAATAATTTACTCTACTTTGCTATGGTTCTTGAAAATGCAGGCTATATTTTGAATTCAGTCCAAAGACCAGTAGGGAAAGAGACACAGCCCTTTTGCTGTGGCTGGCAGTTACTGTTTTAAACACTGCTAAAGATCCATTGAGGGACGCGGGTGGTGCTGTGGGTTAAAACACAGAACCTAGGACTTGCCAATCAGAAGGTCAGCGTTCGAATCCCCGCAACGGGGTGAGCTCCCGTTGCTCGGTCCCTGCTCCTGCCAACCTAGCAGTTCGAAAGCACGTCAAAGTGCAAGTAGATAAATAGGTACCGCTCCAGCGGGAAGGTAAACAGTGTTTCTGTGCGCTGCTCTGGTTTGCCAGAAGCGGCTTAGTCATGCTGGCCACATGACCCAGAAGCTGTACGCCGGCTCCCTCGGCCAATAAAGCGAGATGAGCACCGCAACCCCAGAGTTGGCCACGACTGGACCTAATGGTCAGGGGTGCCTTTACCCTTACTAAAGATCCATTGCATTGCTAACTTTATCCACTGGAGCAATCTCCATTGTTCTGTGCTGTACTGTACTGTTCAGTGCACTGTTATTAAGCATGACAAATAAAGTAGCATCAAATTCCATTTGTCTCACTGTTGTTTGTAGCATGTAATGCAGGAGTTAAATTGATGCCTTTGTTTAGTGGAACATATATCAAATACTGGTGACTGCTGGCATACTTTGCGTGGCTACATCCAGACATTTTGGTAGCCAGTGAATCTATAGTCAGCCAAACCTACGTTTGACAAGTATTCAGAACTTGCAAAGATTTGAAGCTGACTTCATAGAATTGTAGAGTTGTAGGGTATCCTGAGGATCATCTAGTCCAACCCCTTGCAAGGCAATAATATGCAGCTGTCCTTGCTTGGTTATTAACAGTGATGAACAGCTTTTTATCTTGCCTCAAAATGATAATTATCATTGATTAATGTAGAAGACCTGGTGAAGGTTCCTTTAATATTGTGATGATCTATGGATCCACACTACTTTCCCCCTTATGTTATTGCAGGAAAGCTATGTTGGTTTATGTAAAAATTAGAAGGAAAGAAGTGCAACACTAAAAGGAAGAAGGAGGCAGACCTCAGAGAGTGTCAATAGAAAGCAATGTGACAAACTTCAAAATGTGTGGATCATTTAATAGAATGCAAATTACAGTTACATTTGAAGGCAAATGTAAATGTATTTATAATAAAGGATTTGCATGTTCTGTTGATCTTCTGATGAAATGAGTGATGTGTTATGTAACATTAGTTTCACTTACTTTGAATGTTAAGGGTTTTTTTCATGAGTACAATTCATGACAGTAATGAATTGCATTATGATTGCATGATTTGTGTTGAACATCAGTTTCCATGAACAACTGTTCTTGAAGAAATATTTGTGAAAACACTTTGTGGCATTTGCAGTCTAACAAATAAATTATCCATATAACATTCATTTGTACATTTGCCTCTCCTTTTCCCTTGGTTTTCAATGTTTGTCTTGTGTATATTTATTTGCCTACTTATTGGGCTATGGTTGGTTCATATGTGACAATTTTGCTACTTTGAAAGTATTGAAAACCTTATGTAGACTGTAAGAGTTAAGATCAACAAGTAGTTTGATTTGAATGCTTTTCATATCTAGAACTGCTATCTGTTGTGTTTAAAGCAGTTGGTAATTTAAGCAACCTATATTATCAACTATGTCTTTTAGACTGAACTCTTATGCTGCTTAAGTTGTTGGGAGTAAACACCGTTGAACTTTCTTCTGAGCAGGTGTCTAGGATTGCTCTGTTAAATTAGAAGCTTTCCACAGGCTGTTGCAGTTACCTAAAAATAATTTGACCAATGCTTTCTGAACCATATTTTCTCCTCATTTACTGTTTTCAGTGGTGCAGAACTTTTGGTATTGTTTGTTCTTTCAAAAGAATATCAATCAGTAATGTGAATGCTTGTATCAGTTATGAAAGGCTTTTCTATCGAAGCTGAAAGTGGTATCTGCATTCATTTTGCAGTTTCCCACATCTTAGTGAAACACGCATCTAAATCCAGTGACTATATGCCCAGAAGAGATGACATCCTATAATAAAGGAATGAATTATGCTTTCTTCATGTACAGGATAAAAAAAATGGAAGGGGGAAAAATAGTCCATATGTAAATATATTTAAATAACTGGAGCTTCTCGTGTTGCGCTTAGATACTGGTAGTTTTAGTGGCCTAGGTTCTTTGTGGTTTTTGGTGTCTTTGTTTCTGGGAAATAATCAGGAACGTTGTCTTTTTCTTTGCTACTCCCTAAATTGTGCCTCTGTTTATACAGACCAACAGGCACTGGCCTGGTGGGTCCTTTACACAGAAATAAATATAATTATAATAAATAATTTATAAAACTCATTAACTTAGATAAATATGAGGGACTCTAAAGAAATTGAAAGAAAAGGAACTTGGAAGTTGTCAGTTAATATTCAGATAATACTTGAAACCATCCATTCAGATCCATGATGGTAGGATTCCTATCAGAGATCCTATAGTAGCAGATAATTCAGTCCTGTAATCAAAATTTGCTGTTTCTCCTAAAGACGCCTAAGATAGTAATCAATTAAAAGTTGTAAACCAAAATTAATCCTACATAGTCACATTGAAATTCAGTTACATTTATGCACACATAATTTTGCTGTTCTTGAGTCTTTGAATTACATTATGAGCATCCTATCATATACATAAGAACTTGTAAATTAAGCCCAACTGGTTTCAAGTGTGCAGAGAATTCCTGCTGTGTACATTGCTGTATCAGGTGTAGTCATCTAAAGTTACTACTCTCCTGTTAGCTCACTGACCAGTTACAGTGGTACCTCAGATTGAGAACAGACCGGTTTAAGAACAATTTAGTTTACAAACTCTGCAAAACTAGAAATAATGTCCCAGTTTGAGAACTTTACCTTGGTCTAAGAACAGAATCCGAACGGTGGAAGGGCACCGGTGGCGGGAGGCCTCATTAGGGAAAGCGCACCTCAGTTTAAGAATGGTTTTGGTTTAAGAACAGACTTTCGGAATGGATTAAGTTCGTAAACCAAGGTACCACTGTACAACATACATAAACTGTAGCAATAACCTCAACACACAATTATTAGCATGGAAATATATTTTGTGACCTTTGGTTCTAATAATCCTGTAATTCTTACAAAAATAATATATTTGTAATTAAATGGAAAAGACAATGGTATCTTAACACACATTGTGTTTTGATTCCTAGAAAGCTATCATAGAATGGTGGAATTGGATGAGACCACGATGGTCATTTAGTCCTGCCCCTTGCAATGTGGGACTCTTTTGCCCAACATGGGGCTCAAACACACGACCCATGAGATTAAGTGTCTCGTGCTCTACTGACAGAGCTATGTATAAGTTGTAGCTGATATAGAAAGAGCTGAAGGTCACACAGTAACAAAATGAAGTGATTATTATTGGAGATTGTGGGTTTGAATAAAATATAATTTTTTGGTCTTCCTTACTTTGCCTTTTTATGCTAGTAAAAAACCCACAGAAGTGTCATGCTGAAATGTTCATATTTAATATGGAAGATCTTAGGACTGGTTAAACTTAATGGAGCTTGTCTGACATACAGTACTTACTTTACATATTATATATTATCTAGCCATGTGAAAACCAAAATGCAGTTGATATTCAAAACTACCACACCTGTCATTTATAGTCTTCTGGTGGTAAAATATTTTCTGACTTTGGTGGTGTATGATCAGGCTGGTAAAAATTAGATCTACAGTCACATAACAAACTTTGATTAGAACTTCCAGTACCTGGAATGTAGATTGGTAGTATTATAATTGAGCAAGGAAGTAATTTGTCCATCCTCCATACTTTGGAACTGTTTATTAGCATGTGCATAATTAAAAATACAAATCATTGTTCTAATAATGATCTTCATTGAAAAACAAGGTCTCTTCAAGATAAGTCTTGCTGGTGCTGTGGAGTTGGTATTTGAAGTATGTCCATCTGCATCTAAACGAGTAGCTCCAAGACAATCAGATTATGTAGTAGTTACTTTGGTGAGAATATCGCGTAAGTGGAATGGAAACTTCATTTTGAGTCTAATATTAGACCTTGCTTTGGAAAATTCCTTTTAAATGATCACAAGCTGGGAATAGCAAAAGTATTTAGCTTTCGACAGACAGCATTCACAAAGAATTTGTTTTTAACTGATTATGTTAGGTCCCTGGGAAAGCAGATGTGAAGCTTACCAAGCTGAATTGGTTTGACCTGATGCAGTGTTCATGTCAGTTGTTAGGCTCCCCTCCCTGGTCTATTTTTTCCAAGATAGCTTCATTCTTTGACCATGAGTGAGTTTGGATGGAATACTTTGAATGCTTGTTAGTTTAGTAAATCTCAGCTTCGTCCACCAATTTCCTATTGTCTACAAATGAGTTTAATAAAAGTCAATCAGACTGTTTTGATTACTTTCCAGACTATGGGCATTTTCTCAGAAGTACCACTGAGTTCAGTGAGACTTACTCCTTGGTTAAGTATGTGCAGGATTACAGCCTTACAGCCCTGCAATTGTTTACACAATGATGTGCAGATGTTTTGTTTGTTTGCTTCTTGTTTAGTCCTTTAATATCTAGGAAATGAATTATCTGAAGTGAGACAAGCTAGACTTGAATTGGTAGTTTAACTGTTCTTTAGTGAACTCTCTGACACTATAGTTTAGTGCAATTTGCTGCATGGTTAATAAGCTTTGGATTGACTTTGGTTTACCAGTGATCATTGACAGCTAGGATAGCTCAATCAGTAGAGCCTGAGACTCAGAGTCATGGGTTTGAGCCCCACATTGGGCAAAAGATTCCTGCATTGCAGAGGGTTGGACTGGATGACCCTTGTGGTCCCTTCCAACTCCACAATTATATGATTCTATGTTTGTTGTAATGAAGATCCCCCTTGTAAAACTGTGGCATTAAAATTCCCACCATTTGTATAATCAATAGATTTATTTGAAGTATACAAAATGGGTCTAACAAAAAATGTATGAGAGTGGCATAGCTAAGCTTATTTGTTCAATTATGGTAGTTGACAGTATACTGGCTGCCACTTGCCTGTGTTAAAATAAGTTATTGCTCTGCTTTTAATTCTGCATATGATTGAATTCATCTGTTTGCAAATGAACAGTATAATACAATACATCTGATGTTTGCTCATGTGGAATGTCAGTAAACTAGGAATAATTATCATCTTAGCTACAGTCAGTGTGGTGAGGTGAAACATTTTCTATTTCATAAGTTCATTAGTGATAATAAATGGATTGCCGTTGAAAATGTAAAATATTTCAAGCTTGGCAGTTTCAAGATTTCTACCTCTATTTACAAGTAAAATAAACATGCTAATTCAGATCACAGGGGCCCTCAGAAAATTTCCCAAAGCAAATTGGAAATTTACCTGTTGGCAGTGAATGAGGATGACTCCTCTTGCTGCACTTGGCAGGAAGAGCCCAGAAATCTTTTTGCCTCCTTCCTAGTCTGATCCTGCCTTCGGTCAAAGACAGTTAGGGTCCTCTTGGGTACTCAGCTGCCCCATGTATTACCATCACTTTTACTCTCCTTTCATGAGCTTTTATGCTCTGTTTCTCATCTTTGTTGGCTATGGTGTTAGGGAGTGTGTGAGAGAGTCTGACTATTGTTCATTCCCTTCTGTTTATGGATGGGGTGGGGGCTCGCATCAGCCGTCAAGTGGTTCAGGAAATGTGGAAAAGTCCCAGCTGAATATCAGTGTCTTGGAACTTGGTGAACTTTGTGCAGTTCAGTTCAGCTCAGTCTAAGTCTCTTGATGTTGGAGATCAGGGGCATGCACTTGCTGGTTCACACAGACAAACCATTGGCAAAAGCATATGTAAACGAACCGGTGGGACTTGGTCACTGGGGCCAACAGCCTTTTCAGTTGTGCTGAATACAACCTGCTCTCCTTGAAAGCTGAACAGTTAGCAGGCCTGAAGTACACCATGGCAGATTGGTTGAGTTGCAGAATCATAAATGAAGCATAGTGGCAGCAGAATCTGAGGGCGTTTTAGATGCTGCTGGATAGTTTGGGGCATACAGTCAGTGGTGGTTCTCTTTGCCACACCTGAAAATACTCGGGTCTATCTCATGTGCCTGCCATGTGCAGCTACCCAGGGGAACAGATGTCTTAAAATCCATTTCACTAGCTAGCCTGCTATATGTCTCCCAGCCATTTTGCGAGTTCCAACAAATGGTGAAGAAGGGTCAGAGACTCACAATTGATCTGATTCTTGTGGCCCCCATTGGCCATGGAGTCCATGATTTCTGGACCTGGTGACTATGACTGCGCCTGGCTGGTGGCCATTGCCACTGTGTCAAGACCTGCTAGTCCAGGGGCCAGTATTTCACCCCTGGCTAGGGCTCTTCCCAGCTGACAGCCTGGAGGCTTAACCCAATACAAGGTTGTCGTAGAATGGTTGAGTTTTTATAAATATCACCTGTTATAATTTTTGGACCAACTACATACAAGTTCTACCTGTAAACAGCTTTATGCTGATTCTAATAATCGTTATGAACTTTCAGATATAATTGTATTTTAGATTGACAGTATCCCTTTAACCATCTGCTGTTTCATTGCAGGATCCATCCATGTCATTTTGACAGCGGCTGGCTAGTGATTCTGCTATAATTTCTAATTTCTTGGTCTACTACTCTGTGCAGGTAAATCTCACTTGGCAATAGTGCAGCGGGTGAACAATGAAGGGGAAGGGGATCCTTTTTATGAAGTCTTGGGCATTGTTACATTGGAAGATGTAATTGAAGAGATCATCAAATCTGAGATTCTAGATGAAACAGATCTGTACAGTGAGTATTAATCCCCATGATTTCCCCCCTCAAAATAGTTTGGAGCCTTCCTTCAAATAAAGTTCCCTATCTTGTTTATTTTTTGAGATAAATTGCTTAAGATCTATGAAGTAGAATTGGAACTTCACTCCAATTAAAAGTGCTTGTCATCTACAGACCCCTCTGTCATGACACGCAGTCTTTTCTAACATTTTCTTTTAGCCTATCAGAACATTTTACTACTGACAGGCATTCTCTGGGGTGAATAGTGCTCCACTCAGCAATCTTAACAATTTCTTCCAAACTTCTATACTATAGGCTAGAGACAGACAAGAATGTTGTTGCACTGTTACCTCTGGTGAAACAAATTTTGCCCGTATTTGAAACAATTCCAAAGTCTCATTACTAGAGGGAAAAGTGGAGTGAGTGTAAACACCCCAACAGTAACCTCTCTTTTAAGCAACCTTCAGTTATTTGGGGGAAGAAGAATCTATCCGCAGCATAGGAAAGAGATTGATTCAGAAACACAAATAGAGAGAATCAATAACAACATTAGAAAAATACAGCACCAAAACTGGGCAATTGCCCAATATATAGTTCCTATCACACTTCAAGTAAATGAAGGAAAGTGCCTGTAAAAATAATACAGAATTACACACTATAAAAAGAAAAAACTCAGTGCTTAAAAATTGTATTTAAACAAATAGTACAGCATTTAACTGTATATACACAAAGCCAATGTATACAGTGCAAACCCTCAAATTGGGGTGGACACATTAATGGATATCTGATCTGTGTCAATTTTGCATATGTTTTTTCATAAGTCTATTCCAGCCCATTTCTACATGAATCTGCATAATTTTTTATTTAAATGTGAACCTACATTTCTAAATGTATTTTATCCTAAAATACACCGTTTTTTGTTTCTAATGCATTTTGATGTGTTTCTTGAGCCAAAAACCGTTTTGCCAAAGTCAGAGACATACAAAAATAATTATGCTGCAATCTGTATATTACTCTTGGAGAAGTAAATTGTGTCACTTTGCTGAAAATGCTGACTAGTTGAACTTATCCTCCATCCTTATACTCTAGACAGCATTAAAACTCACTATAAGAAACTATGTACAGGATTATAAATAATAAAAACTGTTGATACTCAAAACATCATTATTACATGAAAAGCATTACTTGGGAAAAGCACAGAATATCTCTCCTTTTGCTTTATCACTTTTTAAGCATCTATACATCTGTTTGTAATAAAACCTAAAACTTGCTTTAAAATGGTGGAATTGTAATTTGGTCTCTTAAAATTTAATTTAGTTGGAGACAGCTGGTTTAGGGGATAACCAGATATATACCCTGTTGGGTAGATTACTTTTTAATCTGTTTAGGTAAGCAGTGGTAGAAAAGTACCAAACAGCATTTAGTAAGTTTTCCTATGGTTGTGATATTTTTATGTTTTTTTCCTTATATTTTTGTGTGTATTGTATTGTACTGGATGTTAAGTATGTTTAAAGTGACTGTTTTAATTTGCATGCACTGTGTGTATACTGTGGCTAAATATTGTAGTGTTTTTAAATATAATCACATTGGGTGTTATCTTTTTAGCATATATAATTTTGTGTTATTTTTACAGACATTTCCCTTAATAAAGAATGTTGAAAGAGATTCATCACTCCTCTTCCATCTTTTGCCCGTTCCCCTTGGAAGAAAAGGGGCTGGGTGGGAAGAAGGTTCATTCTTATTGGCATGATCTCTTGTCCCTCACCCCACTGTAACTTTAAAAAGGAAGGGAAAAGTGAGGGTATAAGGAGAGGAATTGTTCGTTTGCTATATCTGAGTTCCAGTCATTCCGCGGAACTCTTTACAGGGGAAGTAGAAAAAACATAAATGGAACTTCACTATCTGTATGATACATAATTCCTGTGTGTGTAGGATGCAGGAAAAGATGGAAGCCCTTCTGTGAATTATCATGGGTTTCCACTTGAAAATACGTTAGGTTTGATTTTACCATAAAGGGAAAGCAATTATTCTGTAAATATTTCAGTTTTTAAACATTTGTCTGTTACAACTTTCTTCATTTCCTATTTGGTTCATTCTTCATTTCCTATGGGGTGTTAGGGGAGAGGTAGTTCCTCTGGTGGGGGACATGCCATGCTCCTTCTGGGGTAGCTTGTCCATCTTTGGTCCTCATCCTGCACTCAGCTCTCACCTGTGGCTCCTAAAAGCTGTCAGCATATGACACCAGCACCATGAAAAGGCTTCAACTTGTGGTTAAACCAGGTGAGGGTAGCCAATGGGTCTCAAACCCTCAATAAGTTAGGGGCATCCCTGCATATGAAGACAGGTTCTGGTGGATTGAGCAGACAAGACCAATAGTAGGTCCAGTGGTCAAGAATGCATTTTCTGCACATACTATAGAGGAAGGTA
Source organism: Podarcis gaigeae (assembly GCF_964106915.1). Classification (NCBI taxonomy): domain Eukaryota; kingdom Metazoa; phylum Chordata; class Lepidosauria; order Squamata; family Lacertidae; genus Podarcis; species Podarcis gaigeae. The sequence continues at coordinate 56,781,817 of NC_139681.1, read as the reverse complement.
GCCCATCTAGGAGAAGGAAAACTCTGATCCTAAACCTCCACTGCTTTGCAGGATATCTTTGGGAGAAGAAATGCTAAGGAGTGATCCCTACACAAATCCAGAGTGGAGTCCCTAAGATGGTTGGATGGCGCCTTGTATGTTGCCTTCTGGCAAATCCTGTTGCCAAGCACATTGCTTTCCTTTCCTTTGTATTACATCAGTGAGGCTGAAAGGGGAGGAGGTCTTGTCGTATGGGCAGCCCAGGACCTCCATACACACTGTCTAAGCTTGCGCCCCTGGGAGGTCACTTCAGTGCTGCTAATGCAGCAGTTTGGCTTCACCTCCCCAAGGTGCGCCCCATTGTCTATCAATGGATGCCAACAACATTTTTCAAAAATAAAATCATAGGACTTTTACAATACTTGGCTACTAAGCTTGGCTCTATTGCTGTAAATATCTCAATCCCAGCTAGGCATTTCACTACTGTTGTAGACACTTCTACTAGTTTCACAGTTAATCTAATAGGCAGCAGAGCCAACTTTCCTCCACTTGGTTCATAAAATTTATTAAATTCACCTAACCTGATACAATTTTCTTGTTCGCACTAAATATTTATAAGTATGAGAGCAATAAATCTACTACTGATGATCTTCAGGATCTGTGAGTTGTTTCTTTCACATCAACTCATTCCCAAAATACTTCCATTGTAGAGTTATTGTGTAATGTATAAGGACATTACAGTGCTGCTTATAGAGCAGCACTGATGACTTCTGGCACAGGGTGTCCCTTTGTGCTGATACAGGAAGTCTTTTGGCTGATTTTTATGTTCTGAGCACAGCATGAAAACAGAGTCATAAGTTTGTTCACTCTATAACTTGAACTTAAATGCTTGCAATTATTCAGGTGTTAGGAGCTAAATAACCCCAAAATCTTGTAAGTAGATGAATGGATCTTCACATAGGTGCATGAGATTCTTCCTGTGCTGTTGATTGAAGTTTGCAGTGATTGTGCACATAACTTCAACAGTTTTTATTTTATGAGAATGGCGTAATGTATGTGTGCTTATTCCTGTTTCTAAACAGTGTCACCCAGTGTTCATGTTGGACCCTGATTGAATTATTGTTTTATTTCTCCATCTCCAGCTGATAACAAGACCAAAAAGAAAGTAGCCCATCGAGAGAGAAAGCAGGACTTCTCTGCCTTCAAACAGACAGACAGCGAAATGAAGGTTAAAATATCACCACAGTTGCTGTTGGCAATGCACCGTTTCCTAGCAACAGGCAAGTGTGGCTTATCACAGTTTGATCACTCTGGGGTCCAAGAGCTGATTTGCTAGTAGAGTCTGCTGATACAGTGGGTGGGACAGTGCAAGCTGACACAAAGGCTGGGTCCTAGAGAGTGATACACCATGTCATTCCCTTCATTTTAATTCCCTTCATTATTCGGTTTTGACACTTGCTCTCCAGGACACTAATGAGAGGAGGGTCAGTAACTTAAATTAAAAATGGATCTGGAAGATGGGGATATGTAGAAGTGCCACAGTGTACATGTTTTGACTCCAACAGACTGAAGGCCAAGTTTCATGTTACATAGAACCATCTGTCAGGGATTCCTTAGCCGTGATTCCTGCAGTGCAGGGCATTGGACTAGATGACCCTTGGGGTCCCTTCCAACCCTGCAATTATATAAATCTGTGGAAGTTTTCTGTGACTTTTATTTATTTACTGTATTATTTGCAGTCCCCCCTTTAGTCAGTTGGGAATGTATGGAGTGTTAGGGGAGGGGTAGTACCTCTGGTGGGAGTCGTTTTAGTGCTGCTAGTGCAGCAGTTTGACTTCACCCCCACACTCCATTGTCTCTCGAGACAGACAGATGCCAACAACCCTACAGCCAAGAATACCAGAGCAGCAAACAATAGCATTAAAATCACTATTAACAATAAAAAAATTGAAACAAAAGAAACCAATCGGCATCTTAAAATTAACAGCAATCACAAATAAAACTAGCAACAGAAACAATTTAATGAGAAGCTGTTACTGGGTATTGTAAACAGAAGCGGAGGGTGGGTAGGAAAGGGGTACTTAACCCCTTCCCTACTGGCTGTTTTTCCTTTCAAAATCTCCGTTTCTGCATCTCTCTCTTACCCTGTAGGACAAAAGGAGTTTGTTGAGGAATTTTGACAAATAAAAGGCCCAGTGGGAAGGGAATTAAGCATCCTTTCCCGTCCTTCCTCTCCTTTTGTTCATTAAATAAAGAAGTTGGGCAAGAGTTACACAGAACTACGGGTAACACACCCACTGGCCCTAACTTCTAGCAAATAGATTCTCAGAAGAAATAGCTCAGGAAATGATATAATTGTGGACCCTTCATTAAATAGTTTGTGATGCTAAGTGTCTTTTATTGGAAGAGCATCTGGAATCAAGAGTGAGAATGTAACCTTCTATCTACAAGCTGTTCCTGGATTTATAGGTGTTTTTAAATGCCTAATGTTCAGGAGATTTGTAATATTAGCTTGTAATTCCTATCAGTGGGTATGATAGTAGCCTATTAGACTAAAAAAGGAATCCTGACTCTCTTTTGAATGGACAGATGTCTGCAGTCTAACATTGTCCAGAGGTTTGGCTGATTCTTGGGCAGCCTTAGCAGTGAGTCTATGGATTAGAAGAGCTTTTGTCTCTGAATATCACTTTCATTCTAGAAAATTGTGCTCTACAGAGCAATTCACATGAGAGTATGTTGGCTGAAGATATCAGTTATGTTCTAGGAGTCTTGTAGTTGGGACCCATTTGCTAATGCAACTTCAAGAGGAAGACTCCCCAGAGGAAGTGTTGGATTTACAGAGAATAAATGTACAATATATTTCTTAAACTAATTTGCACAGAATGGTTCGTGCCTTACACATGGACTCCAAAAGCAGTATTTATGATTCTAGTGCTTGTATGCTTTTGTAAGGAGATTGGTGCTTTGCATTTCAATATATTAACTATTAACTGTGCCCCATGTTGAGAATATTTTAGTTTTATGCTTGTGGAAGTGTCAAATAGTAAGATTTAAAAACTGGAGAAAGCATTTTCTGACAGCCACTGTAATCCTAGTTATTTGAAAATGGTCTCACTTTTGCTATTCTGTTTGGATCACAGACCCTATTTGGATCAGGCTCGCTGGCCCCTTTTTTATTTTGTGGCTGAGCTGAAGTAAACACATATAGGACTTCTAGGCCTATAAAAAGCAAATATTAAAAGCCTCCAGTCACTGCAGAAAATACTTTCATTCACAATTCAAGAAGAAGCTTTAGTGATGCCAGCTTTCTAAATAGCCTTAATACCATTTTCATATTGTTGCATCTCTCCAAATTGAAACTGCTGTTACCACAATCTGGAAACTAACTTAATTGAAAGAGAAAGTCTGCATTTCTGGGGCTAAAATTATCTCTGTGTTTCTTTGAACTTGATGTGCATCACAAAATTGGTCTCTGGGCTGATTTTGTGATTATTTGCTTCATGATAAAAAGAATATTAGGATATGTTCTGAGGTAGTCACTAGACTAACTGTGGAATTACTGAGCAGTTTAATAAGGGGATCACTTTTGCCTTTAAAACCCGAAAATTAGGTCTGCAAATGTATTTTGTGTAATGGATACAAAGTAGTGATCCACGTGAGTCATGCACCGTGGGGTAAATGTCAAGTTGTGTTTATGTCTTCAGAGGTTGAAGCATTTGGCCCATCCCAGATGTCTGAAAAGATCCTCCTAAGGCTACTGAAGCATCCCAATGTGATTCAGGAGTTGAAGTATGATGAGAAGAACAAGAAAGCCCCTGAATGCTACCTCTATCAGCGAAACAAGCCTGTTGATTACTTCGTTCTAATTTTACAGGTCAGGTCTATGAATATATAAGCATCTTTCTCTCCTGCAGCAAAATTGAGCAACATCTCAGCAACAGTGACTATATTCTATAAACTACCTAGAGTAGCCTTTTTCAGCTCTCTGGATGTTGTTGGACTACAGTTCCTGTCAGCTCCAACCAGCTGGGCCAATAGTTGGGGATAATGGGAGTTGTAGTTCAACATCTAAAGAATCATGGGTTGGAAAAGGCTGGCTTAGAGCTTGTAATGGGAAGGGAGCCAGGGTTCCCAGCTTGGCTTGCTTTTTTTCTGCCTGACTGCGATATGCATGTCAGGACACAACTAGATGATGTACACTAGGGTAAAATTAGAAACGTGAATGGCTTAAAAAACCCAAAAACAAGTAGCCACTTCAAGCGAAGCACTTCAACTTTCCTTTAGTACAGTAGTGTTTATGTCCTTATTCTTTTGCTCAGAGTTTCTGATTAAAATTAGTGAATGCATGTATTAAATATTAGTAAGTTCTGAAGTGAAAAGGGATTTATGTGTAATTAAAATTTCTAAGGAAATAATGGAAAGCAAACAAATAGTATTTACTAGGGACAAGCTAGATACAGGGTGCTTTTGTGAATTGTTCCAGCAGGGAGCAAAAAGTAGCTCCCTCTTTTGGCAATTTTGGGGAGTGCACTGAAAAAGGGATGTTGGTCCAAATGAAGTAAGGGCTAATCGTTATCGAGTTGGTTGATCGTGAGGATGTACTAACCGTACTTTTAATTGTCTTTGGTTACTGTTAATGACATCATCATGTAACCAAATCTGATTGGCTTGTAATTACATTCATTGCATGATCCTTGATTTTCCTTGCATGATCCCAGCCAGAGAGTGAAGTCCTACTAGACCATGAAAATGGCACCAAAGCAGGGAAGAGATTGGAAATGAGCAAGAAGCAAACAAGCTCAAAGGGAGGTTTTGCAAAATATGCTCCCTACCCAAAAGGTATATTACCATTTAGGCTGGGCAAAAGGTTTTTTGGGTGGTTTGCTACATGTGGTCAGCGCTGAAGCCTAGCATTGCCTATTATCATCATTTCTGGACGATTATATTTACTAAGAGAACAGCACCACCTACTGACTTGCTAAGGTCTTGTTCTGCTTTGCCCTTGGAGTATAAGTCACCCTTAAATGTATTCACATCTGAAGCAAAGGTCACTTTGCTTTACATGAGAATGATTACTGTAGAAGACCGATCATCTCACCCTGCCCCCACAGCTGTAGGAAGTAATGGGAAGCTGGTGCCCTGCTTGATGCAGCAGCAGGTAGCCTTGATGGCTCTTCAGTCCTCTTGTCCTGGGCTTTCTTCTTCCACTCCCACAAGAGTTGCAGCTCTCAGCCTATTCCTCCTCCTCCCCATCTGCTCTTTCTTTCTTTGGCTTCCCATATTGGTGGGCCAGGTCTGATCTATAGCCACCCTCCTCCTCCAGGCTCCATGTGTGGTGGTTCTTTCGCGTAATGTTGGCATTTTCCCTGAGCCACTGCTTTGCTCACCATTTCAGTGGTGAAAAATCCATGGAAGTTCTCAGGCTGGATAAAATTGAGTAGGGTTAAGTTTTATTGTTTATTAACTGCAGTACAGTAATCTGCCTTCTGTCTCAGTTGGAGCAGCTACTATGCAGAAATTATCTTAACATCGTGAATGTGAGCTGAATTTGTAATATAAAATGGTTTTCCAAGTTGTTTTGATGCCATGTGGATGGCTGGATAAAAGACTTAACATCTGTACATATATTTCTCTTGGAAAACGCTTTGTATTTGGTACATGTTTTTAAAATTTCCAATAACGTTTATAAAGCAAAAAAGCAGGGTTAAGCAGGAAGTTTGCATGCAGCTCTTGGATTGGAGGGTCCTCGCTCTTCAGGGTTGCGGTGCAGAATACATGTGTGGTTGTGGCATGTGGTCCCCTCTAGTAGCTGGCATGTGTTTCGCATTGATGCAGTCACTATTTTTGCACATGGTCAACCTCACACGGTTGTTGTGAGATTCAATATTGGGGGGGGGGTTCACTGTCCTGGCAAACCTCCTGTGGGAATGGGGGTTCAGTGTGTTTTGGAGGATATTTGTGAGGGGAGATTCAGTGTTTGGCGTTCACTGTGGGCTGGAGTGTATATAGAGTTGCAGTGTGATTGGATTACAGTGAAGTGTGTGCATTTGTGGGGTTTCTAAATATGTCTGTGGACCCCCAAGTGACCCCCAGGTGATTCCTGACCACTGCACCACACTGTCATATAGGAAGGGGGAGCTGTGGGGGCTGTCTGCATGGTTGTGGTATGTAGTCACCCATGCTTTCAAATGCACCCAGAGATACAACATAAATTGACAAGCCCTCATCTATCATCTGCACCCGAATGTTATCTTTTATAATTACATGAATAAGCATTGCAGGTGGTGGCAAAGTAGGTGCAATGCCTATTAAAATTAGGTGGCTTCCTCTGCAGACACTGCACTTCTGGCAAAATCTTAGCTTCACTTTTGCTATGTCATGCAGGGTAATAGTTTGCCAGTATTTGTTTTCCATAGATTTCAGTGGGTCAGGAAAACTGTAATAACATTTACACTGATTAGAACTTTGATGCTGAACAAGTCTGGCTAAATCAGTGGCGGCTTTTAGTAAAATTGGGGGGTGGGGGTGTGATTTATTGTTAACTGGTAAAAACAGTCAAAGTTCAGTTTTCAGCACTTCTAAAACTTGCTATATCTGTGGCAATTTGAATCTTATTGGTTTGAAATTTGGCACTTTCATCGCTATATCATGTATGGCAAGTTTGAAGTTATCAGCCAGACATACCCCATTTTATAAGCTAAAGAATATTGAGGCTTCTAATGACAGACTCACCTTAACTATGGGAGTCATCCTGTGCACTTATAACGAACTATATGGATAGTTACTTTTTGTAGCTTTGCTTCATGAAAGGAGGTGATTTGTGTAGCATCTTATGTGAATCTTGTGGAATGTGGTGTATGTCAAGCCTACTTTTCCTCAAGCTTCTTGGAGGCAAGGTCACAAAAGTTAAAATGAGGAATGCATCCTTTGTTCCTTTCAGATACTTTGTTTAGTCAGTTAGTATATTAGTTTTTTTCTCATGTGAAAAACACTTCTTCCACTTTTCTTTACATCAGCTAATAGGTGGGCATTCTCCAACAATAGCAACTTTCTCTTGGAATGTGATGCGTAACATAAAAAGAATTTGTCAGGATAGCAATAGTTCAAACCTGCCCCCAGTGGTGAATTATGTGTTGCTGTTATCTATTCAGTCATACAATCCATCTCACTTTCCTGCTTTCTGTGTCAGTCTCCCCTTCCTACTGATCTCTTTGGTACTTAGTGGGGAGGTGGAGATGGACATGCACACACTCAAACTATTCTATTAGGGGAGAGGGGAACAAGTATCTGCTTCTTTACTAGAGCATTAAAACATTCATTGAGCTGGGTTGCTGCAGAACTTGCATGTGAGATAGCACAGATGGCCTTGATTTTCTTTTCTACTAGTCAGTTAAGAACTGTTCTTGGAGACAAATTAGAAATGATTAGTGAAAGGGAACATATGTCCAAAAGGGCAACTTTTTGCCAGACTTATCAATGTTGCACCCACCAGCAATAGCCAGTGATGTAGGACTGGGAACACGCAAGAAGATGACATCATGGCAAAAGTTAGACTGCCAAAGCATTAGAGAGAATTGTCGGGTGGGGGAGAAAGAGAATTGCACCCATTTTGAGTAGCCACACCTGGTGTAGCATTGTCTGTTTTTGCTTTGAATAATTTCCTGATTAACACTACAAAAGTTGTTATAGCATTACTGTGAGTATAATGAGTATAAATGAGTACCAATTACTGAAACAAATAAGGTAAACTGGTTAGTCAATAGCATTTTTCTTCTGGATCCCTTTATGTAGGGCAATATAGAAATGGCTGTTTGCATGATGCAGGTTGCTTTTACTTGGAGAATAATGTTTATGTTAGAACCCAGATTAGCTGATTTTCTACAAGGCCAATAGTATCTGTCCTCATTCACACTGAAATCAACCATTCCCTAAATGGTGTGCTGTAGGGGACTGTGGGGATAAGTAGCAAAGCCTATAATGTTTGCAAAATTGTGCATAATGTTTTGCTGCCTCTTTTGGGTACTCCTTCTCACACCTTAACAATATGTTGAACCAGTAGCATGGGATGTTCCTGTGTAGACATGTCCTTACTGTTGGCATAGGATCCAATGCATATTTCTGAAAATAAATTGGGCAAGCAAGTTCAATTCATTAGAATTGTGCTTTTTGTCAGCTGCTGAATAGCATGCCCCTGCATCTAATATTCACCCTTCTCACTTGCGTTAGGTAACTGGACTATTCCTTGGCATGCATGAGTGGTACTTGTTTATTTCTCTCACCCCTCTCGTCTTTCTAAGAAATAATATATCTGGCAAGAGTTGCACTATTGCTACAGCTTTCAGGAAGCTGCATTGTTATCTGAGTGTGAAAATATTATGATGTTGCATGACAAAAAATGTAAATCAGTGTATAGTTACATGCAGTACAGTTTTAATTTGGAGATAATATGAGAAAAACACATAGCTGGATAACAGTAGGATCTGTTCTGTCTACCAGCAATGGCTCCTACAGTAGCAGAATGTTGGCATTAGTTCAAGATTCCTGTTCACCTGTTGTTATGCTACAGGATATTTTATAGGATAGCAATTCTAACCACACCAGGGCCACAAGTGTATATTCTTGCTAGTCATTCATATAAAATGGGGTGATAAGGCAGCAGAACAGGGAACCATCTAGTACTAGGTTGAGATGATGGATTATCTGCTGTGTGTGTGTGTGTGTGTGTGTGTGTGTGTGTGTGTGTGTGTCAGTCAGGGCTCTTCCATGAAATGCTACCTGAAACGTTCTATGACAATATGTTGCGCAATGAAACTATACAGAGGCCCTGAAAAGATTATATTATACATGTAGTGTAGCCTTCTTCAAGTATTCAGAATCCTGAAGAATTATTTTTACCCATATATTTGTGATTTATTTGTGCATGATTGAGAAACTGCAGTATCTAGAACACTGAATATGAATGGAAAAATTAATTGTTTTTTTTTTAAAAAAAGCTTTATCGGCCTCACATGTTGATTTTATTGAACTTCAGATGAGGGATGAACATTAACTCAAAGCAGGAATACTTTTGAACCCACTAGGAACATTGTCATCTTTTCTCCACAGGGGAAAGTGGAAGTGGAGGCTGGGAAAGAGGGAATGAAGTTTGAGGCTGGTGCTTTCTCTTACTATGGAGTGATGGCTCTCACAGCATCACCAGGTAATTTCTTAATTTCTCTGTTTGAAATTCCTTTCAGAACAAACATCCCCTACTGCTGGGGTGTTGAGGGCTAGAGGAACAAAATTAGTTTTTGATTAAATCTGATGAAGCAGTACATAACAGTGCCCTGTCAACATAAACAGCTTGACATGGAGGAAACCTTAAGCCATCAGAAGTGTTTAATTAGAATGCCGCAGAATGTTTATTGGCACGAATCTAGCACAGTATTTAGATTTGGTAGCTTAACATTTCTTGTTAATTTTTGTATTGAAAAATTGTCGGGACAAAAGAAGAAAATAAGCTGCTTGGAGATCAGGTCTGCCTACCATTGCAAATCTTTTTTTCAAATCAATAAATTAATCTTTAAAAAATTCAGAAATCCATATTAGAGCAATACCTTTTATTAGGCCAACCAAAACATCACAAAATAGTGTGCAAGCCTTCAAGTTCTCAATAACTCCTCTTCAGTTAGATGGCAAAGCAGTGTGGAGAGAGAAAAAAACTTGGCTGACAGGACTCCCTTGAATCTGTATTTAGTAAGAGTGTTAAGGAAGAATGTGGGAGTATGTAGCAGACATTCAAATAAGTCTCTTTCAGGTTCTATGCTGGTATCAGATTGCTTCAAGGTTAAGGGGTAGAAGAAACAGCGATGATTTCTTGTTAAGCTGTCAGAATAATTGTAGTCAAGTAGTTGACACTTCGGGACGCAGGTGGCGCTGTGGGTTAAAGCCTCAGCGCCTAGGACTTGCCGATTGAAAGGTCGGCGGTTCGAATCCCTGCGGCGGGGTGCGCTCCCGCTGCTCGGTCCCAGCACCTGCCAACCTAGCAGTTTGAAAGCACCTCCGGGTGCAAGTAGATAAATAGGGACCGCTTACCAGCGGGAAGGTAAACGGCGTTTCCGTGTGCAGCTCTGGCTCGCCAGATGCAGCTTTGTCACGCTGGCCACGTGACCCAGAAGTGTCTCCGGACAGCGCTGGCCCCTGGCCTCTTAAGTGAGATGGGCGCACAACCCCAGAGTCTGTCAAGACTGGCCCGTACGGGCAGGGGTACCTTTACCTTTACCTTTTAGTTGACACTTCAACATATGAATAAGAGGTATGCATTATGTGAGGGGTACAACTGTCCAATAATGACATAGGCTATCATAAGTTTGATCTCACTCCTATCAGGTGGTATTGACAGTTGGTTTCTATTTTATTTTATTGTTTAAGGCATTTTTAATCTGTTTTTTCACCAGAAAGGCTCCCAACTCATTTTCAAAATCAGAAAGATTGTCCCTGCCCTCAGACTTACAATCTGAAAGACATGACAGACAAGGGGGAAAGGAACAAGGATAAAAACACTTGGGCACTGTTACAGTTCATATAACAGCTGGGATGAAAACAGTTCAGGTAGCCTGATGGAATGACTACTGCTTGATGACAGCCGGGGAGAGCCACAGGCAGCTGATCTCTCAGCAAGAGTGCAACAGCACTTCTTTACTTCTCTCCCTTTGTTATGCAGCCTAGTGGAATGACTGTCACATTGGTTAATGAAAACTTCCTGGGTAACAGAACTTCAGATTATCTGAAGTTCAGATTGTTAGAAGGCCTTTGCCAGAGTTTGATTAGTTCATATTTGTCTTTATAATAAAGCTTTTCTCCATTATGCTGTGGAATTATGCAGTGGTGGCTGGAAGATAGGGAGATGGAACAGTAGGTGGAGCCAGAGCCAGTGTTGGGCAGAGCCAAGTAATTCTAGTTTTGTCCCATCCTTCTCCCTGCTGAGTTCTACAAGGGCAGTGTTGATCCCAAGGAGGAGGAAGATGACATGCAATATTAAAGTATATAAATTATAAGTAAGAAGGCCAGCCAGTGGGGGCTGGGTGAAGGCAGACTAAGTTTGGAGGGGCAGTGCCCCTTTGACCCAAATGGATCAGCCTCCACTGGGATTATGTGGGCATTTCTATGCCTGTACCCTGTTGGAAAACTGGCTTTGTTTTAGAGTACTGTGGGAGACAACACATACTTTCTGTAGGCTAAGGTGTACAGTAGCTATAGCGATTTATTTATATTTGTGCTAAGATACATATTTACAGCTGCCTAGAGTTAAAGTGGTACCATGGTTCTCAAACTTAATCCATTCCGGAAGTCCATTCTAAAACCAAAGTGTTCCAAAACAAAGGCGCGCTTTCCCATAGAAAGTAATGCAAAATGGATTAATCCTTTCCAGACTTTTAAAAACAACCTCTAAAATAGCAATTTAACATGAATTTTAATATCTAACAAGACCATTTCTGGATTAGGGTTAATTTTAGGATTGGGTTAGTGTTAGGGTAAGGATTAGAATTAGGGTTAGGGTCAGTGTTGTTTTATGTTTTCTTGTGATTTTGATTCATTTGCGGTTTGTTTGCTTTTTTCAAATTTGCTGTGTTGCTGCTTATTCATGAGTTGCAAGTTTGTTGGCTTTGTGATTTTCTGGAGAGTTTCAGTTTTAATTTTAAATGCTCAGCGGAGCGCGGAGCCTCCACCCCATCTGAGAGATCCACACCCCTACTTCTGCTTGCATAAAGATAGGAGCTGGGGGCTCCTTCTCCTCGAGGGGAAAGTTTAAAGGAGCCCCCACCTCAGCATCAGAGCCCCTGCACCACCTGAAGGCAGCCAGGCAGAATAAATGCTGGGGTGGTGAAGGTGGAGGCAGCCTGGCAGCTGCATCTGAGAGCCCCTAAACTGCTGCTGAGGCAGCTGTTGGGCTGTCTCCGCATTGCTACCCTATGCTCCTTTAAACTTCTCTATTCTGAAGGCAGCCCTGTTTAGGGAAGCTTTTAATATCTGAAGGACTATTGTATTTTACTATTTTGTTGGAAGCCGCCCAGAGTGGCTGGGAAAACCAGCTGGGAAAAGTGTGAAGCTCAGCTGGGAAAAGTGTGAAGGATCCTGCACCTCTCCAGGTGAGCAGCCCCAATCCAGCTCCTACTCCTGTGCAAGCAGGAGTGGAGTTGGGGATCTCTTAGCTGGGAAGCGGAGGCTTTGCGCTCCCCAGCTGAGCTGCCCTGATCCAGCTTCTACTCCAGTGCAGGCACTCAAAGCGGAAGTGTGGCACTGAAAAAAGAGTGTAACACTCAAAAAGGAACAGTTCAGATTCCAAAAACCGAGGTACCACTGTATAGGGCAAAATCCAATGATGTCTGCCCACTTGTGTAACAGAAATCTACTTGCACAATGGGACTTCCAGTTTCTCTTCTCCCCTCTCCTGTGTTCTGGGTGCCTCTTCAATCTGCTCCAGAGGGTTTCCTAGCCTCTCAAGGTGGACAAGGTGAGACAAGCCCTGGTTTCTTCTGTAGCATTGCTCTTATGCTCTTATTCTACTGGAAAAGGAAGTGTTGCTCTTGCAATATGTCCCATTTCAGATTGATTTAGTATCACATGCTGGTGCTGCATTCTCACCCACTTCTTTCCATGTTTCTGCATTTGAGGGGATAAATCCCTCTTCCAGATGCCATTTGAGCCTTTCCCTTGCAATAATCACTTCTCCAGAGCAATGCCTTTTACATCTTGGAGGAGGTGTGGGGAGAAGCAGGAGGCCTCCCTGGTGGCAGCATGGTCTGGTACTAAGGTGGCTGGTGCTGATCCTTGTTGTGTTGCTGCTGCATTTTCCTATTAAACCATTTCAATCTCTACTGTCTTGATGCCTGATATCTTCCAGAATGACTGGAATAGGATGAAATCTTAAAGGAATTCATAGTTGTAAGAAATAAAAGTTGCAGCTTACTCTGCAACAGCTGTCTTTGATGACAGCCAAAAGACTTTACAGAACGAAATGCTGTTCTTGTCTGGAAAAAATGATGGCAATGTGGTGTTTTGAATTTTATGAGGCCCATGTTGACTAACGCAGTGGGATGAGCTGGACTTACCACTGCATTTTGTAACATACGATCAAAATGGATAAGCTTGTGAAAATACTACTACTTTATATTGCATATCTTGACGCCTTGTGCTACACACACCTTATTTTTTGTCATATAGTTTTATTTAAAAGCATTAACATACTGATTAATATTTCAAAAAAATCTCTGAGTTGTGTACAGTCCAACAAACAATATATCATTAAAACATTGCTTTATATCATTGTTAGTAAGTGCTGGATCCCCAAGAGGACTAATGAACTATAGTTCCTAAATGAAAAGCTGTTCATATGTTTATGGTTAGTAAACAGGGAACATGTATAGTTGCACAACTCCTGATTTCTTGTACTATTTAGTAAGTTTCTGATCAGCTTTTCATTGCTTTATGTCCCTTCATTGTTTTCTACCCCTTTATTTTTTCCTCTAATTTTGAATTGTATTTTAGTTCTCTATTATGTGTCAACTGATCCTCTCTCCTGTTGATTATAGATACCAGCACCCTCACTGATCCTGACCTCATCTGGTTTTTTTTCTTTCCCTCCTTCGTCTAGTTCCCTTGTCCCTGTCTCGTACCTTTGTTGTCAGCAGAACAGAATTATTAGCAGCAGGTACTCCAGGTAAACTTGCACGTTTCTTCTTCACCCTTATTATTCACTGCACTTACCCTCTATTGAATCAGCAACAGCTTGCATTTACCAGATGCCCATTTTGTTGGAGAAATGCAGGCAAGAACATGCCTGACAGGTAGGTGCTTGAGCTTGTGTCTGCGATTAAAGGTAAAGGTAAAGGTACCCCTGCCCGTACGGGCCAGTCTTGACAGACTCTGGGGTTGTGCGCCCATCTCACTTAAGAGGCCAGGGGCCAGCGCTGTCCGGAGACACTTCCGGGTCACGTGGCCAGCGTGACATCACTGCTCTGGCGAGCCAGAGCCGCACACGGAAACGCCGTTTACCTTCCCGCTGGTAAGCGGTCCCTATTTATCTACTTGCACCCGGAGCTGCTTTCGAACTGCTAGGTTGGCAGGCGCTGGGACCGAGCAGCGGGAGCGCACCCCGCCGCAGGGATTCGAACCGCCGACCTTTCGATCGGCAAGTCCTAGGTGCTGAGGCTTTAACCCACAGCGCCACCTGCGTCCCCTGTGTCTGCGATTAGTTAATAGCAAAAGGACACTGAAAAAAAATCAGTGCTTCTTTTATAAGACCATAAGAAGAGCTTGCTGGATCTGGCCAGTGGCCCATCTAGTCCAGCATCCTGCTCTCCCAGTGGCCGACCAGATGCCTGTGGGAAGTCCACATAATATATTCAGTCATGGAGAAGCTTTCCTTGACTGCTAACATTGAAGACTTTTAAAAACAACAATTAATAACAATTAAAACAATTAAAGGTATTGTTGAAGGAGATCACTCCCTGCCCAGTTTCTTTCTGATTGCACACAGGAGAGAGAGATCTCCTTTGTAAAGGGTTCTGAAAGATGTCTTTGCCAGTCCTTTCCACAGCCACCTCTGACAAGTAAGGCACTCTACAAAAAGAGTCAGGAATGGGCCAAACTAGATGTGACTATTGCCTTTGTATAGTTGTTTTTTCTTTCACAAATAGCTCACACAGGAGGCCCCAGGCTTGATCAGAACCATGAGATGAGGAAAGCGAGCATTTAACCCACCCCCACTGTGTTCAATATCTACACACCCCACACCATTCCCCATGGGCTCCAAAGGGGGCTTTCCTTCCATTATTAATAGCAGGTAAAGGGAAGACCAATCCAATATAGGATCACAGCGGGGGCAAAGGGTTAAAGGTCCCTCATATCACTATCCCAGTATGACCCACTATCCCACACCCATGTACTGGATATTTGTGAAGGAAATAACATGATAAACATGTCTAATCTGGCCCTCAGTCTGTCATACCGGCCATATCTGCAAGCCCAGTCAAAAACCTTCTTAAATAGCTAGAGAATTCCAATTCATCATGTGGAAACATGCTTTTGCAGCTACAGGTATTGTTGTTTGAGGCAAGCAATCCCTATCCATGCTACCAGTAGAAGTTGCTCTGACCTCCCAAGTTCCAACTCCTGCAGCCATCTCTTGTTCCCCTTCTCCAGGTGTTTCCTTTTTAAGGCTTCCAGGCCTCCCAAGATGCCTGGGGCCTTTCACCAGCGTCTGCCACTGTCAGTCTCAAACATGTCAGCATCTAGTTCTTCCAGTTGTGTCTGGTTTCTAAGGCATCATAACTGAAGTGGACTTTGGGGCACTCAAAGCACTTCCAAATCCCAAAGCCACCTTTTGTTCTCGGGTACTTCTTTGTACTCCTGCACTAGGAAGTAGTACCTTAGCTGCACTGAGATTTCTCTAAGCATCTCCTAATCCTGTACAACATACCACTTCAGTCACAGCAGAGATGCTTCCCAAGAAGCCTGATAAGGCAGCCTGATAAGAGACATAACAGCCTTCAATAATGAAGGACCAATTCCTTGGGATCTACCTTGTCTCACTCAACGTGATACAGTTCCTTCTCTGTGTTGATAGCGATCATCTATGAGATCGTGATTATCTTTCTGTATTGGTTGTGCAAAGGTAGGCATCTTGGAAGGTGAGCAAAATGTTATCAAGACAGAGTTCTGCAAAGTGGAATCCAGTTTTGTTCAGCAATATAACACCCTTTATTGTCTCAGAACAGCTTGAGGTTTTTGAAAGTGCACAGTGGTAATTAGTAATGGTGGTGTCAGCGGCCAGGAGAGTTTTCCCCAAGATTCAGCTCCACCCCATCTAGAGGAGGTGACTTTGCCACAGTGATCCATGCTCTGGTCATGTCCAGACTAGACGCCCGCAATGTGCTCTACATGGGGTTGCCTTTAAAGATGGTCCAGAAACTTCTTCTGGTCCAAGAATCCTACAAGGGTCTAGACAGTTGGTGTCTGTGACAGCTTAATTATATTAGTTGTACTGATTACCAATGTTTCAAGGCTCAATTTAAGGTGCTGGTTTTGACTTTTAAAGTCCTAAATGGTTTGTACCCAGCTGCAGGTTCCTGTACCATCTTGCCCACACTTTAAAGATCTGCTTTGGAATCTCTTCTGGTGTCTTCCCACTAGAGCTGAAAGGTCGGTGGCCAGGGAGAAGTTCTTCTCTGTGGTGGCCCAAAGATTTGGAATTCCATTCTCTTGGACTGACATCGTCACACTACAGGGTTTTCAGAAGGCCTTGAAAACCTTATCTCTTTCAACCAGCCTTCAAGGCATGATGCTTTACTGGCTAGTTGGTTGAAATATGATTTTTAGGGGCTCTTTAAAAATATATGAGGAGTGTTGTTTTGTTGTTTCTAGTTTAAAACATTTTTTTCTCATTTTCTCTGCTTTATATTGTAACCTGTTTGAATGGGCATCCATCCCCCTCCCCCCAAAAAGAGTCCTAAAATATTTTACATAATGCATGTCTACAGAATCGTCTAGATTTTTCTGTTCCTATATAATTAGTAGGAATTTGACCTCTCACTTCCCTACATAATGGAAGGAATTACATAGTATTGCAGCTCCAACCTGGGGGGGGGGGGGGAATCCAGTCTGACTTGAATTTATTCAGTCACTTTGATAGGAGCAGCTGTGGTCCCGATCTGCTTTCTTCACAGCACCAGGCCTGGTGTATCCCTATCTGTCTTAGCCAGCAGTACTGTTTGAGAGGCTCTTGGGCCTGATGGGCTCTTCCACATAGTTGATATGAATTTCAGGTTGCAGCTATGCTCCCTGCAGTTGTGGGTCCTGAAGGTTTTCTCTCCTATATATTCAAAGAAATTTTAGTTGATTAATCATATGTCAGTAAATGAAATCATTTACATTTACATTAATTTGCATATGAATAAAACAGTACTTATGGTCCACGATGTTCCTACATGTTAGGTGTTAGCTAGCCTGGAAAGCTCGCTTGATTAGAGTGTGGTGCTGATTATGCCAGGGTTGCAGGTTTGATCCCCATATGGGACAGCTGCATATTCCTGCATTGCAGGGGGCTGGACTAGATGACCCTCATGGTTCCTTCAAATTCTATGATTCTATGTTATAGCAGGCACCATCTTGGAAGTGACATTTCCTGATGTGTGAGGAAAAGGGGGAATAGGTCTTTTTTTATAAGATTGTGCCTTTGACCTATAGATTTTGTAAGTTCTTCTAGTAAATATGTTCAACAGTCTTTTTTAAAAAAATAACTTGCTCAGTTAATGACACCTTTTAATTAAATATTGTTAATTTATTTAATCTGTCTAAATGTTATAGTCCTGCCTGTATGCCACATTTATGCCATCTTTGTGCTACGGTCAGTGGTTTGAACATGAGCAGCAAAGTGCTGGCTTTGTTTCTTCAATACTATGTCTGGGTGAGGGGAATTTTCAACAGTTTTCTTTCATATCACCTAAAACAATATTTTTCAATAGAAACAGTTGCCCTCTGAGGTGGGTTTTAGGGGGTCCAGGGGGCTGTAGAGGGGGAGAAGACCAAGGGGGAAATTGGTTGCTTTCCTCTTGCTCAACCTTTGTAACCTCTGGCATACAAGTTCATGCTTATTGGTATTTAATAATACGTAGATGAAGAAATTTCATTCAAATTCTTTCAGCTTTAAAACTTTAGTTGTTGGCTAAGAACAAGATAGAGACATTGTAGCAGACCCAGCAACACCACTCTGAATGCTGAGACAAATGCTGGGGCCTATAGATGCTGCAGCAGCGACTGCCATTTTTACTACCCCAGAAGCTGATGTGCCAGAGGCATGCTGCCCCCAGTGCATTGCCTGGTCTGGTAAATATGATTGATGGTCGAGATAAGGTGCAGGCGTAGGTAGCAGCAAGGACAGAGAAGCAGCAAGTGAAATGTTGGCAGCTCCAGCTACTATCTTTGCTCAAAGCTTCCTCAAATTTGACACTAGGCATCAACATTAGATTTGAAAACAATGTTAGATTTTGATATTTACAATATTGTCATTTGTTTTAGATTCCTCCCCCCCCCCCCCATTCTACACTAACTCTGTATTCATTTTGTGTGTCATGCCTCTAATGGGAGATGGGTGTGTTGCCTAGAAAGCAACACAGGTGATAGTAATTGCCCAATAGCTAAAACATAGTCATGAAGCAGAGGGAGAAGTACAACTGCAACCAGGACTGAGTGAAGGATAAAGAAATTAATGGGTTTAAGTTACAGCAGAACAGATTTAAATTGCACAATGTTTGTAAGTAAAATTCTCATTGCTATGTATCCTTAGATTTGTGCACAGGGAGATTGAGGTATTGGGTTTTCTTATAAAAAGATAAGATTTATATAACATCTGTCAAGGATAACAATTAAGAAAGTGAGTATTTTGAATTATATATTTGTTAGATGTATTTGACTCTTGAGATAATTTGCAGTTAGAATTCTCTTAAAACCATGTTCTTTGCCTTGATAGTGCAGTTAAAGCTTCTGTATAGTTTATTCTCTGGAGGAACCCATTTCCCCCAGTATTGACAATTTTCTTTTTGTAATTAATCAGCAGGAGGAAAAAATGTGTGTTTGTTTTGCTTATTTTTCAAATATACTTCCTGCCTTCTTACCTCCTGATTTTTTGCTTTACAAACTACAAGGAAATTCTCACTACAGGTTTTAATTGCCTGCTGTTTGTCTTGCAGTCATTTGAGGATTTAGTACCTCCACACCTGTGTTTAGTATAATGCCTTGAAATTAAAATTAGACACATTTTCAACTGCAACGTATTAGCTTTTCAAGTCTTGCTGTCTTTTAGTAGATTAGCATAAAGCATGTTTGAGGCAGGCAGTCATGAAGTGGAATAAGTATTGACCTCAGTGCTGAAAAAGTTGAAGGTGCTCAAGCTAGTGGTTCCCAAACTTAATTTTCTCTCTGACTACTTGAAAATTGCTGATTGTCTTGGCAGGCCACCGAATAACTTTTCTGCCTAGTGTAGCAATTGATATGTGCTGCACCAGACATCTTATGGTTTTTAATTGCATTTTATCAGACACACCACTGTGAACCACCTGAATGTAGCTTGTGGATCACTCGTGGTCCTCAGATCACTGTTTGGCAACCCCTGCTCAAAATGACTTCTAATCAGCCCTTGCTTTTGGGTGCCGATACCTAGATTTGTGGACCAGCTGTTATTTTTCAGGAAACCATGTTCATTCCATGCAAGTGAAACCAAGTAGGTTTAGAAGGCCCATTATCCGAATTAAATACCCCATGATCAGTTTGAATTGTTTCCATTAATTAACATTTATCTGATCAGCATAAGGTATCAAAGTGGGAGAAGGAAATTGTCTATATTATTGGTGGCAGAAATAAATGTACTTA
Organism: Podarcis gaigeae; assembly: GCF_964106915.1. Classification (NCBI taxonomy): domain Eukaryota; kingdom Metazoa; phylum Chordata; class Lepidosauria; order Squamata; family Lacertidae; genus Podarcis; species Podarcis gaigeae. Next base: position 56,762,431 of record NC_139681.1, on the reverse strand, counting down.
ATTTGTATTATTGCATGCTGTTGTAAGGAAATTGTCAGGGAACTGCCATCAGAACGAGAAACAGAGGCAGGGCCACCCAGCGATGCCGGAGAGGGGACGAGCAGGGGGGAAGGATTTCAACGTAACACCCATAGAGAAGAGAGGGGGATGGAGGAATTGGTGACAGGGCTCCAAGACCCCCCGACGATAGTGGAGAGAGCGCTGGGACGCCCCTGCCTTCCCCTTACTTGCGCAGACGCGTTCCGCGCAGAGAACATAGGAGGAGACTCGGGGTCAAACAGCTTTTATGCTGGAAGAGGTTCAAGAGACGCCCACTCTCGGATTCTGCAAGTGACTAACAGGTCACGGAGGGCAAGCTCCGACCCTGGGCATGGTTGGGGCAAGCAAACTAACTGAACTGAAGTAAGGTTACGTACAAGTAACCCCTAACAGCCATTACAGAAATGAAGGATCCCCACATAATGGTATTTTTAGACACTGAGCTGTTGTGGCATAAATGTGATAGAGCCTGGATATTTCTCCGTGCCTTCTTCACCTCCTTTTATCATATATTCATTCCTTGCTGCAGCCACTTGTTTATTTGCATTGTTACATGAACTGGCTATTCTGCAAATAAACACAATTGTTCTGATTGATACCTTAATGCACAGGCTAGATGGGACCTTAGTGAGGAAAAGGTTACAAGAGGAGCTTTTGCTTGATAGCTCAGTGATGCTCAGTACTTTGAACATCTGAATTGGTTGTTTCTAGTTTTGGCTTCTTCTTTTGTTGGTGCCTTCTGTTGGGCCCAGAAACATTACAACTCGGACTCCTTGTTCTTAAATAAAGCAGTCTTGCTGCACGGCCAGCACAAGAGGAGTCTTTCGTACTGTGCTCTCTGTGTTAAAAATTTTCTGGAATACCCACCACCACCTTGTTTGCTGCCTGTTCACAATATTGCACAATGGTGCCTTGAAATCATCTTTGTGTGAGCATATAAGTTTGTAGAAACTGTTCAGTGTTACACTTCTGATATCATATTCTTAAAATGTGCATAGGGAAATAGTTAACATTTCCACAGGTTTGTTGTAACATGGGAATATTCAGATGTTTAGGATGTTTGAACACAGCAGAAGAAACTGGCATCTGCAAAGCTTCAAATCTATTCCACTGTACAAAAATGTGTAACTGTGCCTGTTTACGAAACACCTTCCTTCTTGTATTTTCAAAACATAAGATGGGAAATGTCAGGAAATGGTCATAATTAGCTAAAGAGAAAGGTTTGAGAAGTGGTATTAAATACAGTGTGTTATGAGTCTTTTGTAGTATGATATTAATTTGCAACTGGCTATAATTGAATTGAAATGAAAGCTGCACTTTTCTTAGACCCTTGTAAAGATGTGAGTCTCTTAAGATAAGATTTTTTCTGAAGCATCTTTTCCTTTCCTTTTTCCCCAGCTGAAAACAAGTCACCACCTCGTCCTTGTGGCTTGAATCATTCAGACTCTCTTAACAGAGGGGATCGCATTGATGCGGTGACACCAACGATAGGAAATAGCAACAACCAGTTGAACTCATTTCTTCAAGTATATGTTCCAGACTACTCAGTGAGAGCTATCTCAGACATTCAATATGTCAAGGTAGGAAAAGGGGGAATGGGTAGATATCTTCTACCAGCAAAATATATTTTTGGTTGGTTGGCTGCCCCTAGCCAATAGTTGCCAACTGGTCCTAATGCTACTTTGATAAAGCATTCAGAATTTGGAAGGAGCTGTTTTGGACTGCTGAAACCCTTCTTTTTCCCCCTTCATTGTGAGGTACCATATTATTCCACCTCTCCCAGGGAGGATCTATTCTGCACCCTACCCAAGGCATATTCCTCAGCTGTATTTGCTCAGGAATGACATGTGGATGCTGTTATAAAGAAGGGTCAGCAGCCACATGCTCCCTGCCCACATTCATCACACATTTGGGAATTAATATGTATGCTTCTTAATATGTATTTCCATTCTAAAGTTCAGCAGCTGTTGATTTTTTGGGCTTCTGATGTTTCACATGTGTTTTTAAATTATATAATACAATGTAAATTGACTTTGGGCAGTTATGAATTTGAGATCTTGAATGAATTGATAGCCTTCAATTTTGTATGTTCTAACAGCACCCATCTAAATGCATGTCCCATTCATATTCTGAGATGTAGCATCAGTTAGTTTGCCTTCACGAGAGGGGGTCTTGTCATCTAGGAAGCCCAGGACCTCCATACACACTGCCCAGGCCCCCAGGAGATCACTCTGGTGCTGCTAATCCAGCAGTTTGACCACCCCCAGAGGCCCCCACTCCATTATCGCTCGAGACAGATGGAAGCCAACAAATATTCATATTAAATTTGAGAGAGGTAGTGCTGCATAGCCTAGAGACTATTACACAAATGAATAAGGACATCTGTTCACTTCTCATTTCTCCAGAACATGCTAATGGAGCAAATGCCTATTTACAACAAGGCAGATTGGAAGTAGCCTTCCGGAATACAACTTAAGGTTCTTTCAAATACATAGATTATTGGATATTGTGCTGCTCCAGCTTGTTCTTATCCCCCAAGTAAAAGAGAAACTCTGTATTCCTCTCAGTATCTAGTATTTATGGATTGTGGCCCTCTCTCAAAAATGTTCAACAATGTGTAATAATAATAATAATTTATTATTTATACCCCGCCCATCTGGCTGGGCCTCCCCAGCCACTCTGGGCGGCTTCCATAGATGCAGGTCCCATTATCTGCTCGCTCATTCAGCAAAAAATCACTTAATCTGAACACAAAGATTTATACCCAAACCTCACTATACACAGTGCATATTCAGATATCCTAACAGTCAGTTTGCTCACTTCCCCTTATTTGTGCTTTGCTGGTCAGCAGCAGCCATTTTTGGACAGAAATAATGGGGAGTGGGAGTGGGGAGGGAAATCACAGGAAGGGTAGGGACAAATCAGACAGCAGGAGAGATTGGACAAGTAAGTTTTTCCTTTGTCTCTCTTTTGCTGTTTGGTTGCAGCCATTTCATGGCAGGAGGAGGAGAGGGATCGCAGTATAGAAATGTTCCCATAGGAAATAATGGAAATCATCAGCTCATTATGCAAACACTCTCCTAATGATTTCCTGGGAATACATTGTGCAGAACCTGCATGTATTTATTCAATTTGTTGCTCTTTGCAACAAAAATGTCTCAAAGCAACTAAGAAAATAGGTGAAATACAAAAATGCAACAAATATCAAATCATGAAAAAATACTAATAGTGTTCACACTCAGTAATAAAATAACAAGGATAATATCCTTCCCCACCCAACCACCAAAACTATAATAGTGAATAAACCAAACCATCTCAAGGACCAAATGCCTTTGCCTAGTGCTGAAAAACTGACAACATTGGCACTAAGCAAACTTCCCTCAAGAGAGCATTCCACAAATGGGGTGGGGGGAAGGGCCACTGAAAAAGGGGGTTCCATAAATAGGAGTATAATTTAGATTGTTTGGATGCATTTGTTTAATGAAAGCTCCCCAAGGAATCTATTCTTGGCAATTACCGTATTTACTCGAATCTAATGCTCACCTTTTTTGGCCAAGTTATGTTGCAAAAATTAAGGTGTACGTTAGATTTGATGGCACATTTACATTTGCCAGCAAATACTTTTTTTTGGTTTCAAGGTTTTGAAAATTGAGATGTGCATTAGATTCGATGGCACATTAGACTCGAGTAAATACGGTAGAATTTTGCAGACCACATACATGCAAAGGAACGTGAAATGTGTCTACTACTACTACTACTACTACTACTACTACTACTACTAATTTATTATTTATACCCTGCCCATCTGCCTGGGTTTCCCTAGCCACTCTTAAATAATAATAATAATAATAATAATAATAATAATAATAATAATAATAATAATAATAATGGCAGCTTAATACAGTGGTACCTCGGGTTAAGAACTTAATTCGTTCCAGAGGTCTGTTTTTAACCTGAAACTGTTCTTAACCTGAAGCACCGCTTTAGCTAATGGGGCCTCCTGCTGCTTCCGCAACACGATTGATGTTCGCATCCTGAAGCAAAGTTCTTACCCCGAGGTACTATTTCTGGGTTATCGGAGTCTGTAACCTGAAGCGTCTGTAACCTGAAGCATATGTAACCCGAGGTACCACTGTAATAATAATAATAGCATTTTAAAATGTTCAAAACATCACATATATAATGCAGAAAATAGCTCTAGAATGGTTATTCACCTTTTTAAAGGCTGCTGTCCACAGTATATACTAAATTGACCAAATTCACCAGTTTTTAAAAATCGTATTACTCAAGAAATTGATAGGATAAGGAATCTCCTTGCTTTCTTTACATTGCCATCCCCAGCATCCAAATTGAATAAGTTAATAAGAACTTGTTGTTTTCCTCGCACTTAACCGTGGTTTGCCTTAGTGTTATGTGTGCACCAGGGCTAAGTGTGATCGCACAACTGTCTGGGTAACTCACATTAAAATTTATGTCCACTTTGCTCTTGTCCTGGTCCTTCTGCTGCCATGCCAACCAGAGCTAAGCCTTGGTTTGGTTTAGTACTATGTCTAATCCCATGCTCATGGCTTGTCTTCTACAAACAAGCCACAAATCTTGCCTACAGCTCATGTTTTGTCTGGAATGAGACAAGCCTCCTGGCAACAGCAGCAGGACCAGGTGAGGAGCTAAATAGCCACAACATTTACTCACTTAATTTTTGTTAGGCTGAGCATTATGTGTGAAATGGGCATTTTTATAAATGAGGTCATTTCAGGTGGTAATTTGTCATATAGTATAAAGATTCAGATGCAACTCATTGATTTAATTTAGAGCGATAAACTTTGAGCTCTGTTTATATGAGAATTATTGCTCACTTCTTGTTTCCGAATACTTCTGTGCCACTTACTGGAGACCCTGGCTAAAATGAAGACGAGTCTCGTAAAAACAACATAGTAAGCACTTTGAACAAGGGGGATTGGATTACTTGGAACCTTTTGTAAAATGCATCCTGTCAAAAATATCTTTACTGTTCTTATGCATTATGAAACAATTTACTGTTGCTACACTGGAAATGTTGCAGGTCTGCATGGCTTGATTTTGAAGTAACAAGGACAAGTTGGGTTGGGCTGAGATGTATGAAAACATTACAGTAGATATTACTGTACATTACAGTAGGTGCAGTTGTTCTCTGTATCAACAAATATTAATTTAATTATGGACTTTGTATCTTTCATGTGCTTGGCATAGATCTCAAGGCAGCAGTACCAAAATGCCCTAATGGCATCCCGGATGGATAAAACACCTCAGTCCTCGGACAGTGAAACCACTAAAATAGAACTGACTCTTACAGAACTGCATGATGGTTTGCCGGATGAGACGGCAAATCTTCTGAACGAACAGAACTGTGTAACTCACAACAAGTCCAACCACAGTATGCACAGTGAAGGCGCCATCTAGGAGCTGACACATAGCATCTTCCTCTTCCTCTGCCCTCCATCCCAACCCTTATCTTCATCAGGACCAGGCCTCATTCCTTCCCCTTGCCTTCTACCTGACTGCAAACACCATTAGTATGTGCTTACTAAGCTGTGCTGCATCCAGTGCTCTGAGACCAAAGACTTTATGCTGATCCTGAGGGCAGAAAAAGAAGCAAGAACAAGGAGCTCAGAGTGAGAGGTGGATGCAGAGAGGGAAAAGCAACCAACACCGAAGCAAAACTTGGGAACGGTGAGGCACCCTTCTGGGGTGAATGGCAAAATTCTTCCTAGTGGAGTAGAATCACGTTTATTTTTCCAGCTGTATTGATGATCCTTCTAATGTATGCAACAGTTTAAACCTAAAGCTGCATTTTATTTTTTCAAGAGAGATCATGGCTTTTGTTTTTTTGTTTTTAAAAAAGAAGTATTTTGCAGTTTTAAGTGTTGCAGGACCTTCCCAGTTAAGTTCTTTTGTATTGTTATTGAATTTGCTCCAGTGTTCCCATTTTCCCCATATTGTTCTGTTTTCCCCTTGTTGAAATGAGAGACTGGTACTAGAATGTATTTGTTTTCTACAGAACAAAGAATGAATGAAACTTAAAGAATTTCTGGCATATCTCAATTGGGAGACTGGGAAAAAGTGGTATTCTCCCTTGTCTAACCTTTAAAGAAGGAGGTTTTTTGGGGTTGCGAATGTAAATTTTTTTTCCCCCAAAGGCCATGTTTTAGAGTTCATAAATGTCAGAAAATGATGTGTGTGCCATATGAAGATGATTGATTTTTCAAAGGTAATAATTTTCCCTGGAGAATTACATAGAGTTTTTATTTATTATGGGGAGTAATGATAGCAATCCCTACCACCTCCCCTGGGCTGAGTACGTACTTTAACTTCTTTATGTTTTCAGAGTATGGGGCGCCATCATAGTCAATGTGCTCCTTACTTTGAGATGACATAATATAAGCAAGATTGAATGTAAGAGATGTTAGTCCACCAGTGACTTCAAACCTTTTATGTGATGCTGCTGTTATGCTGCTATGCTTGAGAGCCAAAGTAAATCGTCCCAAAGTTTTGCTTCCTGCAAGATGCACTTCACTGTGGATGCTATCCTGTATTAGGCTTGGCAAAAGCTTTTCCGTATAAAATCAACCTATATTTGATGGTATGTGTGGCCATGATGGTGTCTGTTTCAGTGAAGGTATTGGAGAGGCACATCTGAAAGCTTTCCTATTCTTCTACTGGTTCTCCCTTTTAGGAGCCACCTTTTTAGCCTACTGTTTTAAATAAGCTCTATGGGACAGCTGATTGGGCATGGAAGATGGACCAGGAATTGCCTTCAGGAGATTCTCAGCTCCCACACCTCAGGACGCTGATATTTACTGTGGGAGTATTTGGAGGACTGTTCCTTTAGGGGTTCTCTGAATTTGAACAACCTGCCTTGACATCATTGTGACTCTGGGTTGCCTTTTGTCTGTTCTTCTTGCTTATCAGAAATATGACTGTGAAAACAATATTAATTTGTTGCTGAATCGGCCTGTTCTGCACAACAGTCTCTGAGCTAACTTCCAGACTCTGTTACTCAATTCCCCCCCCCCTTCTGCTCCACCCCCATTATTTCTGCTTTGCCAGAATCCTGGGTGATAGGGATGCCTCCGATTCTTGGACGCAGAAGTAGTTTTGTGCATGCTGGGATAAGCTTAATGTGAATTCCCCACTGTTCTCCTTATGGAAATGCTCTGGTGAGAGGTATGCCCCCTTTACCCCTCAATACCTCCCTGGATGAGTTTACGGAGACAAATATTTCATTCTATTTTGGGGAAAGGTTCTTATTCAGCAATTTAGTATGTGTAAGGTGAATACTTGCTTTGTTTCACGGTTGCTCATAAAAAGAGGAATGGTAAGGAGGAAATTTAGTTTACCCCACCCCAAATCCCCATTAAACCTATCAGTTCTTTATGAAGAGCCTAAGTGAAGAGGGATCTCCAGTTATGACATTCATTATAATTAGAAAATTTGGACCTTTTAATTTATTAGCATACATCTTTTTAAAAGTAGTTTTATTCATGCTGCTCTTTACAGCCAGCTTTAAGAAAGGGCAGACAGGCCTTTGAGACAAAGAACCCACAAAGTGTTATGCTTTCTGCCAAAGCAGTAGAACAAAGGTAAACTCAAATTTTTGAATGAAATGATGTCATTATAGCCAGCACACTTCAACAGATGGGAAGTGGAGAATGTTCTTGATCAAGAATGGGATTCTCAATTGCTCTTGTTTATGCATTTCAAGCAGCAGCTCTTTGTCTTGCAAAATGTTTTATTTCCTATAACACATGTTGGATTCTGCAACCACATTGGTGCTGACCCAAATTAATTTTCCTGGCTTATCATGATTGGCTTTTCTAGTTTTCTTAAAAGGGTGCAGTGCTTAACTTAAATTCATGTAATTATTATTAATTAGGCCTAGAATAAACTGTACAAAGCTTGCAGGGTAAAGGCAATCTTCCATAGCCTAGCCCAGGGGTAGAAAACCCATGGTCATCCAGATGTTGTTTGGGTGGGGGAGACTTCCCCATCAGCCCCAGTCAGAAAGCTCAGTGGTCAAGGATAGTAGGAGCTGTAGTCCAGTAACATCTGGAGACCCCCAAGTTCCACACCCCGGCCTAGAAGTTGGAGGGCAACATCTCTCTCTGAACATTTTGTAGTACAGAAAAAAATGAGGGGCAGGCCATGTGAATTAAAGGTCACCAGCCCATGTCAAGGTATAGGAAGTTGTTCTCAGTTCAAATATGCCTCTTATTTTGTACAGCATTATGAAACTCTGTTCCTTGGTGTCAACATCTACATAGTAGTTGTCCTCTGCTTTCTGGCAGGTGATCTTCTTCATGGCTCTAGAAATATTATTTATCTTATTTAAAAATTGTGCTTCTCATGTTATATTTTAGAACAACTGTTTCACTGGCTTTTACAGGTACATTTGTGGGGGAATATGTTATTTGCATTACTTGAGAAAGTGACCTTGGAAAGAACCCTGCTTTCACTGTTTCTGTTTCTTTTGTCAAGTGTAGTCAGCAATTTAGTAGCTGGTAGCAGCCATTCAATCTTCATGTTCTAATGTGAAATTAGATGCAGCTTTTACATTGAAATTTATTTTGAGGTGAGGTTTTTGACAATATTTTAAATGTCTGAATTAATTTTGTACTCTTTGTTGTGAATTGGAGACCTTGTACCTGTGTGTTGCCAAGCCTTACTAAAGAGAGAATTTGTTCTTGATAACTGTTATGTCTTCAAATACAAGAGTGGTGTCATTGGCCCAGACAGCATGTCAACTGATGGAGCAAGGGAGGTAGCACCTCCTCCTCCTCCTTTTCCAAGCTCGCTATCTCAAGGAGGCCTAGGATTTGCAGAGAATCACTCTTCCACCTGCTATTTAACTGCCTAGCCAAAAAGCTCAGACCCATTAGAATATGTAAGCACTAATCAAAAAGTATGTCTGGAGCTCAGGCTGAACAAATGAAGATGGAAGTAGTAAAATGTACAATTCACTTCGCAGATTTGTTTTCCCAAGTCCCAAAGGTAATCCTGAGGATTATTGGAGAAGTGTCCCAAGTGGCACAAGTCATGATTTGGGGAAGGAGCTGGTAGTACAGAATTGAAGTGCTGGGTACCCTGAGTATGCAAAACTGTCTTTGCACAAATGGGCTCCATTACATGTCATAGGAAGCCATGTTTTATGCCCCACCAAGAACAAGCAATGTGCTGGTGATTGCTGCTGAATCGCTCCCATTTTGCTGCACCCTACTCAGGAGCAATAAACAGAAGCCTTGGACATGTGAACTAGCACTTGAGGTTTGGTTTCTCCCAAGCAAATAAACCATGAAAGTAAGCCAAGATTTGCACATCACAATAAATCAAGGCTCATGGTTTGTTGCTCCCGGCACCAGGGAGGTTGGAGACAAATGCGAGTGATTCAGGACCATGCACTGAGAAGCTGTTAATTCCTGGTAAGTAATGGCTACACAGTGCAAACGTGTAACGTGGTTAGTGGTTCTTAATGGGTTTGACATTATTCATTAATGTTTCCTGTTTTTCCTATCTAGTTTTCTTTTTAAATACACCTTCATGCCTAGGTATTTATGAATTGCATCCAGATAAAAATGTAGTTATTTGACCCTTTCAGGTGAATGGATAAAGTGGCAAGAATTTACCTGTTTCCCATCCTCTCCCATGCCCTCACCAATCTTTGCCACGGCCTAACACTAGAGGGAGCTCTTGATATTTTAATTGGCAGGAAATGTGTGATAATGTACCTGATGAGCTCTTCACTTCCATGCAATAAAGATCTTGACTACGTCATTCAGTCAGGACTTGGCTATTGCAAGTTGACAGAACCTTTATTGGGAAATCCAGGGAAACAAATGTATTGTCATTGGGTCTGCCCGAATGTCACCTAGACAACGGTTTTGCTCTACTTTAGTAACTTTGGCTCCATGTGATCTCTGAGCATTAAGTGTTCTGCTTTTGCTGTCATTGCATTGGAGAATGTGATGAGGTACGATTGGGTGCCTCCTCACATACAAGACCTCTGGCATGGAGAATGCTCTAAACTTGTGCCTGCCATGTGCTGAGCTACATTTGTGCACTGACCACATGGTTTGTCTGCATGCTGCTATAAAACACTGCTGTAGGTTATAATTAACTACATAGGACACCACTGAACATGGAGGGTTTGAAACAACATGCCATGTAATTTCAAGTAGTCTTCACACAGTGGCTCTTGTGTGAAATAAGACACAGAGGTGGTGACTTGCAGATAATACTCCATGGGCATTTAGCATTGTTATGCCATATGCTAGTTACCTGAGGGTTGTGCAGACAAAATAAACCTAATTCCAATTCACTTAATGGCCACACTCTGCAATGGTCATGTGTACACAGCATTAATCTGAAGGCTGTCCATATATATATGCAGTCTTCCTCATGACTGGGTATTTTTATTTATCCCCTGGAACATTTGTTCAGAAGAGAATTATACACCTAAAGCTATAGATGTCTAGAACCCTTTCCGTCTAATGCTTATATGTGGGTGCCAGTGGGGCGTAGCTAGCCGGCACATCAAGATTTGAGGACATGATCACATTTCCCCTACATACTCAGTTAACATATGAAGGAGATTTGTTTGTTTTTTAACTGGAGAGTTCTCTGGTGTCAGGCATGGCTTGATTGCACTGAAGAGCACAGGAACAGTAGCTAGTCTGAGTGGTTGCGCTTGACCTTAATAATTGCTTTATTCTGTTAGCTCTGATGTCCAGTTGGCAGGATACTCACAACACTGTGAAATAGTTTGCTCTGTGCCTTGGTCTGCTGTGATAAAATGAGCTTCAAATTCTTTGAAAACAAGTTTTTGTCTTTTGGGCAAAGGTCTGAAATAATTTTGAACAGCTAAATGAACGAACCACTTAAGTCTTCTGGTGAAATCCAATTTATAGATTAAAAACAATTTGCTTGATGCTCTGCTTTCAGGAATGCCTGCTCTCTGGGATAAAGCACTTTCTGGGTTCTTCAAAACACCACATCCTACTTGGACAACTTTAGTAACTGGTAAATAGGTGTTTGTTTATTCTGGCACACGGAACTGCATCCCCTTCTCCTATCATTTTTCTACTGTGGTTCTCTTCTTACCTTCTCCTGGAATGTGCACATGATGAGCCTCATATAGCTTCTCCCCACTCCTGGGCTTATTCCAACTGAGATCTTTTATTATGAGCAGCCACATGGATAGTCTGCAACACCAATGGGATTCAGGTGTTGTTAGACTCCCATCATTTACAATGGTGACTGGGGCTGATGAACATTTAACAACATCTTGAAGGCCACATGTTCCCCGGTGATTTGCAGACTTGTTTGTTTTTTTCTTTCTATGGACTTGATTATATGCCATTAAATTGGGCTCCTAACCAACTGTAATTTCTGCCAGTAGTTTTGTGAGTCAGTTCTTTCTTAAAATGCATGCATGAATCAAGTTAGCAATGGCATTGTCCTGCAAAGAAATGGGTCCCCCAGAAGTGTATTTCATTTTGCTTGTACACAAGGCTATTCTACATCCACACAGTCTTCCTCTAACCCTTTCCCACCCATGCCTCAAGTGATTGTCCTCTTTACCTTGTCACAATGCTGGAGGCTGAAATTTTTTCTGCAGAAGTGCCTATGTAGCTGCTTTGACAGTGCTGCTAACACCAGCATTTCAGCAAAGTGCTTGAAGCACAGATAATCTTCTAGAGTACATTTTTACAGAACTAGGTTTATGCAAAAAGCCTCAAGCCCTGAAGATAATGATATAAGGAATGCAGGAATTCGGGTCATTCTTGTGTAAATGTTGGGACGAACTGGGAAGTGGTGGCAGCTGTCTCTTGAGTTTTTGCCGCCTTTCTCTTGTTTCTTTGCCCCTGCATACAGGATTGTACTGATGCTCTCAGATGTGGTGTCACTGTGAGTAGTAGCTTGTTACTGAAATCTTGGCCATTTTCTCTCCTTTGGTACATCTCACAGTGAGAGGGTAGGGTGTGTTATGACAATCTGAGAGACTATAGTTTTGCAAAGGGCTCTCAGCAAATTTGGTTTATCTGGTGTGCATAGTTATGTGAAGTCTACTGTCACTTGTTTTAACTGCCTGGACAAGTTAATAAGCGGTGGTATTGGACCAGATTCAACAAAATAGTTCCCCTCCAAAAGCTCGGGGGGGGGGGTTGAAGGACCCCCCCCCGAACAACATGTGGTTGGGGGGAGATCATCAGGCAAGCAGAAATGCTTGCATTGATGAAGCAATATCCTTAGTACTACTTTGAATACCATCCAATATTTTTATCTAAAGAACTTACTGCTCACTGTAACTCGCTGACTTGGATAGGACGACACACCTGCAATCCATCAAATCAAGATATAAACTGTGACACACTTAGGTTTACACAAACTGTTGAAGGATGTTTGGAGGCTTGAAACTTGAAGCTCTTAATTTCTTAGAGCAATAAAATACTGCTTACGCTTAGTGTGCGGAAGAGCTCCAATAGTGAACAAAATCTATTCTATCTTGAAGGCTACAGAGTTCTCTGTTCTGCTGTCAGACCAGCCCAAGGGAATTAGCTGAACCCTGGAATCTTGTCTCAAGCCAAGCTTTCCTTTACAGTAAATATTTGTATGCTGCACAATTTTCCTAGTACTTATCCTATGCCTTTTTAAGGCCTTACAATCTGTCTCCATATATTGCTGCATTCCAAAGCTTCTATAGATTTGTCTTCTGGGATCTTTGTCAAATTGTATCATATTTCTTCCAAAGTTGTAGTATTCTGCCAACAGTATTCCACACTATCTGTTTGTATAAACCCTGAAGAAGCACAAATGAAATGTACACATTTCATAAGCCAATTGATATCCTGTTGGAGTATATAAATACTTAGTGGTGTTGCAGATTTCCAGTTTCTTCTATTTATTTTGAACCTCATTAATTTGTATATTTTTGTGATTTTATTGGGAAAGTTTATTTCCTTTAGATAAATGATTTTTCTTGTTTAACTTTCATGTTTAACTGCATACTTCATCTTCCTTTTATTTACAAGGGGGTGTGCGTTGGTGACATTATTATTTTTTTAATTAGCAGTTTTGAGTAAAGGAGCCCTGAAAGGATGTGTTCTTTATGTTTGGTTTTACTTTATTAATTGTTAGCAATGGTCTTGTAGATTATCTATTTTTTTTTCGTGTTGTAGGGAGCAGGAATTCTGATGGATATGCACTAATTTTTTCCTGAATAACTTTGAAAAACCAGTGCAAGTGTTTCGTTCCTGACATGTCATATCCAAAATATACACTAGCATGGTTTCTATTTATTTTACATGGATTTTGTTTGTTTGTTTTTGTGTAGAGGAGTGTATATGGGAGAACATGCCTGGCATCTATTTGTAAAATAGGCTTGTTTGTGGAAGGAAGATGTAAACTTTTGAGATTCGCACTACTAATTAGCTAGAGTGTAGCTAAGTAGAGACCAGCAAAAAAAGCTTCTGCACACTCCAATAACCTGCTTTGTGAGTGTTGTAGCTTACTCAGTGATTTCTTGAGTAACTCTCAGGTGTCTCTCCCCTTTGCCGAAACAACAATCTATTGACTCTTCTAATTTGAGTGCTCTGACTAAGGGAATGCAGGGAGATAGTTGAGAAATAACAGCGGAATCATACAATGGGGTTGGGGGAAGGGGAAAATATGAAGGCAGCATAACTTAACTTCTTCGTGATTGGATATAAGCATTGCACCTGTTGCCCATCCACTGCTGGCATATAGCCCTCTGAGAAGACTGCCTATGAAGGAATGTGCCTCTTGGATCGGACTAAAAAAGATTCCCCACCAATGGGTCACAGTATTTTTTGCCACACTGTTCATGCAAAAAAAGCCAACTCCGGCTGTTTATAGGATTTAGTAATAAGATAGTCCCTGCTCTCAGGCTTACAATCTTGTCTGGTAGAGCTGTTTACTTTGTTTGTAAGAATAGCAAAGCATAGTCTGTACACTACTTGAAAAAGCATGTTCTCCATAATATATGATAAAGGGTCCTTACTACAGTTTGGTCCTAATACGCTGAATGCAAGTATAGCAGCAGGATTTGGGAAGGCACATTAAGAAATTAGTAAACAGTCGGTGATATTCAGTCAACCAAACAGTTTCCAAAAGATGTATAAAACTAGTCTTATACATAGACTCTTTGAGCGTGTTGTAGCCTAGGGTGGTAATATGCTGATGGCGACTTTGCCCGAAAAGCTTACTTGGATTGCCACTGTGTTGGCCTTCCAGCACAGCTCAAAGAAGGGAGATGTTTGAGGTAGAATGGAGTCAGAAGGGGTTTCAGCTGGAGTTGATGTCACAGACCCAAATATTATTGTATGCTGACAAACTTAAGTTAAAGGCGGCAGCAGTGGCAGTTAGTATCTCTTAAAAAATAAGGCAAAGGAAGGATGGTCAAAGAGGCCAGATAAATAATGTTATGCTTAAGAAGTAAAATGTAGTCAACAGTTTTTGCAATGTTCCAAGTGCTCCTTCTGCACAGTCATAAATGAATTCAATTTTCTTATGGTGTTTGGGCAAATATGGCTCTTTGCTTGGCACCTCTGCAAGAGCTTGAAAATATACTTGTATTCTGTCTTCCTTCTCTAAGGAGATTGAAGTGGTATAATCTCCCCCTTTTATCCTCACAACCATCTGGATTGCTGGTAGTACATGTGAAAAGGATCTATGGGTCTGAGTAGACCACAAGCTTAACATGAGTCAGCACTGTGATGCAGCAGCAAAAATGGCTAATACAATTCTAGTCTGCATCAACAGAAGTATAGTGTTCAGATCAAGAGAAGTAAAAGTATTACTGTATTCTGCCTTGGTCAGACCACACCTGGAGTACTGTGTCCAGTTCTGGGCACCACAGTTTACAAAGGATGTTGATAAGTTGGATTGTGTGCAGAGGGCAACTTAGATGATCAAGGGTATGGAAACAAAGCCTTATGAGAAGCAGTTGAAGGAGTTAGGTATGTTTAGCCTGGTGAAGAGGAGACTACGAGGAGATAGCAGTCTTCAAGTATCTCAAGGGCTGTCACATGGAGAAAGCTTGTTTTCTCCTCCCGCTCTGGAGGCTAGGACTTTAACCAATGGATTTAAGTTACAAGAAAGGAGATTCTGACTAAACATCTGGAAGAACTGTGACAGTATCAGCTGTTCAACAGTGGAACAGACTCCTACAAGAGGTGGTGGACGCAGCTTCCTTGCAGGGTTTTAAGCAGAGGTTGGAGGGCAATCTTTCTTATATGATCTAGTAGAGATTTCTGCACTTCATTGGGTTGGACTAAATGACCCTCAGGGTCTCCTCCAATTCTGTGAAAAGCAGCAACACTTTTACAGATTGTTTCCAAATTCCCCCTAAAAGTGCTGCTAAAAATTTAAGATTGACACAATAAAATTCTGCTGATACGAATGTAAGAACTAGGGTATTGTTCTGATGTAGTATGCAAATGCCTCTTCTCATGGTCTAATTTTGCTTCTTGACTTTTCAGTTCTTTTCCTCACTTATCTCTCACTTGTCGGTGGTGCTCTTTTTTCTGTCCATTTTCACTAGCTTCAGCAGAAGGAAAAAAGCCTTCCAATTTCTTAGCTTGGAAAGCCAAGGCCAAGCTGGTTTCAGGTAGGGAGGCCTTTTACTCATTTATGAAAAGGCCATATGTTTGCTCTTGTGGCTGGCTGCTGTGGGGATGGAATTTGTAAGGCTGAACTTGCAGACATCTGAGAACACCGATCTCTTGCCTACAGCCAGGATATCTTCCAGTACTGATTAAGAGAAGAGCACTATTTCGCTCTTGCTGTTCCTTACCAGTATGTATCCAGCTCAACACCAGATCACTAATAGTTACCAGCTAGACCACTGTCAAGTTAACTAATGCTCTCCAATTCTGCTTCCATTTTCTGGGCAGGGGACCTTATCCATAGAACTCTGATGGCATCATCTTCTTGCTCTAGTATATCTACATTTAATGCATATACAGTGGTACCTCGGGTTAAGTACTTAATTCCTTCCGGAGGTCTGTACTTAACCTGAAACTGTTCTTAACCTGAAGCACCACTTTAGCTAATGGGGCCTCCTGCTGCTGCTGTGCCGCCGGAGCACGGTTTCTGTTCTCATCCTGAAGCAAAGTTCTTAACCCGAGGTACTATTTCTGGGTTAGCGGAGTCTGTAACCTGAAGCATATGTAACCCAAGGTACCTGTGTATCTAGATTCTATGCTGTCAGGCTGCTGTCTGCCTCCCAGCCATCATTGTTGGGAGAAGATTATAAATCACATTGTATTCCACGCTGTATACAGGCTTTTCTTGTTATAATAATAAGTGTTAGGCAAGCAGTATGAAGGGAGGTTAGGAGAAGTAGATTTGTCAGTGTTAGACAGACATTAAAACAGCTTATTATGAAACCTCATGATTTATTTAGTTTGCAGGTCCATCACAGGAGCATCAGCTTCTCCTGCTGATTTACAGTTCACCGTATTTTAATAATGGAATAGAACTAATTACAATCAAGTGATTCAAAATAAAACTTCTAATACTTCAAAATAGGGCCTCTATTCAGTCTTTCAAACTTCAATGGCACAGAAGTAAGGATCTCTATACCTTGGGAAACAGTTTACTGCCTGCTTGTATGAATAAGAAAGAGAAAAATGTGCTTTAACTTAACAGCCTGCACTTACAGCCAGAATGCTATGCCAGGCCCTCAGAACCATTTACAAACAATATGGATCAGCCCTTCAACCATTTTCATTCCAGGAATGGCAGTAACACAGAGTGGCAGCAATAAGGATGTTTTGCTGAAGGGGGCTTCTTCCTCTACATGAAGGCGCTAGGCCTCTGCATATACACATACCCCATCTCCTATGACTCCATATCAGAGAATAGAACAGCTGCCAGCTGAAACATTGCATCTTACAGGTTGTTGTTCCTAATTTGAGCCTAAAGTGTTAGCCACAGGAAGAGGCTAGGAAAGGTGACACAAACCTTTTCTCTTCACAAACTGTATAGCTCTTGATCACTGTGGGTTAGACAGAAATACAGTATTAATCTTTAACTGAGACCTAATCAAAATACAGCATGACATTATCTCTTACTAGCAGAGATAATTTCAGAGTGTAGAACAAGCACACGGCATAAGGACCCATTTGAAGGTCGTATAATACATGCACCACATGCCAAGACTAGGGATGATAAAAGCTTTGGGATCTCAGCAGGAGAAGAACTAGCTATCAGCCAGATCAAGAATTTGTGGCATGATAGTCTTTCTTGAACCAGCCCCAAACAGAAAGAGCAGAAGCAGAACTGCACTAGAAGGAGATTAGAGGATTAAACCATTTCAAAAACAAAACTTGTGCTTGATGGGGTTCAATTTGACCCTGGAATTGCCACCATTTCCATGCATACAGTATTATATATTAGGATACATCTTTCCCCAAAAAGGGTCAAAGGGTATCAGCTGTGAGGAACTGGTATTGGGCTACTGTGATTGCTGCAGGACCATGGCAGGCTCACTGCACCAATTCCAAACCATGTCTTGGAGGCAGTTTTGAAATGCACAAGAAAGAGGAGCAAAGGACCCACAAGCAGCTCTTCCTTCCCATGTTCTATAGGTAGAGCAAGCAACGCAGTTAGGCATCTGTATGTGGTCCTACCCTCACTCAGTGCAAAATCCTTTACAGTTGGAATAAGTCTGTAAAGAATAAAGGGTTTCTGATTAGTGTTAATTTTGTTGTCATCCCCACCCCATACCCCAGGACTAGTGGGATTCTGTTCCTGCTAATCACTGCTATAGCCACGCTTTGGCAGGTTGTGTTCAGATTTCATTTCTATTCTTCTTCCTCTTCCTCCTCCTCCTCTTCTTCTTCATCATCATCCTCATCATGGCAATGTGTGATTTCTTGGGGAGTTTGAGGGAAGAGGTTGGGTGGTTTAATCTCACTCACAGAACGGGTCAGCTGGTGTCGTTTGTCAGAATCTTTGAAGTCCACTGATGTGCGGTTTCGGGTGGCCATAGGTGACTCTGTCTCATTGATATCCACATGAGTGTGCTCTACTGTCGACTCGTGTGGCATCTGCATGGAGAGATACATACCATTGTTCAGAGAAGATTAGCATTGTCACATGAGAAGAGCTGGCTCAGTTAGGCCAGTGGCCTATCTAGTCCAGCCATCCTGTTCTCACAGTAGCCAACTAGATGCCCATGGGAAGCCCACAACAGCACGCTACCCTCCTGCAGTTTTCCACAACAGGCACTTAGAAATATATTGGCCTGCCTTATCCTCCACAAATTTGTCAATCCTCTCTTAAAACCATCCAAATTGGTGGCTATCACTGTGAGATTGTGGGAGCAAATGCTACAGTTTAACTATGAATTTTGTGAAAAAGTATTTTCAAGACAGACAAAGGAATCTTAGAACATTCAGCTCCATTGGATATCCCTGAATTACAAGAGAGGGAGAACACTGTTTCTATACCCACTTTCTCCTTGCTATGCATAATTTTATAAACTTCTACCATGACACCTCTTTTCTCAAAACTAAAATGGCCCAAATACTGCAACCTTTCCTCCTAGGACTTGCTCTATCTCTTTGATCATTCTGCTTGACTTTTTCTGGTAACTTTTAACACTACAATATTCTTTTCAAAGTGAAGCAACCACAACTGTACATGGTACCCAAGTGCAATTGCACCATAGAGTTGTATAATGTTGTGATAGTGGCAATTTTATTTTCAGCTCCTTTCCTAATGATCCCTAGTATGGAATTCACATTTTTCACAGCACACACATATGCTAGTACAGTGAGTGCCTGACTTCTACCACTTATTATACTGTTACCCACAGAAAATTTATAAAAATTGTTTAACCCTAACCAATGTCTCCCAATGTAGCCATCTGCCACATCCATTTTAAAAGTTTTTAAGTCTAATGCTACCAGCTACATTAGAATGTCCCTCGCTCTATTCAGACTTGGATAGTGCGTGTACTTCTCTGAATGTTGTTACTGTTCATCTGCGGCTTCATGGATTTCAACTCACCAGCACATGGGCAGCTCTGAAGAGGTAACTGAAGGGATAATACAGAAGGTTGATGAATGATGCTGCATAGAGGTCTGCGTAGCGCATCACTTGGCTGGCAAAGAGTGTCTGTCGGGAGCCGCTTCGGAACAGGCTTCCCATCATTCCATAGCACATGTCCATGTCATGAGTCACTTTCTAAAATCAGAAGGCAAATTAGACATTTGGTCACTTCAGGGAAGGGGCAGTTTTACATACATAAAAACTATTGCAGGTGAGAGAACACCATGTGTACACTAGAGCACACACACGTTTCTGAATCAGAGGCATTGACTGTAAAGAGGCAAAGCAACTGGAAGTCACAGAAAGTGAAAACACCAGCAATATACAGTGCCTTCCAGGAGCATTCCACCACAGAATAAGTTTTTGTGTTTCTTAGCAACATGACAGATGGGAAAAAAAATAGAATTTGACGGAAAAAGGGGGGGGGGAGGATAACCAAACACAAGAGGGCTCCAGGCATACAGGGGTTTATGCCATAAAAACCTGCAAGACAGTGTGCATATAAAAAATTAAATATCAGACTATTATGTTTGTGATCAAAATACAACTAGAGGTTTAAGGCTGCCATCGCAGCCCATTTGTGAGATGTAGC
Source organism: Podarcis gaigeae (assembly GCF_964106915.1). Taxonomy (NCBI): domain Eukaryota; kingdom Metazoa; phylum Chordata; class Lepidosauria; order Squamata; family Lacertidae; genus Podarcis; species Podarcis gaigeae. The sequence continues at coordinate 56,742,687 of NC_139681.1, read as the reverse complement.
CCTGAAATAGGTGAGGTAAGGCACTGGATCTTTGTCACCTTGCTTAACATACTCAGCTCTGGCAGCAGCGGCAGCAGCAGCAGCACTAAAGATATAGCGGAAGGGAAGCAAACCTCAGAACCACTGTCATGCTCCACTAGGGGGTGGAAGGGAGAGACCCCCAACCCGGGATCTGCTCTCCTACCACAGTGGCTGGTGAGTTTAAATCACTTCTGAATTTCAACATCCCCACTTGTTCTCAGACCTTTGCCACTACTGTAGGATTTTCAGATGGAGAACTCAAGAGAGTTCAAGCACTACTTACAGTTGCACAGATGGGAGAATTTCACATAGTTTTAATCACAGTGCTTCAATGACACAGAAAACCACAGCTACACATTTTTTTCCTTTCTGTGAATCTCTTATGATGCAGGAGCTGTCACTGTTGACCCAAGCAAACCTATTTCCCCTAGTCTCTGCCTCACAGTTGTTTCTCTTGCCTGACCGCTCCTTCCCTGCCATCAGCACATAGCCATTCCAATCCCTATGCCCTATTTGAGGTCACCATATGCCTCTACTACCCATATTTACCACAGGGCCCTGTTTGGTGTGTGTGTGTGTGTGTGTGTGTGTGTAAAACTAGATATAACATAGTCATGTAGCATTTCCCCCTTTTATAGGGGAAAATCAGCCTCAGAGTCTGAGTGTTTACATGGAGAGAGAGTATGCGAATGAGCCAACAGCACGAACCCTATGACCCATATAATTCCTCTGCTCAGGACTGCACCTCCCCAAAGTTGCTTTTCATTTAAAAATAGGTTGGGAGACTACCTGCATCTGCCATGTAAGCAGCTTCAGTGTGTTTCCTCTGCCTACTGTTTCATCATCTTACGTTTCTCTGACTCAAGTCTATTTGATTAATACAACTGTCCAACACCCCCCTCATTTATTATCAGTACAAATTTACTCAGCCATTAGGCGCTATGAAGGTTTTCCAACAACCATCTCACTTCATTAGCTCCTCCTTTTATCAGCTCCCCATCTTGTATCTTTCTCATCCAACCTCTCTCAGGTTCCTCTTTTGGTCCACTGCCTGTCCAGCTCCTTACCTCCCCTGTCCCCTCAAATCTCCCTCTAATGAAGTTAGCACAGATTGCTGCGCTGGAAAAGGGAGCAAAATAGCATTCTATTTTTTAAAAAAGTTAAAGGTAAATGACCCCTGACAGTTAAGTCCAGTTGCAGACAGTTTTTCTGGGTCATGTGGCCAGCATGACTAAGCCACTTCTGGCGCAGTGGAACACTGAAACCAGAGCAGGGCACAGAAACGCCATTCACCTTCCTGCCAGAGCGACAGAGCGGTGCCTATTTATCTACTTGCACTGTGTGCTTTCGAACTGCTAGGTTGACAGGAGCTGGGACCGAGCAATGGAAACTCATTCCATTGAAGGGATTCAAACCACCAACCTTCTGATCAGCAAGCCCAAGAGGCTCAGTGGTTTAGACAACAGCGCCACCCGTGTTCCCCAGCATTCTATTTACTAGTACCTTAATACGTCTTTGGATGGAACTGATGTCAGGACGCTCATTACTGCTGCTATCCAAATGCCTGTTTGAAATAGGAAAGAAAACAATATCAGCAGAGCACATGGAAGATAAATGTGAGGGTGGATCTGGGAAAGCAAATACTAATTTAGAAAAGCTGATTATATCAGGCAAAACTGATAGGCACAACAATACTCTCTTCCCCACCCCCAATTCTAAGTTAATGTGGAGCCCTTTGATAGAGTGCAGCTGTCCACTAAAAAGGAAGCACTCCCTCTAATGAGTTAGTGGATGGAGTATTGGGTTATATTCTAAAGAGAAAAATCCATTACTTACTTGTATAACTCAGCGAGAAAGATGTCTAAACTCTGAAGTTCTTCAAAAAGGCCTAAGCAGAAAAGGGAAGGCAAAGTAAAAGGATATTATGGCAGTGGATCAGCTGAAACAAATACTATGTAGACTATTACTTATCTCTCACCAATATGAGAAAACAGACCTAGCAACAGACTGAGGATTCTATCTGCTTTCCAAATTGCATTATTATTTGTCAATTTATAGAATTACAGAGTTGGAAGGGACCCCCAGGTCATATAGTCCAAACCCCGCAATGCAAGAATCTCAACTAGATCATACATGATGGATGGCCATCTCTGCTTAAAAACCTCCAAGGAGAGTGCACCACCTCTTGTGGGAGTCTGTTCCACTATCAAACAGCTCTTTAGAATACAGTCCTACATTTTGAATATGTTTGCAGTGTCTCAAATGCCCCAATTAAGTACTACAGATACTTTGTTCTTCAAAAGCCAAACCATGGACCCCCCTACTTTTTTTATTAAAAAAATGATTATCTCTATGGTAGTTTTTGTTATGCGAATGGTGCCACAAACCACCTGGGTGGGTTATGTGGACCTCCTCCCCGGGAGGTCCGCATAGCATCAATTGGGAACTGTTGAACTACAGAGTCAGTACTTACAGCTCTTGTCTGTCCAGACATGAAGCTCCTGTGCCAGTTCTGGAATCACTAGGAAGGTCCTCCAACCCTGGCGTTTTTTAGACTTCAGGATATCTCCAAAAATGTGATCACCTATGTATAAGATGTCTTTACCCTTGGCCCCCAGGAGGTCACAGATTGTATCAGAGGAGCCTAATAAGAGGAGGGGGAAAGCAGAAGGGCCAATCAGAAAAGGTTTCTCAGCATAAAAACCATGGGTTCAGTGCATAAACTTCCATTATTATCATGTACCTCCTCCCAATTTGATAGATATAAGGCTTTTTCAAATAATGCAGCTTTTACACACTCAGACATATCATTGTATAAAATAAATACACTACAGCATACACATATATGGTTCACAGGTGGTCTTCCATTCAGGCAAAGCCTGCTATATAGTGTGCTGCCAGAACATTTTTTGAGCTGCAGGTGTCTGAGACCTATCTATTTAAAATACAAGTGACGATCAAATCACCTCTTACTTTTTTCCTTTCTTTTTAAAAAAGGGGTAAGCTGCTTAAATACACAAATCAGGTAGCATGTGAGACGTGCATCTTAGATGCCATCCCAAATACACACACATACACAAAAGTACCAACACAGCTATATATTATTTGAGTATATAGTTTTGGAAAATACCAAGAGAGATCTTAAAACTTGAGGAAGATCTACCATCTACCACCATGGGACTTAACCTTTGGGGTTACAAACTTTGGATAGGTGGGTACATTCCTTGCAGCTACTAGATTATATTACACTTTTGGCTTCTGCTGACTCTTTACCTAATGTACCACCTACAATTAAATTTCCATCTTCACTAATATAAAGACTCTGCTTCACAAGGGACTCTTATGTTCCACTTACAAACAGATCTGAGTAGCTGCTAGTGCATTTTTAAAAAAATGGTACAACCACTGTTGTTCCTTTGCTCCAGTAAGTTTTGCTCACTGGAAGGACAGATCCTGAAGCTGAGGCTCCAATACTTTGGCCACCTCATGAGAAGAGAAGACTCCCTGGAAAAGACCCTGATGTTGGGAAAGATTGAGGGCACAAGGAGAAGGGGACGACAGAGGACGAGATAGTTGGACAGTGTTCTCGAAGCTACCAGCATGAGTTAGACCAAACTGCGGGAGGCAATGGAAGACAGGAGTGCCTGGAGTGCTCTGGTCCATGGGGTCACGAAGAGTCGGACACGACTAAATGACTAAACAACTCTCATTTCTAATTTACCTCCAGAGTAAACAATACCATGCTGCAAGGGGCCTGTGTAGGTACCAATCTTCAGTTTGCCAGTAACCTGCACAGAAAGAGACATTCATTTAATGAAACTGTAGGTCTCTCCAGCCCAATTTTCAGTTTTAATATTGATCAATGGATTGATAAATCAGTAGAAAGGCTGTTCAATATATGCTTCAGAGGAAAAAGCACAACTGGTGTTTGCATACTCCAAATGCACTATATTTTTCCTGGGCAGCACCTTTAATTATTAAAAGCAGCATGACATAGGGGCAAACACCATTTGGTGACATAGGGACATGCAGCTGGTCCCCTATTCCTAGAGGCCATAAACACTCTTACACTGGGAATTGTTTTGTGCCTCAAATGTATCTTTGCCAGGTGAAAACAGTGAAGTTAGTCTGGTAGAAGCATATTCCGTACGACCCTTTTGCATGGCCTGCATACAGATGCTACAAAAGCCTGCTTAAAGCTATACTTCCAAATTTTACAGTTAAAGCGTTGGTTGCCTTTTATGAGCCAGTTGATTCTGCCTTTAGGTCAGGCTTAAGCTAAGAATTTTGTTGGGGCCAACAAGTTATCAGTAGCACAGATTCAGCTAAAACCCTCATAGATTCCCAATAAAGACCAGTCCCACAGAATGACAAAGCAGGTGGTTATGTTGCAGCCACAGTGAATTTTTTAGATAACCAGCAATTACAGTGAAACTGATCTAATGAAACACAGCATTATTAGGCTCCATATATTTTCAATATGATGTTGTTCTTAATTTAATTCCACTCAGTAAATCTAGCTGAAATACTTAATGATGCACTCAAAAAACATGCTGTGTTTTTATTTAAAGAACACAGCTCCTTCTCATATTTCCTTTCTATGTGATTCAGGTAACCCAAAAATAGCTAGAAACACATATTCCAAGTAGTCAATGAATTTCAAAGTAGAGAGCTTATGAATTTAGCACTAATGTTCTAATTATTGAAATAAACTGTCCCAGGTTTTCCTCCAGTCAAGCCTAACTATATATTCTATGTATCACTCACCGTATCCACCTGTCTCAAGACTGTGCCTTCTCCAAAGAAAAGAGGTTTCCGTGCATCCACAAGGATGAGGTCAAAGTATGATTGCCATGGCCGGTGAGAATTGCCAGGCTAGAGAAAAATTAAGCAGAAGAACATCTTTTTAAAAGGTACAAATTCTAATTGTTCACACTGAAACTGGCTTATTTTAGTTCTGCAGGAGAGATTGATAACTGTATTCTATATGTAGCCTGACATCATATACAAAACATCTTAGTTCCCCAACACTTCAATTCAGTAAATATACCTGAGAATCCTAACAATGCAGGAAAGGAAAATTATCAGATATTTTAAATTTTATTTTTGTTTATCTGGATTTATATACTGTTTAATCATAATTTAAATAAAAGTTAGCAATTATATCACTACTACAAATATTAATACAAAGATCCAGGCATTTATCAATTACTGCAGAACATTGAGGGCTTTCAAAGCAGAGGCCACAACTGAGAAAGGGACAAAAGGGAACAGTCTGTGTATTTATATTAAACTTTTGATTCTTTTGATTTCTACTACACATAGTAAGTACATGAAACCATAACCAAGCCTTAAAATTGAAAAGTACATTTTCTTGTAGCTATGAAAAATTATTAATTATATGTGGAAGGATTTCAGCAGCACGGTTATAATGCATTAGTGGATATGTGGCTAAGTGGCAACTCCTTGTATCTGAGCAAGCAACTTCTACTCAAACAAGTGCAGACAGGCAAACACCACCGGTAGAAGTAAATGCTTTTGATTTGAAAATTCACTAGTGACCTCTAGAAGCTGCATATCAGGCATATCAAAGCCGACTTTAATTATTTCCACCTGTTCTCCAATAAAAATAATAAGGCATTTGACACCATGCCTCCAAAGGCTGAATTTTACAAATAGAAAATTAAATAACTATCTGGTTTCTTCAGTCCCCATGAACAAAGACTTGACTCCTATTCTTGATTTATTTAGGAAGGAATAATATACACCATCTAACACAGCGTTCCCCAAACTGGTGCCATCCAGATTTTTGGAATCCAGCTCTCATCCAACCCTGGATAGGAGTTGTAGTCAAAAACATCTGGTCAACACCAAGTTGGGGAAGGCAGAGGTATCATTAATGCAACAACTCTTTTCATCACCCACCTTTGGTCCATGTGGAAAATCAAACAGGTAAGTCATAATTTTCTGAAAGGCAAATTGGAAGCAAGACTTAATTTCTTTCTGGATAAATTAACTATTTTATTAATTATGTTTAAACAATACATTTAAATATACAAATAGTCTTCAGATATACAAATCTAGAACAGGCATTGTGAGAATTAAAATAACATTGCAGAACCCTATGATGTTATTTTTAGGATTTTCATGACAACAAAAGGCATGTCTCCAGCTCTGACAGATATGCAGCTCTGCAAGAACCTCAGTTTTATGTACAGTTAATTTGGAAGCAAGTTCAGTGGAGCTTACTCTGAAGCAAGTGTTCATAGGATTGAAGAACAAAAGTTCATTGTCACAGAATACGGAGGGTCCTGCATTCATATTAACATGGGGATTTCCCAGTACATTTGTTCATGGCTTTCTTAAAAAAATGCATTTTATGATAAAGAGAAGGTCTTTAAAAGATATTTCTCCCCCCCCCCCAAAAAAAAACTTGGGAGACTAAATTACAGACACATTGCTAGGTACAAGGCATCATTAAATTAGCAACCAAGATTCAAGGAGAATCTTTGGTGCCTCCAACTCATGCTTTCATTATACTGAGCTTATCTAATTCTCTACAGCTGGCTTTGAGAACCTATGGCTCTGTAGATGTTGTTGAACATCAGCCCCAACCAGCATGGTCAATGGTAAGAAACAGTGAGAGTTGTAGTAGTCCAGAACATCTTGAGGAGCCTAAGGTTCCCCAGCTCTGCTTTGAGGCAGGGATGGGAGACTTTTTTCAGACAGAGTGCCACATTCATTCATCTGGAAACTTCTGAGGGCTTCACACCAGTGGTAGGTGTGGCCGGAAGTAAAAGTGGGCAAAACAATGGATGTAACTTACTGTTGTAATGCGTGCCACATTCCAGTCACACAGATTTCAACACTCATATATGAATCCCTCCAGACAAGCAGGAGGCGTCATCACAGTTCAAGGGCACCTTCCAGCCAGGCAAAAGCACTTGAGGAGGGTTCAGAGGAAGAGGGCGGGCAAAAACTAGGGAAGGAGGCATGGCCTGGAGAAAGGCCAGAAGGCTGGACAGAGAGGCCTACAGAGCTGCATTTAGCTCCCAGGACTGAGGTTGCTCTCCCTGATCCAGGAGAGAAATTCAAAATATGACAGCTAACATATATGAGACACTAAATGAATGAATGAAAGACTGATGGAGGAAGATTCTTGTGTTACAGGAGTACTTACATCAGTGTACTTATAATCACTGTTTGTGGCAAGAAACACCTTTCCCACCTCATTCATGCGGCTCAAAAGCAGAGGCAGCTTCCCCTAAAATGGCAAAGATTTACATAAAATACAGTTTTCAGTTGAAGCCCATACCTTCAGGGAGTCTATAAATATCTCAGGCTATCTGTACATACTGCCAAGTTTGAACAATGCCAAATGAATATTTTAGCCTGATTAAAATGTCTTCTAAAATCCTAGATGCCTCAGCTGTGAACTGAAATCCTGCATCTTAGTCATGTCTTATAATTTGTACTAACGTCCTATGTGGCCAAGTATTAAAATATACTTTTAAAAAACTGAAATGTTGAAAGCTGTTCTACAATATGTAACCAGAAACCTGATGATTTGAAAATGAGAGACTGCAGGCAGCAAGGACTCTTTACTAATTTTAGAACAAAATGCCACTTTGATGTGCTGTGAGTACGTAGCATGAGCATTATGTGGAAACAGAAAGTATCCCATGCTAGGTGAAAATCAAAGGAATCCCTCTAAAGAAATACAAAATGCACGATTTCAACTTTTTGCCCCTCAAGATATCAAGACATGGAAGATGCTTTGGAATATTCACATTTCTATTGTGACATGCACTCTCTTACTACTCCATACATTGTGGGGGTGGGGAAACCAACTGCCCCTGCTTGAAGTTCGGGTGCTTAGAATTCCATTAACAAAAGGGAGATAAAGAGGAAGTGCTAAATTATTTTTAATCAAAAAAGGCAAAATTTGCTGAAGCAACAATAACATCACTTAATGCCTATTTTTTAAAAAAATAAATTGTGAACAAGGGAGTTAGAACTTTCCATTCTGTTTTTTTATCATTTTAAGACTGCATGAAATAAACCAAGACTGGTCCACTTTCAATAAGGCAAGGCTTGACGTACTTACATCTTTCACTACATACTTCCCCAGATTCTCAACTGTCTTCTCCTTCAGTGATCCCTGAAACAACAGGAGAAACCACATGACACAGCAGAAGTAATGATCTAGCAATCTTACTCAGGTTTCGCCTTATAGTATCAGCTTCCATGCTGTCATCGTGCTGTAGAAAGATGCACCACTGACACTAGAGGCAGAAAGTTATTTGTAGAGTTTCATGTGTCATGAGATTAGCATTGGATAGGTTCAACCTGGGGGTGGAGAACCCTGTGGCTAATTCACCATATGAGAAACAAACACATGGACAAGATGCAATTGAAGCGCTGTAATTAAGTATATTCTGAAGTAAACGTGAAGTGCAAAACAGAATAGTTCAGAAAACACATGGTGACAGAGTTCAGTTGCTGAAGCAAAGGGGTGGTGTGATTCCTGTGCAATGTGCGGATGAGTTATCACCTGAAAACACATGAAACTGCTCCTTGGAAGGGAAAACAATAGCATAAATATAATAAAGTGAAACAGTGATGGCTTTTAAGATGGCTTGCAGCAGCAGCCTGTCTTGTCAAGAGGGGAGGGGAGGAGTGGGGGGGGGGGTGAAAGTAAGCAGCAGGATGGTGGTGATAGAAGGAATTATCATCCTTGTTTGCCAATCCCCCCGTTTCCAATCATATTGATGGGCAAGCTAGCTGGCATTTAATACTTATTCACTGGCTGCCAAAGCAAATATAACAGTGTTCAACTCACACTATAATTTATTCAAAATGTTAAGAATTAAACAGACTACGGTTAAAAAAATATCCCAAAGTGCAAGTCACCTTATAGTGAACCCAATCCACAGCATCTCTCACATCTTGGAACATACTTCTGAAGGACATGAAGAGGTCTCCATCTTTAAACCCTGCTTCACAGCTGTGAGAAAAAAGGAAAAAAGCACAGAATTGTTGTAAAAGTAGGTTAGCAGCTAATAAGGAGGGTGCATAAGGCCTGGGAATCACCATACAACTGGAAACACCAACAGTATTGATAGCTACATTGATAGTATTGAAAGCAACCAAACCTTAATCCCACTAATGTTAGGTGGATTCTTGCTTGTATGTTTTGTGCCAGTTCATGAATAGATATATCATCTCATTTCCTGTCTAATCAGCATGGCATCTGTTCTCAGAGGCCAAACCAGGCAGGAAATGGGATGAGATAAAGGTATAGGCAGGATATGTGTATGCCTGACTCTAGGTTGGTACATGTTTCTGCATGCAAGAGAGAATGAACATACATGGATGATGGCTAGATGAAGTTGAGGGGCTGAAGATTCAGAAGGGAGCTGGGTGTGGGAGAGGGACATGTGAATGGATGTACAAATGAACAGAGAAAAGGAGTAGCTCCACCCACTTTTATGGCTTTGGCAGTATCCATCACATCAGCTTCTAATCCCTGAAAAGGTAGACCACTCTTGTGCTAAATGATCATATTCACCTGTGTAAGATGGACCCTATGAGTCCTGCCAGGGTTTAAATCACAAACTTTACCAACATAAACAATCCCTAAAGTACTTGTGGTTGCTGTTGTCATCAAGCTACAGATAAGAAGATTTGAATTTGTCCTTGCACACTTGCAATGAGAGACAATGATGGCTATAGCGTCACATGTTGGATTTCATATAACACATGAGACACATGCTCACCTTGAATACCTATCACAGTTCGTAAAGAAATCAACCAGGCAAGCCAACAGGTAAGTCTCTGCAAAGAAGCAAATAATATACATTAAATGAAGAACTGGATAAAGAGACACTCATGTAATTAATCTAAACCAAAATGACATTCCTAATTTGTCATTTGAAATTAACAGTAATATACCTACGGATTGTCATGACACAATCCCCACCATCCCCATTAGAGTTTAAGATCTCACCTGGTAGGTTGAACAGTGTGTTTAAAATGTAAAACCTGTCTGTGTCATCTCTCTGGATGAATTTATTAGGGTACTGCTCTCGGATATCTGGCCTGAAAAAGGTAAGGGACAAGGGAATATGCCTATTAATGATGTCTAATCATAATAGTTTCTCTAAACAGCTATGTTAACTCCTACTGGGTCAATAAGACCAATGAGACCAATGAGAAAGATCTCCTAAAATGTTGGGATTCAAGGAAAGGTTTTAATGAGAACACTGGAATAAATATCATATGGCCTCCTTTCTACTACAGCAAAATGTGATACTTCACACAACTTCATCCATAGAGAGGAGCCTATTCCCTCCAGCTCTTGCTTGCTCAATTGATCGCAGAAGAATTCAAGAACTGGGGTGATCAAAACAAAACAAGAATTGTGTTTCATTTGGACAGCATGCAACTAACCATCAACAACTCTGTACAATTCACACATAATATTCTACTTAAAAAGAAGTAGCAGCAGCAGCAGCAATGTTTCAATGTTTAGTAAGATTTCATGTCATCATACAGGCAAAGACAGAATACTGAAATGGATCCTGTTGACCTTACACAGCTCGGGACCTCAATACCTTAAGGACTGCCTCTCCCCATACAAACCAGCCTGGACACTGCACTTGTCATCTGAGGCCCTTCTCTATGTCCGCCCTCCCAGAAAGGTTCAGAGGGTGGCAACAAGAGAACGAGTCTCTTCTGTGGTGGCTCCCTGATTGTGCTTTTTATTATGTTTTTATCACTGATGTTCTGTAATGTCTTTCTAATATTGCACACCACCCTTAGATCCTTTGATAAAAGGCAGAATCATCATCATCATCATCATCTCAGTGGTAGAGCATGTGTTTGCATGCAAAAAATCTCAGGTTCAATCTTCTGCCTGAAATTCTGGAGAGCAACTGCCAGTCAAGACAGACCACAGTATAATAGGTTCCTATGTTCCTATAGCTGGGCTCAAAATGGTCTAGGCCCAGGTCATATTATGATTTGTAAACAACACTTAAACCATAGTTGTCCCGTTTGGATAACACAAGAAATTAGTTTAACAAAGTTGTGCATTCAAGGGCCAAGAAGAAAATATGTGGACACAAGGCTTGTTCTTGGCCCAATAAACTGATGCACTGAGGTGAGATTGTTACATCTGAACCAGGTTTGTATGCATTTTTTCCATATTCACTTAAGTTAGTTTCCAAAGGTTAACCAAGTTTCCAAAGTCAATAGAATTTATAAGACTCCAAAGTAAGAAAAACTGGCCTGCATAAGGATTTGGAAATGTTACAGCGTAGGTGATCCCTGAAAGCCCAATTCTATATATAAATTCAGAGTTTCTACCAAGTTCAGTGGAACATATACCAAGTTCAGTGGAACATATCACCCCCTGTTGTACATACAGATTACAGCCTTCCTTATGTGAACTGCCTATATTCACAGTACTTACCCCCTCATGAAGTTAAAGCCATGTGCACACACCAGGATGTTCCCATAGGCATCGACTTTCAGCAAATTTCCATAAAGGGAATCAAATACCAGGCCTCTATTAATAAAGAAGTGCATTGATTGATATAAGCATGGTATACCAAGCAGTAGACAGCAAGACTTTGAAAGATAGTCTATTGGAATGGCATACCTGAGCCAGTTCTATCATGTTCTGTCCAAACTAGAATCTGACCCTAAGGAGGACACTTTGCTGACAGAGTCCCATTGAACTTTTGTTTAGCTGCAGAGGAAAAAATAGTCTGCATTGCCCAGTTCAAATGTACAATTGATCTCTTTTCTTATCATTAGCTCATTTATCTTAACAAAAAAGCTGAATTACACAATCAGCAGGCACAGGTGCATAGCTTAAAAAAAATAAAAACCTTAGTTCTCCCACCTACCCAACTGACCAACTGACCAAGAAGAGTAACTACATAACTGGAGCTGGCAGAAGTTTCATTGGACAGAAAAAATCTGTCAAATCAGACTTGTCTTGTTTAAAACTAAGTATCGCCTCAATATCAGATTGTCCACCCTACCTGCTTGTTGGAAGACTACTCAGAGAATGTGTGTGAAGCACTATGAACTCACTGTGAACTGTATAATACAAGTTTTATATATTTATTACTATTCCTTTAAAGGACTAAAACCTTTTGGACTAAACTTTATAAAAGGTTAGTTGACACCAGATGTGCTTTTGCTACAGTAAACAGGAAAAACTAAACATAACTAAGACAGTTCTCTGTGTGTGAATGTCCTAACTGCATGGAAAGGAGGTGTGGAATGTAGGAGATGAGGAGTGTAGAACTTCTCAGCTAAGCTATATGAAAAGAGTTTGGGGAGAAGGACTGCTGGAACACAAATGGCAAAAGGAGGAAGAGTTCATCACTCATGCCTCTAACACCTTGAGACATCACCACCCTTTTCACACAGGGATTATTTAGTTTGGCTCCAAGCAATCCTCTTGCCATTGAGTAAGTGGCAGTTAAGACTTTCAGTCACCACTTCTCTTTTCCCTTGAGGAAAGTTGCCTGTCTACCAAGTTTGCACAGTGGGTACCTCCTTAGAAAGAGCTTTCCATGTCACATTTTCCCTCTCTCCCATTTCTTTATAGTTTTTTCCACTTACCCACAATGTGACATTGTCACATGGTGTGCTTCTATGCCCCCACTCCACATCACTAGCTGATGCTTGGCACAGCAGAGAGGAAATGCATGGCATTGTTAGTTTCACTTTCAGGTAAGTGAAACTGCACATTCAGAGGAGAGAGGTGAGAACATGATTCAGGGAGACAGTTTTTGGCCGTTGGCCCATGTCTGCGGCAATGTGTAGTTTGGCCCTGAATGTGAGACAGCAAGGAAGCAACAGCCATACCAAGTAACCTCAAATGCTAAAACAACCTTGTTCATAAATTTCCAAAAGTTACTAGCTTATAAAAGTTTTTATGCCTAAGAGGGGCTGGTTTCCCTTTCACCAGCATTTCTTATCAGTAAAAACTGTTGCTGGCAAGAAATACAGCAGGCTGGTGGTTGAGAAATGGAATGATCCCTGGCTACTCTGCTAGCCTGATTAGTTTCTATGTTGAGAGTGCAGGAAAATGCTTTTTCTCTTGCATGTCCGGCACAGTGGACTAAAGACAGGGTGATGGATCAATCTGTCACTATTTCCAGCATACCTGATTTCTGTGCTGAACATGCAGAAGGGTTTTTCCCCCCTGCTGTGCATCCATTCCAGATGCAGAGCAGCCTGATAGTGAAAGAATGAATTGCGCTCTCCTATCACGTCCAGCACATACTGTTTCTATGCAAGCAGTTTCGCCTTCTGCACATCCAGCACAGAAGCACAATGAGCCAACAAAGAAGTGATAGATAACTTGTTCTCACTCCCTGCCAGATTACTTGATTTCAATGCTGGCCAGGGAGGAAGGAAGCAGCATGGAAGCAGATCAAGATGGCAGGAAAGGGATAGCGCAATCTATCCCTCCTCTGTCAGCCCACTCATTCCATGCACTTTCCTTTGTAAATAGTCAAATAAAATGTTGTGCTAATATTTTTGTTCTAAAGTCAGCAAATGCCCTTACAAGTAAGGAGAAACCCAAGTAGATTTAGAACAAGCTTCAAAGTGACTCTGCTTGCCTGTACCAAGATTTATTAGCCTGTTTTGGAAGGGCAAACATACACAGCTCTAAGCATGTTCATCAGTGAAGATAGCCTAAGCTGTCCACGGTGGTGACATAGTAGTGCCAGTGCTTCACAATGAGCCTAGGTCACTTTCCCCCCAACCTTTGCCCACATTCTACTGTACCACTAATAATTTTCAAAAGCATTTGCAATGACTGGATAAAACAAAAATATACAACAAATTTTGTATATGTATCAGCATAATGGGCTTGCCATTTTGCCCCTTAATGGCCCACTTACTAAAGCTCAATTCACATGCTAATTTTGTGCTGTTACAGAATGAACTGTGAATTTCTCTGTTGCTTAACTTTTCGAAAAAGCCTTGCAAAGATCACCAAAAGTGGCCTTCTCAAAAGTAAACATGTGAATTGGGTCTACTAAAGGTGCCAAAATTTGCTGACTTTCCCCCTAAATCATTCCATAAATAGTTTTGCATTCCTTTCAGCTTTTGCTAAACTCACTGGCATGTTTCAACAATGCTTCTGTTGCAAAAACTGGCCAGAATGCAAGACAGAAGTGTGGAAAGCTCCATATATGCATCACAACTTCTGTGGGCTCTCTTTTAAAAAGAATCCCAGGGTTGGCAAGTGTGCTTCTCCCAAAACTCAAGGGGAACTTAGGAGCTACCTCTAACATAAATGTGAAGAGGTGCTGCCTTGTGGGCAGAAACACAGGAAAATCTTAGTACATATAAGGAACTGCCTAAAGAAAATCTGCCAAGCCTTACATATTTTATACGTATCTACAAATATTCTGCCTCAAATAGTTTAATGCAGGACTTTTTAAGCAGCCCAAAATTTAATTGAAATTCATGTTTGCATAAATTAGGGATTATTTTCCCCAGTTTCTAACTATGTTCAGGTTTTCCTGGTATGCATTTCACTTCCAATACATTTACCACTGGGTGTCTTAAGACAAATTCTCTGCTGACAAATCCACTTCAACTAGCAAGAACCTCGTGCAATTAAATCTGCTTATGTATTACTGAACAACAGCATGCTAAAAATAGAACTCTTTAAAAACAAACAAACAAATCAGTAAGTAGCATATACATATTTTTGTAGCTTACAATTATTTACCTGGTAGGGAATGTAGGATCATAGACAAAACTAAGCAGCTCTTGAGGGTATCCAATTGATACTAGCCGTTCAACTGTCAAGTCAAATCCAAGGGATTCATACTCTGGAGATTTATATACTGTGAGAAGATGTGAAGAAGATTTTGGTTAGAAAATACAAGCAACACACACATCCTATCTAAGCAAGGCAGAAAATGTATATCAACTTTGCCATTCTCCTCTGGTTTAATGTGCAGTTCAGCTGACATACAAGGAGAGTGGTATTTAACACTGGTCTGGTTCACATCTCACAGCGAGCCAGAGTATGACATACTGGGACTTTGCAAACATGCTGGTTCATAGCTAGGAGTTCACACCTGCTTTGCCATCTTTGGGTATTTTAGGCCAATGAGGGACAGCAGATAAGCTAAAGTTTGGCTTGGTGTGTCATCTGAATCCAGAAACATGGTTACATTACCTCCTCTTTAATGACAACCTATAACCATAGGACAAATCTTGGCTACGGATTGGAGTTATGCAGAAACCTTTACCAAAATCCTTGTTTTGGATACATGCTAAGCTACTGCACTAACCTATGATGCCCGGGGGAAAGCAAAACTGCTTGATCTCCTCCTCAGGAGCCAGCAAATTTGCACTGCGGTTTGGCTTAGAGCGTGGGACGCAGGTGGCGCTGTGGGTTAAAGCCTCAGCGCCTAGGACTTGCCGATCGAAAGGTCGGCGGTTCGAATCCCTGTGGCGGGGTGCGCTCCCGCTGCTCGGTCCCAGCGCCTGCCAACCTAGCAGTTCGAAAGCACCTCCGGGTGCAAGTAGATAAATAGGGACCGCTTACCAGCGGGAAGGTAAACGGCGTTTCCGTGTGCGGCTCTGGCTCGCCAGATGCAGCTTCGTCACGCTGGCCACGTGACCCGGAAGTGTCTCCGGACAGCGCTGGCCCCTGGCCTCTTGAGTGAGATGGGCGCACAACCCCAGAGTCTGTCAAGACTGGCCCGTACGGGCAGGGGTACCTTTACCTTTACCTTTACCTTTGGCTTAGAGCAGTGGTTCCCAACTTGGGGTCCGTGTCCCCATCCCTTGCCTCCTCCCCAAAAAACATTTTTTTGTCATTTTGCATGGTGATATCACAAATTTTATGGTCTGTTTTAACACACTGCGATTTTAAATATATATTGGCCAAAATTGATTTTGAAATCATACTGCAACAACTATTTTGAGGAGGCAATACGTAGCAATATAAAGGGAGAAGAGGGCAGCCAATTGCAAAGCGCTGCCTTCTCCTCATGCTGAGGGAGAACAGGGCAGCTGATCGCCCTCACTTCAAGGCACTACCTTCCCCTGGCACTGAGGCGGAGCAACTTTTCTCAGCAGGAAAGCAGCAGCCGCCACAGTGGACTTGCATCCCCCATCCCCATCCCCTCTCACTCAAACCATGTGGTGGAGGTGTCTCACTTTCTCTCTCCCCCCTCACACCTGATCTCTGTGACTGTTCCTTCCCTCATTCCCATGCCTGATCTCCAATTTCAGACATTGTGATATATAGGAATATTGCACTGTTTAGCTGCTGATATATCATGATGCTGAAAACCAGATATCATTTTGTTCAAAAAATTGCATTGCAGTAATGGGGTCCTCAGTAATTAGCTAATTGGGAACCATTGGCTTAGTATGTTAGGCAAGCATGACCTTTGACAGACATAGCTGCCAGGATTCACCAAACAAACCCCATCAGCAGAAAGGCTTCTGCTTGTACAGCAGGGTTTCCCCCTTTCTCTCCCTGAAATTGGCTTGGGGGGTATCGGAAAAACCCCCAGAACAGTGTGCACGGGGAGGTTGTTCCATCTGACAAGCTGATAGCCTTGCACAAGTGGAACATTTAAAATAGCATGATGTTGAATTCCACCCAGTGATTTTAAAATTTAATTCTACCAGGAATGCTCTGCAGAGTGGAAATACAGTTCATATTTCAACGAAAGAATGCATCAAATAAAGCATTAGTTAGTGCCTCAGGGGAAATATATTCCAAACAGCATTAACACACTCACCTTATTTCACCTCTACATACAGACATCAAAAGAGCATGAAACTTACGGCCACTGGTGAAAGTCAGAATGCAATTATGAATCCTAATTTTAGATCGAGCATCTAGTCAGGAGGTGTTTAAGATAATAATTTAAGTTGCCGTTTGCTAAAGGCCAGCTATCAGGTTAGCTTGTAGTAGGTTGCCACTCTTATGGTAACCTGCAGCTACTAAGCACCCTCTTTACCTTCTAACCAATTATGAAACCATCATCTTCTCCAATTTTGCAACCTCTTGTGTGTCCCCCTTTCATCTTCACTCCCACATCCATGCCTCCTATTCCCTATTTGCAACTACTTTTGCACACACTCCATTAGCACCCTGATCCCCTTTTTCCTATCGACCTTTTTCCAACTGTCCTTTGCACACAGACTACCCCCATTTCCATGTCTCCTCCTTTCTTCTATTCTACAGACCCCTTTGCACATACCCCCTCGGATGATATATGTTACTGTCTCTTTAATGTTAATGTCCGTTAGTTAGTTCAGTTAGAGAAAGTTAACTTCAGTCAATGGATGTTCTACATTATCTGGGTGTTTGCTTGTTAATAAAACATCTGTTTTACTACACTGAATCTGGAATTTCACGTTGAAGACAACACATGGTAGATTTTGGGAGTACAGTGGTACCTCGGGTTAAGAACTTAATTTGTTCCGGAAGTCCGTTCTTAACCTGAAACTGTTCTTAACCTGAAGCACCACTTTAGCTAATGGGGCCTCCCCCTGCCGCCACGCTGCTGAAGCATGATTTCTGTTCCCATCCTGAAGCAAAGTTCTTAACCTGAGGTAATATTTCTGGGTTAGGGGAGTCTGTAACCTGAAGCGTATGTAACCCGAGGTATTACTGTACTGTGGAATACGTGAGGGCTCCACATCCTTTATCTCTCCCATATGAGGCTCCTGAGTAATTGAAGAGGGAGAAAAATGAGTACGGTGAGAAGAGAGGGACACTAGCATTTCCCCCTTCTTTTCTCCCAATCCTCTTGCTCCTCCACAGCACTGAAAATGCCCTCTTCAACCCAATTTGCTTCCATCTGCCTATTACCAGATCCTTAAAACCATGAGCAGTGCCAGAGAGGGTCAGTGGGGAAAAGACTTTCCCCAAACAAGTTTCTCCCTCCTTCTACTTCCCACCCATTGCTGGACTCCTCTCTTTAACATAAACTGATATCTTTCTTTCAGGTATCTTAACATGTAGGACACAACTCACCCACCTGGAAATTTACTTTGCCCCTCCTGTCCCCATAATTTTTTTCTGGTATTGCCACTGCCTAAAACACACATTCTCTGTCTCTTTTTCTCTCACACGCACCCAGCCTACCTTCCTCCCTACTGCCCATACACTTCCCTATTCCTCTGAATGCGATCTTTACCCCCAATTCCACTTGCCCCATCCTCAGTTCCAGCTCTCTCTTCTCCCCAGTCTGTCTCCAAAGGACTAAAACTGTCACACACAGAGATACCCTTCCTGCACCCCCAGCCTCAAACCCCCCAAAATAATTTACTACAGACACAAGTCCCCTTTTTTTCTTCCTGCCTCCACTCCTGCCTTTAGAACTTTGGGAAAGATCCACTGAAAAGAGCACAATAACAAACTAGTGCAAAAATAGTATAGAGAGTGATATAAAGCTTACATTAGAAACACATATAATGCATTTGTCTTATTCCAAATATCTTCAGTAGTTCAGTTCCACATGTGATTCACTATTACGCCTTGGTCTTGGTTTTTGCAACATACGTGACTATCCAATTACACCTCATTTCGTATAAACATCTGCACCTTATCTAAGATTTAGTCAATTTACTGATCATTTGCAATTTACTGCCATTATGCAGCCATCCTGTTTAACGAATGGAAAGTGTTAATTGATTATCCAATCCTAAAGTTGTTTCCAATGTAGTATGAAATTATTGTCAAAATGTAGTACGTACTAAGTTATTGTAGCACTGGTGGAAAGTTGTTGCACAAAACAAAACACAGGTAGATAACCAAAGACTGTTGTACAATGGATTGCACAATAATAATAAGCTGTTGTGCAACAGAATGCACAACAAGAATCCACTGTTGTGTAATAATTTTCCACTAGTGTAAGTGTTGCATTTGATTACCTTTAAACTCTGTCTTCTGCTGGTGCAAGAGTTCTTGCATTAGTGGACAAGGAAGGCTGGATATGGCCCCTAGTAATGTGGGCAGCTGTCATGGAACTACCCTTGGTAGTGAGAGTGTTAAGGAACAGCAGTCTCTGTTCCAGACACAAGGAGACTGCAGACATGCATAACACACAGCTCTGCTAGTTTTCAAGAGGAGAAACCCTATTACTTCTTCCTTGTAGCTGAAGGTAATACAGGCAATCCTCATTTTGCGTGGGGAATATGTTCCAGACCCCCTTCGCATGTCAGCTGGACCCGCGTAAAGCATTCCATTCCACATAGCTACCAACACTGTATTTATTATATGGATGTTGGTTAGCATTCTTCCACCTTACCCAGTCAAGGAAAGAAATTGGGAGAAAAGGCCTTGACCCACCACTACGAACTTCCTAGTGTCTCCTTCAGATAGATCCCCCCCAAAAAACCAGGGATCCCAAAGACTCCAGCATGGCCTGTTGTCCAAGGCACTGATTTGTTTCACAGACTAAAAGCACCTTTAAAGTCATTTCACCTGAAGACTCATGAAACCATAGCCCTATTCAGACATTTACAGAGATTAATGTGTGAGTAAGGCCACATCTGCATTGCACGCGTCAGCTAACCTTCACCTGACACCCACACATATAGCATATCTGTATGGAAGAAGTCTATCTGTGTACATCTGTACATGTAGAGACTTTGATGAAACCTGGAGCCCCAAGTTGCGCTGGGTTCCAGGTAACAAATAAACATTTGCACATACAACTGTTTACATGAAGGCACCCTCTGTAAACATTTGCACTTTACTCGTGGGTTATATTAATTTACTGTGTTAATAATCACTGTTTCCAAAAAATAATAATAATGAGAAAATGACTGCAACATGAAACCAACAATTATTTTGTATCACAATAGAAAAGACACACTGATTTGAATAGATTCAGAGCATGTATGAGCTTTAGGTAGGTAGAATAAGCTGAACACTCAAAAATACCAAGAAAACTTGTAACTGACTATTAACAATGTCAGAAGAGAAAAGACTATTCTGGCTGGAAAAGAAATGAGCACTCTTAAGAAAGTGCCATGAAAAGCTGACTACAACTGCAAAAACACACCTCTACTTGCATTCTGTATCCCCCCCCCCCCAGCATTCCCTTCCCCATTAAAACAGTGGCTTTCAAACTGTTGAGGCAACCATTTTTAAAAACTTTCCTGTATATTGGGAATGTCAAATCACAGGCATATCTAGCACTCCTGCTGCATCTTGCTGTCATTGTTTGCCTGTACTCTTTTCCATGCAGTATCTCAACCCTGATGTTGCAGTGAGTGCTCTACTCCTCCACAGTGATCTAGCCACTGTGTCTAGTAAACATACAACCCTCGGTTTCTCTATCTCCAGAAATACTTAGACCACCTCTCTGATAAGGTGACAGTGGCTGATAACAATAGTGGTGCACATACGTCCCACCTTACTCTTCTGCATGAGAGCTTGGTGCTTACTTGAAACGCTGGATGTTCAAGTCCTACCTCTGTCACATGTCCGCATATCTACTTCTGTCCTAATTAACTTTGCACAGAAACTCCAGTGCCAATTTTGAAAAGAAAACAAATTTAAAAGCCTCAAATACTCTTATTTAATCCATTGTAACTCACTAACTTACTCACTTAGCTTTCTGAGATTTTTAAGAGAATCTTATATTGGATCGCATCTACAAAGTATGTCATGTCAATGCAAATCGTTCATGAAGCCGGTTTGGCAACCCTTTGAAACAAACTCAAAGCACCTATTTATCTGAAATCTGGCAGACTTCATCTCCTTAAATGGGGCTACTGTGCCTGCAAATTTCATCAACTTCTGGCTCCTCAAAAAGCTATAGGCATGAGTTGATATTCTCATTATAATGATAGGGAATACATTCTCTCACTGCTGCTCACCCCTCTAAATGCCCATAGACTATTGAGAAACAAGAGGGAGTTATCAGCATGGGGGGGAGCTGATTTAAAAGAGAATGCATATATTTTTAAAATCCTAAGGCTAACCCACCTAAAATACAGTCCAATAACTGGCAAATAATTACTGGTGTTGAGATCTGCTCTCTGACTCAATCCATAGAATCATAAAATTGTAGAGTTGGAAGGGACTCTCATGATCATCTAGTCCAACTCCCTGTAATGCAGAAATATCAGCTATCCCATACGGGGATCAAATTTGCAACCCTAGAATTATCAGCACCATGCTCGAACCAACTGACCTTTTTTAAATTGAACTATTTTTTAATTGAAATTTTGCCATACAAAATTTGCATATACATTATGGAGTTATTCCACTCCAAAAATGCAAACTTTTTTTAAAAAAGACCTACCTCTTCCTGAGTCCAAGAGAAGCCATTCCATGTTTCATCAAGGTGATCTCTCAAGCCCACTTTGTGAACTTGTACTTCATATTTGACATCCTCTAGATTACTCAAGTTTTGAAATTTACTCAAATACTGTATATATGACTAATGAAGAGAAGGAAGCATAATTGGGAAAATTTCCTACTTCACTTAAGTAACCCACTTGAGTGAGCATTTTTTATTCATGCATATAACATGAATCTGCAGTGTACATTAAACTAAGAAGATGAAAATAGATTACAAACATCACACTCCGGTTACTGTGACATAGTTCAATATAAGTTTTCCTTTAATTAGACAACTGGGAATGGAGCTGGAATTCACAGAGCACATGTCCCTACTTGACAACACTCTGCACAGCAGTCTAGATTAATCAGGATGAGCTACAAGCTCCTGACATTTTCCTGCAAGCTGTACAAGTGCTCATTTAGGTAATATGAGCTCCCAACCAAGCAAATTACAGCCAGTATGAATGACAGGGTACCAAAATAGGAATAGCATAACGGAAAAAGCATCCATAACTAATGTACAGGTAAACTGTACATTTGAGTGTTAATCAGTGCTTTTTTCCTAAAAAAAATGTTTAGGGGTACTCTCATTTTGACTCAAGGAAATCACCATTTTATAGTTCAAATCGGGGGAAATAAATACAGCAAATGGACAAAAGTACAAAGATTCACAAAATGTTTAGGGGTATGCGTACCCCCAGAAAAAAAAGCACTGGTGATAATAAATGATCAGTTCTCAAACTGCTCGATTATTGAGAAAGCTAATTAACAGTGAGATGAATAACTGCAAACTCTTAGTTACAGTAATTAAATTACAGTATTGCATTAAACAACAACAACAACAGGCAAGTGAGATGTTGCCATGCATAATCTGTTGTGAAGTAAATCAGATTGGTGCAGTTACCCTAAATGTACTACTTTCAAACAAGTGTAATACAGCTGAAAGACAGTAAGGCTACTGAGAGATGTACTGAAATCATCATGTACATATGGAAACAAATTATGTTCTCAAGTTTGGGGTGGTGTGTGTGTGTGTGTACCTTGGCAAACGGGGCAAAGCTTGAAGACAGAAACCTGCCGACAACATACACAATTTTTGTTCAAATCAACTGCAATACCAAAATAAATGTACTGCATTCAAAATTACTTTCATCCTACAAAAAGTATGAGTTTCCTTAAGAAATAAGCATGTCACGAGAGAAGCTACTCTGCACAGAAAGCTATATTGTAAGGTATAGAATACCCATGCATGCTAGTGTTACCTTTGCTGCCAAGTCCGGTACAGTAGCCATTTTTATAGTCTTTCTGAAAAAGATAAAAAAAAAATCTGCAGCCACTCCAGGTAGTGCAAAATGCTGCTGCCAAGATTTTAACTCACATGAGGCAGATGCAGATGCTGAGTGTCACTCCAGTCTTGAAGGAGTTACACTGGACTCCCCTGTCAAAAAGAAAGAATCAAACTGACTTAAAACTGCAACAGTGGTGGTGTGCTAACAATGGTGTGCTCGTTTGCTGATGCTACTGGCTTCAGAAAGACCAAATACTGGTTTACCAGACATGGTTTGTCATTATCTACAAATCCACAAAAAATCTCTCAGATCAAGATTTCAAAATGGATATTTTGCAGGTATCAGGCAGAGGTTGTTGTGTCTGTATATAAGAACAGAGTGGTACAATGTGGATCAGAAATTAGACTTCTGATGAAAATCTGGATCTTCTGAAATCTTATTCTAGCAAAAATAGAAATACTTACAAATTACAATATTAGATTATAAATTCTGTATCAAATATCTACTCATGTGCTATGGTTTAACTGGTATGTTTAAGTACTCCTTGCTCTTCCTGCCAAAATATTTAAGTGAGGGCTGGTAACAAGGATAGCAGCATTGTGTAAGAAGTAAACATGGCACATTAACAAAATTTAGACTCGTGGCGAGAGGACGAAGAATGAGGCCGGGCGAAGGCTGTCGCCGCAGCAAAAGCTGCTGAACACGTCCCTCCTCAGGCACCTGGTTGGATGCCTGCTGAGGGGTGTAGGCGCCAGCCAGGTGAGGTGAAGGCAGGGGGCTAACGCCCTCTGCTAGGGGCGGAGCTCGGGCTCCCGCCCACAACCACTCCCCTCTCATGCAGGGAGGAGAGTCTCTATTCTTACACCTCCAGGTTTTCCATTGTGTGATTCTAAAAAATCTAATTATATACACATGCATTTAGGTATTTATTCCAAAGTATAGTCTGAGTGTACGTGAGGTCACCGCCTTACAGAAGCTAAGCACATATACCATGCCACGACAGAAGGCAAGATACAAAGAAAAGAAAATGTGCTTTCCCTCCATAAATCTATTTAACTGAGTTCTAAAGATTATGAGAAAAAACATGCATATATTCTGTTGCAGACCACTGACCAATTTAAATTTGCAGCAGCATCCATACCCTGTAAAAATGTCTCTTCTGCAACAGTCACAATTTTGATAGCCAATCTGGGAAGTTATTATTTCTTGTACCATAGGCTTCTTGACAATAACCAGCACAAATAGCTGGATAAACAAGACTTATCACTATTAATTGTTTTGATTCAGGCAGAGGAAGCAATCTAACATGTCAGATGTTTAGTAGCTACTGTATGAGAGGAAGACACTTTTGTTGGACAATGCGGCATCTTTCATTTGATAACCTCTCCAGCTGAGGGTGTTGGAGCTACATTGGGCTAGAGTGGGCAGGGGTAATTGGTCAAAATTGCCTTTCCCAAGAAGGGATGTTTCCACTAGTCCAATGAGCAACAATTGGAGATCACCCACTGACTTTAAGGTGCTAAATTATTATTATTATTATTAAGCATATTAAGGAAAGAGAATCCTGTGCTTTTTCTGCTGTTAGGCTTGCTTTCTGCAGTTTTTGGAGTTTCAGTCCAGGTCCAATTCCTCAGCAAACCATGTGTCACAAATTAGTAGTCTGTTAGTTAATGATTTAATGAGAAGCAACAGTAAGACATACACTCTTGTCTAATGACAGTACATAATTCCTTGGGCACCATCACAAACTTTAAGCATGTTTCCAGCTTAAACTACCATCAATGAACAATTTTTTTAAAGCAGCATCATAAAAAACATACATGCATCCAAATCTGTCATCCAAGTAAACTAATCCAGTTTCTACAAATAGCAAATTAACAACTTCTTTAGAAAAGATTTGATGTACCACTATTTGACCATATGTCCACAAGGAAATAAACATTTTCTCAAAATAAAACATTTTTTTCTGTTCCATCCACACTCCTTTGTTTTGAACTTATGTCGCCATTTGCACTGCTCAGCCAATCCCAAGCCAAAACTACTGCTGTGCTCCAACCCATCTCAAGGCAGTAGAATATATTTACTTAGTATTTGGTGGGAGACTCTCAGGCACTTTTGCTCTTTACCCCTTCTTCATTTGCAACCTTAAAGGCAATCCAGAAATTCAGCCAACCAGGGCAGAGAAATTAGCATAACACATATGCCAGAAAACTGGGCATTGCCTCTGAACCCAAGTAAGACAAATCAGAATCATTCCTCAATGTCCAGAGCTGTTTCTCTGCAAAACACTAAAACTGTACTTTGTCCTACTTTTACATAGTTGTTGTGAGGACAAAAAACTATAACACACTTGGGCAAATTTAAAACTCTGATACAAAAAGAAAGAAGCTGCAGGGGATGGGTCCAATGAGAACTAATGCCAGTGTACTAGAAGAAGCAAAGATCACCAGTGTCAAAGCAATGATTGTTCAACAACTTCGTTGGACTGGTCATGTTGTTCAGATGCCCGATTACCATCTTTCAAAGCAACTACTCTATTCCCAACTCAAGAATGGAAAGGTTTAAAGATGTTCTCAAGGCAAATCTTTAAAAATGTAGCACTGGCAATTGGGAAACACTGGCCTGTGAGTGCTCCAATTGGAGAACAGCCTTTACCAAAGGTGTCATGGGCTTTGAAGATCCTCGAACTCAGGATGAAAGGGGAAACGTACTAAGAGGAAGGCACGCTTGGCAAACCCTCACCATGATCAACTCCTGCCTGGAAACTTACGAACCCACTGTTAAAACTGTGTTTATGGAAGACAATCTTACTTGGCAACAAGTGATTGCTAAAGATCATTTCCAAGCATCTCCATTGGCTTCAGTGGGCACCAGCAGCCACTGCCGGTTAGGATAAACATGGTTATGGTTCATCTCAGCATTTTCCTTAACTGCTATTAAGGCAGGCACAGGGAATTACTCAACGAATAAGGTGAGGCGGGGAGTGTTCCTGATTTCTTAAGGACAACTAAGAAGGAATCACTACTCCCCTGGCACATAGTATTTTATAAATATAGCACTAAACATTACCAGCATCTATTCAGGTATCTGACAGCAACAACAGACAATATTTCTAAACTTGGAATAGATTAGAAAAACATTTTACTTGATACATTTGACACTGTCAACATGACATACTCGTTCCTTTTCTTTGGCACCGCTATATTAAGGGATCAATCTCCTTAATTGACTCCAAATTTAGACAGTTCATATTCCACAGCATATTTTGTTGTGTTCTTCAGTGTTTGACTCCTGTTTTACCCTTTACCATCAAAATCTATACTTACATTTTGCAAATAATTTCCACTGTTAACTATGTGTGGACACCAACATTGAAAATAAAATAAACTAAGACTAACAGTTGACAAAAGAGGAGCTACTGTTGTTGGATGGTTCCTTTATTTGGGAACTGGGAAGGCTGTCTGTTCTGGACTGAGTTATACCCTGCCTGAAGAAATAGGTATGCAGGTTAGGGCTGCCTCTTGATCAAACAACATTGCTTGAGACCCAGGTGGTTTTGGTAGCATGGAGTGTATTTTCGGCTCCGGTTGGTTTGCCAGCCATGACAATTCCTGGGCTAGGAGAGCATGGCAATAGTAATCCCTGCTCTAGTAACTTCAAGATGGACTACTGCAGTGTACTGTAAACTGCTTAGAGGTTTTCTTACAATCAAGGAGTATATAAATTTTGAGCAAGAATCTTATGCATCTCAAGAAGTTTAAACAACAACAACTCCTAACCCTCATAGCTATAAACACTTGAGAAATCAAAACGTTGTACAATATCAAAACCCCAATATAAGCAATATAATTATTTTTAATTCCAACAGTGACAAAATTATGAATGTTTGGCTTATTCATGGCTTATCTGGAAAGTCAGATAAGAAAAGATCTGTCCTATTTTTGAATATTCCAGGTAGTCTCACAAAAAACATTGGCTTGGATTCTGAAACAAGTCAACAAGAGTGTTCATAGAAAATAAGTTTCTTGTCCCCTGCTCCCTTTTGCATTCACACCTGCACCCCCCAAAAGTCTACCTGGAGGGCGAGGGCTTACCTGAGCAAAGTGGGGTATGGTTCCTTGCTGGCTCCTCATGACCCACCCCACATTGTTCAGGAAGGTCTCTGGCCACCCACAGAGGTTCAGATGGCTGTAGCAGGAAATAGGAGACAGAAAACTTCTGTCTGTTAACTTCCTTAAGTTAGCTTTTTTTAGGATCAGAGCCAGGATGTCAAGAGAAATACAAAATTATGCCAAATACTGGCGGAGTTCCACAGTTCAGTTAGCTTTGCTTCCTAAAAAAAAATTACATCTACTGCCAAACACATAATTTCTACATTACAAATTTGCCCTGAGTCTGCTAAAATGATTTCTGAAGGAAGCATGGTTAAATAAAGAATACTGTGCATACCATACATTATTGTTATTAGAATTGATAATTAATAATTAGAATTATTAACAATATACACACACTAATTATCTTCCATTTGCTCCATCTCCTGGAAAGTTTACATATACATTGGTCTTACCGTGCGAATACAGAAAATGAGCAATGAGATATTCAAAATTATTAAGTCCTCCTGTACCAAAATTATTAAATCCTGTACAAAACCTTTGAAATTGTATCTGTACTTGCTTGAACATATGTAGAAACTCTTATAGATAATCAGTTCATTAGTCCAAAGAAATCAAATTTCTGGTTAACCAAAAATTTATCAGGTTGTCCAGAGTGACAAGGAAACATTGTATTTATCAGTCATGCCTGTATCTCACCTTCATCCAAGTTGCTTATGGAGCGGAGTCCATTTCCCCCCTCACTACAACACTGTGACATATGCTCATCAAGTGACTAATGTAAGGTTATCTAATGAATATCATGGTGGATCTGAGATTCAAGACAGTTGTTTCCTAAAGCTAATGGAATAAACTTGTGGGTATAAGGAGAGGAAATATTAACATATTTCTAGATTAGCTAATTTATAAGTATGCTTCCACGCAAGCTTACTCAAAAGTAAATCCTCATGAGTAAATCCTACTGGTGCCATAATGTATAAACTTAAATACAATGCCCTGCCTGCATCTGTCTACAAGTTAATTCTCATCTATGATCCAGCTCTTCATTAAGAAGCAGAAACTAACCACCGTTTACCAAGATCAAAACACCATTTCCAACTTAGCTCTCTGCTATTACTACAATGTTGGCAAACTGAAATTTACACAGCAACATCACTAACCCAGTGATGTAGGCTAACAAAATTAAACACAAGGCAAAGCATCTGAAACATGAAGCTAGCTAATATAACACAATGATTAAATTTTAAATTACCCACTTGTGTGTTTATATGACTTCCAAATGAGTTACACTTCAGCAACTAGTTGCCATGCAGTGGCGAGAGCAATTAATGTACAAGGACACCTTCCCAAATGAACCCACCCAAGGTAGTTACATATTTTCATATTGACAATGTTGAAGTTACAAAAAAAATCCTTTTTACATTAATTCACTGATATACATCCCTTTCTCATTTGTCAGTACAGTATTAAAGCACCAAATGAGACATTAGAAGTAGAAATGTTTTCAGTAGTCCTGGATTGTTTTGGTGTGTCTAATAATGAAATACTGCTATTGAAGGTTCCAATGTCAGTTGGAAGAATAGTGGTAAGGGGTAGCTAAACCCTTCTTCCCAGACCAATTTTGCACACTCAGTTGTCTCTAGTACAAGAGACATTTAATGGAAAAGCACCCAGGTGAAAATGGCTAAGTCCTCATATTCATCTTCCTCTACAGACTGCAGCTGCATTTGGTAATAAACAAAAACAATGGCTGGGGAAGAACTACAAATCACTCATGCAAATCACTCATCCTAAATATCTTTGCCTACGAAGGAGGAAATCTCTAAACACAAGTAAGAAAGCACAATATAGCAAAACAGAACAAGGGAATAAGTAATTATGAAGTATGCAGGCTTAGATGCTTTTCTGTCATAAAGAGAATGTATTTAGGAAGCCAGAATGATAAACTATTTTAATTAACATTTTTCCTGATGGACTTTGAACAACTGTATAGTCAGCCCTCAACACATTAACAGAATATACTTGCAGAACAGAAGATACCATAAACAGAAGTACAGTGGTACCTCAGGTTAAGAACTTAATTCGTTCCAGAGGTCCGTTCTTAACCTGAAACGGTTCTTAACCGGAAGCGTGCTTTTGCTAATGAAGCCTCCTGCTGCCACTGTGCCACTGGCGAGCGATTTCCGTTCTTATCCTGGGGCAAAGTTCTTAACCTGGAGCAACCACTTCCTGGTTAGTGGAGTTTGTAACCCGAAGTGTCTGTAACCCAAAGCATCTGTAACCTGAGGTACCACTGTACTTAGAATCTTTCAATGAAAGTACTACCATGTCATAAAACAGAAGTTATTACATATTTGTAGAAATATCCTCTGGTACAGAATTATTGTTTTAGGCTAATATGCCCAAGTACAGAACATTAGTTAGATATGTTTTTTAAAAATCCAGAGGCCTGGTTTGCCAGGTTCCTGGGATAAGATCCCATAATGTCTGCCCACTTGTGCAAAACGAACTCTAGTAGCACAATGGCTCTTCCCGTTTCTCTCCTCCATATTGCAGTCTACACATGCCTCCCAAAACTGTTCCAGAGGGTGCCTCAAATCTGCAGAGGAGATTTGGGGAGCTTGAAGAAGACCCATTGTACTAGAAGAAGCTATTCATGCAATGCTAGATCTCACCCATAGAAATATGAAGTTGCCACCTCTGAGCTACAGGGAGCCCTAGTTGATAAAGTATCTCTGCCCCAGCTAGAAATGTGTTAAGGAAAAGCATAAGAAAGCAATATCCATTTATTTAATTAAAGCAACAGCTCAGATTACTAAGCGCCCTGTGTGCTAGCAGCCAAATCCTGTAATAACTTAGAAGCTAACTTCTAGGTGTAGGAAGCTTGTAGATACCTAGTTTTCAGTGCTACCCTATCAGAGAAGCTTGAGGAGCCACAGTAAATTAGTCTAAGCTCCAATTTTGGAGAAGGGGTACATATAGCTCCACAGAATACAAATCTAGCCAGTCGAAGCATCAGCTTAGGTTTTTTAGGTTTTTTGTTTTGTTTTGCTCATGGCAGACCAGCTTTCCTAGGTTATTTAAAGCCAGCAAAAAACTAGGAAAGCTTGCCTTAAAAAAAAATCACACATGACTGACAGTGCCTGTGGTTCTGAAATTCATCTGGCAGAGGTAATGGCTACAAGGAACACGAATTTAAAGGATAGTAAGCCTAGCAGGACCAACTTGAGCGGATGAAAAGGAGGTCATTGTAGAGCCAATAGAGTGGTATGCAAACCCCAGATGGGGAACCTATGTTGCACTGGCGGGGCTTGAAGGATGTGGGAGGAATGGGTGAGTAGACAATAAGTCGATCTGGGTCTTTGGAGACAATAGATGGAAGTGTCAAGGTCTGACAATGCAAGGTGTTGGGCTTCAGGTATTGAATATTGGTATTACAGCCCTTGCAGAAAGAGGAGGTCTGAAACTGCTGCTTGTCTTGGAAAAGTTAATTTATTTGACACCCACTGTGATACCAAAAGGGTTTTTTTATCACCCTCTAAGGACTGCCCTAAATATGCCTTTTTTAAATCATTATTGTTTTTAGTTTGCTGACTGCTTCTGCAAGGGCTGTAATACCAACATCTTTGTGTTCCAAGCCCCAGCTCACCAATTGCCCCTTTAGAAAAATCAAACATTTTACCAACTGTTTCCAATGTTCCTCTACTGTGATTCTGTGATGCAATAAATTTGTGACCCTCCAAGATCCCCACAACTTCTCCTTTAATTTTTATTACTAAATTTAATGATCAATAAATAATGATAAAAATAGATTTAAAATAGTGTAGAATGGGAAAGTCTTTTGGAAGATAGCCTTGAGAACTGTAGTTCTCACCACACCCAGCTCTACACTTTGGTCTCATCCATGTTGACATGCAGTCTCAATGTGATCCTCAGCCCAAAAAAGGTTAGCTACAGCTAGAGGAAGCCAGTGAAATAAACATTGTAAATAAATTCGATTACTGAAGTGACACACAAAAGGCATGGGACACAGGCAAAAGTGGCTTGAAAGAAGAAACAAAGAAACTGCAGTATTCAATCGCAAACATTAAGAGAGTGGAGTAATAATTTAGTGGTATCAACTGAAAGGAAAAAAGACATATCTTTAAGATGTTTAATGGATTATAATGAAACCTTAGGTAAAATTAATCTGGGAGGGGGGGGAACTACACCAATATTGCAAATTTGGGAACAAGGGGAAGCAACACTACCCAGAGCAAAGGAAAAAGAAAATATGATTAAGCTTTAGGAGGAAATACTTTAAAGATATTTATAGCGCAATCCTATACACGTATATTCAGAAGTAACTCCCACCGTATTCTGGGGGGCTTACTCCCAAGTATGTGTATAAAGGATGGCAGCCCTAAGGGACTTCATTTTATCTATAGTGGCAGGGTTCATCAATTAAAGTGAACAGACCTTCGCAAAAATGGGCAACACACCTCCCTTAATGGATGCTTCTATGGGCCTTATGGCAAAGACAAGCCAACTTTTCTCCAGATGTTTGTCAAAACTATCAGGACAGCAACATGTCCCCAGCATCTGTGTGCTACTCAGCTCTTCCCCACTCTAAAATGAATGCTACTGAGAAAAACACCTGCTACCATGAGGAATACCAATCTATTTCTGCTTCCTGTAGATGTGAGGTTCAATTATAGATAATATACATATTCATCATATACACTCACCGGCTAATGTATAATCCATATCAAATCCAAAGCACTTTATTTTTTCCATGGCTAGACTTCTGTTCACAAAAACCCTGTAAAAGGAAAGTAAGAAACCCAATGATAAACATTTTTGACATGAAATCTGAAGGGAGCCTATGTAATAATTAAGTTCCTAAAGTGTCCAAGGATTGCTAAGGAGTTTGTCAATGGACCACATGACTTGACAAGTTGTTGTTAATTATATCCCACTTTCAGGATGCCAAATCCTTCCAAGGATCACAAGTAAAAGCAATATACATTAATAAAATCACCACAATTTATATCAAAACATAACAACAATATATTATTATAATAATTTATTATTTATACCCCACCCATCTGGCTGGGTTTCCCCAGGCACTCTGGGTGGCTTCCAACAAAATATTTAAATACAGTACTCTATCAAACAGTAAAACAGGGCTGCCTTCAGATGTCTTCTAAAAGTCTGGTAGTTGTTGTTCTCTTTGACATCTGGTGGGAGGGCATTCCACAGGGCGGGTGCCACTACCGAGAAGGCCCTCTGCCTGGTTCCCTGTAACTTGGCTTCTCTCAGTGAGGAACCCACCAGAAGGCCCTCTGCACTGGACCTCAAGCCATCAGGATCCTTCCCACAGAGCAGTTGGTGGTAGTTCTAGTTCCCTATTGGGGGAAGAGGGGAAACCTTCTGATATCAGAATTTGTTTCCCTCTTTCTCCTAAAATCCTACCCACAAGATAGCTGGTAGCAGATGGCCCTGCAGAGGTAGGGAAGCATGGCAGACAGTCCAGTGTGGCCATTTACTTGGGAGCAAATGCCATTAGGCTCTGTATACTTATGTCAGAGTATTTGTTTAAAAAAGAATCCATTTATATAGTTCTCCCATAGGTTTTCTGCATACATCAGAAAACAAATTAAACGACAATTAACATACAATATAAAACAATAAAAGCTATTCAAAACTTTAAAAACCCAATTAAAACACAGATATTAAAAAAATAAAACTATGAGTAAACATGCATAGAACTGAGCTGTTGATCTGCTACAGAAAACAAATTATTAAACACTGCTAGATGCTATCCATAGTAGTTTTACCTATTGGTTTCCTAACTACACCAGAATTTTTTATTTACATTATATGACATACTATAGAATAATATAATTGTAGAATTGGAAGGAACCCCGAGGGTCATCTAGCCCAATCCCCTGCAAGTCAGGAATCTCAACTAAACCATCCATGACAGATGGCCATCCAACCTCTGCTTAAAAACTGCAATGAAGGAGAGTCCACCACCACTAACAAAGTCAACCATGCTGAACTGGAACATAAACATAAAAACAAAAAGTATTAACTACTCTGTAAAGCTCCCTAGTGAAAAAAGAAAGAAGCAGGTGGTGGGATATTAAAAGGGCATTACATAGACATTTGCCTTCTAACTGAAGTTAACTATGAAACTGTTAAAAATTACAATTACCCTTTGCAACCTCTCTGTAACCTAACCAACATATACAAATGAATTTGTTTCCAATTTTATAGTCAAAATACTATTTCACTTGAACATTTCAAGAATGTGTGAATGATATATGCAAGATAAAGAGAAAATCTGTCAGATACCATATCTCCTCACTTAAACCCAATCCTTCCTGGGTCTGAAGCCAGGCCTCTCACTACATGACCATGCCAAAGCTAGGAATTTTTTTGTCAGAGAAATTCCACTATCTGCTCTTCCTTTTCCTCCTCCAGACATCTGTTCTGCCAACAACACTCTGTGTGCTGTCCCTAACACCACAACTCATCTGTTTACATCTGCCTTCGTGCATTCATACCAGTCTCCCTCAGAATGTCTTCATGTGTTTCTACCTGTCCTTGTATTTGATTGGACTCTAAAAACTGCCCTGCTCTTTGGCAATGCATCTCTAATTTCATGGCTCTGATCCATGGTTTACTCTTGACTTTCCTCTTCGTCTCATACCCTAATGACATCTGGATGATATCCAGATTCAGAACGAGCCAAGATTTACGACACAACAGAGGAGGAGGAAGGAGATTTGATCCTGCAAACAAGTGCTGCTCTTCAACTTAACTTGTTAAAGAGAAAACTACAAAGTCAGGTATATTTGACTGTGAATATGGTTTACCTTTACCTTTACCTTTATGGTTATACCAAGTATTTTCATGCATACAATTCAACAGTAAACAATTAGTGAACCATGGACTATCAACAGAGATGCTGACTGGCTCACCACTCACCTGTGCACGACATCACAGCACATTGTACCCCATCTAGAGTAAGCAGTGCATCAGTCCAGGACTTTCAACTATGAATTGTCTGAAAACAGCAAGTATGGGGTAGCTGGAAGGTAGAGCTTTAGTCCCTCTCCCTTGTGCTCTGCTATCCCTTGGACAACCAGCTAGATGTAGTAGTACTACTCAATGTAGTAGTTCTGTCACTTTTATCCTCTCTAAAAAAATCCAGAAACCAAAATTACAACCACCAATGCCCTTTATGTTAAAAGGTCTTTAATATCAAAAAGGAGAGACTGAATTCACCTAGCTGCATACTTCAAAATACAGATTTAATTTCAGGCTGCACATTGGAATGCTGCACACAATGCCATCAACAATTAAAATGCTTTAATAAGGGAAAGTTGACAAATTGAAGAATCACAGAATTGCAGAGTTGGAAGGGACCAAGAGGGTCATCTAGTCCAACAGCCTGCAATGCAGGAATCTTTTGCCCAATGTGGGGCTGAAATCCATGACCCTGAGATTAAGAGTCTCATACTCTGCTGAGTGAGCTGCAAGGCAACAAATTACAATTATTTCCAATAGCTGATGAATGGATAAATTCAGTACATTCTGAATTTATGTCTTCAGCATTGATAAGAAAATGGTGGTATACAAGTATAAGTATAAGCATGCACCGTTACGTCTTAAGGCTTTGCTTGGATGCTCCATTCAGACTGCTAATATGATGTGGATAATTAATCTAACCTTTCATTCACACAGAACTGAGAGAACAGATGTAAAAAGGAAGCAGGCAAATACATACAAAAAGGGAGAGCTATCTATTACTTATATTCTAAGATATTTTTCCT
This sequence comes from Podarcis gaigeae, assembly GCF_964106915.1. Classification (NCBI taxonomy): domain Eukaryota; kingdom Metazoa; phylum Chordata; class Lepidosauria; order Squamata; family Lacertidae; genus Podarcis; species Podarcis gaigeae. Next base: position 56,708,063 of record NC_139681.1, on the reverse strand, counting down.
CCCAAAACCAAGCACTGAAAAAGCGAATATTTGTATAGCAAACTCTTAACATCCAAGCTCACGCTATCCTATTTCTGCACTAGTAATCTTACCTCATCTCACTTGGATGCTCCTCTTGTAAAATGCGTAGCTGTCCAATTCAGAAACTTGCCTAATCACGTTACCTAATTTTGTTCATCTATACATAATTTTGCATCAGTCTGACTTGAAGCACGAAGTCTGAAACAAGACTGAAGGTACCACATATCTCCTTAGCCAGTGTTACATAATAAACATCCGTGACTAATTTAACAAGTCACTGGATATCACTGTTCTACACAAGTCCATTTGGAATAGAGTTTCTCTGGCTATATAGCATGTTTTACCCTTAACTTTCCATGCTTCTTCAGGAGTCACAGTTTCCTGGCAAGCTGCCTTATTTGGCAGTGAAGCATGTAAAGTACAAGGGAGGGGGGGCAGTAACAGACGGGGAATTAAAGTTGACAATCTTAAAAGTTACATAATAGCCAGCATCATACTATATTAGGGGGGGAAACAAACAGAATAAACATTCTTGCAAATATTTCATGATTCACTGAAGACACTGTCTGGAAATAAAGAGAAAAGCAGCATCACTGAATATCCTGCTTTAAAATTAAGCAGAGATATTTAATCATCCTCTTCTCACACAGAATTTGGATCATCTAGTGCCTTTCAGTTTGGCAGAAAAAGAGGGTCACTAAGTGGTGGCTTCTGCATACTTGTAGGATTCTCCAGATATACAGAAGTATATTAGTTTGTGTAAGAAAAGGTGACCAATCAATCAATATTTCTCCCCGTGTATTATTACATTCATATCTCAGCTTTAATCCCAGAAGCTCAAAGTGGCATACATTCTTCTCCTCCTTTCCATTTTATCCTCACAACAACCCTGTGAAGTAGATTAGGTTGTGAGGCTGTGACTGGTGCAAAGCCACCCAGTGAACTTTGTGGGGCTGTGTGGGGATCTGAATCCTGGTCTCCCAGGTGCCAATCAAATGACACTCTAACCACTGTAATAATGTGGCATGATTATTTAATGTGATTAATTCTTTACTACCACCTAGCATCTTCACTGCACAGCTTTCACGGCATCACTTTACTCAGGCCTCTGCCAGTCTAAAGTATTTTCTTTTGTGGAACCGACCTCTTTTGCTTAATTTATACTGTTCTGTACCATTTGAAACTGTCTTATGTAATTCTAATGATTTTATTTTTAAAAAATAATTGAAGACTCTAATATTGTAACCCACCCTGGAATCTTATGGCATTTATCAGCGCCATCAGCTGATGGACAGGTGGCTGTGATTTAGGCGGATATGGTCTTGCAGGTCATCTTGACTCCCCTAGCTGACCAAGATTGACCCGCAGGCCGGAGATTCGCCACCCTTGCATCTACAACTGCTAAGCCACAGTAGGGAAGCCACACTCACACACACTACATCAGACAATCAGGATCCATCAGCTGATAAGCAGTGGGAGTGCTTCTGGCTCAAGGAGGGGAAAGTAGAAACTGCATCTTCTTCCCTGTGCTGCTCTTCGAAGCAGCGCCTGCAGCCCCTTTCAACTTCCAAAATCAGAAATTGAAAGGAGCAGTGTGGAGCTGCTTGCAAAAAGATCAGTTTGGCTGCAAGTGCCTGTACCCTCCTGAAAACAGGAATGCACAGCCAAAGCAAGCAACTCCATCTCCCCTCTCCAAGAATGGGGGGGGGGAGAGACTTGGGAAAACTTTGACTTTGCCCTCAACTCTGACCCCCAATGTTTGGGATCAGAAAGTTGTTGTTTGCTTAGGCTGCAAATGCTTCCATATGCAGCACTGGGAGACAAAAGTGGCTTCTCCTCCCCAGAGGTCTTCTTTAAAGAAGCCCAGCACTGAATGCCACACTAAGAAGGTGACCTCCCAAGCATTGGTCCCCTGCAGGAAACTCTAATGCACTGAAAAGTGCTTAGTTCGGGCTGGGTTTTGGAGTCCCAAAGTCAGGACTTCAGTGCACCTCATCAGCAGTGATGCAGTGCTAAAACGAAACGGGAAACATTTCTTTTTAATAAAATAATAATAATTGCATTTTTCCATTACATACATTTGTTTCTTTCTAGTTTTTCTGATCACTTCTTTTAAACATCTAGTACAACATCTAATACAATAGTAAGCATCTATTACAACCAAAGAACATCTCTAGTCATGTCCTGTCATATGAAGACTTCCAAGCCTATCTTTGCTTGACATCCTAGATTCTAATTTGATTTTGCTGCATCTCTTTAGTTTGTATTTCCCAAATTCAAACCCAAATTCTAGTATTAGCAATACAAGGAGAATGTTCGAAGAAACAAAAGCTGATTCAAATCAAGAAAAAGATTAATTCATTTCAAGTTTCCTACTAACATTTCTTCAAGTATTTCTTAAATAATTGTGCAAATTATAATACTAAAGTCATCTTTAAAAAAATGTTTCACAGAAATGAAAGATACATATAGGAAGAAACAAAGAATACTCTCACCCTCATCTTTATTGACAACTACAGTGTTATTTATACTGCTGCTTCATGCTTATAACCACACCTTGTATCTGTTCATCATATGTATGTTTTCCTTTTTTAAACCTATGAAATGAAATTTGTTTTTAAAAATCCCATATGGTCTCTCTATTAAAACCAGCACCCATAACAGTGAAGTTAGCAGCATAGTCCTATACATATCCACTGAGAATTAAATCCCACTAAGTTCAATGGGGCTTACTCCCAACCAGTTGGGTATAGGATTGCTGCCTAAATGTAGGAGAATAGGTATGTACACACTGGGCAATTTTGTCTTTTCTTCTTTCCGTAATTGCTCCTTTCTACTTCATTCTGCCTGGGCTAGCTCCACCCTTACAAAACAAAGTAGCAAACAAAAATAAAATGCCCATGACTCATAGGTCAAAGCAAGGTTTAATAGTTAATTGGGTAGACTAGATCAGTTTGTTTTTATCAGGTGACAATGAAGTATACTCTGCCTACCAAACATTCTACCTACTATACACAGAACCTAAATATTCGTATCTGATAAATCTCCTTTACCTGGATGTATCTAGCAGAAGCAATGGTTCTGTTTAGAGATTAAGGATTGTATCTATGTTTTACTCAAAATAAACTCACTGCAATTAATGAGCCTAAGTTAAACATGTTAATTAGCTTCAAAAGGTCTACTCTGAGTAGGACTAGCACAAACTACAACTCCAGAGCTGCAATCCTAAAATAAGGGATGCATGAAATCCAAAGGCCTTTCAGCCACTTCTTGCTAGGCTCAAACTTGAAGGGCAGACATGTGGTTGAGGGAAGAAAGGGGGAAGGGGAGGTTTAGACATGCTCAGAAGTGTGGCAAAATTTTCTGGTGGTTTGAGGATGTGACAGGATACCTAGAGAGCTATTTGCATTTATATCCCGCTTCTTTCTCCAAGGAGCTCAAGCTGACGGACATTATTCTTTCCCACCTCATTTAATCCCCACAACAACCCTCTAACCACCACAACACACTGGCTCTCATGTTTCCTTTAGATTCCAATTGCTTTCTGGCAAGCCCCAGAGCACTAACTTTTTAGCCCTTCCAATGATCCGAGGACTGCAGACTAACAATAGGGCTGTCATGCCTATATTTAATACTGATCTAGTATTTTTTTTAAAGAACTATGTATTTACAATTTTACACATTTTTTAACAGATGGGGGGAACTTAATCATCTATTTTTAGTCATCCTGCTTCTTTTTGCAATCCAATAACTATTTTAATTAAAACATTAGCTTGATCCACCTGTGTTTCCACACCTCACATTCTCTTCACAAGCAAAGCAAAGCAAAGCAAAGCAAAGCAAAGCAAAGCAAAGCAAAGCAAAGCAAAGCAAAGCAAAGCAAAGCAAAGCAAAGCAAAGCACTAATCAATTCATAATATCTTTTTGTGCCTAATTTAAACCCCAACAGGACACACCACTTTACAACATCATACTGGTTCAGAGAAACCTATGATACAAATATAGACTATATGTCAAAAGTAAAGCCGAAGTAAATATAGAGACAGTATTAGAATTCTAAACTAGAGGCCTAACTTCTAGACCTTTGCCCCTGCCCTATGGGTAAAGCGGCCTTTTGAAAGCAGAGAAAGGTGAAGCACTTCAACATGGTTTATGTCACCTGTGTCTTAGTGATCCACAAAAGATACAGATTTCTAAGGGGGGTGGGAACAGTTTTGTCCTACTACCTTGAAAAATTGCTACTCATGAATTATAAACATATTGTATAAAATAAATGCAAATACCTGAGTTCTGTTTCTTGGCAGTTGCCAGTATCAAGGGAGAACGGAAACCCAACTTTTTCCATTGTTTAACCTTTACTAATCGCAGCTGTTAACCAAAGAACTGTATGCAATAGTCCAAAGGGTGACTAGAAGTATTCCCTCAGAGTGAAAAAATAGACATCATAGCAATTTGGTGTCTCATGCTCAACCTCCTTCCTGTCTAACTACAATCACAGTACATGACTGTACTCCTACAATGGGACCAGCCTCACAATTATCACCAAGCCAAATAAATGACTGGAAGTAAGGAAGTAGCACTCTGCTTGTATACAGTGAAGAAGAGCTTCCTAACAATGTTATATCAATGTTATTTCCACTTTGAAGATTATGGTATCAATAACTGCTTATAGATAGGCAGCGTCTTATTACAAAATGTTTCAGTAAGAAAGTAGCTGTAATTCAGTCCCTATTTTTGTTTATACCATAGGCATTTCCCACAAATAGGCTAGAAGAAGATATAATAAGATGTGCAGTTGACATCAGCTATTAGTCTAAAGCCTACTAATGCATGATATGGGGGGGTAGGGGGAATCCTTGTACTGTGCACACTACAGATAAAACACAAATGCAGGCTATGAATGTTTTCCTGGGTCTCATGTTTTATCTTCCTTGAATTTACAGTCAGTATTTGCCATCCTAATTATAAGCTAGTTTTCCAAATGATATTTTATTCAGTAAGTAAGCATTACACAGAACTTGCTACAGTAATACAATTATTGTAAAACAACAGTCAGTTAAACATCTTTCAAAAACTTTGAGGAAATATAAAAGTATATATCTATGCAGTTTCAGTCTCTGGCACTGAGTCAGTAATCAGCATTCACCACACTGGTTAAACAAGTCTCAAAATATTACACACAATACTCCACCCAGTATGGTTCAATACAAAACATTTATCAACAGAATTCTTCAGTTCCAAGTTTTAGCTATCATAGCTAAACACATACTCAAGTATCTAAACCCTGAAGTTGTATAACATTAAAACATACCAAACATCTAACAACATACCGCAGATCTAGTATCAGTAAAGTATTCTTGATTTTTAAAGTAATTATTTTCTCTTGATTGAAACAGTGTCTTTACAGATGTGGTGGTGATGCTGTAGTTATAATCTAAGATATGAAATCCAGAACAGGACCTGCACAAGACATTTTGAAGTCTTGGGACAGAATAACAACTACCTAAAACTAATCAGTTGTTCTGGAACTTTAAAAAGATTCCACAATCTCTGCACCCTGGGAGAAAAATTGCAGTAATAAATTAAATATCTAGCAATTTGCTGCCAAAATCAGCTGCCTAAAGTAGCTTGTCTCACACACTGCCTAATGGCAGGGCCAGCCCTGAAACAGAAATGGAATGTTTCAACTGACCAATTTGAATGAGGATAATGTGACATTGGACCTCCATGAAGGTTCATTTTCTGCAGGGGATGGAGGGGATCCTTGGATGCGTTTTCCCTCCCACTTGTTCCACAGGCAGGAATATGCAAATTAGACAAATCTTACCTCACTGTGGGTGGACAACATATCCAGCTGACAAGATAATCCAATTCAGAAGAAAATATCATGTTAATCTCAGAGAAAAGCAGTGCATCCCATGGATACAAAATGGCAGCTGAACAAAATGCAAGAACTACAACTATTGAGGAAGAAGAACATCCAGTAAAAAGCAAAACAAAACAAAACAAAAACCCCAAAGAAACCCACATATAAAAAAGATTTGTCCAACTTACAGCCAATAACCAAAACTAGCTTATGACAGGTAGTATTCCTCCATCCCCTGCAGAAAATGAAACTTCACAGTTGGTCCAATGTCACATTTTCCTGCTGGGTGGAGGGGATCATCCAATGGGAGGTACCACAGCTACTCAGAGAGGCAGGACCAGCTATGGACCTCCTATCCCTACTGGAGAACCACTGGCTGTAGTACTTGCCAACCAAAAGAAGCTTTGGCAGACGCACAGACATCAATCCTGTAATGTCTCACAAAGGTAGACAAAGAAGACCAGATGGCTTCCCTGCAAATATCCCCCAGAGATGCTGAAGGCAGCCAAAATAGAGGTACTCCTAGTAGAGTGAGCAGTGACCCCAGCAGGCAAGTCAGAACATAAACCTCACAACACTTGGAAATGCATCCTCTCAGCATCTGGAAACTGTAGCAGTTGAAACCTTCTTTCCCATGGTTTGGGGCTGGAAGGAGAGAAACGGAATCACACAAGTGGAAGGATTCCATTCCCTTTAGATAGACATGCAGTGTGCTCGTCTTAAGTCCAAGAGAGTGCCTCTCCCTCTCCTTGTCCAATCTAGGGTAGGGGCAGAAAGAAGGGAACATGACATCCTAGTTCCTATCAAAACTTGAGTTAACCTTAGGAACAAACATAGTGTCCAACTTCAGGATCACTGAATCCGGGTAAAAAACGCAGTGCTCCTTATTTACTATTCACATTGGCATTCTGCTGAGTCAGGAATAGGTCCATACAGGGCTGAACGAAGTCTGGATCCACCCTAGTGCAAATATAAGCTTTCACACAAACTTGTCACCTGCTTTGCAGCCCTTGCCTGGCACTGCCACCATGTGGCAGAGGCTGAGGCAGAGAGTGGAGGAATCAGTTTGCCTTTGGGCTTCTGAGCAGCATTGGTCCCCTCCCTTCTGGCCTGACATGTTGGTGGCATCAAGACTTCCTCTTCCAGCTGCCCAGAGATGATCCAATGCCTGTGAAGCCAAGAGTGCCCCTGAACTCTGCCACAGCTGTTGCATCACTAGACCCAGGAGAGGAGGCAGTTTCCTGCCCCCTAGAGGAGTAGGAATGAACCTATGCAGGAGAGGCTGGAGTCACTGAGGAGCCCTGAGATCCCAACAAACCACTAAAGTAGACATTGTGCACTCTCTCCCACCAAAACCTGAGGTAAGGCCTGGGACTGAGCCTCAGACCATGGATGAGGAGAAAAAAGCAGGCCCCAGAAAGGCTATCTGAGGGACCAATCCCCACTGCTTGTACCAAAACCTGCCAGATCCACCAACAGAACTTAGGGTGATGAGCTATGCTGTCAATCACTTGAATAGGAAGTGATGCAAGGCCCAGTGGCTGTGAACCCTCCAAAACCTCACTCTCTCAATGTGATGATCAGAAGGCAGACATTGGTCTAAACTGACTTTTCTCCAGGTCAGCTAGCTGCTCCTCTGCAGCTTCTGCCAGCTCCTGGGATGAAGCGAACTTGAGGATACACGAAAGGAGACAGGTCTGATGTCACATTATCCTCATTCAGATTGGTCAGTAGAAACATTCAGTTTCTGTTGCAGGACAGAGTGAGAACAAGCTACTTTAGGCACCTTCACTCTGATGCCAACAAGTTATTTGCAGGTTTAGTGATAGCCTATTTTTGGAAATCCCAGGCTAAGCTACCTCTTGAGGTATGGAACAACAATATCTAGGACGTGGCTATTTCAAAGTGATTATCTGGGCTTAGAAGAGTAACAAACAGTGTTATAAAGAGAGACAACTTTGATGAAACCCACCCCCGCTTCTTTTCATAAGGGAAGTAGCAATTTCTTCCACCAGTTTTGCAAACATGTTTGTGGAGAGTCTATATTGACCATTAATGTCTTAAGATTATGTAAGAGTATGTTACAATCGTAATGTTGTGTTTATTATTTTTTGTGGCGATTGTATTAAATTTGATTTAATAAAATTTTAAAATGAAAAAAAAATGCAGGTCCACAAGGCTTCACAAATCCCCCCCCCCCAATTTTTTAATGATCATTTGCACAAGTCCTCTGCAGTACTTCTGTGGTGCCAAAAGGTTTCTCCAAATTAGTCCTTGAATGGCTACACCCACTTTTTACACTTTAGCCACACCCACTTTGACATATGACCCTTTGAGGGTTGGCCATGGGTTAATGCAGTATAGTGGTACCTCGGGTTAAGTACTTAATTCGTTCTGGAGGTCTGTCCTTTACCTGAAACTGTTCTTAACCTGAAGCACCACTTTAGCTAATGGGGCCTCCTGCTGCCGCCGCACTGCCAGAGCACAATTTCTGTTCTCATCCTGAAGCAAAGTTCTTAACCCGAGGTACTATTTCTGGGTTGGAGGAGTCTGTAACCTGAAGCATATGGAACCTGAAGCATATGTAACCCGAGGTACCACTGTACTTGGCCTGGAAAACGCTATCATCTTGGGGGCCTTAGTATTTAACCTTTTCCTTGCATTTTGTTAATAGAAAAGAGAAATATTTAGAAAATTGACCTTCACTTTATTTTTACTAATCAAAATTATATTATTTCTTTCACACACCATTACCACAGCAGGCTCCAGAATGACTCCAATTGCTTATGTTTATTTGGACTGCTAATTGTCCTGGGTGCTGAATGGTGGCTTAAGAGGCATAATTTGATGCAATGTGTTAAGTGCCTCATATCATCTGTGTGACCTACCTTGTTGGTTGAGAATTCCACACATGGTGAAATATAAATAAAAAAGGTGCTTTGAATGCTCAAAAGTTCTATATAAAAACTAGTTAATTTAACTATAACCTCTTGTCAAAAGCCTATCAGGTAGTCAGTCTAACACTGAAGTACCGTATTTTTCCGTGTGTAAGATGCCCCCATGTATAAGATGCCCCCTACTTTTGGGGACCCCAAATTTAGAAAATGGGCATATGCACTATCCGTGTATAAGACGCCTCCAGATTTTTAACCTTATTTTAAAGTAAAAAACCCTAGTTTTATACATGGAAAAGTATGGTAAATCAGGACTCCCATTCCCAGGGCTGTGTGGATTTAGGCCAGGAAACCATTCCTTCTTTATTCTAAAAATGTTACAGTGCAATCTTCTGGGATGTCTACTTAGAAATATGCCCCACTAAATCCAATGGGACTTACTCCAAAATAAGTGTACATAAGATTGCAGCCTTATTTCTTTTCATTTTTACTATTTTAATTTGTACAATCATGCCACTTTTTAAATCATATTTCCTTTTGCTAGTATGCATAAATCACCACTAAAAACAGGAGTGTGTTGCCTTTTTCAATAAGCAATAATACGTACCAACCAGGGCAAGAGGTGTGGGAGGGAGGTCTTACTTTTTTTCTCCCCTACAGATTTTTGAAAGTCACTCATTAGTTACATCCACTTCAGGCTTGCCAGAGGCTGGTAGGTTCAAGATCATTATCACCCCAGGGCCTAATACTGGCCACTGAAGGCAAGAAGCACCAACAGCAAATCTATACCTGGAGAAATCTATAGCTTGGACATGGTCAGTGGGATATCTGTGGCAGACAAGCCCTTTCAATGACAGTCAGCAGAGAGGTATCTCTGCTCCATCCTAACCCCCTTCAGCCAACAAATCTGGAGCTTAGGAGTGCTTTGTCAGGCTGCAATCTTATACATACTAACCTGAAAGTAAAAACTTATGAGGTCAATGAGACTTACTAGGACCATATGTATGTATAGAATTGCACTGTTAAGGCTGGTCACAACACCAAGGCTTCAGAAATGTCAAGCTCAGTTTTCAAGAAGATTCCAAATGTGAAACTGATCAATGAGACCTAGAGAAGTAACATGGACTACAAGGAAGAAAGAAAAGAGGAGGAGGAGCTAGAAAATAGTGTTCAAAAATATGAATTATTGAGATTTTCAACATGACTCCATCCAGGTCATTTGACCACCTCGCAAGTTGGACATTTTTAAAGCTATAGAAATTATTTCATTCCTTGCCAACTTTTAAAACTCAGAATTCTCTTATACCATATGCACATATCTGTATCTGACACAAGAAGACATCCATTGATGATTACTTGATATAAAGCTAATTTATTCTGTTAAAAAACACATGTCCTCAATACGTGTATCTATATTTATGAAACATCCATGGAATATGTAGCAATGTGGCAGGGCTATTATTGTTGTCTTGACACTACTGGCACTGGCAAAGCAACAGCTGGAAAAAAAATATTTTCCATTACATCCACCAAGTCTGTCATCAATCTTTCCTCCGCACAAGTAGGGACAGGCTATTTTTAATATTCAGATGAGCCAAAAATAATATAGGGATGACAACCAAGTATAACTATTTCCTCTTAACCACCTGTTGACAGTTTTAGGCTTTGTTCAACACCAACTGATTGTCTCTTTCCCATACTAGCAAAGAATTAAACTTAGGTTTAATCTACTGTCACATTCTCTTAATTTTCCTACTTTCCTCTCCAAGTTAATTAATTCTATTTCATAACATTACAAGCCCAAGCCCTCTCTAATTATGTCAACTTTGACATTATTCACTCATTTGTGGAGAGTAAAGTAACAGGGAATTCTCTTTTTTAACCTTAAAAATTTGTTTCTAATCTTAAAAAGTAGAAAAAGCCTACATAAATCAATTTAAACATTAAGTATATGCCACCTAAATGAAAAATATAAAACAATTGTCTAGATCTTGGGTCATAACATTGTTGCAATATAGCAGGGGTAACAATACCACAACTCACAAAAACAAGCATCCCTTCTACCTCCTCTTTGCCTAAGAATGAATAACACAATGGTGGAAGCAACACAATCCTCCAAACATCAAGTTATGCAATATAAATAGACAGATTGAATGACACTGCCAGAGACATGCATAGTAAAAAAAGAAGAAGCCACGTCTGAGTTGAGGAGAGAAACCAGCAGTAAGAGATGCAGGGGCCTTTGGAACGGAAAGCAATGCCAGCTGGCTCTCAACCATGTGAAGATATTTGAATGTGGTCCTTAGGGCTCTGGAACTTTGCTTTTTCCTGCAGTAAAATGCTTTCCTTACATAAAGAGCTTACCGGTGATATGCTTCCCGACGATACTTCTTCATAGCATAGCCATCCATATTTGCAGGAAGATCTGCTGCATTTTGCAGTCTGTCACTCCATGAAGTTGTCATTTTGTTGTTGTTTTGTGCAATTGTCACTTAATTCTGAAACAACAAATGAAGACACTTTTTTAGTTTGTAATGTATGTCTCACCACTCCCTGTTTTTAAAAAGAGTCATAAATACTTTGGGGAAAGCAAGTGGCTGATAAAAACAGTTATCTTAGTTGTAAAAAGAAAAAGAAAAAGACAAAACCAGAGACTCTAGCATACTTGTGGGGGTATATACTTCAGTATGCATACTTCAGTATGCATGCTTCAACAAGCTTGCTTCAACAAGAATGCTGTGCGATCTAAATGAATGCTTCTAGATTGCATCAACAGAAGTAGAGTGTCTAGATCAGGTTTCCTCAACCTCGGTCCTCCAGATGTTTTGAGACTACAATTCCCATCATCCCTGACCACTGGTCCTGCTAACTAGGGATCATGGGACAAAAACACCTGAAGGGCAGAGTTTGAGGAAGCCTGGTCTATATCATGGTAAGCAATGGTGCAGTTCTCTTCTGCTCATGTCTAGTTCTGGGAATCAACATTAAAGAAGGATATGAACAAACTGGAATGCATGCAGAGGTCAATAAAGTTGGTGAGGAGGCCTGAAGACCAAGCCATTGGAGAAAAGACTGAAGGAGGTATATGTGGTTATCCTGAAGAAAAGATTATTAAAAGGCAATAAAATAGCCATCTTCAAATAACTGAGGAGCTATCACACAGATGATGATAGCTGCTCCAGAGCATATGATGCAAGCCATTTAAATTAAAAGGAAAATGATTTAGACTAAATTTTAGGAAGCTCTTTTTGACTTTATGGGCCATTTGAAAGTGGAACAGACTGTCTGGGATGTGATAGACTCCCTTTCATTTGAATTTTCAAAGGAAAGACTGGATTGTCACCTAACAAGGATGCTGTAGTAATGCATACCCTGCATCAAGAGCTACTTAGGTACATCAGAAGTCATCTAGTCTATGTTTCTATGAGTACTACAGAAAGAGAAAGAACCTATCTAAATTACATCCGTTTATTAATGGAATATCAAACTTATTTACACAATTTAACATTTACAATAAAGAATTAACAGCAACAGACCAACAATTGCAGGTTTCTCGTGTCTCATTCTATGTAACAACACACCTGGAGGGAGTATAGGAGCAAGCAGATAAAGCACTATAAACAAGGCATACTGAAGCAGTCTCTCCAGAAACCAGCACAAGCAGGAAATGGTCTTAAATTGTCAGACAAGGAGTTGATGAAAGGGAGAAACAGGAACCATCAGTTGCAAATGTATCAGGTTTGACTTGGCCTTTGGCCTGTTTGATATTGTGACTTGGCTTCTCCATCAACTGCCTCTTGAAAAGTCTGAGGACATTTTCTAGTCTCCAGCCACCGTCATTCCAGCAGCAACTAATAAAAGGATAATATCCTTATGGTATCACAATTATGATTTGTAAATCATTAAACACAGGAAAGACTTAAAGTATAAAGTTTTTACAACCATCAATTTAGGTCAGCTGTGCTGACTAATGTGGCCCAAATTGCTCAATTTTCAATCTCTTTGCATTTTGCTATTTAAAACTTTCCTAAACTGACATGTTAATTCCTTGGGGGTGAGGGCAGCCCCAGCCAACAGAGAGAATGAATGCATTAAAGGACTGAGGTAAATTTCCTTTCCATTCATCATTTCAGTAAGAGAGATGGCTAGGAATACATATGGGGAGAAGCGAACAGAAGTAATTAAAATTCAGACATCAGTTCCATATATGTAAGGAAGCCCCTTTTTTGCTTATAAGCAATACATAAATTAATAAAAATGTGTTTCTCAAGAACCAAAGAGCCTAGAACTTGCCGATCAGAAGGTCAACAGTTCGAATCCCCGTGACGAGGTGAGCTCCCATTGCTCGGTCCCAGCTCCTGCCAACATAGCAGTTTGAAAGCACGTCAAAGTGCAAGTAGATAAATAGGTACGGCTCTGGCGGGAAGGTAAACGGCGTTTCCGTGTGCTGCTCTGGTTTGCCAGAAGCAGCTTAGTCATGCTGGTCTCATGACCCGGAAGCTGTACGCCGGCTCCCTCGGCCAGTAAAGCGAGATGAGCGCCGCAACCCCAGAGTCGGTCACGACTGGACCTAATGGTCAGGGGTCCCTTTACCTTTACCTTATGTTTCTCAAGAATCTTCAGCTCCCTAGAAGCACAGTTTTTACATACAAGCAGTTTACTTCAGCCAAAAATCATTTTTCCCCTGGTAGAGTGGAACAATAGTTGGCAAGTGCCTCTCCTCCTCCAAACTTAACTTTAAATCTGACACAGGGATCCAAATAGCAAATACCCAAACACACAGAAGGCTGAATCTCTTCCCATTGTGAATTCAAAGAATTAATGATTTGAATTCTTGTGTCAGAGTAAGATATTATAAGTTTACACACATTTGTTCCTTCACCATAGAGAGAAGATCTTCAGCCCTGGTAAGTGTCTGAACTGGACCTAAGATTCATCAATGAATCTTGTAATGCTTGGCAGGATGGAAAATAATGTGTTTAATGATGCAAAAGAAAATAGTATTAGCCAATTAACTAAACTGGTGCCTCAACTATGGCAACACCCTTTTAAGTTTGAAGTACCAAAGCGGATCAATATGATTTCTACCAAAAATTCCATAGGGTCATACTCAAATTCATACTTCAGTACAGTGGTACCTGGGGTTAAGAACTTTATTTGTTCTGGAGGTCCATTCTTTTTTTATTATTATTATTCAGAGGTCCGTTCTTAAATTACACACACATACAGTGGTACCTCAGATTAAGTACTTAATTCGTTCCAGAGGTCCGTACTTAACCTGAAACTGTTCTTAACCTGCCTGAGGAACCACTTTAGCTAATGGGGCCTCCCGCTGCCGCTGCCATGCAATTTCTGTTCTCATCCTGAAGCAAAGTTGTTCTTAACCTGAGGTACTATTTCTGGGTTTGCAGTAGCAGAGTCTGTAACCTGAAGCGTCTGTAACCCGAGGTACCAGTGTAAATAAAGTGGATCCAATCCCTTTATTCCAAGTTATTTTACTGCTTTCACCTCTGTCCATACCAACTGACACAACGCAATACATATTTCAAGCTGCTATGATGAATCAGAAAGGAGGATGCAGGAACCTTGTACAGTACTGATCTTCCTTTGGGTTAATGATTTTGTTTACTTTAACAAATGTTTCTTTTCAAATGATGCGAAGGGTACAAGTTAAAAATAAGTTGAGCTGAACCCTGACATACTTTTCTAAGTCAGTAGGATAAGTATGTTAACAGCATAGGCGGCTAGCCAGCTAAAATTCTGAACTATAAAGTCTATGGCACCTTTCTTAAATTACAAAAACTTATTTTAAAGGCCAAGCATCTGTAAATAGCTTCAAATAAATATAGAAACCTGTAAACATGCCAAGCACATCAGAAACAACCTTCTGCAATTTATTTCAATTACAGTGCTCCTAACACTATTATAACTAAGCAACTGGCTGTTTCTGCTCCAAAGATAATTTCAAAGAACTTCTACCATATTGCATGCTCAAGGTATAAAGCCTTTTCCCAGGCTAACATGATGCATATGAGAAGGTGTCTGTGTGCAAGCAATGCACATTTCAAAAATAGAACACAACACATATATGTTATTCTCCCCCCCCCCTTTTAACACAGCACTGAACTAAATATTGCAAATGCTGACAAATTAAGTAGCTTTCCGCAGAGATCTGACAGTTAAAAAGTGGAGAGGTGGAATTGCCAGACAGTTCTCTTATTTTTTGAACACAGAGTTCAAATATTTTTGTAGCTTGTTATAAATGGATGGGGTGTTTTGTTGTTGTTGTTGTTTTGTGTGTTTTTGTATACATCCTCCTTTCAGTTATCATGGTTTCAGTACTTTGACCTGACCAGCTAACAGAATTGGGTGGTAGAACAAAAGATGTGTGATGACCCTGCTTTTTCTAGTTCCTTCACAATAAGCTTGCATAACAAAAAAAGCAAAGTTTTAATACCCAGAGCATACACACATATATAGATAAACAGCGGAAAGCTTCTAACATTCTCTGAAATACTGTATCTCCAAGTCCCTGTATTCATCACTTAAAAGGCATTCAATTTATTTGTTTATCTTATTGGGATCAGCACCTTACAATCAATGAAACTTCATTACACCAATAGGGGGCAGTAAATGTTATCTTAGCTCACAGATAATCCCAACACAGATAATTTATTTTAACATTTCATCAGCAGAAATGAAAACAGAACTGAGAAATATTGAATATTATTTTACTGATTAAAGGATGCAACCTCAAAGTATATTCCTATAATACCCTGCCAACTAACACAAAGGATTATCACAGAAGCTTACAGTAAAAAACAAACATGCAAAATTCAATGAAACCAAAAGTTTTAAGCACCACTAAATTTAGGGCTTCTATTTCACAAACAGGTCTTAGCATTATTTTTAAATATTTCTGCTTATTAACAAGGAGTGTTCTTTTTTAGACAAATCAATAACTATAAAAATGCAACTAAATGTACATGATAAATTGTCTAATTTTATTTCATGCCTTTTTATATCCCACCATGCTATCTGTAGAAATAAGGGGTGTGTTATAAATACATTTAATAAATAAGCAAATGTATCCTGTTATATGTAATAAGAATGGGAAAAGAATAGAGAGGGATCAGTAACTCCTTACATCAGGGGTGACTAACCACTGAAGTTTGGGCCCACTATAGTTGAATGTATAGCTTCTAGTTACAAGCTATGCATCTGAGCCATGAGAGACTAACAACGGGGACTCCCCTAAACATCTCAATGATCAGGCATATATCAGGCAGTCCTTAAGATATCCTAGCCCCATGTTGTTAAGAATCTTGTAAATTAATAAAAGAATTTGAACCTGGCCCAGTAACATATGGGCAGACATTGCAAGCTTTTAAGCACCGGAGCTATGTGCTGGCAGTAATCTTTCCCCATCAGTAGTCCAGCTGCAGCATTTTCCACCTGCTGGAGCTTCTGGATCAGGCACAAGGGCCACATAGAGCTCACTGAAATAATTGAGTCATGAAGTTACCAATGCATGAATTACTGTAGCCAGGCTATACCTGTCCACAAAAGGCCACAGTTGGTGCACTAACTGTAGTGGCTACATGCCTAGCCACTGAGCCTCAAGTGACAAAGATGAATCCAGGAATACCCCCCAAACTATGCAACTGTGCTTTCAGAGGCAGAGTAACCCCATTCAGGAATGGAAAATGGCCAGCCTCCCAGACACCGGAACCACCCACCAACAGCGTCTTCATATTCTCAGGGTTCACACTCTGTTCATTAGCCACCATCCATTCCACAACTGCATCCAGACAATATTCCAGACCATGCTCAGCCTCTCCTGACTCATATATTATGATGAAATAGAAGGTGCTGCACTGGACACCTTGACGGGACTTGCAAAAACTGCTGCACCTAAGGCACTATGGAACTGGGCGACTTAATCCTTGAAGTGCCATGCAAGCTGCTCACAGCATGTTACCAAGTGCTCCAAAGATGCATCTACTTCTTCTAGTACAGTTAGTCTCCAAACCACCTGAAATAACTTTGCTGGATGGGTCATCAAGGAAGCAATACTGGCAGCAAAGTAATTCTTCACTGCAACTTTTTTTCTTTGACTGCCACTTTAGTAGGCAGAACTATGTAATGTAAGAAGTGTTTGATCAGCTTTGGAGCAGGTTTTCCACCATACATGCTCCAGTTGTCTTCCAGCTTGCTTCACTGACTGCAACTCCTCAGTAAAGCAAGGCACAATTCAGGCCCTGCAGCATCAGACAGAACCCCCAGGAACAATCACATCAACAGCCCTCATCATCTCCCCATACCACAATGACAACAGGGCCTCAACAGGATCACTGGGCTCTGTCCACTGGGAAATCCCACAGAGCAGTCAGGAACCTATACAATTCCATTAGTCTCCAAGGGCAGACTATCCAAATTGGTCCCATCCCCTGCAGGAAGGGGCTGCTGCCAAAAGTCCAAACTTCACTAGGAAGTGGTCTAACCATGGCAACAGGGTTACAAACGCCACTCCTATATCCAGACCATCCTTTTCCCCACCTGGGTGAATACTAAATCAAGGATATGCCCTGCTCCGTGCACTGAACCAGTGACTATCTGGGACAGCTATCCATGGCTCCTAAGGAGCTAACAAAACTGTTAGCCAGCAGAGGAGAATGTTCCTTAGTTCCTCCAACACCACACCATAAACAACCTCAGTCAGCTTGATCAGAGAGGTAGTAGGGTAGGTGGTACAACAGCAGCCCCAGACTATCTCCGTGACCCATAACAGGCCCTCCAGTCCAGCTCCTAAGTGGAAAGGCTTCCTAGTGAGAGAATGAGCTGTTATGAACAATGGCAATGCCTCCCCGCCAGACTTCTAGTCTGGTTTGGTGTTGCAGTGAGTACCCAGCTGGGTAAAGCTGTGTCAGGTCAGACCCACCCAGCTCCCCCACCAGGTCAGACTGTTCATCCATGATAAGAGCATGGATCAACACAGTCTTATTATGAAGAGACCTGCTGTTCAAGAACAAAACCAGGCTATTGGGCACAGTGGATGATATCAAAGATGGGGTGGACACAGCAAAGGACAGGATGCATGCATCTATAAACACTACTACAACCCACCCGCCATGCCATGCCCTCTCCACATTCAGCAGGATAACTGATATCCTTGGACCTGTTTATCCTCTCTCTTTCCTACATACATGGTATAGCTCAGTGGGTAGAGCATATAACTCCAAGCATTCCCTACCACAACACACAATTGCTTCAGGCTTTCACAATAATCCCCCATGGCTCATCCTTTTTTCCTGGTAGTATCATTAAAAAAGGAAACATGGGGAAAACAAACAAACTAGCATTTATACCAAAGTTTTAACCTTCTTAGACACTGATCCACCAATTATCAGTGGATCACAAGCTTGCATAAGTACTGAAATTTGGGCTGGTTCTAAATCTACCAGTATATACTCAGGTAATTAAGAATTTTTTCAAAATGTTCTAGATGCATGTTTCAGTGGTATATTCTGCTAACAATTAAACACTGTTTTGTCTAGGTGAACACAAAACCAAAAGTGAGCAGGCCAGATGGCATTTTCAGAGTGCACTAAGTTGAACTACTGGCACATCTGAGAGTTTAATTATTTGCAGTTCCAGGAATGGCTGTTAATATTACAAAAATACAAATAAGACATACTTGGTCATTTGGCCAATGCATGCCTACAGCAGAATTGTTAAATGTTGCAACAAAACACTCATGACAGATATTCTTAAAAGCTTGAATGGATAGAGAAATCTGCCAATTTGGCAGCCATTTCTCTGCTGTAAGTTGGTGGTGGCAAAGCGAACAAAATTTAAATAAAGTGAAAGAAAATATAATCCCAATCCCTATGGAAGGTTGCCTGAAATATATGACATAATGGTAGACCAACTGCCTCTATCATAATGCCAGGCCAACACTATACAGAATTTGCCCCCTCTTTATCCACCAGATTTCATGAGTGTGTATAATGAAGTGACATGAAGAAGAAAATGTCAGCAGTCTTTCCAAACTGCTGTTCAATCTCAGGACAAGGGCCAAATGTAGTGGATTTTAGCATAGATTTCATGGTACGTAGGTAACTGCACTACTTAAACCTTGGTTTTAACAAAATGCCAGTCTCTACCCCTACAATTAGCTATCTTGACTGCATGTTTTCTATTCAACGAGTTTTGCAGATCACTCAGAGTCAAACATACTCACCAAGTGATTTCTACATACAAAAAAAAAAAAAAAATCACCTCAAGAACTTCCCCTCTTCGAATTTTGGAAAATGCAGCCCTTCAGTGACTGTGCAAGAGAAATGGAAGTTTCGCAGAATGTAAGTAAAGACAGCAGCAGTGATGGAGTAAGAAGAACAAAATGTACAAATTAAAGGCTTGCTGTGCCATGCAGCTGGATGCAGCAACCTCTTTCAGGCTGCAGCATGAGATGGAAGGGAATTGATGAAGACAGACGTTGGTGTCTGAATCGTGCAGCAATATCTTCTTTTAAAAGTGTTGTTCCTGTCAAGAGTTATCAGGTGCCAAACTAGGGAAAGAAAGCCACACAAATCACAGGCCTTTGTGAAGACAAGAAAGAGAAATTTGATTTCCACAATCACTGCTCACCTTCTTACACAAAAGATGATTTTTATGTCAACATCTGGCTGAGGGTGTGTGGAATGAAAAAATAATTTTGACTTAAGATCATTTTTGTGCTGCCATGAGAGTGTGTTTCTACTCAATCCTCAACAGAACATAGGAAGTAAGCACCACAATTTCACTCTGTCTCTCTCCCCAAGGGAAGAAAAAGAAGAAGCAACGTGTCTCCAGTTTCCTGTTATTAACACCGCACTAGTTAAGAATTATGGATACCATTCAGTAAGGAGAAGAAGATGAGGCAGCAGCACTGCACTAGAAATACTGAAGAGAGGTGAAAATACTCAAGAGCCACTCACGGGGCGTGGGGGAGGAGAACCCTATTAACTTTAAGCATCACTTAAAAATGGGGAGCGGGTGCTCTCCCACCTCAAATCCTGCCCTTTTCTGGAATGGGAGCTTGGGGTTTTTTCTACTCAAGTCCATCACTCATACTTCACACACTCACAAACTCTCTCTCTCTCTCTCAGACACACACACACACACACACATCCATACACAGAGAGAAACAGAGAAAGAAAGTTATAGCGCTCCCACCCAGCAGGCCAACGTGAGGCACCTTCCCCAGCTCCCTCCTCTCCCACAGGATGGGATTTCAATCGCTCATTTCCCCGCGGCGCGGAAAACGGCAGTGACGCCAGGTGGGGAACGGGGTCCTTCCTTCCTCCCTCCGTGAGGGAAAAGCGAGAGACCCGTCTCCCGCGTCATTTTGGGGGTTTCGTGACAGAACTACGACGCGCTCTCTTCCTCTTTCCCCTGCCTCAGGAGTGGGGGCGGGAGGGGGGTTCGCCTTTCTTCCCGCCACCCCCCTCCCCCGCCGCTACGGGGGCGCGAGAGCCCAGTCCGTTGCTTCCCGGCCTCCGTCCCGCTCACCTCTCCCAGCGCGCGCGCGGCTCTCACTCGCCCCTCGCTCTCCGCGAAAAAGAAATCGCACAACTGAACTGCCGCAGCACTGGACCTTGCGCACACCGCGCCTGCGCGAGCTAGCCCTTTCGTTGCCTCCCCCTTCCCGCGGTTAGGGACCGAGGAGAACGTGACGCTTTACAGCAATGCCGCAAACGCAGCCAGGAAGCCGGTAGGCCGCACTCAACGGCTGAACGCAAGCGGGGGGGGGGGGGGACAAAGTTTTTTGTCTTTTACTTGATTAATTGGCGTGCATTTTTCAGGTTTTACGGATCGGCGACCACCTGACAATGAAACTGGGGGTAACTAGAAACAAGCGAGGAAAAACGCTGAACCAGCCGGACAAACCTTTACCAAACGTTGGCGCAATGGAAGCGACAGGTGTCAAACATCATCTGTCGTTGTCAGTCCCACCCCCGAACCTGGTGGAGGATGGGATGATGATGATGATATAATATCCCTGATACAAAAGGAAAAAGGATTGGAAAGTGAAGAGGAAAACCAGGGAAATTTCAGCGCCAGGGCTTTTGTACTCTTAAAAGAATGACCAGGTGGAGTGGAGGAGGTAGTTCTGGATGGGGAAGAGACAAATGGAAGTAGTTGGTCCTCATAGCCAGGGTGGTGGAGGGGCAGGGCCAGGGCTGTCATTAGGCCAACTAGGCAGGTGCCATGGGCACAGGCCTCAAAGGGACCTTTGAAGGGTTTTACAAGTCTATACAGCTTATTCAAAATGATTTGTGTGCTTTGTATTTGAGAAAGATGATCAAGGATTGTTGCACTACAAAATAAAAAAAAATAGTAGCACCTTAGAGATCAACCAAGTTTGTTATTGGTATGAGCTTTCGTGTGCATGCACACTTCTTCAGATACCCTTCAGATACCTCTTCAGATATTCAGGGTATCTGAAGAAGTGTGCATGTACACGAAAGCTCATACCAATAACAAACTTAGTTGGTCTCTAAGGTGCTACTGGAATGAATTTTTTTGTTTTGACTACGGCAGACCAACACGGCTCCCTACCTGTTGCATTACAGTAAGCCCGCAATTTATGAGGGGGTTACGTTCCGGGGATTGCACCTAAAGCCAAAATTACATATAGTCAAAACACATTGGGTTCAATGGCAAATGGGGTTGCAAAAGTCTTTTCCTCAGATGTCCACCTGAGTCCCCCACTGATGCTGTCTTGCTCTCTCCCTCTCAGGCCCCTGCCATCTTGGCCACACCATTATTCTTCCCACTTACCCAGATCACCAACCAGCGGCAAGAAGGAGGGGTTTTTTTTCTTTTTGAAAAATGTTTAGCTAGGCAAGTGTACTGTCCTCTTGCTTATAGCATAGCTGTGGCTCTGGCTGCATGTGTGCCGCAGCTAATCAGTGAGGCAGGCCATTGCTGTCCATTTTGGAACCATTGATTATTTATTTATTTATTTATTTTTTATAAATATTTTATTAAATTTTCAAATACATAATACAAGATCCCTACACCAAAAAGCCAGAACAAATACACCAAGAAACCATATAAAAAGAAAGAAATAAAAAATAGAAAAGAAAAAAGAGAAAAATATAACCAACCGTTCAGAATAACTTTTCTTATATAACTAACTGGACTTCCTCGCATCTCCTTACCCTGCATTATTTATAATAAGAATGTCAGCAAATTATTACCTTGTTTCATACCTTATTTTGTACTTTCCAAATATTATACTTCTAAATTTAAAGTAATTTTTATCAATTGCTCATACCTTAAAGTTAAACATAGTGATGCCTTAAATTTCGACCTTTTCTTACTTATAACTTAATTTTCTATTTTACAAAGTCTATTTGCTGGAACTGGTGTTTTCTAAATCGTGCAAATACTTAGCATTCATACAACTTATAATGTTTTTGTAGATAGTCCTTAAACTTCTTCCAGTCCTCTTCCATTGTTTCTTCTCCCAAGTCTCGGATTCTGCCAGTCATTTCAGCCAGTTCCATATAGTCCATCAATTGCGTCTGCCACTCTTCCAGTGTGGGCAAGTCTTGTGTCTTCCAGTACTTTGCAATAAGTATTCTTGCTGCTGTTGTCGCATACATAAAGAAGTTTCTGTCCTTCTTTAACACTTTCTGGCCGACAATGCCCAGAAGGAAGGCCTCCGGTTTCTTAACAAAGGTATATTTAAATACCTTTTTTAGTTCATTATAGATCATTTCCCAGAAGGCTTTCACTTTAGGGCATGTCCACCAGAGGTGAAAGAATGTCCCCTCAGCCTCTCTACATTTCCAACATTTATTATCAGACAGGTGATATATTTTTGCAAGCTTGACTGGGGTCATGTACCACCTATATATCATTTTCATAATATTCTCCTTCAAAGCATTACATGCCGTGAATTTTATTCCGGTGGTCCATAACCTTTCCCAGTCCTCAAACATAATGTTATGCCCTATATCCTGAGCCCATTTTATCATGGCTGATTTAACAGTCTCATCCTGTGTATTCCATTTAAGCAGCAAGTTATACATTCTCGACAGTACCTTAGTCTTTGGTTCCAACAGTTCTGTCTCTAATTTCGACTTCTCCACCTGGAATCCTATCTTTTTATCCAATTTGAAAACCTCTTGAATTTGAGCATAGTGTAACCAATCTTGCACCTTATTCTTTAGGAACCATTGATTATTTAAAGGCATTTAAAACTTTTTTGGACAAATCGGACTGCATCAGCTGCAGTAGTTTATTTATGTTTTCTGTGTTAAAAAAACAGAATCAATATTCCTTCAACCTGTATCAAAAGCACTGTAGATCAAACAAACCCTTTCAATTTCTTCAGGATGTGTGGTTGAACCTGTTTTCTCATGCAGTTTCCTTGCCGAAGAGCAGGGAAGAAAAAATGCTGGTAATTTGTGTATCATCCCTGAACAATCTAAAGACTACATGCCATGCGCAAGGGGGAGGAGAAGCGCCTAGCAAATGAAAACGCAAGAAGGAAGTTGACTGACTGGGCATTGGTATAGTTGGTATCGCTCCAGCTGGATCACAGAGTCAGATCTGACAGTTTCCACAATGAATAGCCTCCCACGCGCTTCTCATATTAGTAGCTATTATGAAATAACAGAATAAAGTTCAGGTTTGTGTGATAATACAGGCAAATACTTAGGACCCTCCAGTTAAAAATATTCGTATTACGAAAGCTTTTTTTTTTTGTTAAAGCTGTTTCCATCACATTCATTTTTTAAAAGCAACACTTTCCTTATTACATGTGTTTATTATATTTATAATCCTGCTTTTGAGGAAAACAAATAAATATATACCCAAGCAGATTACATAACTTGAAGTACAATACTCAATGCAGTGTTTCTGTTTTTTAAAGAGGAATTCAAGGCACAAAATTAAACCCAACAGTACATTTATGCATTTGTGGGTGCCAGACACTTAATCCATGGACTCAACAAGTGTTAAGGGAACAAAGGGAAAGGCCATTAAGAAGGCAAATGCTCTGAGCCAAATAGCAAAGAGGTGGGGCCCCTCCTCCAGCTCTTAGATAGTCAGAAGGACAAAAGCCAGAGTTTTAGAGTCTGTGTGTAATATGAGCTAGAAGTAAAAGCAGCTGGCTGAAAAGCCAGAGAAGCAGAACATGATGTTTGATTTCTGTTTGAATCCAAGGCTGCAGCTGTAACAGAAACCAGATCCTTTTGGGGTGTTAATGCTGTGAACCCCTCCATTGTAGGCTCAGGTTGTATATATGTGTAAATAAACTATATATCATAAACATACAACAATCTCTGCCGTGCCTCATTGGCAAAAGGAAAACATGAACCCTGGGTGAGTGCCTGGAACCCTTAGAACCTCACGCTGCAACAATACTAGACAGAGACAGCAGAATGTTAGGAAGATCCCTTATACTGGTCCCTGTAGAACGGACTTGCAGCAGTCCTCAGATTAATAAACATATTAAAATAAAAAATCTGGCACTGATACATAGAATTGCATCATTCCAAAAATGAGTAGTCCCTGAAATATATTTTGAAAGTTCAGGTTCTGAAGGCAGATTAAAGGAAGGTCTCCAGCAAAAACCTTTTCCAGCCCTGCTAGCAGAGATCATTCCTAAATAGATACGTTGGGTAGTGAACTTGAGATGTTCTGCATCCCAAACATGTTACTAAGCCTTTGTAATGCTAGAAGGATATAAAATGTGGCCTTAGTGAAGGACATTACATAGTGTGTGTGCGTGTGTAAAAAATGGTTTGGGGGATACTTGACAAAGCTAAGCAGCTTTTTAAAATAGAGCAGCTGAAGAGATAAGGAGAAACAACTAAGTTGAGAAGCTGAGGAAGAGAAGGAAGCAGATGGACAAAGATGCAGAAAGTAGAGGAACCATGAACATTGGCAACAGACTGTGACAGAAACAGCAACATGCTTTATCCTGAGTCAGATCATGGGTCCATCTAGATCAGTACTGTCTATTCTACATTGCCTGCCAGTAATTCTTCAAGGTTTTATTTTGGAATTTTCTAGCCCTGCCTGGAGATGCCAGAGGCTGAACCTGTGACATTTTGCATGCAAAGCATTTACAACTGCTTCTTCAATACATTTGTTATAATTAACTGTTCTGAATTAAAAATATACATGTGTTTGTGTTAATTAAGACTTCAAAGTGATTGTGTTCTGCCTTTTCTCATCCATTGTACTGTGCTCATTGCACCTTAATGTCTATCACATGTTCTTTTGGGGCATTCTCCCCTCACACAATTACAGTCCTGTGAAAGGAAGAGCAGGGCTGCTCCTGCTGCTTCCACCCCCAATGTTTGCATCCTCACTGGTCCTGTCTTCTGCCATTCATGCATTTAACAGGGAATGTCTGAATTGGGCAGTTTGCTATATATAAACAAAGGTTTCCTATATGATTTAGAACCCAGCAAGCATGGTTGCAATCTCTTTCTCACACAAGTGTAATTACTTGAAGGTAGAATTCCTGAAAGGACTATTGTTCATGCTGGCTAGGGCTGATGGGATTTAGAGTCCAACAATATTTGGAAGGCTACAGTTTAGTCACCTCTCCTTTATTGGATTTAAGGCTGCAATGTTATACAGTGGTACCTTGGGGTACAGACGCTTCAGGTTACAGATGCTTCAGGTTAGAGACTCTGCTAACCTAGAAATAGTACCTTGGGTTAAGAACTTTGCTTTAGGATGAGAACAGAAATTGTGCGGCGGCGGCAGGAGGCCCCATTAGCTAAAGTGGTACCTCGGGTTAATAACAGTTTCAGGTTAAGAACGGACCTCCGGAACGAATTAAGTTCTTAACCAGAGGTACCACTGTACAGAGTTGTTTTGAATACTGTATTTACCCCCTGCCCACTAACCCAACTTCTGGAGGCACCTTGCAATATTCTTATAGGTTTTCTGTTAATAGGACTACCAGTGTGGGTTGGACTTGGCAAATGAGTGTTAATAGCTTGAGATGTTCAGGTGACATGTCTTTATGAGAGCTAATTGCCATATGAAAGATTACTGTGTGACAAAGGACTAGCCTGGGATATTGTGAATAGAGGAAAAATATGAGAGGTAGGCAGGGAGCAATGGGAGTATGCTTCCTTGTCTAGCTACAAATGATGTATTCTACGCCTCCGTGTGTGAATAAAGGAGGCAGGTTGCAATTTTTGGAGAAGTGGAAAAGATAAACAGAGGACTTGTTAAGCTCCAGAAAGTACCATTTGGAGAGGGAATCTGGAGATCTGATGTGGAACAGTGGATTTGGCTGACTGTTGGAATGTTAAGTTGTCCCTCTTGCTCAATCTGTGTACTTACAAATAAATTAAAATATTACAAAACAGCAAAAGCCTCCAGTGACCTCATTCCAAAGAAAACTAAATCTGGGTAAGTGCTGTGTCCCTGGAACTTCCACAGCACTTGGAAGCTTTCCAACAGCAAAGCATGCTTGTCCAATTGTCTAGAGGTAGATATTTACATGCATCCAGGGAGTAAGCTAGTGAGTAATTACAAATCTTTCTCCAACATTTAAGAGAGAGAGAGAGAATGCTAATATAACATATTCCATTTTATTTTAACAATCAAAAGAGCGATGCTTCGTATGATGCTTATAGGAATCAACATCCAACATTTATTTCAGTACATATTTTGAAATACCAGCCTATGTCCTTGAACTCTTAAGTGCTGCTTTGGTTGCTCTTTTCTTCTCTTTAATTTCTTGAGCTCTTATGTGTTCCATGTAAGTTTTTTAAAAATCAAAGTTTTTACTACTTGCATATGCAGTTCCATGGGTTACACATATGAGTGCATTTGTTTTCAGGTACTCAGCTGCAGGCATAAATCAGGAGTAAATATGCACAACACAGGAAGCACTTACCCAAGATTAGAGGGGAAGATACTGAAGAACAGTTGTATTTCCCAGGAATCAGTAACTTCCAGAGGATATTTGGACATCAGTTCACAAACTCACAGATGATGCAGAACATGACAGTGCTCCCCAGCTTGTGCCACCTCTAAGTCTCCCTTTAAAAAGCTGGGAAGGGGGGGATATGAAGAAAACCTGTAGCAACTAACAAGATCTGACGCAGGTGGAGAAGCAAAGGGTGAGATTAATTTCCTGTTCTTTACACTGTGGACTCTTTAGTTGCCAAGACTAGTCTGGATCCCAGGAGCAGAGATAGATCATAATTATCATCATACTCACGATTTTTCTGAAATGTGTTCCAAGTCGAGCAAAAGGGAAACCTTTAGAGAATTCTGATGTAAGTGGTCAGCATGAAGTCAGATGGTATAAAACATGTAGCTACAGCCCTGGTTTAATAGTGTGCTGAAAAATGCATGAGCTTTACAGAGCCCATTTGTGGTAAAAGATGCTAAGAGAAAGCTTCCGTTTTTCATTTGGAAACCAAGCAAAAGCAGAGCCAGGAGAGTAGTAATGTACGGTTTTACCAAGTTCCGCATGATTAATTGGTAGGTGTCATGACCCTCACCCTGAGCAACAGCTTGTTCCCCAATTTTGACTCAGGTGAGGAGGGACCAGCCAGGTAAGGTGGAACAGCAGCACAGGAGCCAGAGGTGGCACACACCAACCTAGGCAGCAACATTACACCAGAGAGCTCATAAGCCAGGACCCATCAATACAAGGACCCCTGAATTTGAATCTCGAGATGAAGAAACTTCTGAGCATGTATGTCGCAGTGATCTACACAAACACACGGGGGGGGGGGGCTGACAGGAGCGAGCCTGCAGCTGGAGTTTATTACCAAAAATGGGATTCACACAGGAGTGTCAGGCCTAATGAGCACAGCAACTCAACTCGAGCAGGTCTTGCCCCTATGAAGCAGTTGCTGAGACTGGATGGCCTCATCTCCCCACAGCTGTTTAAGTCCCCACCTCTCCATGGTTTCCCCAATCTGAGACTGCACCTATGTGAAGCTAACTTCGCCACCCTCTTCATGCCTATCCTGGTTCTGGGAGACTGGGGGGAGGAAAGCTTGTTGCAGCAGGAGGGTGAGACATCCATGCCTCCACCAGCCAGATTCATCTCTTCCTCTTGGACTCCTTCCTCTCCTGCTTCAACTTCTAGACTTCTCTCTGCCACAGATTCCCTCCACTCACTATGCACTGTTACCTCTTCAGCTTCCAGCACGTCCTCCCAGTCTTCTCCCTCTGGCCACTCATTGTCATCCCACCCAATCCCATGGCTCTGGGCCTTCTTCTCTTGGGAGTTCCCCAGCTGGTTCCTCCCATCATTCTTCTGTGTCCAACCAGTTCACGCCAGAAGCCCACGCCTGGCAGTCTATGCCAACAACAAACCTAGGGAGAACTAACAGAGAGCAGGCAGAGTGCTAAGAACCAGGCCACAGGACTGCTGCTTTAAGGCCTTATTATCCCCTGAGAGGGACGCAGGTGGCACTGTGGGTTAAACCACAGAGACTAGGACTTGCTGATCAGAAGGTCGGTGATTCGAATCACCACGATGGGGTGAGCTCCCAGCTCCTGCCAACCTAGCAGTTAGAAAGCACATCAAAGTGCAAGTAGATAAATAGGTACCGCTCTGGCGGGAAGGTAAACGGCATTTCCGTGCGCTGCTCTGGTTCGCCAGAAGTGGCTTAGTCATGCTGGCCACATGACCCGGAAGCTGTACGCCGGCTCCCTTGGCCAATAAAGCCAGATGAGCGCTGCAACTCCAGAGTCGGTCACGAGTGGATCTGGCGCTATCCAGGAAAAAGCTCCAGATATTTGAGCTTCCCGGGATTCTGTAATGCTGGGCTGCCTTGTTGAATGTCAGACAGGACAGAATGTTAAGCCGTTAATGCTTTACTGATTAATTTCATATTCTGATTGGAAACTGCATGTTTAGAATTCATAGTTAGCGTTGATTGACTGGGACTAGAATAGGGATCCAGAAGAAGTGTATATACGGCCAAGTGCTGGTCACCAGCAGTTAGTTAGTTGGATTGGCAGCTCATGTTGGTTGGTGTTCCTGGTAGACAGCCAGAAGGAAAAAGACCTGAAAAGAATAGAGGGTGACTGGAGAACCGCTGGGGTCACTGAATGACTTGGCTTAGGGTTAAAAGTCAATGGGAGAACTTGAATTGACAAAGGCAAGTGTGGCAAGGGGCAGAATCACACACAAAAGCCTCCCCACATCCTTGGGCACATCAGTTCCCTGTCTGTCAACTTTCCACCTGTTCATGGGGCAAACCTGCACTTGGGCTTCTATTTGTGTTTGCCTGG
This sequence comes from Podarcis gaigeae, assembly GCF_964106915.1. NCBI lineage: Eukaryota > Metazoa > Chordata > Lepidosauria > Squamata > Lacertidae > Podarcis > Podarcis gaigeae. The sequence goes on along the minus strand of NC_139681.1, from coordinate 56,678,993 downwards.
ATGTGAGTAGAATCCCTCACATGATTAGGGAACCTTCTTTATCAGGATCCCAGATACCATAAAAGTTCTACCCACATTCAAATGAAGTCAAGTAGAAGCGCCATGCAGATGTTTAGAATGAGGGTGGAGGAGGACATGCCTGAGGGTGTTGGGGTGGGGCTTCCATGTGAGCCTCTGCTTCCACCTTGACTGGAAGGTGTAAGTAGCTATGTCACTGAACATGCCTATGGTCTACAGCCATCCAGTCTCAAAAGCTGGAAATAATACGGTCACTTGTGCACCAAAAATAGCCCACAGCCAAAAGCACATAACTCTAGATCCAGAATTAGGGAAGAAGTGCAGCTAAATCAAAGGCCAAAACAGAAAGGAAATCAAGTATCCTGGAAGGAACTCAAGGACAATTCTACATAGCAACCAACCAGGTGACTGAAAGAAAGTCAGAATGTTCTGGTAGGAAGCCCTAAATGCCAACATGGAGTCAGGAGAGGTTGTGCAAGTCTTGGACTAGGGTCTCGCAACGGTGGACTAGATAAAGGTAAAAAAACTGAGTTTAAATCCTGGAACCAAATGGAGATTTTGTGGGTGAGTGGTCAATTGCCTGTTTTGGATGGGGTTTCTCTCCCTCTGAAGGAGCAGATATGCAGACTGGGTCTACTGCTTGAGCCATCTCTGTCACTAGAGACCCAAGAGACCAGGAGTGCTTTTTGCCAGCTTCAGCTGGTATGCCACTTGCAACATTTTCTAGACCAAGACATCCTGACTACAGTGGTCCAGTAAAAGGTTGCCCACAAGAGAATGTGGCCCAGGGGCAGAAAAAGTTCCTGCAACCCTGCAACAGAGAACTGAATTCCAGGTTTGGGGGTATGGTCTCACCTAGACAGTATGTACATCTCCGCAGAGAAATGCCAGACTAAATACCATGTTCAGATGATAGGATTTAAATCACACATTTTAGTAGTGTATTTTTTGAACACAAACAATATTTTTAAAAGACTGTTCATGTTAGGCAGGGGCAATGTATCATGCAGAGTCATGGATGCAAATGTTTTCACCTTCCTTCCTTGGTGCTGTGATCAGGGAAACTGTGGCTGCATGTGTTAATACTGGCACCACAAATCATCTACAGCAAAACACTTCCTCCTAAGAACACTCCTGCAGTCCTGCTGAAATTCATTCTGACAACCACATTTACATATTCTTATCAGACTGAGTTGTTCTAATGAAATAGTATATTCCCCCAGTTTAAGAGCACAATATGATAATGCAATATGATAACAGGATGCAACTACAGTTTTGCAGGATCTTCAAGGTCCTACTACACTGCAGTATGTTTAATATACTCTAATCTTTCCACCCTAAATTCACTCCCTTAGCAAATCTAGGACACTCCTGTCTTTCTCTTCTTCCTCACTGCAGCAATCAATAAGTGTTACCCTCCAGTCTTCTTTACTGTTTGTGCACAGTACAACAAAGCAAGTGTTCTGACTGAATTGAAGAGCTCCATTATTTAACACACACAGGCCTACCCTGAGAAAGAAACTGGCTCTATGGTTCGGAGAAACAACAGCATTGGGAAGCTGGTTAAGGGATACGGAGCCTAGCAGTTCTGTATATCATAACTGTCTATCTCCAAGAGCCAAAACAGCTTGCGCTGGGTGGAACCGTCCCCAACCTTCAGCGGCAGCCGGTTGGAAGAACTGACATCAGCACTGCGGCAAAATGGACAGCTCCATCAGCATTTCTCCCTGTCATGCATCCTAGCAAAGTCAGTTGGGAATGCGAGGCTAGGACCGGAAAGATGCACCACCAGCACTACCAGGTCCCTCCAAGCCTTCTATCCTTCCTCAGACGTGAGCCCCAAGATTTCAGCCAGCAGCGCCAGCTGCTTCCCATTCCCCAATAGGCGCTGTCTGCTCTGCCTTCTTCCGTCTTAGACAGGGAGAGCCCAAGTTTCTCACCTTCGCTACTCTGCAAACCAATGACCATCGTTCCTACATATACCAAGCTCTCTCACCCTGTAGAGGAGCAGCCCTTCTCCCACTTGCACCCCTAAATCCGCTGCATTCCCTTCCTGCTTACGCCCAGTGGGGCTGCCGGAGCGCCCCAGCATCCTCATCCCCCGCCTGTCCCTCTCATCCCAATCTCCTCCCCTCGACCGCGCCCTAAAAGTGCAGCTTCCCCCCACCCCCGCCTTTCTGCGGCGCGACGGGCGACCCGCCTCCCTATATAAAGCACGGACGGCGCAGGGAGCCTCTCTACTGCCTCCAGGATGAATTTCGGATCGGATTCTCACTACTTGGCCTCTTCCTACAGGAAGATCTTCGGGGAGCCTCCCCGCTACTCCTCCCGCCTGGGCAGCTCGACGGCGGGCAGCAGCTACCGCTCGCAGTCGGTGTCCCGAAGCAGCCATGCCGTCTCGTACCGGCTGGCGCAGGCGGAGAGCCTGGACCTGAGCCAGGCGGCGGCGGTGCACGACGAATTCCGCCTGACGCGCACCAACGAGAAGGAGCAGCTGCAGGGCCTCAACGACCGCTTCGCCGGCTACATCGAGAAAGTGCGGCAGCTGGAGCAGCACAACCGGCTGCTGGAGACCGAGCTGGGCGCCTTGCGGCAGCGCCACGCCGAGCCCAGCCGGCTGGCCGAGCTGTTCCAGGCCGAGCTGCGCGAGCTGCGCGCCCAGCAGGAGGAGACCGAGGCCTCCCGGGCGCAGGCGGCGCTGGACCGCGAGCGGCTGGCCGAGGAAGTGCAGCGCCTGAGGGCGCACTGCGAGGACGAGGCCCGCGCCCGGGCCGAGGCCGAGCAGGCGCTGCGGGCGCAGCAGCGCGAGGTGGACGGCGCCACGCTGGCGCGCCTGGCGCTGGAGAAGAAGGTGGAGGCGCTGCTGGACGAGCTGGCCTTCGTGCGCAAAGTGCACTCGGAGGAGCTGGCCGAGCTGAGCGCCTCGCTGCAGGCGCCCGCGCTAGCCGCCGTCGAGCCGGACTCCCCCAAGGCCGACCTGACGGCGGCTCTCAAGGAGCTGCGCGGCCAGTACGAGGTGCTGGCCGCCAAGAACCTGCAGGCGGCCGAGGAGTGGTACCGCGGCAAGTTCGCCAACCTGAGCGAGCAGGCGGCGCGCAGCAACGAGGCCATCCGCGCCAGCCGCGAGGAGATCGGAGAGTACCGCCGCCAGCTGCAGGCGCGCACCCTCGAGGTGGAGAGCCTGCGCGGCGCCAACGAGTCCCTCGAGCGGCAGCTGCACGAGATGGAGGAGCGCCACCACGCCGAGGCCGTCGGCTTGCAGGTGAGGGCGCGCGCGCGCGCGCGGGCGGAGGGGAGGTCGCCTTTCCGCGCAGGCGCCGCGTCGTCATTCTCCGCACCGCGTCCGAGGACACACCTCGTGGCTAGACGCTGTCGATCGCCTTAGCGCGCTCGCCCCCTATCGCGCACGTAAGCGCCGCTTCTCCACCCACCCCTCCCCCGGTGGCTTCCGATCACTAGCCGCAGAAAGCTGCAGGAAACGGATCTCTGGGTTGGCTCAGGATGACACTTGTCGCCTGCCATGTGCTGAATCAGACCACTGGTCCATTTACAGCAGACTTAAGTCCAGTGCTTGGAAGCCTCCGGCTGCCCTTAGACGTTTAAGAATCTCGTTTCCAAAAATCTGCTAGGAGGGGTGGGGGAAAGTCTGTCAACACATTCCGTCTGGATGGTGTGTTAAAACAGGCTAGGAGTTTTGCTTTTTGTGCAGGTGTCTTTTAGAAAAGCCATTCAAGGGTATCACTTGCATGCTTATTTCTCTGGGCACCTTGAAAGCTCTTAAGTTTACCATGGAGCTCTTGACTGTAGTGCAGTTGGGCCCATAAACAGAACCTCTTATCAATGAAGTGTTTTGATTGTGTGTCCATCTGTCCCGCCAGTCTCATGTTAATTCGTTGTGAACATGGGCATAGCCAGAGGGGGCAGGGGGCCGCTGCCCCCAAATAAAAAAAAAATCAAAACAATTCTGAGGTTCTGCCCCCACCCTCACAAAAGCCCCCAAAAAATCCTGGCTACGCCCCTGGTTGTGCACTGGTTTCATACTGAGGAATAACTGATTTCCACATCTGGATACTGTGCCTGCTTCATGTTTTCACAGTTCCTGGGTTTGATTAGTGAAAAGGGTGGTTCAGCCTTGGGACATCCCTCCCTCTAATCTGTGAGGAATTATACCTCTTCTAACATCTCTCTGCTTCTTCAGAAGAGTAGGGCTCAGCCTGAACTGAAGCTAAAAGACAGTGGAGGAAACTATGCCTCTCTCCATGGTACTGAACAAGATGCATTGCAACCAATCTACCGTTAGCTAGTGGAGCCAGTAAGAAAATATGGTATGCTTCAGGGTGCCAGCCAGACATTGGCTCTTCCAGGATAGTCCATTACTTTTGTTACTCCTCCTCGCTTTTTCCTCTTGTACAGTCATCATTCCTTGGCAACTGAAAATGCTCTGTCATCATTGGGCTGTTGGGAGGAAATTTTAGGAATTTTTTGTCTATAGGTTTCTTGTGCATGGGAGGTACTGTTTTGGCTATATAAAGGATACACACATTCTAAGTTAAGCTTGCACTGCTCCCCCTTTAACATATTGCAGACTGAAGCTGTATTACATTAAAAGAGGAAATATAGGATTGCATTTTATGTAGGTGAGTCTGTTGATTAGTTTTAAAGGCATACATATCAACAGCTAGGGCTAGAATTAGGGCTGAAAATTGTGATGATTAAAAAAAATCCCCCCAATTATTTGGCAATCTTCTGTAATACATGCATACATCATTTAAATGGGGGAAGCTTTCTTCATAAGAAAGACTGCCATATTAATAAGCAAATTTAACGAGTTAATAACTTACAAGTCCTATGATTAATCAACTAAGATTTCTATAATCAAATGGCGGCCCTAGTTAGCAACTGTACAGGTGTAGCAGGAGCATTTACTTGGCCAAGATTCTGAATGCGAATTTGTTAGCGGAAATGTGTAACTTAAGCAATGCAGAAAAACAGCCTCTGATTCAATCAGAGATACAGAATCATTGCTGCAAATACTTGACACTGAGCTTTTGGTATATGTGAAATAAAGGTGTCCTTTATACATTGCTGGTGTGAACCTTTTCCCTTAAGCAGATCCCAAATGGCTGGGGTCTTCATCTGAGTTTACAAATTTGGGGCACTACAGCTGTAAGGGTAGCTATCTCTGATCATCATCCACTTCTTCTCCAGCAGTGTGTGCTTGTGGAGGGGGAAGAATCCAGAGAAAGTCCTCCAAGGATAAATAATAATACTTGAATAGCTTCATATAGGAGAGGGTTGTGTCTGTGTTCCGGAACACTGAGAGAAATCCCATCCAGTTTTCCACATAGGACTTCAAGGTGGTTGTACCCAGAAAGCTGTCATGTACCCAAAAAGCTGTCGTGCACGCTTATACATGTTTTAATGGTAGACCTGAATTTGCATGTTGTTTTGTGCAAATGCATGTTTATAAAATATTGCTGATTTTGCCTCAGTTCCATTCTAAGAGGAAAAGAAGCTGCTCAGCAACATCTTTGGCTTTAAAATATCAGTTTTATATCTGTCCGTCTGAATTACAGGACACTGTCAATCAGCTGGAGAGTGACCTGAGAGACACAAAAAGTGAAATGGCTCGGCATCTGAGAGAATACCAAGATTTGCTCAATGTCAAAATGGCCCTGGATATAGAGATAGCAGCATACAGGTAACAGTGACTATCAAAGCCCTGCTTGCCTGTTGGTTATGTAAACAGCATAACACCAAAATAGGCTGTGATGAAATCCAACCCTATCCTAGTGGCTGGTGGGAGTCAATTTAGCGCTGCTCACTAGGAAGCTTTACCACCATTTTGCATTGATGGTAATGCAATGCATTGAGAGTAGATAAAGTATAGTAAAACTAGGTGTTTTCAGTATACATTTTATAAACATATTCTAGTTCATATAGTGACACCTAAAATAATAATGAATTTTTTTGTGGGATAAGCTTTTATAGCTTATACGAAAGGTGAGGCACCCGTGGCCACTTAGATGTTGGTTCCAATTCCCATCAGCCCCAGCCAGCATGGCTTATAGTCCAGCAATACCTGGAGGGCCATAGGTTCTCCACCTGTGGCTTATATCATAATACATTTGCTGGTCTTTAAACAGCTATAAGACTCTGTCTGCTGCAACAACAACAAAAAACCCCTCTGGAAGATGTGGTTGTAAGTAACAGGGTATAGTTTATGCTCTTAAAAGCTGCTGTGACTTCCTACAGAATCCCTTAAGTAGAGGAAATAGCATATGTACAGATGCTACAGCCTCTGACACCTCTCATTTGATCATGCCTGACAGTAGGTCTTTTACCCAACTCCACCCTGCACCTATGAGTTGTATTCTTCATGACTGCCACTAAATTTGGCAGCAGCTGCAGTTTATAAATTGCTTTTCAAAGGCAGCCCCACATATAATGCACTACGGTAATCTAACCTAGAGGTTACCAAAGTGTGGACAGCATATGTACAGATAGGAGCATAGCTGGGCCACCTACTTAAGCTGATGGAAGGCATTCTACATCACTGAGGTCACCTGAACTTCAAGCACCAGTGATGGATCCCAAGTTATGTACCTGCTCCTTCAGAGTGAGTGTAACCCCATTAAGAGCAGGCCAGCTCTAATTCATCCAGTCTAGGGATCCACGCACTAACAGTTCCTCAGTTTTATCTGGATTGAGCTTCAATTGAGCATCCATTATTGAAGCAAGACATTCGTCCAGTACATCTACTGCCACACTTATAGATGTCAATGAGAAGTAAAGCTCTGTGTCATCAGAATATTCCTGACTACGTGCTCAAGATTCTAGGTGACCCTACTTAGCGATTTCATACAGATGTTAAACAACATAGGGGATTTTTAAAAATCTGCAAATATTTGCAAAGACCCAATTCCTGTGGGTCTTTGGGGCATGAAAAAATGCTTGGTTACTCACCCCTCTTTTAGTCTTCTGCTTTTAACCAACATAGGGACTAGAAATGGTCCCACCTCTTCATAAATGTGCTTAATCCTGGATTGAACCCCAAATAATAATAATCTCTCCTTCTCTGGTGTTTACAGGAAACTGCTGGAGGGTGAGGAGACACGTTTTAGCACTTCAAGCATCAGCATTTCATCAATGAATCCCCCTTCCAACCCCACTTACTCCTTCCAACCCAGGTTCTTCAGTTCCTCTATGGCCAGCAGTTCCAAAATATCCCCCACTTTCTCTTTTAAGAAAGAGGAGAAAGAAGAGGCTAAATTGGCTTCAAAAATCTCATCAAGCCAAGTAGGGGAAGCCTTTGCTGAAATGATTGAGGAGACCATAACATCCACTAAGAAAACTGAACGAACAAATCTGGAAGAGGGGGGTGCTGCAAACCAAAAAGTGTAACCTTTCACCTTAAGTACAATGAACCTTTAAGGAGGGAACAATATAGCTTAGACCTTTAAATTGCCTATGCCTGAATTAAGGTGCTTACCAGCTCATGTACACATAAAGTTCTAATGTATCACATCACTAGACTAGTTTAGTAAGAGCACCACATCCAGAATCACTAGGAGGAAAGAAAGGGGAGGGGGCTCAAAGTTTGATTATTTTCCGGGGGCGGGGAGGGACTCTATAGGAAAACTAGTTGGCAAACTGCAGAGTTATGTAATAGCCGAATCTCACAATTTCTAAATTAAGCAAAGAGGGAAGTCTCAGAAGTGCAGCTAGTAGGAAAAGTTAAAAGTTACACATTATAGTTAATGACTCAGGGCTCCTTCATGATGTCTGACTTAATTGCTGAACCTGCTATTCAGAATCAGTTGAAAAGTGAACCCCCTTCACAGGTAAGATACAAAATATCCAGCAATTGCACCATGTCAGGGAAGTGCAGATTAATCTTCGTTACCTGCCTCTTGAAGGCAAGTAATTAGATGATTTATTCTGTTTCCAGTTCTTCTGGACCACAGGGGTAGAGAAAACAGGGCATTTTGTTTGCCTTGCTGTGTGGTTGGTGTACTCTAGAAAGAAGCACAATGCATTCAAAAATACTAGGTGGAAGCTACTGACATTTATAAGGTGCAAATGTCTTTAGGAAGATAAATACTAAGCCACACAATAACTGTGGACCAACTTTCTGTACCAATGCACATGGGAGCTCTCTGTCATATGATAGCACATAGTGAAGATGCACTTAAATATATCTTTGTTATCTCACTAGCTAAACCTGGTGCATTCTTCCTTTTTTAAAAAACCTACATGATAAATTTTTTGGAGTATTAGAGCCCTGTTTTTCTGTTAGAAGCATGGACAGACATTTCTGTGATTACATTGTGAACCATTGTGCTGTCCATTTCACTTTGTGCCATATTTGTAGATTTAAAATAGTAATTGCTTACAATCAGTAGTGCCAGCAATTTAAGAATAAAGGAAACAGGTGTGTTGTAATCAGTTCCTAGATTTTAGCTTTAGCCTTGTATGAAAATAAGGCTAAAAGAAAAAAGATCCACTCTCTTGAGTCTTCTAGAGCAGTGTTTCCCAACCTTGTGCCTCCAGATGTTTTTGGCCTACAACTCCCATCATCCCTAGCTAGCAAGACCAGTGGTCAGGGATGATGGGAGTTGTAGGCCAAAAACATCTGGAGGCACAAGGTTGGGAAACACTGTTCTAGAGCATAGATTCCTAATGTCGTTTCAAAAGCTTAGATATCTGCTGTTTCCTATCGCCACAATCGGCAACTCAAAACCATGGATATCCTGGCTTTTGATTCACCATTAGAAAAGGAGTGTAGAATTATGCCAGCTGCTTATTTCTCTATTATGGAAAGCAATATGGGTTCTATGTTCTGTATTAGAGACAAAGTTTGTTAATAACATACTATTAAGGTATTTTTTCTTAATGTATTTTCTTAAATGTACTCACTGCCACATAACCACACCAGTGAATTGTAGTGGTTCTTCTGACTTTTCTCTAATAGACTTAGAGGAGCATATTTGTTAGCCTTGCCAGCCAAACTTGGAAATGATGCAGCTACACACATACACAGAATCACTTCTGCTTGGTAAACTGGTGCTGTAAACTGATTAATGAAATTCTGACCATTTCAAGACACTGGCAGACTAAATTCACATGTTTGCAAACAAGTAGAGTCACAGGGAGGAAAGATTCACACCTACTATTTTCTCAAAAAGGAATCCTGATAAGATAGAATCCAATCCTCCATCTGGATCTGCTAACCTTCAGTGTACCTTTTCAGTCTACCATTTGAATATGTGCCAAGTTTTATATAGAACTTACTAGTGTGGATTTTCTTTCAATGCCTTAAAATTGCCAGCAGAATTTGCTTTCTGCAGAAGCTGAAGATTGTGTTATTGTGATGTGTTTGCATTAATGCATCCTGCCACAAGGTTTGAGCACACAAAACCATCATGTCCTATCAGTTTCACTGCAATAGTTTCCTGAACTAAAAGAAACTGTTTTGCTCACATTCTTTCCTCCTCTTCTGTAAGGCACAAATAAATAAAGATGACATGTCTTGAGGCAGCCTGTTTGTCCTTGGTGATATTCTGACTTCAAACTTTTCTGAGTTATAATCTCTTTCCAAATCAATTACTGCACATTCAGACAAATCAGTGTTTGATGTTTGGGCAATGTCTAGAGCTGGGTGGCCCAACTTTTCATCCAAAGTGGGTTGCAAGAGGACTTCAACACGGAGCCCACAGGCTGCACACTGCCTTGTGGGAAGGGGAGTGTGAATATTTGACACACACCCCCTCAGCCCTTGGGCTGCCTTCCCAGTTAAGCTAGTGAAGCATTTGGCTTTGGGAAGGAGGTGTGAGGCTCTGGCAGAGTCCTAGAGCCCTCCCCACCTCCTTCCCAAAGCTGGGAAAGCACTAACTTGGCTTTAGGAAAGAGGCACAAGGACTCAAGGTCCCTGACAGAGCCCTCATGCCTTCTTCCCAAAGCCCAGCACCTGGTTTACCAGCTTTGGGAAGGTAGACAAGGGCTGCGGGAGAGCATCAAATGTTGTGGAGGGCCACCAAAAAGGGACTAATAAGCATGGTTCATTCTCATTTTTCCTACAGCTTTGGTCAGTTTTTAACATCCCTTCCCAGTAAGATCTTCTTAAACTGGACCGTTATTGCCCAACAAGAAAGGAAAGACTGGCTCTAGTAAGTGCTGGGTTGCTCACTGCAAATGGCTCGCAAGTACCATGAATGTGGGTACCACAGAGCAAATGCATCTCATCAGCTAATACAATCTTCAGTGGATGACATTCATTCTGACACAATGACGGGACAGCCCAAAGGAATAGACATCATGCAACATTTACCCTAGCAAGGACCTTGCGCTTCTCTAAGCAACTCCTGTCTGAAAGCATAGTTTAATTTCTCTGCCTTTTTTATCCCATATCTGAGAACTTCTTCTCAGAACAAGCTGGTCCAACGCCTTGCCCAATAAATAACTCCCTTATGAGGAAATGTTACAACATTCGGAGCTTTTCACTTGAGAAAAACAAAACCTAGTAAAGAGAGTATATGATGGAGGTCTATACTATTATGCAGGTGTGGGAAAGGATAAGAGCAGGCATGGCCAAACTTGGCCCTCCAGCTGTTTTCGGACTACAATTCCCATCATCCTGACCACTGGTCCTTGTCCGCAACTCTGTGTGCATTTTTAATGGCAAATATAAGAATAAATTCCAAAATCTATATCAGAGCAACACTTTTATTAAGGCGATCAAGGTGGCATGTAAGCTTTGAAGTCTCCCAGAACCTGCATGCTATTTCATGACATTTGGGTTGGCTTAATATGATCTTTGGAAGTTTCCTTATGAGCAAACATGGCGACAATTACTCTGTGTGTGTATCAAAAATAAATGTTCACTATGTATACAGCAAGGATCCAATTTGATTGGTGCATGCCTGCTGATGACAGTCTAGCTGTGCCGCAGCGAAGATGTTGAGAAAGAGGCATGGCTTACCATTGTGCAAGCAATGCTTTGTAAGAGTGTTCTTGTTTTGGAACAAAGAGGGGTAGTTTAAGCCCTTAAGAAAGGGTACTGAAGCCATTAATAAGAGCTTTCTTTATAAAGTCACGATCTGCTGTAAAACGCTACATACTTACACTTCCTTTCCTATGGAAACCAAGAAAAATAATCACAAAGCAAATACTATAGGGTCATTGTCATCTCCCCGAAGCTATTCAAGATGAGACCCACTAATTAATGGGAAATTCATCAAGCTGAACAATGGGTCATTTTATGTGTTCAAGCAACATGTGAAGTACTGAGCATTTCTGGAAGTCATGGAACTGCAATCAAAAACTGTTTCAAGTGAGTTTGGAACTGCTTATGTTATATGGTGAAAAGTGAAGCTTGGAGAAGCATCATATTCTTGGTGCTGTGCTTGAAGGAGCTGGTATCTGTAGTGAGTCTGTCTTGGGACAGACGTTGCCTTTATTACTATGTTCTTAGAATCTACTGAGGCAGGAAAACTCAGAACCCTTCAAAGCCCTACAGCTGTCAGACACTATGATGCACAGCAACTATAAGATGCAATTATACATGGCTATAATACATAGGAATGACTGAAGGAAACCCGAGTTTAATATCTAAATACAGATCTTATTTTTATGATAAAATATGATTTCCTCCTTTCTTAACTTGTACACTTCAATATTAGTTTCTTTTCATTTCTCAGTTCTTCATCTTGATTGATTTATTCTTCTCTGCTCTCTTTCCCTGTATACGAAACACTCTAAAGAAATCAGTTCAAAGCAGTTACTATGAAAGTGTGATAGAAGGCAGTAAAACTTCAGAGGACAACAGGGAGCAGAATAAAAGCGAGATTTTACATCTAGTTTACAACATTCTGAATGTTCATAGTCCCATGCAATTTCACTCAGAGTGAATTTTGGAGTCATTCTTTGAACCCAAGTTCACTCAAAGCACACTTAAGCAGCCTAAATACACAATTCTTTTCCACTTAGTGTGTTATTCCAATTTGAAGGGAAAATGCCTGTTCACCAAAATAATCAAATGCCAAAATATACTGCACCTGTGTTCTTTGTAATATTTTATGATCAAAGGATAAACTAACCAATTACAGCTAGAACATACTTCCTGCACCAGTGGTATGTCTTGATGATTTTGAAATTGTACACACATTGGGTTGAGCTAGAATTTCATATCCTCTCACCAGCTCAGCAACAACTTATTCAAACCAGCTTCAAATTACAACTAGAACAATGAATTAATCCAGTTCACCTAAAATATCATTCCATAAACAAAGACCTAAACTATATAACAAACTATTAAATCTGGGGTCCCAGGATGGCACTGCTCTTGCCGTCCACCAGTCCCCTGGTCAATTTTTTAAATGAATTGTATTGGTGTATTTGTGTCAGCTGTTTGGTTGCGGGGGTTTGCCTTTGGGCAGGGGGTTGTTGTTGCCTGCTTTTTGTGTTTTGACTGGTGTATTTGTGTGATTTGCCTGGTTTTGGAGTGGGAGTTCTGAGCAGTGTCAGTTTCTCTTCTGTGAAAGCAGTATTGTGTGGTGTCCACAAGTTTCTTAGATTTCCAGATGTGTTCCTTGGCCCAACAAAAGTTGGAGGCCCCTAAATTAATCTAATACATCAATTAAAAAGTATTTACGTGCACGTAAATTCTAGCTGACAGAAGATGTGTCAGAACACAATACCTAAGCAGAAGTGGTAAAATGTTGTGTTGTGGGGTAAGGTGTTAACACTTCAAGGAAAATGTGCAGGAGGCAAAATATCACCATCACCATCTTGGTATGTCTGGGAAGTGCAGCTGACAAAAGGTTTAGGAAGATGATAGGAGTAGCAGGCAGTCTTCACAAACTCACTAGAATCAATGGGAATATAAAGGAAGAGATCCTGATAGCAGGAAAGACATAGCTAATTTCCCAACCCACATAGATATGCAAAATAATTAGCTTATTACCCAAATGGCACAAATTTATAACGGTTTGCTCAGTCGTATTCTGAAGGATTGGGCCTGTGTTTTGCAAAAGGCAGCACTTGTTGAACAGTGGTGGTTAGGTAATTTTAGACTCTGTCCTTAATGGGCTTTTACTTCAACATGTGGTAAGCCATCCCTCTTGTTCATTTTGCCAAGTGGGTCCTGGACGTCTGCCCAGAGTCCTGGCACAACTGTTGTCTAGCTAGCAGATGCTGAAAAGTCTCCTGACTTAATCTTTCCTAGCATGGGTCAAGGCTGTATCAGAGGCACGCTGCCACAAGCAAGGATGTTAATATTCATTTTCCTAGAATGTAAAAGCTTAGTTGGGTGCCAAGAGATTTATTTACTTGGTAACTACAGTTTACTTTGAGGCTTCAGCCACAGATTCTGCGGAACAAAGTGTTCCTTTTGGGAGCAACACTCTAGAAAGGGACACATTCCTAGTACAGCGGTTTGTACTTACCTTAAAGCCTTTATTTTTGTTGGCCAAGGCTCCCATTATTTTCAGGAGCTTGAGCTAATGGTTAACAAAAACTGCACACATTGGATTGTGCTCTCATTGGACACAAAGTCTCAAGGCAAGTTACGTTTTCCTGTGTATGAATGCCCCTTAACACTTTTGCTCAAATAAATCAAGAATTGACAATGCTTGGCTTCAAGGTTACACAGAACATCCACACATCCCAACCCCAAGAAGACCCTGTACACATAGTAGAGTAAATCTGGTACAGTTCACTTGCAAAGTATTTCTGGAAATTGCATATGCATACATAGACAAAAGAGCTTTAAGATTACAGTCTAAGGTAATTATAGCTAGGGCATTCTCACACCACCTCATAATTTTCTTGGCCCGAGAAATCAAGTGACATTGAAGAGCCAATATAAAAAGACTCTCACATCTGCAGCCTCCCCAGTTTATTGCTGAACAAAAACATGTGATTCTGCCTCTCTGCCACCAGACAACCAGCCTTAAAACAGTCTGACACAGGGTATGCTCAGCTGTCCTCAAGCCTGAGGGCCTCATGCATTACAATTTAGTCTTGAAAGAAATGTGAAAGAGAACTTTGGTTTCTTGACCATATATGAATGAAGTTTCATTCTACAATAAAAGAGAGTAGGAATTCAGGTGTTACCAATTTGTTTATTTTAAAATATTTTTAGCCTGCCCTTCATTACAAAGCAACCCCAGGTCAGGATATAACAGTTAATTAAAACCACAATTAAAAACACAGATCATAAAACAGGAAGAACTACTATATCAGTGATAAACAAACTCAAAACTTAGCAGGGGCTATTAACATGCTACAAAGGCTCTTACATCTGCCATAATGATTATACCACTGTATGGTATACTCACATTGGAGGTAGCAGTATCAAATAGACAGAAACAGTTGGAAAGCACTAGAAAATTTCATTGCATTGTTGATTTGGGTGGGGGAATTGTTTCACTATTTATTTTCCAGAAATAAATAAATACTGGTGTAAAGCTTTAGCAGCACTGGTACTTACAAAGGTGTACCCAGGGCCCCTTGTGTCTCTGGCAAGGAGCTCTATCAGTGCCCTCACTCACCCCCCCCAATCACTTTACCATAATAGCCACATTAGAAATTATGACATTTTATGGGACCCAATTACTTGAAGCATCCAGAATGAAGGCGAGGCAGAAGGATGAAAACAAATACACTGGTTACCCATTTGTTTCCTGGTTCATGTTACAGCCCAGAGCAGCTGTTCTTAGGTTCAATTTAAAGCCCTTTTGGAGAAGCCGTGTTGATTCTCTCTCAGCAAGGCATGTTCTTCTATGTTGCATAATAATAGCTCTAATATATTTAAGGCAATGGCCTTTCCTCTTAAACCCTTTTACAAATCAATGTTTCATTGATTTTTGTCAGATGAGTTTTAAACAAATTTAATATTTTTTGTTAGAAAATATTCAATTGGGCCCAGTGATTTGTAGATAGTTCTACAACTTCAGTTTTCATCACTTCTATTTAGCTTTGTTTTTCAGATACCCTTCTTGGGGTCAGTGGGGGAATCAGACATAGCACCTGCCCATCATCTTCCACACTGAAGTTCAAAGCAAATAATAGAATTAATTTCTCTACCTTTCTTTAGTAATCATGTCTTAATGTATCTTTGCTATGTAATGATCCAAATATCACCCTGGCTATTTTCCTGTCTCTAATGTACCTTCAGTGTTCTGTTTATTGTTTTGAGTGGGATTCAACTAACACGTCACACTAATGGAGGCCCCCACAAGTGGCTAGCTAGCAAAGCAGGGCTTTTCTGCCTCTTCCACTGCCCCTCCAGCTGGCTCAGGGGGAGTGTTGGGAGAAACCCCACAATAGCATGCAGGGGAAAGATAGGGGGTATTGTTCTGTCTGGCAAACTGAAGTGTTTGTGCTGACAGAACTATTGCCATAGTGCTTTGCTGAATTTCTTCTTTTAGCAATATGCGCCTCAAATTCTTTTTCACTTGCCTGCTAGTTTTGCTTTTCCAGCATGTTTCTTATACTTCCTCTTTTCTTTTCTTTTTTAGTTTTGGAAGGCTTCTACTTTTTAATACTTTAAATACTTCATCCCTTAACACATTAGACAAAAATATTTACAAAAATATTTTTTTGTTCCATTCTGTTGTTTATAGAAAAACTGAACACAAACTGGATATTTTGAATATAAAACAGGTAGATATTTATGAATATCCCTACATCAAAAATTTATTGTAACAAAATGCATTTTCAAAAGCAAAACCCTTCAACACACATTTGGTCTAAAAACAAGCTTTTCAGGTCACCATAAATGCACATCTAAGCCTCTTTAAGATTATGGAGTAGCAGTTCCACAATAGGACAGAATCTTTAAGTGCACAGGTAATGAATTAAGAATTAGCAAAAGAAAATCTGACACCTTCTAAAGAGGCACGGGAGTTGCATCAGTAATGTGTCTTCCATCTACCCCTCCAACTGCATAAACTTTGTTTGCTGCCTATGTGATAATGGATTAAGCCATTGATCTTCAACTGGTGGTTTGGGAACCACTATCACAGGGGTGGGGAACTTGTGGCCCTCCAGATGTTGCTGGATTACAATTCCCACCATCCCTCTCCACTGGCCACACGGGTTGGGGCTGATGGGAGTTGGAGTCCAAGGTCATCTAAAGGGCCACGGGTTTCTCACACTTGCACTATTATATCACAGCCTGGTCTAAGGGAGGTCACAACAGCAGCACTACTAGATAAATTTTTGGTTAAAAACTATGAAATGGATCTCCAGGTGCATGTCTGGGTTAATGGTGGATTCTGGGTCTGCAAAAGTTGAAGATTAAGCATTGTATAGCAAGGTTTAATGAAATCTTTGTAATAAGACCATTGCTGTGGCTATATTACAGGAAATGTTAAAAATGAACTTCATTGTGTTGTTGTTTAACCAGAGCTTTTTTTATTGTTGTTTAACCAGAGCTTTTTTTTATTGTTCACTGGCTGGGAAACACAGGGCATTGTCTCAAGCTCGTATGCATGGAAGGGGGACAGACATAGTCATTTTTTACAAAGGTGGCAAAACAAAAGCTGGGGGAATATAGTGGAACATCTGCAAGAAGGGGAGCTATGACAGAGACTGCAAGGGACAAAGGCAAACATGGTAGAGACTGCAAACCAGAAGAAGATGTGGGCTTAAAGGAAAGTAGCAAGGGATAGACTGCCGCCCTTCTGATAAACTTTCATAGAACAAAGTCTGGTTATTGTCTTCAATAGGAGTATAATCAGTTGCATGATGCCTTCCAAAGGGACCTCAAAGGCAGCCCTGTGCAATCTACTGTCACATCCACGCTGTGTGAGTAGCATCGGTATTCTGGTGTTTGGTTAACATGCGCACAATTTCTCTCCAATTTTAACTAATTTATAGGATATTGCATTTTTTAATGCTATTACTCACATAAACCATGAGATACAATGCTTGCGGTTTTTTGAAAGGTGATTAGCCCCCCCTCCCCCCATTTTAGGCACACAACTGAAAGGTTTCCCTTTCCTATTTCTAAACCAAGACAATAAACGTCTCTGAGAAGAACACATCTTTTCCAATAAAACACTGCACACTGGAGATAATCCCTGAGAACACCAGTGAAAATGTCTTTCAGATAAATACTCGTTTCAAGCTTAAGTCCTGGGAGTCAGCTGGGAGTGCTGCCAATACCCAAACCACATTTAAGACAAATCCAGTCATCTTGACACATCTGCTCTTCCCTGAACTAGCTAGGTGTTAATGACATAACAGCACTGCAGTATTTATAGCTGTACTTACTGTACAGCATTCCTTTTTCAGATTCTAACTTCCTATGCAGAGTGAAAACTGTGCATTAATGTTCATCATGAACTTCCCAGAATGAGGATCATTTGTTTCTTCAAAGCCCCTCCATGTTGGATTTTAACAAATCCTTGAAAGTGTGGGATCTCTGCTAAGAATCAGCCCATAGTGAAGTACAAGTAAGCCATCCTAGAAAGTAGGAAAGAAAAATCACACTTGTAAACAAGTCAAAATCAATGCAAAAACAAAGCCTTGCCACACCTAAGTCTCTTTATGCCACCTAATGATAATTTGCTCTTGATTGTGAATAATAAAATGCAGGATCTCCCAGTGTGCTATTTAATGAACAGAGGATCAAGGGAGTCAACAGCTGAGTATGAAGCCCACTTGTAATTTCTTTGTGAGTACCATTTAGAGGTGGTTTGAAAACAACTGAACAAGTCATTCAGTTGTTTGCCTGTGTCTGAACACTGTAATACCCCTTTTAAAGAGAGGCTAACAGTCAAAATGCACAACCCATTGTTGAACTGTTCCACATCATATTGCAGCCACTTTTGTCTTTTGACTCAGCTTCTCCATCAAGCCACGGTTATTGCAGAGGCTCCTTAGGATCCAATCCTCCCTCCAGTAAGTTTGAGGGCTGCTTTGCACTTTACAAGGCAGCGTTTGCTGCAGTAAAACCAGTGTTCAGCTTAGCAAAAATGCCAAGTGTTAATGGCAGATGCATCATCCTGAACATCTAGGTATGTATTGGAGAAACCTGACCGTCTGCAGATTCCCGCTGTATGTACAGTATAGTACATGTTTTTTTTGAAGATGGCAAACACACTATGAGTCATTCTCCATAAGCAAGCTTCAGCTTTCGATCCCAGGACAAAGTGTTATAGAAGGCAATTTCCCTGAAACAAACTGCTGGAGTAAATGAAAAAGCAAGCACTGCTTTGGGGTTATATATAGGATTGGTCCATACTTATGGGCAAGTCTGTACAAAAGCCATAGGGAGTCAACTGGCAACCTCCATTTGCCTGCATAATTGGTGTGAACTGAGCCATTGAAATCAGCCAGTTTTATATGTAGCCCTAGCATGGAAGTTTGGATACACAGAGATGGTGCCTTATGATAGGTTTAGCCTTGCCATAAGTCTGCCACAATTTCCTGACAGGCTACTATTAGGTGTGAAAGGCAATGCAGTGATTGTGAATTCTTCTGACATATACTGTGTTCAAATGTTGGAGATGTGTTGGCTAGAAAAGATCTACAACATCACACAAAACATCACCTATGAGCAAAAATAAAAATAAAAAATGTACTGCTGTATAACACCTTTCTCTACTGATTACACTTCATTCTGACACCTTGTCTAGAATGCAAAGTTAGCACTTATGCACCAAAGTGAGAAATGAACAATTCAACCTGTAAAACAGGTTATTTTAATTCAGTAATTCAGCAAGCTATCCTCCGATTTGATTAAAAGAGCCACCAGATTATAAACTGTATCTTATTTTTTTTATTTTTAATTGTCCTTATATTGTACAATTTTAAAAAGTGGTAAGAATTCTACATTACTGCTGAGACCAAGCAAAGACAATACGTGTGTAGAAAGAGGCTTCTACAATGACTGCTGTTCTAGATATGACCAGAGTATGCAAAATAATCCTGCCCTACAATGGGCAGCGGTTGCACCCAGCACCCGCTATCACTATGTGCACAATACTCTTGAATGCTAAAGTACAAGATCAGCATTGTCAGTTCTGATTCCAGATGCACACTCTACCCACCACTGTCCTAACAAATGATTAGTGCATACAAAGCAGACAGAGCCAGCCACCTGTTCAGCAGGGTTGATCTGTGAATGCAGAAGCACATGTTTAGCCTGCAGTATGCAAGGATGCCTAGATCAGAGCACATTCACCAAGGATAACAGAGTTGGTGAATTTTCCTTTTCCTCAACCTACTAGGAGATCCATGATATACCCTTTTGTGTCTTTAGACTGGGAGAGACTGCTTTCATTAAAAACAACAACGCTCTAAACCATAACAGCCTGAAATTTAGATTCAGGTAGGTAGCCGTGTTGGTCTGATGCAGTCAAAACATATTAAAAAATTGTCCAGTAGCGATATAAAATATTGTCCAGTAGCACCTTAGAGACCAACTAAGTTTGTTCTGGGTATAAGCTTTCATGTGCATGCACACTTCTTCAGATACCTGAAATTTGTTTATTTTTAAAAATTAATGTGCTGGCCATTTAAACACTACATGAAGACTCAGCTAGACTTAAGAAGCAGTCCTATACTTAAGTTCTGTTGGCTAAGATGCTATAGGATTTGGCTGAAGGCTTGCTATCCTGGCCAGCTTCTAAATATGCCAGCAGCACAACAGAATGCTGTCAGAACAGACAAAATGGGGTGGAGTCATGGGCAAGACAGAATGGTACAGAGGAGGGGCACACTTGCGCTGTATCTTATAGCTCTTCAATCCTGGTTGACAGGTAACTTTACATCAGTGCCAGACCTGGCATAAGATTTCCCTCTGTGACCACTCTGTCCACATCAAAAGAGCATTAGATGCACTTGGCCTCAAACACACATGGGAACCTGAACACATTGCTAACGCTTCTTATCTCAGAATCCTAATATGTATCTCACCTCGGTACTCTGGACACATAATGTACATCCAGCCCCATTCCACTTCAACAGCTACACCTCACACAGGTAAGCAAGAGAAGGAGAAACACATGCTATGATGTTTAACTGGTGCACGTGACACCTGTCTCTCTTCACCCCTTTTTGCTATACTTGAATACTCTTGTCCTGCCTCGACAGTGCTGCTCCACCATTTCTCCCCACAACAGTGGGGACCAGTGTCTTCCACACAAAAGGGAGGTGCTCATCCGTACACACAGGCAAACTTGCTGTTGGTAAAAGCCAGACGCTCCACTTCAGCCATTGCCACTGCTGGACTCATGCACACTTTTGCCTTAAAGGTTCACAACTCAGAAGCTTTCCCAGCAAATGCAGTGCTTGGCTATATCCCCAAGGGGTGTGTGGGAGGCCGAGGCAGGAGACCAGAAGCAATTCCATTGCAGTTCTGGCATCAACTTACCTGCACTGCACTCTCCCCTAGAGCTCGCTGGATTTCCCTCAAAGTCTGATAGTGCTCCAGCAGGTGATCACCACATATTATGTCTACCTAGAAATAAACAGAAAAAAGTATCAAAATGTGTTTTCTTTAGCTGCAACAAGCTAGGGGCTTTAAAGTTTTAATTCAATGGCTGTTTGAGAACACATTTTATGTATCTATTTCATCTCCAGAAATGCTCTCCAGGACCTCAAAACTACTCTTTTATAGTCCCAATTTCAAAAAGCAATTTGAGGATTTGGCAAGAGATCTCTTCAAAACACAAGTTTTTATTGCTATCAATAACCCATTGCCTGCAATAGCACTGTAAAGTAACAAGCAGCTATAAACATGTAAAGCACACTCCTAAACAGACTGAGTTCATTTGAAGACAGCAGCCCCTGTCCCAGCTTTGTAAGACTTATTGCTTCTCTGTTAACTACTTTAAATATCCTTTTCCTGTCTTATTAACTCCAATGACTTTGGACTTTGTTCAAATATTAACTTCATTTTGTACTGTTCAGTGGATGTGCCAATAAATATATCAAGAAATTCCATGTTCAAAGCAAATATCCCTTCAGAACAGGTGTGGTTAAACTTGTTAACATGAGCAGGTGTCCAAGTATCATTTTAATTAAATAACGCAGGAGCTCCTGGGTGCCAGCTCTCTGTGGACACTGTGTACATGCCATTTGCAATCTGTATCTCATTTGACACTAACAAGTCCCAGAGATACTGATCATTGGCAACTCTCTGAATGATTCTTTAAAACTAAACAGAGGTGCACAGTCCATTCATGTAAGAATTGCATGCAACTATTGCATGATATTGCTTAGGTCATCCACACCATCAGCAAACAGAAATCTCAAGTGATGCAACTGAAACAAAGATAGGATCAACAAGTCATGATCATGTCCATGTTTAATATCTAAGTCGGTAGAGTTCAGTCTTTCTAGTGTCAATGAATTGTTTCTGTGTTGATCAATGTGCTGTGATTTTGTTACCTACAAAACACTTTTGCACTACCGGGGATTTGGGGTTGTGTACTAGGGTACAATTTTAACTCCTGCAGTTTCAGGAGTTTACAAGATTTGCAAGAAGTAAGTGGCAGCAGCAGACAAGTTGTCTTTAGGTTGTTTGTTTGTTTTTATTATGTATTTTGTGTTTTCTTTTTGTATTTTTATGTTGTGAACTGTCCTGAGATCTTTGGATGAAGGGTGGTATATTAATTTAATAAACAAACAAACAAACATTTTTTACTGACAATTTCACCATCAATCCTTGATAAAAGCTTCCTCAGTGTGAAAATGACTGACTGGGTTCTTAACAATGAGCTGTGCATCTTTGACTTATCTCTGGTGCTATTCTATGGTGGGTACGAATCTGTTCTGAATAACAGGAGGCAGATTATACTCAAGATGTTTCTGGATATTTTCAGAACCACCTCTCCCAGTCAGCAGATGATTATTTTAGGTTTTTTTGAAAAATCCAACAAAAACAAAACACATTCTGGAGACCAGAGTCAGAGATATCTTCACTGTTTGAAATGTTTGAAGTTAGTTCTGTTTCCTTCACTGAGGATTTTACTGACTTAGTCTGCTAGAGGATGTTCACCTTCCTAGGTTTCATAATTAGGATTTTTAGGAAGAAGGCTTCTGCTACAACTCCTTTGCTTGACACCACAGAATTAACTTTCTTTTAAGGATAAAAATTATGACTTATGTGCTCCCCCCATTTGAACAGAAATGAAGTTCCTTGGTCTTGTATTAAAGAGCATGTAGCAGTGTTGGTATTCTCCGATAACTCAATACTCTATAGGTGTGGGAGAGACCACCTTGAAATTTAAGATTCAGGTAGGTAGCTGTGTTGGTCTGACGCCGTCGAAATAAAAAAATTAAAATATTGTCCAGTAGCACCTTAGAGACCAACTAAGTTTGTTCAGGGTATAAGCTTTCGTGTGCATGCATGAAGAAAGCTTATACCCAGAACAAACTTAGTTGGTCTCTAAGGTGCTACTGGACAATCTTGAAATTTGTGATAGTCTGTTTTGGTCAAAAATAGCATCTAAGGGCAGAATTTATCATATTTAAACCTACCAGGTATACATTTCCAAATTATCTGCCTGGCTCGCTCAGTATTTATTCCTACATTTTCCCCCTTTATCATGCTAAATTAGTACAAACATTTTTACAGTAGTAGAAATCTCAAGAATCTTTAGAGGAGTCAACAAAGTTGGCCACGTTTGGCAGAAGCAGAAAAACATCTGATTGCTAGGGAAGCAGAAATCCTAACAGACATTTCAGGTACATTTTTTGAACAGCCTGTCTCCTGTTTGTCAGAGTGGATTACCGCCCTTTATCTAATGACACTAGAGATAACAGCAAGGACCTTGGATTTAGATAAAACAGAAAGAGGAGAAAGAGGGAGCTAGTAAGAAAAGAAAGGCAAAGCAGAATATGATCAAGTGAAATGTCCTAAGTCCAGTCCATTAGAAATTGGACATTAGAGCTGCATTTATTTCTATGTATTTCCCCCACTTCCCCCTCTTTATCTTCCTAACTTACTACAAACATTAAAAAATGGCAAATTAGCATCTAATTGAAACACCAAGGTGCAAACACACACATTTTATCTGCATTTCAGACCACCTGCCTGTTTCCTATGGGCAGAATCTGAGGCTGTGCTCACTTTTCTCTCCTTCCCATTGCAGTCCCGAGTGGCCTCAAAATCTGCTCTGCAGAGCCCAACCCTCCAGAGCACATTTTGAGGGTGCATGGAAGGCTTCAGAGGACGGTGAAGTCCCTCTGCACAGGTGGAAGCCTGTTCTGCGCATACAGACAACACTAGATACAACTCTATGTATCCACACCATTAAATGCCACAAATTATGATCAGATGGAATTTATTCCAGTTTATTAACACTGGAAGCAAAATGTTAACGAATTTCATTGCTGTAAAACAATTCTTCACAGTCCTGAGATAATTCAAAAGTGACTGCCTAGAGATATCCTGATGTGACCTTCGCTGCTGCAGTTCTAGACTTCAGATATTAAATGTTTCAGTGGCTTTAAATAAATGATTGCAAAGCTGCTTCCCCTCTACCTCAAAGTGCTTGGAATATTAAATGCCTAATTCTGCTACTTCAGTGCTAAGTCCTAAAGCTTCAATACTAATTGTTCGGGTGGGATTCAGGTGATAGCTGTAAAACTCAAGGGAATAGAAATACAAAGAAAAGAAGCAATTTGTTCTCAACCACCCTTTTAAGAAGCATCTGTAGCATTTGTGATTACATCCATTAATCCCTGTGATGTAAGGAAATATATTACAGATAAGGGGGTGGGAATCCCATCTGCCAGCAGTGTTCTAAATCTATTTTAGACTTTTAAGTTTGGAATCAAATCAGTGTTACACTAGTGTTGCAACAATGAATATAACTGATTTGACCCTTCCTGGAAACAGGAAGATCATTATATTGCTGTAAATATTCCCCTAATGAACACACTAAAGTCTAGTTAAAGCAAGGGAAAGAAACCTTTCTGATGTTTTTAAAGAATTACATGCCTTGATTGGGTGCATGCAAGTTATTTCCCACCCCAATCCAATACATATGTATTTCAGAAGTTCCACAAACGTTTTATGCAGCTTACTCCCAAGTAAGCATGCCTGGAATTGGAAGGAAAAATAGATGGAAACAAGACATAAGGGATGCAACTTGTGCATTAAGCACTGGATCTGTCAAGAGTTTTTGTCAGGTTCCAACACCTTGCTCTCCTGACCACCCAGCAGCATCTTTGGCAAGAGTTGCACACTAACTCATGTTATCCTGAAGTGTCATCCCGGTTGCATTACAAGCTCCACCAGCTGACACTGTACCGCATTAGATGACTAGGGGGATGAATGCAACTCTATCTGGCTCTATAAAGTCTCAGCCTCAGGGCCTGTTCTTCAGTCTGAGCAACTTGTCTCCTTGTAAGCAGATCCGGTCAGGCTGACCTCCTACTCACCAACTGCCCTTCCTGGAACTTTTGTCCGCCTGAGACCATGATGCTTTTCTTTGGCTCCCTGCCTTGCAAACAATTTGTTCTTTCTTGTTTTGGGGGTTCTGATACTGGTTCCATTTCAGATGCTGAGCATTAACTTTAGATATACAGTGGTACCTCGGGTTACAGACACTTCAGGTTACAGACTCCGCTAACCCAGAAATAGTACCTTGGGTTAAGAACTTTGCTTCAGGATGAGAACAGAAATCATACGGCGGCAGTGGGAGGCCCCATTAGCTAAAGTGGTACCTCAGGTTAAGAACAGTTTCAGGTTAAGAACGGACCTCCAGAACGAATTAAGTTCTTAACCTGAGGTACCACTGTACCATAGGTGTCAACCTTCCCTTTTTTTGCGGGAAATTCCCTTATCCCAGCGCCGTTTCTTGCTGCTTCCCGCTGCTATCCCAGATTGTTAGATATCCCATAGACTGTCCCCGGGACAGGTGAGGCTGCTGATCCCTTATTTTCAGATCTGAAAGTTGACAGCTATGCACTGTACAGTGGTACCTCTGGATGCGAACGGGATCCGTTCTGGAGCCCCGTTCGCATCCTGAGCAGAATGCAACCCCCGTCTGCAAGTCTGCCGGTGCCGCGATTCGCCACCTTTGCGCATGGACGTGACATTATTCTGAGTGTCTGTGCATGCGTGAGTGGCGAAACCCGGAAGTAACCCATTCCGTTACTTCCAGGTCGCCGCGGGACACAACCTGAAAAGATTTAACCCAAAGCGACTTTAACCCGTGGTATGACTGTACATGGTAAACACAGCTACTGAGGAGCCAGATGAAAAACTGCATCGGCTATTTATACAAATTATTGACCCCAATTCTCCCTTTCTTTATAAATTGCTCTCATTGTGCCTTTACCGTGCACCAGATATTATATTGGGCCCAATCACACTCTGATTTCTAGCAGAATATGCATCAAACCCATGCTACTTCTAATTATCTCCCCAAAGCCCGTCTTCATTTACAATAAACACTTTCATCTGAGAGATTCCTCTGACAAGGGAACACTTCAGTAAGCTATATTAGTACATCTAAAGCAGTGAAATAGCAAATTCCTTGATAACTGTCGCTCTCTCCCCACACTAATGCTCACTCAAAAGGCAGGCAGAAAGCAGCTTTTGGATGTCCTGATATTAGGATGGCAAGGCACTTACTATTTCAGATATTTTTCAGACATTACTACAACAGTCTTATCAAGTGAAGACAGCAGCTCACAGGCTGATTTCAATAGGAATATATGAGTCCAGGGGGCAAGATGGCAACTAAGGGGTTGGGAAGACGTGGTTTAATCAACATTTTTTTAAAAAAAATTGCAAATACTTAATTAACACTTTTCAGTTCAAAGACTTCTAGAGTGCCTCAGCAGATATCTAAAACAATAGCAGTCATAAAAACTTTAAAACCAGGACAGCTGGGACTACAGAATGAAAAATGGAAAAAAAAACGTAGTCTAAAAGGCATGAGCACATAAGGTCTTCACCTGGTGCTGAAAGAACATCTAAGCTGGCACCAGGCAAGCTGCCTTGGGGAGAACATCCCAAAGCCAGGGCACAATAGTAGCCAAGGCCCTACCTCTAATAATAATGGGGCTCATAAATTTACACAGGAAAGCAGGGGTGGCTAGCCACTTTTGGGCCAATGGCTGCAATTACCTTTGGCCAACCACTTGGGGTGGGTCACCCCCCCCCCAAAAAAAACCCCAATCCCATCCTCAGCGATCTATGCAGATGAGAAGGGAGGAGAAGATTGGAATCTCCACTGTAGTGCTGGGAAGAGAGCTAGGAACTTCTCCTGCCAGCCTAGAATTCTGGCGCTCATCCAATTTGTCTGATGAGCAGGGACAGGGTGTTTTGAACCTCCAATGAAGTGCTTCTCCCAGCCCAGCACCATAACTCCTTTTTTCTTTTGCCACTGCCAGAATCAGTGTGGTTGGAAGGACAGCACACAGAAGAAACTATTTGACAGGCTGTGTCCGGCCTTCAGGATAGGGGCTTCCTGCAGTACAGCAAAACTGAAGAGGGATATGAGAATAAGTAACATCAACAATATGTTCTGACAAGTAGTTACTGAAGCTGGACATTCCAGATATACTTCAATGCAATTAGTGAGCAAACAAGTACTGTTTTCGGATTGACCATGTTAAAATTAAATAACACCTGATAACATTCAAAAATCATGTTGCAATTATGTCTCTTTGCTGCAGGCATAAAACTAATCATTCCCTCAGTGACCAAGATCAGGACTTTCAAGCATCAATAACAATAATAAACAAACTGCCAGCCTATGGGAAGAGAGAAAATCAAGGCTCTCTAGTGCCGTGTCCTAGCAAAGAACTCCTCTGGACTCAACCACAATTAAGCTGGGAATCCTTAGGGGCCTACTTCCAAGTAAGATATTTAGGAAACAAGTGCAACATCAACTTTTATGTTCAACTGAAGTCTGTGGCAAACAAGGCTTTTAAAGAGAGTGTTGCATGTTTCAGTAACAATGACAGAAGATGGAAGTTTTGCATTTACTCTTTTAGCATGGGATGGGGTTTAAATATGCATTGTCATATCTTCTGCAAATTAATCTAGGCACACTTTGAAAATGAACAGAAGGTATGTCAACAGAAACAAATAAACCTGAACAATCAAAGGCATTTGCAGACACAGTTGAAAACAAAATATGTCTATCCCATCTTTGGAAAACAGATCACAACATATCACAAAATCAGTTCTGTAGGTTTTACAAATGTGCCCAATGAATTCACTTAGTGTATATTTTCATTACAATAGAGCAACAAAACACACTCTGGAGTCTTAACACATCAGACCATTTGGGCAGATTAATGTTTTTAAAAGACAGAATCAGAAACCTTTCTTTTAATTAGATGTGCAAATGCATCACGTGTATTAATGCAACTACAAGGACACATAATCCTTGAATCCTTTTCACCTTGCACATAATTGCCATTAAATCCTGTATTTTATAAAATGTGAAATTCAATATCAGGTTGTACCTGCTGAACAGCTGCACAGTTTGGCAGAAGCCATGCTACACTCCCAGAACAAAAAATATGCCGCCACCACGATGAAAGATGTAGCAGTGCAATTTTTCTGCCAGTGAAGATGGACGGAGTCATCAGTGACATAAGGGAAGAACATTAGTACTTACGATTGTTTTATAATCTTAAAATATCATGACCACACCCCCAATTATGGTGAAGTTTTAGACTAGCCCTAGAGCTGTTGTCACAGAATTTCTATCCTATTGAACTTCCAGAGCACAACCAAGCATAAGGTATGGTGTGATCAATCACAGCATAGAACTACCAGTATATAAACCCTGGACAGGGAGACCATAACTCAGACAGACAAGGTGCAGGCCTGGGGTTGTACAGAGAGAGTTCCGCCTCATTAGCAACAGCAGTGATGAGGCTGCTCCTAGCTGTTCCTCTGTAAGAATATCAACCTATTTGCTCCAGGCATGGCTGCTGTATCCTTTGTTCCTACCATGGAACAGAGTACCATCATGGACACTGCAGCTGATATTCAGCTACATTTCAAGCAATGGCCCAAGAGTCCTGGTGGGCTGACTTGTTGGAAAGCCTAAACATGTGTACTTCTTCTTCAGAATCGCCTCCATTTTGGAGGCTGTTCAATAAAGGGTTATGACTTTGCCACATTTGTTGCTATGGTGTGGTAGATGGGGATCCCTTTCTCACACTCTAGAAGGCTATGGCTTCATTTGGCTTCGGAATGACACTATAAGGTGGGGAGATGGTCAATTTGCTTGATGGGCTCAGGACAGTGGTCCCATCTCTCTACTCATTCAGGTTCCCTGGACTGAGACGGAGGCAGGATTTTCAAGGCACACAAGTGCATAGCTGTTGCCACCAGGATGTTAGAGGGAGGGATGCTGAAGGGGAGAAGGGCCAAATCTGAGTGGCTACATGGCAACATGACACCTTCATGTTGCCTATCTGATCCTGAAATGAGACTGCCATAGAAGGAAGCTATTTTGTTTTTAAAAATGGTGCTAAAGCTGCAAACCAGAGACAGCAAACAGCACATGTAAAAGGTAAACAAAAAGATATGTTGTCGAACATTTCACTGAAAACTCTGTTTTGCCCCTCAAAACATCACAGTGAGAAATACGGCAAAGTGCTATTTAAAAATCTATGTGGAGGAGTGGAAATAATTTTAAAGCTCTTATAATACAACACATTGGCTTGCCCTCTTACATTTGACTTTTCTTCTTTGGTTTCTTCTTCTGTGCTTGCTTGCTATTGCCTCAGTGTGTGTTACATAAACTCTTTGATGCAACAAGTGTGGCTTTTCCAAGTTACATAATGCCTTGTGAAATGCACTGCATGGAGAAAGGTAAAAAACCTCACTCGCATTCTTGCTGCTAGGAAGCAGACTTTCAGTGTGAGCAAGAGAGTAGAGGAGTGTCATAGCCAACAATATGGTGCAAACAATTAGCACAGCATACCTGGCAGCCAGGATCAAGGTCCATCTTTCTTCTGAGAAATTTCTCCACATGTCCAATTGTTGCCTCTCCTGAAACCCGTACAAACTTCTTTTCCAGTGGCTGGAAGGAGGAAACAGATTTCATACTGTAAGGCTGTTCAGTAATGAAGGGGGCAATTCTAATCAGGTTCTTTAACAAGGACTTTATCCTTGTTGTTGTTGTTATTATTATTATTAGATGAAACCAGTAAGTCATTTTCACAAATTTCCCCCTTAAACAGCTTTTTTCAGCAGTAAGACGATGTTGTTCAGCTGCAACCCACAGTTCCACTATTTTTCCTCTTCCACCCACAATCTCACTGCACATGTATCTTGTGTATTTAGTTCTTCTTCCCATAAGCTAAAGGAGGCATAGATGGTTCTCCCTGTTCCATGTTATCCTCACCACAATGCTGTGAGTTAGGCTAGGCTGAGAGCTAGCAATAGGTTCAAGGGTCCCAGTGAGCTTCATGGCTGAGTGGTAATTAAAAGCTGGATTGTCTCAGTCTGAGGTGGGAATCACTACACCACATTGGCTCTCAAATACATATATGTACCATTTTTATTTATTTCTTTACAAATTTCTACCCTTCACAGATAGCTCACAGACATAATTAAAAACATGATGTTCTGGGCATTGTTTAATCACTAGCCCATTTCTATAGAATACAGTCTAGCTGTTCACTCTTTAAAACAGGAGCAACTGACCAGTAACTCTTCAGATGTTGTTTGACTGGAGCATCTAAAAGGCTACAGGCTGGCCACCATGCTTCAGAGGCAGTCATAATGTCCAGTGCGCCTGGTCCCTCAAACTAAAATATTACATCCCTGCCTTTGCAACATTCCTTTATCTTTATAAATTACAGATTTGCAAAAAAGCAGTATATACTCCAGGACAGAATCATTGGCTTTCTCAATGCAACATTTAGTTTTACTTATGCATGTCGTAACAATGAAGCAAAGGAAGATAAATTTAAGCAGTATTTGTACCTTAAATTTCCCAGACAGATCATTAGCTCTGAAAGAAAAAGAGAATTAACATAATAAATATGTCTGAGCTACATCTGGATTTGCAGGCTCAAACTGCTAAATCAATACAATGCCATTAGTTACAGAGTTTTTCTGTGATGTATGTGTGTGTAATTTATATGCTCTTCAGGTCCTTGGATTATGCTTGGAAGTTTAGAACATTACCAGTTATCATCATTATCATAATCTCCTGTTAAAAGCAGGCAGCAGCACTCACCACAAGTTGTAGCAATTAGACAGGCTTCAAAAGTAGTGAAAGGAAAAACTGCAGTAGTTGATTCAAGTAGTTCCTAAGGCATGCACCACAGGGGTAAGTTTCCTATCTTCCAGGAAGGGGAAACATTTTCTGAATCAGATGCAACCCATAAGAAAAAACTATCATCACAGAAGTTCCTTAAACTGGATTCAGGAACAACCCTAATTAACAGACCTGCTTAGAGAGTGTGGATGACCCTACCAGGAAGAGCCAAGGTCACCTCATTTAAGTCAGGCAGGTTGTTAATCACCACCATTTCAATTCCATCTGCACTCCATAGTTAGTCCTCATTCAGTCTGGTTCAGCATTTAGATACTGCTTTACACTTGCTATTGCTGCTCTGCTGAGAACGCATATTAGAATACTGATAACACCATTCCTCAAGTTTGAGATTATTTCACCACATATTTCATATATGTTTAGATCAGCGCACTTTGAGAATTGGTCTCAAGAGAAGACAATGGCCCAGTTCAGACAAACATATATAGGCTTCATAGGCACAAATATGCAGTTTAATATCCTGGCTTGCTTTGATCCAGGTAGGCACAAGCTTCCTGGTTCAGAAGCAACTGGAAACTATTGAACTAGGCCAGTGTATTTAAAATATACATGCATATTTTTAAAAGCTTCAATGACAAACTGCTTTCTTTATACTGACACAGAAACAAATAGAATTACAGCCACTGTATTACCTTTATATTGAAGAATTCTGTATTAGGAAAACAGTGAGCTTGACTTTAGTAGAACTAACCATGTAATTTAAGTCTACTTTTAGACATCAATCTAAAAGTGTGCAAGACTGGGTGCTGAGCAGAACAATCATATATACAATCAGCTGTCAAATTGTATTTCAGAGGTTTGACTGCTTTTCCTTTAGATACATGGAGACAAATTCACTTGCAGACAAGAATTTTATCTTTCAAAAAACTGTAAGTCAACCCTTTATCTTCATGAATGTCTAAAAGGTTAACAAAGACAGATGGGAAAACCATGTTATTTCCAAAGCAGAAGATATCACAGTTTTTCCATTCCCAGGATTGGGGTGTCTGATACCCTTTTACTACCATAGGAAGGACTGGACCATTTCAATATATAAATTGAATGATATGGAAGAGGTAATAAACAAAATTGCTCCCAGAAAATGACAAAATGTAAAACAAAACAAAACGTGTAGCAGATATACATATACTACTACGACAACAACTATTGGTAATTACATTTGTAAACAGCCCTTCATCCGTAGATCTCAGGGCAGTTCACAACATTAAAAGTTGCTCATTAAAAGTACTGTTAACTGGCACACACACCATTACAAACAGCAATTCTGAACCAGGGTGATGCTGGATTAAGGCCCATTGAGACCCACGATCAGCACAGATGCTCCTGAGCCAGTCACCATCTCTCAGCCTAACCTACCTCAGAGGATTGTTGTAAGAATAAAATGGGGGAGGGGCTTAAAGAGAACCACCTATAGTATTCAAAATGATTTTTGACTTATTGGAAATTCTTTTGATAAGTGCTTAAACTAAGGTTGCAGTAGTTCATAGCATTACAAGTGTCTCATTTTTAAAAGGGGAGAAAGTACAGATCACCATTCTTTTAGACGACAATATCCAATGTGACACCCTCAAGAAGTTTGAGTCTACAACCAACCTCTACCACTGACCAGGCAACTTTGTTGGATGCAAAATGGATATGTTAAATTAGAGAAAAACTATTACTGCACATGTCCATAAACACATTGGCTTGTCTTTTAGCAATAATCACTTCAGTGTTTGCCAGTTGTCACTGCCACCTAGTGGTTAAAAACAGGCAAAGAAGGTTAGGCACCCCAAGTTACAGAACGCTTGGTCGGGCATGGTTTGATAAAATAGATCTGTCTTTACACATACTGTACACCTCATCAGAAAAGGTATAATGAGGGTTCTACATGTGCCTACTATAGAAAATTGCAGTCTGTTTTTGTAAGAACTGAACTTTTATTCAATAAATCAATCTGTAGAGATAAGAAAACCTTTCAGAACAGTGCAGAAATTCAAGATGAATCTACATCCACGGGGAAAGGAGAGATGGTTTTTGTAAGCCAAGAGTTCTACAAATAGAATTGCTAATCTGAATGTCTTCCATTAGCTCTCGATCTAATTACTGAAACAAAAAAAGCTAATGTTGCAACTGAATGCCAAGGCCAACATATCCTTTCACGTCCATGTCTTAAAAACACTACTTGTAAGTTAAAACTCAATCTACTAAAAGTCTGCTTTTACTTACCCAATGAACTCGAGGAGTAGTGACATGTCAAGCTCTGGAGGGATACGGAAAACCGAGCCTACAACTTTACGGGGCCTCCCCCTGGCTATAGCAATTGGCTGTGGAACAGCTAGGATAATAGAAAGAAAAACAAAACTAGAAAACAAAGACTATATTTCCCACCTACAACAAGATACATGATGAAATAACAAGTTACACAGACTTGTATCTTAGTTCAGAAATGCACTGCCTAATTCCTATCGGGGCTATTTAAATGTTTTTACTAACTCAAGAGTGACAACACTGTTTTTTCTGTGATTAATGTAGCATTTTGTTACAATTTTAACCCACATTTTCTTTCACCCACTGGCCTGGTTCACGTGACATGGTAAGCCAAACCATGCTTACATGGATTACAAGGGCTGCTGGAGAAAGGACCTTGCAACCACTTTGTTCCTTTCCAATCCTTTTTACTTCTGTGCTATGCTGAGCTAAGCCAAGGTTTGGCTTAGCATGTCATCCAAACTGGGCCTTGTGTTTTAGATCTTATCTTACTAAACCACAAGCTATAGCCAAGAACCTATAGTTAACACAACGCAAGTAGTTGTCACAAGGAAGATGGAGCAAACTTGTTTTCTTCTGCTCTGGAGGCTAGGACCTGAACCAATGGATTCCAGTTACAAGAAAGGAGATTCTGACTAAACATCAGGAAGAACTTTCTGCCAGTAAGACCTGTTTGACAGTGGAACAGTCTTTCCTGGAACTCTCCTTCCTTGGAGGTTTTTAAACAGAGGTTGGCTGGCCATCCACCTGTCATGGATACTTTAGTTGAGATTCCTGTATTACAGGGAGTTGGACTAGACTCTCAGGGTCCCTTCCAACTCTACAATTCTGATTCTATGATACAGCATGAGCACAGTTCTCTGCCATTTTAACAAGAATCACTGTTAACTTAGTAACTGGCTAGAAAGCCAAAGTTATCGGTGGATGCAAGTATTCTCCTATATTAGATGAATTTGGACAGGCCTTGATGTTGTCATAAATGCACAGGAAGAGTTCATAAGCAATGGATATCCCAAATTCCCAAAGGGTGCCACAGACAAGAAAGTGGTCACATTTGCTATGATGGTCTGATCTAATCATATATATTGTGCTGTGCAGGCATGATCTAGTAATCCCTTCTCTACTCTTCACTCTATTTTGAGCCTTAAAAACCCTAGCTGTCTTTCACAGACATGAACAAAATCACTACACAATTCTTCTTAGCAAAAAATGCTGACTACATAATTCATTTGTGAATATCACAACTCTAAACTGCCCTGCTATCTTATAGCACATTAATAAGAGAATCTTTAAGCTAGTTAATTAAGCTTAATAATACTCTTGTGGGGCAGATAAGTTACTGTACTATTATTTTCATTCTGGTGGGGTGGGAAAAGGAAACATTAAACAGCTTAATCAGGTTCAATGAACAATGACAATTGCTCAGTCAATCATCTGTCATCCTTCTAAATACTGTACCAATTACACTATCCTACTTGGAACACGTTTCATGATCATACCCATGGGACATCCCCTAGCATCAGCCTGACCATAGTCTGTGGTTAGAAAGCTGAGCTACCTGATCCACTGGAATAAAGCGGCATGACAATTCTTACATACATATTTTTAAATAGCAATGCTGCTACTATAGTTGTTATAAAAACTTACCAGGCTTAGGTATTTCCAAACCTCTCTCTCGGTAGAAATCATGCATTTGCTTTTTCTCTCCTAAAAAAATGCAATACAAAATATTTTTGCTATGTTTGCTCCACATAGAAAATACAATGCATAGATGTGTGCAGAATCTGTGGCTCTCAGTATGTTATTGGGCTCCAACCCCCTCTGGCTCCAGCCAGGAAGGCGAACTATCAGGGATGATGGGAGTTGTAGTTCAACAACAGCTGGAGAGCACAGGTTTCCCCAACCCCAGTATAGATATATTTTCTCAAACTAGTTGATTAGAGATACAAAACATGCAAACTAAAGAATCCATCATTATCATTCAGCAGGATTTTCATACATTTATAGTATTGTGTCATCTAAAGATTCTTAAGTCAGCAAAAAGAGAGGAAAAATCTTAAAACAGAAGAAGTTAAGATATATAAGTAAAAGGTAAAGGGACCCCTGACTGTTAGGTCCAGTCGCGGACGACTCTGGGGTTGCGGCGCTCATCTCGCTTTACTGGCTAAGGGAGCCGGCGTACAGCTTCCGGGTAATGTGGCCAGCATGACGAAGCTGCTTCTGGCGAACCAGAGCAGCGCACGGAAATGCCGTTTACCTTCCTGCCGGAGCGGTGCCTATTTATCTACTTGCACTTTGACGTGCTTTCGAACTGCTAGGTTGCCAGGAGCAGGGACCGAGCAGCAGGAGCTCACCCCGTCGTAGGGATTCGAACCGCTGACCTTCTGATCGGCAAGCCCTAGGCTCTAGAATCAGACCCCTTTGTCCAGCCACTGTTCACAATATTTAAAGCTCTTCTCTACAACCAAAATGCCTACCAACCTTATAAAATGAAAGCTGAGGATCTCAGATGGTTGTGTGACAAACTACATGATGGGGTTCATGCTTCTGCAGTCACAGAAAACAGACACAGCCCTTATATCAAGAACCAAGGTAATTTAGGAATTATCTAATTTGCGGCTAACACATTCTCTGGTGAATCTTATTTTTAATTTTTATAAATAGCACTAGGCTCAAAATAAAAGACTTACTTTCTTCCAAGCTGACAACTAATTTATACACTATGTCTTGCAACTGTCGATCCAGCCTGCAGAAGTAGAATAAAAAGATTAATTAAATTAGTGATTGAATATGGGTTGTGGTAGTGAACTGTTGAAGAGCCGCAGGAGAGGAACTAGAAGCTATTTTCAATGGCATACCTAGATTTTCAGGTTTCCCTATCTTGGGAAAGATTTGAGGTTCAAACCAAAATATCTCAGTTACAAAAGCAACTTTACAACCATCTTTGAAGCAATGCACTGGCGCACCAGAGGAAATAAGAAGTCTCAAACAACCCTTGTGTGGGAAAGTTTCAAGACCAGGGAGGCAAATCTTTTGGATATGCAAAACTTTTGTTGGTAAACAATAAAGGGAATTAAGAATTGTGTGAGGTGCTAGACCTTTTATGAGACAGCAACGTTTCCCTCCAGTGCATATAGCAAGTTAGAAGTATTTTTCAAGTTCCAATAATATATTTTAGTCCAAAATAGAAATATCAGTGTTATCTGAAAACCATTGCTTCTTTTACATACACACACACAAAATATAGATAAACAATTATAATTAAAATATATTACCTGATATTATAAAGGGGTTGCGTCTGATGTACTACAATGTTGCATTTTGGGCATCTGTTACTGTAGTAAAAATGTCTTACTATGCAGCTTTTACAGACTGTAGAAGATAAATTTTGCAGTTACAGGCCTATAATGTAGTAGTACACAAGTTCCAAAGATAATACAGAATATATAGCATGTGTCACCTAAAATGCAGAGCAACTATAGAAATAAAATGTGTGCGTGTGGAGGATAAAAACTTTTTCAATCGATTTCTGCCCTACTTTTCGATACAAAATTTCAAAGGCTTACTAAAATCTTACTGAAAAAAGTTATTAAGAATAAGTCTTGAATAGTGGTATGCAATATGTATTTACTTGATATCAATCTCTCCCTTTTCATACTGAAGGATCCACAACATGTTTACATAAAATAATACAATTTTTATTAAGGTTGAGTCTAGGTCAGGCATAGGCAAACTCGGCCCTCCAGATGTTTTGGGACTACAATTCCCATCATCCCTGACCACTGATCCTGTTAGCTAGGGATGATGAGACAAACATCTGGAGGGCTGAGTTTGCCTATGCTTGTTCTAGCTGCTCCAACTCCCAATGCTACTCTGAGGTGGTATATAAAACCTCCCCCTCAAATTACTGCAACTCTTCCCACTGTCTTTTATCCCTCTTACTTTCCCAGTTGCT
Organism: Podarcis gaigeae; assembly: GCF_964106915.1. Lineage (NCBI taxonomy): Eukaryota > Metazoa > Chordata > Lepidosauria > Squamata > Lacertidae > Podarcis > Podarcis gaigeae. Next base: position 56,642,483 of record NC_139681.1, on the reverse strand, counting down.
GCAAACGGAATGGTCTGTTGCCTGGCTGGGCACTCCTTATTCCTTTCACTGTCAAAATGCGTATCATCTCACAGTCCAAGAACCGAAAGGGAGGAGCCAGGTGCAGCAGCTGCACCTAAAGCAAGCTACTTTGAGGTAGAACATGTGCTTTCATGCAGAAAGCCCTGGGTTCAATCTTTTGCATCTATATTGTGTGTGTGTTTAGGATCAAATACCAGAGCATGTGAAACACCTCTACCAGAACTTAGAAAGCTGCTGTCAGGCAGAGTAGATAAACAAATACTCTGCCCCGATTAAAGGCAACTTCCTAGGTTCCTAACCAGCAGGCAATATGAAGACTCTGGGCTGGGCAAGTATGGAATATATACAATGAAAACGACTATTTCTTGGTCGGCACAGCAGTAACATCTGTGTGCGGTACCTCAGGCTTCAGCTGTCACCCAATGACTCCAGGGATTTTGGATTACAGAACCCACTCCAGATCTGCATCTGCATATGGTCATCTACAGCCTAGCCACGACATTCAGGTTAAGGAGCAGCAGAAGCTGAGGTCAGGGTAGCTATTTAAGTGGAAGAAAATGTGCTAAGATCTATTTAGGAAGCTGAATATGAAAGGCAAATAAAGGAATGATTTATTTTAATTTATTTCAGAACATGATCATGGAGAATTTTGGGGTGGGGGTAGTATAATCCAAGACATACTGTAGCTGGATTGTTTAGAATTTCCAGGGCCCCTCTTAGAGACATCCACCACTATGCAGTTACCACAATTAATAAAACATTGTTTTACATTATCACCAAAATGTACTTAGGCTTGATATTTCTGCATAGATAGCATCAAAGGTTCTGTTGAGTAAGAAATTAATATTAGTACTTACATGTATGAAGACACTCTGTGATGGTTGTGGCATCTATGAAGTACCCTTTGCAGATAGAACACATTATATATGGTGTCAGCTCAGAGAGGTTAATCATGCGCTGCAAACATGAAAAAAGGAGGGAAATAGCAATTTTAAAAGTTTTGCTTGTTACCAATACAAAGATGTATATTGTTTATTGTTTGATTAAAGCACAGCATTAGAAGTGAAGTGGGGATTTTCCTGAACACGGTCTTTTTAATTTTGTTGTGAACTGCTTTGGGAACCATTTAAGTGAAAGCATATGTAAACAAATAGAATAAATAAAATTAAGAGCATAAGAAGAGCTTCCTGGAACAGGCCAATGGCCAATGGCTCATCTTGTCCAGTCTCCTGTTATCACAGTGGCCAACCAGATGCTCATGGGAAACCTGAAAGCAGAACCTGAGCATCAGAACATTCTCCCTTCCTGCAGTTTCCAGCAACTGGTATTCAGAAACATTACTGTCTCTAGCCGTGGGAGATGGTGAGGAGTATTTCACTGGGGACACACAAAAGATGTCACATTGTGAGAAAACACAGAAAAAGCAAAACGTATATAGGAAAGGGCCATAAACTCTGTGGTAGGTCGTCTGCTTTGCATGCAGAAAATCACAGTTCAATCCTCGACATCTCTAGGTAGGGCTTTGGGAGACTATTGCTCAAAATTCTGAAGAGTTGCTGCCCGTCAATGTGCACAGTATTGAGCTAAATGTACCAATGGTCTGACTTGGTATAAGCAAGCTTCCTATGTTCCTGATCCCACCGTTCCCAAGGAACTCACAGGAGAAGATTAGGTAAGAGAAAGAAGCCCAAGAGGTATCCAAGGAAAGTCAAAGCTGAGCAAGGATCTGAATCTGAAATCCCTACCCAGCTCTCTAGCCACTGCACCACACTGCCTATATTTGGTACAGGGCATCATAAGAAGCGCTGTTTACATATTTATATCCCCATCCTTTCAACAGTGAGTTCCAGGAAAAAGTATATGTGTTGCCTGCTCCTACTTCCACCTTCACAACAAGCCTGTGAGGTAGGCTAGGCTGATAGATGGTGATCGATCCAAGGCCAGCGGAGGAAGGATTTGAACCTTCTTCTTCTCCATCCTAGTCCGACGGAATCTCACCCCATGGTGTCTGCTTCACCCAAGGGTGCCCCTGTGCTCTCCCTTAAGCGCACTGCCTCTTGTTTTACCTCATCCTCATCTTCGCCTTCCTCCATCCCAAAACCCCCGAAGGGGTCCGTGGACCCCCCTCCTAAAGCTGCTGCTGCTGCTTCTTCCTCCACCTCTTCTTCCTCTTCTTCCTCATCCTCCTCCTCCATCTCTTCGTTGCTGGACTCTGAGCGGCTTCCCGCTTCGAAGCGGGAGTTTTCCCCGGAGCAGCCCGGGGCTTCCAGACCCGCTATCGCTTCTTCATCGTCGACGTCCTCCTGCTCTCCCTCGCCCAGCCCCTCACCGGCCGCCTCCACCTCTTCGCTCATCGCCGCGCCTTTGAGGGAAACAAATGCACGGGCCGCTTCGACCGACAAGGAGCAACCGAGGAAGTGCCTGGGGGGCGGCGAGGGTGAACGTAATTCACACCCAAAGGAACTATTCCTGTCCTTTCTTTCCTATCTCTATGATCCTTCCCTAAACGTGACTACAGCTTCAAGGCGCGTGCGCAAAGCCTCTTGGCGCGCACGCTTTTAGGGCATCTGCCTCGTTCACATACAACCCCTATGTACTCTGGGAAACTGAGTTTTCTCTCTCTCTCGCAACGGTGAGCCAGGACTCTAGGTGTTTTTTTTTACCTGTAAGCCGCCTTGAGTTCCAGTTACGGGGAAAGGCGGGGTACAAATAAATATATAACAACGACATCAGTACAGCAGCACTTGGTCTTAAAGCTGAATTTTGATTCCTATTGTAATAAAATACATAAAATGGTTTTCTTAAACTTAACGCTCGCTACTGCTTAATAACAGTTTTGATTTAGACAATTTAAATGGGCGCATAGTGAAATCATTCTGATGCCAGTGTTGGTGAAAGGGTCTGTGGTGAAAGCGTTGTGCTTGCACATCATTATTGTTACAAATTTGACTTTTTAGTCACTCGATACGAAAAATCTAAGCAATTTACAGAAGGGGATTATATAATATCCCGAGGTTCAGCTAAATCAATAAAATAGCCAACACGTTGTTTAGAATTGGCTTTTAAGTGTGTGAGGGTGCAGAAGACAGAAATACACCACCATTCGAGTTTCACAGAACTCTCTCAAAGACATCTCAGAATCCTCCTCACTGACAACTTAAAATGTGGTATACGTTACACTTTTCACCTGTTATATTTGTCATAGGATATATACAACTGGGGAATAGACCCCTCTGTACAAGCCGCACCTATAATCACTTGTAAACGGTCGCAGAATCATCGGGAGCATTTACCTGCGCTAGATAGTTCTCCTTTTATTTTATAGTACAGTGTTCTGTTTGAAATCATTTCCCTCCAGTGGAACAGGAAGTGCCGTAAAGCGCCGCCCTAATTGTCGCTAGCAGCCCTTGGCCTCACGGCTGGATACCGTGCCCTTACTGTCGCAAAGCCGCGGGCTGCCTGAGTTGGAGGCGAGGCTGTCGGGTTCCATTATGGCGGCTCTGCCGGAGGAGCCGGCCGAAGCAGTCACAGTGAAGCCGGACCCCGACGCGGGAGCGCCGCCGGCACCACCCCCTCCTCCTCCCGCTCTCCCTCAGTCGCCGGCCGCAGCAGCGGGAGCGACGGCGGCAGCGGGAGTCGCTGCCGCTCCCTCTGCCCCCTCGGCCGCCGCTCCTCTAGCGGAAGGGGGCGAGCCGTTGGCGGCAGGAGCCGACGCGAAGCCGCCGGTGGCGCCCAGCCCTGCGCCGCCCGCTTCGCAGCTGCCCACCGACCGGCAGACGCTGCTGGCTGTGCTGCAGTTCCTGAGGCGCAGCAACCTCCGCGAGTCCGAGGAGATCCTCCGCAGGGAGGCCCGGCTGCTCGCCGACGAGGTCGCGGCGGATCCCGGCTCCTCGGCGCCCGGAGTCCAGGCGTCCCATGGCGGGGAAGGGCAGGAGCCCGGCGGCGGCGCCCCCGGCTCTGGGGATGTGCTGCTCAGCTCGGTCACCTTTGGCCAGAGCGGGGCCACCATCTCTCCGGGCGCTGCCGCGGCTCCTCCCGCAGTGGCCTTGGGGCCACCTGGGAAAGGTGAGCGAAGGGGTCGCTCGCAGGAGGGACCTTTCACATTTGCACTGGCTGCTTTGTGACAGCTGAGGTCAAAATCCAGTTTTTTAATTCGCATGCTGTGGTCACCTAGTGTTATTGCAAAGGATTCGTTCTGCGAATGGTAATGACTTGACCAATTTATGTGTTTAGGAAAGCTTTTAAATGTTTGACAGACTATTGTATTTTAATATTTTGTTGGAAGCCGCTCAAAGTGGCTGAGGAAACCCAGCCAGATGGGTGGGGTATAAATAATATTTTATTATTATTATTATTATTATTAAACCCAGCCAGATGGGTGGGGTATTTTATTATTATTATCATCATCATCATCTTGGAGTACACATTACTGTATAATATATCTTTAAAAAATTGTTAATCGGCTTGCTGTTTTGGGGCACTCCTGTAAAGCTGTTGTTTACCGTATATTTTTATTCTCCCAAGCAATCAAAGTTAAAGTCTACAGTAAAATTAGATTTAAAACCACACATAATACAGAAGGAATACAAAGTGTAGGCTACAGCTTCAGTTTCAAAATAACTAGGTGAGAGACTTAGTTATCACCTTTTATAACTACATTTTGGGAAGTAGTATAATAGGAGGAATTGACGCCACTAATAGAATATTCTGTAGAGCAGAACTCCCATCAGCCTTAGCTAGCATGACCAATGGCATGGGATGATAGTTGTAGGTAAGGGGCTATACTGACTGCATAACCTGCTTATGAATGATATTTGATCCTGGATTGTAATAATACAATTGAGCTTAGGGTATGATTGAATGATGTCAATTTTTCATGTAAATATTTAGTTGAAAAGAAATTTGTTGCAGCATGTTTCTTAGTCATTTGCTCTGTGTCATTACTTATTAAAAGTGATAAAAATAGCACTGTTGTTGTACATGAAAATTTATGCAGCAGCATCAAGGGGAAAGAGGTTATTGTCTCAAGAAGCTTACACAGTTTAGAACTGAAATAGTTACACAGAGTGCAAACATTGATTTACCCTTTATATGTTAATGCCTAGCAGTTGGCGTCTTTGTGGAAGATCAGCCAGATGTAAGTGCAGTACTGTCTGCCTACAATCAGCAAGGAGACCCAGCGCTTTATGAAGAGTACTACAGTGGACTGAAACACTTCATTGAATGTGCTCTGGACTGTCATCGAGCTGAGTTATCGCAGCTTTTTTATCCTCTCTTTGTACATATGTACTTGGAGCTAGTCTACAATGGGCATGAAAATGAAGCAAAGTCCTTCTTTGAAAAGTAATACCATTTTGTTCATTTAGTCTCCATTTTCATGTTCTCACTATTAGCTAGATAAATCTATAAATTTGTTGGTTGCAGATGTTCTGAGTTAAAGTGTGTGAACTGGAAGTAGTGCCTGTAACATTTACGCTAAGGCAGGCATCTAGAGGAGGAACAAAATAATCCTGAGATGCTGAAATATTTTTAAGCCCCTCTCCTGGCAGTTAGGTCTTGTGGGCTACTGGATGCCTGCAACCACAAAATATATGCAATATTTTAGGAGGATATTTATAGATGCCATATAACATGACTTAAGGCATTCCCAGTTATTACATAGATTATTGCACTCCAATGACTAATTATTATTCCTATGAGGAAGCATTTGTTTATGTGTGCTAATTTGTTTAATTATGAGGTTAAATGCCAGTTCCAGTGATGTCTGTAAAGTTCTGAAACTTCTAGGCCTGAACCATTTGATAACATTGCTCATTTCAATGACTTAAGGGAGTTGAACCAATGAAATACTCTGCATTGTCTCCTGTTATGGGCAGCAAGCGAATATATACATGGCCTCTTCAGAGGAAAATTACCTGTGCCCAAGGCTGGAAAATCCTAGGTATTTGGTACTTGAATTCCTAAACATTTATGTGGTTACTTAGGAATCTGAAATGTTTTTTCCAGCCTTGTCCATTCTGGTTTTATGGGCTAATACAAAAGGCTGCTGCTTGTAAAAGCTAGCTATTTCTCACAGCACCTGTGCTTCTGTGCTTTAGAATTGTGGCTTTCTTCTGGTATAATGAACTATGTAGTAAAGGTTTACCTTGAAAGTCAAATAGTTTATTAAATTACTGCTATTTCAAGATGTTCTGCTAGACTGACTGCACCAGCAATTGATTGAGAAAGATCTGGGACATTAAGGGTGACGTAGAATGATTACGCCTGCTTGTGCAACAGGACTTAGTTTTTCTTCTCCTCAGCCTCCAGAGCAGATTTTGGAGTGAGTGGGGGGAGACAGGCAGATGTAGACGAGGAAGAAGCTCTGTTGTGCAAGTGGACACCCACTTGCACTATGTTGGATCTCACCCTTAGATAATGAAAGAAATTACGAGATAAAAGCAGTTATGGGAGTGAAAAATTCAATTGAAATGAATTTTTAACATAACTATTGATAAAACATAATTTTTAGATACATTAAATATAAGATGGTGATAGTACATAGATGTCATGTGTGAATATAGAAAAATAAAAAAATGCTGAAGATCACAGAACTTAAGTTGTTTAGACAGTTGTCCCCCTACACATCTTTTGTGTGATTCTAACCTTTTTCTAGGTTTCATGGAGATCAGGAGTGTTATTATCAAGATGACTTGCGTGTACTATCAAGTTTAACCAAAAAAGAGCACATGAGAGGGAATGAGACAATGCTGGATTTTCGAACGAGCAAGTTTGTGCTGCGAATTTCCCGTGATTCTTATCAGCTATTGAAGAGACACCTTCAGGAAAAACAGAACAATCAGATCTGGAATATTGTTCAGGAACATCTTTACATTGATATCTTTGATGGAATGCCTCGCAGTAAACAACAGATTGATGCTATGGTGGGAAGTTTGGCAGGAGAGGCAAAACGGGAGGCTAATAAAGCAAAGGTATGAGGTTAATAAATACGTAACATCATGAACATTTTGTCAGGGATGTATAGGTTGTCAGTTCTATGAGAGTTCTTGGCTTCTTTAGATCTGCAGTTGGTTAACAGTGTATGCTTCTGGATAAGGAAGAATTAGCTAAGCACTCTTACATATCATTACTCCTGACTGCAGCTCCTTGTGCTAAACTGGATGTTGTTCTGGATAGATCTCCAATTTTCCAAAGCAGTTTAAATTTATGTGCCCCTTGCCAAAATGGCAAGTATCTCTCTGACCATTGTCTTGGCATTAGAGATGACTTACATCGGATGTTTTCATATGTTCTGCCTTTGTTCAATATGCGATACAGAAAGGCTAAAGAGTTACATTTGTCACTGACATCTATGACAGATTAGTGTTCCAGTTTACATGTCATTTTAAAGCACAGTTAAAACTTAACTGTTGTTCCCACCCCCCAATTACTTGAAAACAGCTGAGAATTTTGGTGGACCACTCTTCATAGAGATGTATGTCTTAAATGAAAGCTGTTGTGGTCCACAGAGAAACATTCATATTTTTAAAAGTAATTACATTGATCTAATAAAATTTATTATTCTGCTCTACCAGTTCTCTGTTTCATTAAACTTTTCTTTTTTTAATTACATGACTCTTTTCTTCTTTTGGCTTGTAGGTCTTTTTTGGCTTATTAAAAGAACCAGAAATTGAGTTGCCTTTGGATGATGAAGATGAAGAGGGGGAAAATGAGGAGGGCAAGCCAAAGAAGAAGAAGCCAAAAAAAGACAGCATGGGATCAAAAAGTAAAAAGCAAGATCCAAATGCTCCTCCACAGACTAGGTAATGCTGAAAGTAGAAACGTCTCAATTCATTTTCCATCTTGCTTTTTTAGTCTGTGCCAGTTCAGACTGAAGTGGGCAGCTGACATTGCTGAATAGAAAACTGGATATCACAGAAAAGGTTTCTACCCCAGTCTTTTACCTGACAGCTAGCTTTGTGTGTGGAAGGTTGGCTTTTTTCCCTTCTGCATGGAGGAGCATTCAAGTCATGTGAGCCCTCATGCACTCTGATGTGATACAGAGGAAAGGAAAGTTTACCATCTAGGAACTAGACTATAGTCAATATTTTGATAAGCATTTTCTCAGTTAATTTGATTCTTAAAAAATGTTTTGGAGGTTCTCTTTCTATTAGGATAGGGGTCAGCAAACTTTTTCAGCAGGGGGCCAGTCCACTGTCCCTCATACCTTGTGAGGGGCTGGACTATATATTTTTTTTGGGGGGGGGGGAAATGAATGAATTCCTATGCCCCACAAATAACCCAGAGATGCATTTTAAATAAAAGCACACATTCTACTCATGTAAAAACATGCTGATTCCCAGACTGTCCATGGGCCAGATTTAGAAGGTGATTGGGCTGGATCCGGCCCCTGGGCCTTAGTTTGCCTACCCATGTATTAGGAGATGCATTGCACTGATGTAAAAAGCTTGTATCATTTGAAGGAAAACCTTCCTCTATGAATATGGAGGTGTACGTAAAAGTAACTTCCCTTATATTGTAAAAGAATTGGTAGAGTTAGGATTTTCCTAATTTTGTCATCTTTTAGTTATTACTACTCAAGGAGCTTGTTCTCTGGGTTCTTTCCCCCCCAGACATTCAAAAGTTGAGTTCTTTTTAGGCCTCTGTTCAGTCAGTGTGCAGGTGTGATTTCCTGACATCAATGAATCTTTTGTTTCGTTTTTGGTTTTAAGTATGTTCTTCTGTATACAGAATCCCGCTTCCTGAGCTAAAGGATTCGGATAAGTTAGACAAAATAATGAATATGAAAGAAGCCACTAAACGTGTACGTCTTGGTCCAGACTGCCTGCCTTCCATTTGTTTCTACACATTCCTTAATGCATACCAGGTCAGTTGTGGGATTGGTAGTGATACCAAAGTATGCATTTCCAGAGGACTCAGGAGGGTTGCGTAAATGGTGACTACAAAAAATCAGTGCCAGCCAAAAGGTGGATCCTTTTCTTTAAAAACAAAAAACTTCTGCCCAGATTTAGCAACATTTGCTTTACATTTTTTTTTTTAAAAAATGACTATACAGTATAGTTAATTTTGTAATATGGTAATTCTCACCTCTGTTCAAAACTAATGGTAGATCAGTGGCGTAGCGTGGGGGGTGCGGGGGGGGCCCGGCCGCACCGGGCGCAACATCTGGGGGTTAGGGGGCGCAAATCCACGGGTTAGGGGGCACAAATCCACAGGTTAGGGGGTGCAAATTACTTGCCTTGCCCCGGGTGCTGACAACCCACGCTACGCCACTGTGGTAGATGGCCAATTCTTGGGGAACAACACTGTGTGGTGATTACATTCTCAGCCCACATATAAAACTTCTTCAATGGTGATTTTTGCATGAACAGGGCCTTACAGCAGTGGACATTACAGATGACTCTAGCATGATCGTTGGAGGCTTTGCCGACTCCACAGTCAGAGTGTGGTCTGTGACACCCAAAAAGCTACGCAGTGTGAAATCAGCAGCAGGTAATCAGAATGAACTCTCGTCCTAATTTACACACTAACTGTTCTGATGGAGGATCACATGGAGGAAGGTTGCTCAGTTTAAATCCTTCCATTGGAATAGCAATCAGGGGGAAAACTATACATAAGGATCAATACTCTATTTAGGGAAGATGTTGTGATACTTTGGAAATGAGACAATATTTATTTTGTGTTATTTTACTTCCTTATTGTAGAACACTGTGTTTTTGCTAAGGAAGATATGCTAATGCAGAGATTTTAAAAATCAAGTGGTTCCAGGAATGGAGCAGAAAATACAATTGAAAGTGTTCATGCTTGTCAGCCTAGCAAAATGGTTGCCAGTGGTACTCTGGTATAAGCATCACAGATTTCAGATTTCAGTGAAGGCCTTTCCCAACCAGATGCCCATCAGATATTTGGGACTGCAGCTTGCTTCAGGCATAGCCAGCACATCTCTGTTGGCTGGAGCTGATGGAGGTTATAGACAAACACATTTTGAGGGCATCTTGGTCTGTATCATTGAAATTGACAGAAAATCATGATTTAGGCCATGGTGGTATTCTGATACAATCAAAAAGGCATTTGCACTTTGGCAATCACTACTAGCGATCTACATGAAGATAAACTTTAGGGTTTTTTCTTTTCAGATCTCAGTCTCATAGATAAAGAATCAGATGATGTTTTAGAAAGGATCATGGATGAGAGAACAGCAAGTGAGTTGAAGATTTTATATGGTCACAGTGGACCTGTCTATGGTACCAGCTTCAGTCCTGATAGGTAAAACAATAGTTATTTGTGGGGGGGATCTCTTAATACAGTATTCTTTAAGCAGAGTATCCACAGTTACAAAAAGTATTTTTCTGAAGACTTTTGTACAATTTGAGTCTACCACCTCAGGATAGATGAATGAGACCTGATCCCATGGACTGTGTAATTTATGTTGAGCATCAGAAGGAACCTCATGAGCTAGAAGCTTCAAACTGCTACAGGCGGTGGCCATTTTAGGCATGTCCAGTTGACATGTGATTGCCAACATGAGTCCTTTTGGACCGGGAAGAGAATGGAACAAGAGGTGTGGCATGCTTATGCACACTCAACCAAAGCATGCAGAGGCCAGAAACGGAACCCCCACACGAAATGTTCCGTCTGTACTAGCATATTTTTAATCTGAAGGTCCCATCCTTCAGCTGAGCTATGTACAATATCAAAAAGCTTAGAATTGAAACAGTACTGCACAATTGTTGTTTACAAAAGTGCAGTGGGTTAAGCCAATGTCCACTTAATATCTATGAATCTCAAACCCACCTCTAGCTATAGTCTCTGAAATGTTTTTGCGTATTGGACAATGAAATATATACCTGTCAAAATAATGGTTTTATTTCTTTAAAGCATGATCAAGCTTTCTTAGATGCAGGAGGCTTTTCACATATTTTAAACTAGTAAATTATATATGGGGCAATAGATCTTCACAAGCACATGAATAGATGAGTGTTCCATATTTCATATTATATCACTGTTTTAAAAATATTGTATGGAAAACATGAATATGAAATAACTTCTAAGAAACAAAGGGGATTGCATTCTGAGGAGCATGTTTCAAAGTGGGCAGCATCCCATGTTGCGTGAGTGGACTTAAGCTCATGTAATTGGGCTTCAGCTACCTTACCTTTCCAAACCCCTCCATCATCTCTGGACAATCCTGTAATTCTCCAGAGCAGTTTGAGGGTGTGTGGAGGATGGGGGCTACAGGCAATGTTGGATGCAACCTGGTAGTTTATAATTTTGAGGTTATATTGTTAAATTTTAATTCTTAAAAACAAATCAGGCGTCAGCCAAGCATCGAACAGTAACCAATCAGTGTGATGGCTAAGAGGATGTAAACATAAGAAATCCTTAGTGCCTGTGTCATCTCAGCTGTGATCTTATTCTTTTAGCTTCTTAAATGCAAAATGGGGATAATACTCTCCTGAAGTGTATTAAAGGCTTTGATGTCTTGAAATGTGTTATTGAGAGGTTTAAGATTGAGTATAGCTTTAAAAAATACCTTTTCTGATTTATTTTTTCTGTCAGGAACTACTTGCTATCATCTTCAGAGGATGGCACTATCAGACTGTGGAGCCTCTTAACCTTTTCTTGTCTAGTCGGATACAAAGGACACAACTACCCTATATGGGATACACAGTTCTCTCCCTATGGATATTACTTTATATCTGGAGGTCATGACAGAGTGGCTCGGTAAGAGTCAGCATGAGTTTCCCATCTCAATGTAAATCTGCAGTTCTGTCTTGTCAGTTGGTGATATTTCCTTGTTGCTATCTGCTATATTTTAGGGCAGGGGTAGGGAACCTCTAACCCAAAGGCCAATTTGGCCTGCAAGGTCCTTTCCCCCAAACAACACCCACTTCTATCTCAATAGATATCACTGGGTGATGTCAGCTGATGAAGGGGGGGCAGGGTTCAATCCTGCAAGGATCTATTTTGCCACTGTGTTCCCTGTGGGGAACATGCTGGTGAAGTATACTCCTTCAGCCAGCAGGACTGAACTATCTGCTTATCAGCTGGTGAGTGGAGATTTCAGTCCTTATAGTTGTTGCTTTGCCAGTATGTTCCCAGCGGAATGGCACTGGTGAAGGAGACCCCTCCCCCTGCCTCAGATTAACTTTGATAGGTGAATCCACCTATCAATCACCTGACATTAGATGATTGATAGGTGGGTGGCCCCACCCACCTGCCAAAGTTAACTTATTTTGTATATGGTATATGGCATACGACCCTTATATAAGACGACCCCTACTTTTTTTAACCCAAAATTAAGGCATCAGGTTTTCGGGAGGACAAAACGCAAAAAAACACACCCCATTGCAGGTCTGGCCTGCTGTGTCAAAAAGGTACCTCATCCCTGTTCTAGGATATATCCTCTAAGAAACTTGACTAAAAATAGTACTAATTGCCATTTAGATTTTTTTTATACTAGAGGGAGAATTAAATTTGCCCCCCCCCCCCCCGTCTCTCGACTCCTCAGCTTAGTTTCAAGGTACTTGTGAAGCACACATTCCCTTGCCGTCAGGACATCAGCAGTCTTGTTATGTATTTTTAGTTTCACATTTTTGAAATGTTCTTTGTACTGGTTTAAGCTTGTGGGCTACGGATCACTACCAGCCTTTGCGGATCTTTGCTGGCCATCTTGCTGATGTCACATCAACGCGTTTTCACCCAAACTCCAACTACGTTGCTACAGGCTCAGCAGATAGGACTGTGCGGCTGTGGGATGTCCTGAATGGGAATTGTGTCAGAATTTTCACAGGACATAAGGTAAATTAATGTGAGATTAACACTGAAATACATTAGTTGCACAAAAATGGTAACAGGAGATGGCTGAAACCTTTGCACACAGTACTAGAAATTAGTTAAAAACTGACTTGTTGCTCAAAGTTTCCTTTTGAATAGATACTGTTTCTCCATAGGACCACAACCTATCTTTTAACTTCCCACTGGGAAATAAGAGGTTACCTCAGAAGAGGTGGTGCAGAGTGCTCTGAAATGACATTATTTATTTGAAGGGTGCTTGCTAAGTAAAACAAGGCATACTGTTGACGGTTTTGTTTTTGGATTTTATATATAGGATTTTCTGTAGCTTTGAATTGTTATCATTTCTAGTGTAATTTACCTTGAGGCTTCTTGTAGAAGGTGATGCATAAGTGTTGTTGTTAATAGGCTTATTTTTGTTCCAGGGACCAGTTCATTCATTGGCATTTTCTCCTAACGGAAGATTCTTGGCAACTGGGGCAACAGATGGAAGAGTGCTTTTGTGGGATATTGGGCATGGTTTGATGGTTGGAGAATTAAAAGGACACACAGACACAGTCTACACACTCAGATTCAGTAGAGATGGAGAGATCTTAGCATCAGGTATTGAAGTCAATTTTGCTCTGTTTAGTGGAACAATACTAAAATCTGGAATCATAGACTTGTCTCTATTTTGACATCTCAGTCTTCCATTTAGTGAGCAATTGTTAAAGCATATTCATTTAATACTTTAATTTGCTAGCATTGTCTGTTAACTAGAAAAACTGAACCTAAAGGACAAGATGGTGCCACACCCAACTTTCCATGTATAGAAGCAGACATGACTTGCAAAAGGTGAGGGGAGGTATCGTGTACTGCACCTGTGGGAAGCCAGGTAGCTTGGGGGCTGCAGGAGAGGCCGCATGGCGCACAGCTTTGTCCATAAACACACTGCTTCTACACTGCATCCCCCAGCATCCACCACCTGAGGCTAATAGGCCAGGCCCAAACTTCCTTTTATGCAATTATATACCTTTTGAAGCAAAGCTACTATTTATGTATTTACCAAAGTGGGCATGCTAAATTCGAGCAGGCTTTGCAGAATACTTTAAATATTTTTCCCCTCAGAATTTGGCTTTTTTTTTTTTTACCTATTATGAACAAGGAGTGGGTCTTTTTGAAAAAGTAAATGGGTTTTGCCTTCCTACTTATTCATGCGCCCCCACTGTAATTTTATTAGCATCAGCCCCCAATCTATCCAGTGAAGGGATTTCATACTATAATACAAATATAACTTAATTATAATTCCATTTATTTTTTACTATTACGAGGGTTTCAGCTTGTATCTGTTAAACTATAAATTGTGAGAGTGGGACCTGCATTTTCTGTCCTGTTACCAGAATTTTAGAAACGTTGGGTCATATTCTACAGAGTCCATGCATGAGTGAAATGGGTTCCGACTCATGCATTAGGACTTCCTCTCCTCCCTGCAAGCAGGCTGAAGGATCTTTGAAAAGGCTTTATCTTTGAAAGGCTATTAACTACTACAGAGTACTTAGCAGTGAATATAAGAAGTGATTATTAGTTTTGTAGATCCTCACCTTGACGAATGGGTTGTGGTGTATAGCAGAAGTTTTTTCTTTATATTCAGAATTAAATGTTATGTCCTTTTAAATTAGAAGAGTTGTTTTCATTTTTCCTAGGTTCCATGGATAACACGGTAAAGCTATGGGATGCTGTGAAAGCCTTTGAGGACTTAGAAACAGATGATTTTACCACAGCCACTGGACATATAAACCTGCCTGAAAGCTCCCAAGACTTGCTGTTGGGTACATACATGTCCAAATCGACCCCTGTCACACATCTTCATTTTACCCGCAGAAATTTGCTTCTTGCCGCTGGAGCATACAGTCCTCAGTGAACTACCAAACTACAAGACTTGATTGTACAAGTCTCATGTATATCTTAGAATAACTTGAATTAATGAAGACCACAATGTACATATTATACAAATGAACTGAACTTGTCTGCCAGAACAAATGGTGCAAACTGATGATGATTCAAGCAACACCTTCAGAAACTGCTATTTTAAACCCCACCCCAACCCCAGTGTTAGTGCTGAGACACTGACATCATAAAAATAGGGGAAGAAACATATAATGTGGCATGGCTTTTTAAAAGAAGTAAACAGTATGTGGGAATACCTTGCTTAACCTTGTCCACAAAATGACAACAGGCACTACAAAACTGTAGTGCCAGTTGCATAAAGCAAAGTTGTTTGAACAACAATTTAAAAGCACTTAGTTTGGCGTTAACACAGGTTTAATAAGTACCCAAAATTTTCTTTCGGAATAAGGCTTGTTCATATAAGTTCTTCAAGAGTGGAATTTGTCTCTATGGAGCTGTTTCTTCTTTATAAAGCTGTGAAGAGGCCTAAGTAGTTATCTGACTTATGTGAGTAACCTAGTTTCTTCAAAGCTGAAAAGCACAAATTGAACAAGATTGAACATTTCTAAAACTTCAATTACCAGTAAGCGGCATTTTAGGAAACGCAAACAATACTTGAAACCTTTAAAACTGATTTTTTGCGTTCCTAACTATTTTGGATACAAAAAGTAGACCAACCTCCCACCACAAGAATCTTGATTTACCCCCCTTAAGTATTTGCCAGGGGGAGAAATACTTTTTGAGCCCTTTCTAGAATGACAAAGCATAAGTGTCATTTATGCTTTCTGTGAAAAATTGTGCCACAGCTATACACAATTTGTTGAAAACTAGTATGGATCCATTAGTTTAAAAACATACTGCCATGGTTTTGCATTATGTACAGTTTTATACTTTTGATATTTTATAATAAAATATATTTTGTGCCTGTCTTTCAGTTTCATTTGCTCACAAGGGCCTTGTTTTTACCCGTCTGAACCTATATTCTGTAGTTCCAGCAAAAGCAGCCCTTGTACTAAAAGCTTTTATCTTCAGAGACAAAGCAAATGAGAGAATCATGATTTTAAAGGAAAAAAAAGTGAGGCTGTTAAATACTACTTGTGGAAGATTTCCACTTACATAATTCCAGAAATAGTGTAATGCTTTGTCAAGTTTACAACTGGATTTTTAAAAGGGTTGTATGTATAGAAATCAGTGTTTCAGGGAAGCCAGTTAGTCACATCTTTAAAATGGGGGTGGGGAACCACAGGCCTGAAAGCCAAATGCAGTCATCTGGGCCTCTCTGCTTGGCCTTTGCAAGTCTTCTCAGGCCACAAGCCTACCGCAGCCATATTCTAGTGGCTGTGCTTTGTACTCTTGAACAATGCCTCTTTTGATTCCCTGGATGGAGGCTAGAGGGATGTGTGTAGAAATTAGCAAACTGTACAAAAGTAAAAATTGCATTCTTTGACCCTGCTCACTACTAGCCTCTAGGTGACCGATCAGAACATTTGTCCATCAGAAGGGGCCTGCAGGTCACTGGAAGTACATCATCTGGGAGGAAATGTATATGCAGCATCATAAAGGATGTTTCCTAAGAGGCAAACTGCAGAAAGTGGTGGAATTTAGGCCTGGTTTGAGTCTCAACACTAAATTATGTTTTTGCATTACATAAATAAGCAAGCCACTTCCTGCAGGACTGCAAGATTAGAAGCTTCCCTTTCTACTTTCAATTTAATTACAGGTACTGTTACATTTGAAGCCTAAACAGTAGTTAATCTTTGCTATGGATTGGTGAATGACCAGTTCATAAACCATAGTTAAGACTGCCCATTTTGTCTCCATTTGGACATAATAAACCACAATTGGTTAAAAGCAAGTGAAAGCTTTGTTATCCCACAATGGATGCAACCCACAATCCCAATTACCTATCTGCATTTCACTTTGGGTTGAATTAAGGCTGTGCAGAGTGGTGCAGACACATATTTGCTCAGAAATAAGATCAGTCAAGTAGTCTAACACCTATCATTCAGCATTATCCTCAATGTAAAAGCAGCCCTGCCAGATCATTGAATTCCATATGTTGACGAATGCCTGTAGATTAAACAGGTTATATTAACATTTAGTATTAGTGCCATACTCTGCTCAGCACCATCCACATGTTTAAGACACAGGAAATAGGATCATGTTTGTTCCTCTCTTACTACAAATGGAACACAAATGGTTGTAATGAAAGCCATAATTTACTTTTGGAACAGAATGCAGTGTAACATTTATCCCAGAGGTACAGTAATGCCTAAGGATGTATCCATCATTTCTCAACACAGATTGAAAGGGCTCCTTAACTGAATTGTACACACTAGAACTCTGCACGCTGTTTATATATAGGACCGTCACTTCTGTAGTGACAATGTGTACAGATGACAAACTTCATCACTGTTCATGATTTATTGAAGTGTACATCAACTTCTAGTTATATTATGTGCATGGTCCAGTGTCAACATGTCAACCTGTCAAAAAAATAAACATCATTCAGTTACTACATCTTGCACAACTTCTACACACAGTGGCAGTATTTTGCCCAAACCAGGAAAATTCATATACTGGCTTGTTCTGAAGCCATTAACCAGTTTCCTGGCTCATACAAAATGGGAAATTACAGTTAACAAGACTTCCTGGTCGGTTTGCTGGCTCACACATTTAAGGCTTATTAAGCAGATATATGATCATACAAATGGGGATACACTGCTGACATGAAATAACATGCTATTTAGCTGGGCAGAACTTAAAGGTATGCTCACAACTGGATGTCAAGAGGATATGAAAGCAACCACTTCCCCTTATTTCTGCATTTAGATAGTCTTGCCATGCCACTCAGTGAAGAACTGAGTGACATAAAATAGGATAAAAATGCACAGGCTGAGCAATTGCTGCTATCTGAACTATCAACTTTTCCTTAGCCAACTCTATTAAGACATCTATGAAATTTAAACTCATGGCAAACATCCCAGGTTTCAAAAACAAGCAAATTAACCTTGCATATCCTGTATCAAATTTCTGGTACTATGCATCTGCTCCTGGTCTTTGATTAGCTGAAGAACAGAGTGTTACACAAATTCAAGATCACTACACTTTGTTATGCCATTTAAGAAAGCCCTTCTATGTTCAAGTTGAGATTAGAGAGACAGCAACATATGATAACAACATTCCTGGTAAGAAATAACTTCATTCATGTTGTAATCTGCTTAAAGCCCTATGAAATGATTTACTCATAACAATACAAGTGCTTAAGATCCTAAACTTGCATTTGACATTTCATGTACAGATACAGAGATTTACCTGGATTTCTGGAGGTTTTAAGCCCTACTGGCACCAGTAAAATATGGCAGACACTTACCCATCTTATTTCTGTGTCACGGCCGGAGTTTGCTTCTTAGGCCTCAGTTTAAAATACAGGATGATAGTTGCAATCGTTGTATATGTAGCTATAACATACTAAAGACAGAAAAGGATATTAGTCATCAGATAAAACACATTTCAAAGGGTTGTTTTTCTGTTATTTAAGTGCAGGAAAGAGAGAAATGGATTATTAAAAGTACCTGAGTTTATTAAAGCCCAAATCTGACAGGAAGGCAGGGCTGTCCACCTAATGTAATAATGTTGTCAGGTGACATCACCTTGGGTGCTAAGACATCACCTTCTGAAGTGTGTTCCAAGGAGATTTCATTTAAACTTCTTAGAAACGCATTTCAAAGGGAAGGCCACACCACAGGATACCAGAGGCAGGGCAAGTGGTTTGTGGAATAGAGCCTTGCAAACAAAATTAGGATCCCTGCCAAGCCTAATTCGGTCTGTGTGCCAGAGGTTCCCACCCCACACATTCCCAAATCAATTCAGGAACTTTTGAGAATCAACTTCTTTGTTTCTTAGCAGTTATATAACTGGACACTTACATTTCTTCTGCCTGTCATGGTGTAGGTATTGAAGTATTTATGAAACCCTGTGAATTGGTGTTGTGACCCAGCATCGTGTCCTGCCATCACTATTAGTCCTAGATTTTAAAAAAGGAAGTTAGTACTGAATCTTTTTTAAAAAAATCTACAGTATCTTCCAGCCAAAGTAGACCAACTTCATTCCAATTATTTACATTTGAGCATGAAAGCATTAGCTACTAAAACTAAAACTACATAGGAGGATCTACTCAAAGCTGTTATTCTGAATTGTTTGCTACATCTAATACCAATATATTTTACAGTGCTGACCTTCAAACAATAATGGTTACTTCTGAAGTTAAGAGCGATGCTTCAAGAAATGTAATATGGGCTTGTAAATAACTAATTGTTTAGCCACCTGAGCCTCCACAGAGCAGGTTACAGATCTGCCACTATTAAGATGCATGGGTAATAATAATAATAATAATAGATAACCTAATAAAAGTTGCATGTCCTATTTGTAAGAATGATGTAATCCATAGTTTTAATTGACATCAGAATACTTCATGCAGTAAATTTATCTTATCGTTCCAGGCTACAACTCCTGTACCACCTATACCTGGTCGAGTCAATGACCAACTAGACCAACAACTGTAGTTTCCCACCCCAAGGAGTCAGGCCATCAATGTCATAGGTAAAGGCATAAGTCTGGGCAGAAAGCAAGCACTTTTAAACAGACCTTCAATCACTGTTGTTCAGCAAGAAGTGGAAGGGAATAGGCATCAACCACTGAAACATTCAAATCAATTCACTGAGGAAAACTAGTTCGATCTAGTATAAGAGACCAACTTACCAAATGTTTCTCAACTGCGATTAACACAGGTATCTCCTCAACACGTGGACTGATTTTACACTGCAAATCTGGAAAAAAAGAGATGGCTCATCCTCTTGCAGATACAGGGACACTACAGAGTCATAAGCAAAGCCAACCAGTGTCTGGTGCTATGCATAACACCAGAACTTCAGAAAAAAGAAACCAATCCGTTTTGCATATTCCCATTGGGATATTTCACTAACCAGAAAGTTATTTTATGCATCATCGTTTACTAGTGAAATAATAGCCTTTAAACAGTTCAAACTGCTCAGAACTTTTCAATCAACATAACAGAAGCTCCTTTAGACCTCGGTTAGCTGTTACCATTGAACTAACTTTAGTTATTTCATATGAACAGCAACCTGCGTATAAAGAGTATCAAACGCTAAATTACTCTATATACCAACCAATGACATTCATAACGAGTTTTGAGGACAACACACAGAATAGAAAATGACAGCCTAAATCCCTCGGCCCGGTCGGAAACAGCAGCACAAAAAATCTGACCCTTCGGACCTATGCAGTAGCTATTGGCTTACTAAACTGAATTTCAATTGCCATAGCACTCTTTGAAGGTTACATCTAACAGGGTGCATGTGTGTGTCACAAGACACTAACAGGGCCTCTACCCTTTTTACAGATGCTACTAAAACACCCCAACAAAATTAACCTTCTGCCGAGCCAAGTCAGCGCCCGCCGCAGTTATTACCCGCTTTCTCCTCCCGATAACAACCATTCAATGCCCTTCGCGTGCAAGATGGCGTCGCTCAAACAGCCGTCCTTTCCGCTTGCCTCTGATTGGGGGAGGCGCGCCGCCCTGACGGAGTAAGGCGGCACTGCCTCAGAAAGGTATGATGTGATTGGGCAATTTGCGTGTTTGTCAAAGTTACCGGATTCCTTGCGCTCTGTGACGACTAATAAACCGTCCCGCGAGTTCTACCACGGCCCGGTTTCCGCAAAGCCCACTTCCGGTTGCCCTTTGCTAGCCTTCGAATTCGTTTCCGGGTTACGGAGCAGATGGCGGCTCTCATGCCCCAGGCGTGCCCGTGAGTTGGAGAAGCGTGGGGGGAAAGGTACATAAGCTGAGCTCTCTGGAAAAGAGGGATAATGACGGGAAGGAGGGTGGCCTAAGGAGAGGGGGCCGAGTCCGAGTGAGCTGGGGATTGAGAAATACGGCAAGGTGGGTTGCACGTGTAGAACTAGCGTGGCTGTGTGAGTGCCTTGCGGGTTCGCGGCCGGTGTGCTTGCTGTGACGCGCCTCCGCTCTTCTGATTGCAGGATCTCTCACAGAAGACATGGAAGGGGGGCTGTGTGGCTTGATTTAACCCATTTGTTTTTGCTATTTTATTTTTTTTAATATTGAAAGCTGCTTTATGGACATAAAGACAGAGTGAAAATAGTGCTCTTATCTGCCCCAGCTTCCACTTTGTGCCTTCTGAGCTATATAAAAATGTTTATATTTTAAAACTAGCAAAAGATTGCTAGATTTTTCTGAGTGTATGTGGGGTAAATGATTAAAATCCTGGTATGGTTATGAAGCAAAGTCATTTAGAATAGTGCATATTGTTTGTGAAATGCTCTCTTTTTAGTTTGTCATATTTTAAAATACAAAGGTTTTGGGTCTCTAATAGCTGCACAACGGCCAGAAATCAACAGGTGAGTTATTTTCTTGGCCGAGTGAAAGAATCATAGACTTGGAAGAGGACCCTGAGGATCATCTAGTCCAGTGTTTCCCAACCTTGGGTCCAGCTGTTTTTGGACTACATTTCCTATCATCCCTGACCACTGGTCTTGATATCTAGGGATGATGGGAGTTGTAGTCCAAAAACAGCTGGAGACCCAAGGTTGGGAAACACTGATCTAGTCCAACCCCTGGGATGCATCCATGCTGGGATAAAACCTGTGACCTTGGTGTTATTGGCGCCACGCTCTAACCAACTGAGCTAATGATAGAAAAAACAATTTATTGATCTCCACTTATGTAGGCATTGAATACTTAGGATCTTGGTTCATGAAATAGCTCTTTGTTACTTAAGAACAAAGGAAGGACTAGCTTATTTTTGCATCTCTACCAGTAGACATTCAGTTTGAGTAGGTGTGCTACAATGTTTGCACATCATAGATTAACAATATTTATGAACAAGAGTTCATAAATGTGAGTTTCATAAATGTGAACAAGAGTTCATAAAGGTGTCCTGATACTCTCATGAGTGTTGTCTTGTTTTAGAGAATGAATCATCTTCAAAAGCACAACAATTATTTTATTCCTGTTATTTTAAAGTCTGTCCTCATTCTTTGCATATAAGAAAATGTTTGTGTTGGTTTTGCCCTTTTGAACATGATTTGTATTCAAATAACTTCGTTGCTTCCATTGCAGAAAGATAACCATGTCATCTTTAGAAGAGAATTTCCCTCGAGGTGGCCCACAAAGGAAAAGTCAAGAAGAAAAAGCAGCCAGACAATCAACAGTAGAGCAGGATAATTTATTCAAAGTATGCAAATTGTGAACCTATTAAGTTGCCTTCTACTAAGTCAGATCATAGGTTCATCTTGTCGCTTATTACTGCCTATTTTGCTTGGTAGCAATTCTCTAACTGCTTACAAAGGTGTTTCGCAAACCCTCTTACCTGTAGCAATTTTAACTGGAGTTGCCAAGGATTCAGCCCAGATTCTTCAGCATTCAATTCATATGCTTTATCACTGTGCTATAGCCCCAGATTGATGCACTGACATTGTTCTT
Organism: Podarcis gaigeae; assembly: GCF_964106915.1. Lineage (NCBI taxonomy): Eukaryota > Metazoa > Chordata > Lepidosauria > Squamata > Lacertidae > Podarcis > Podarcis gaigeae. Next base: position 56,620,219 of record NC_139681.1, on the reverse strand, counting down.
AACACAATAAGTGGTTCTGGGAACTCTTCAGGATAGAAGAGAAATGCCTGTGCTGTATAAACAAGTTTCCTGCCGATTAAACTGTAGCTTCTGATTTTGGCTCATTTCAATAAGCTAGAGTTTGGCCCGGTTTGGGCATAGCAACAAATTGTGGTTCGTTTAAACTCGGAAGTGAATGCTTCAAAATTCTTCCTTTGATGTGTGCCAGAGGAAGAGAGAGGAGGTGGAGGACTTCAGCCTCAATTTTGAGCTCACTTGCTTCCATAACACTAAACTGGGTTAGTGCAGGAACTTGTCGATCTCAAGATGTTGTTGGTCTCCAACTTCCACCAGCCCTAGCTATCATGGCCATTGGTTAGAAATGATGGAAGTTGTAATCCAGCAATATCGGGAAGGTAACAGCATCTCCATTCTTGTTTAACTTTAGCTCTTCCTTCCTTAAGATTAAACTCTCTTAAACATGCTTTCCTGCAGGTTACGTTCATGGGTCCCTTTGCAGCTCTAAAACTAAACTATTGTTTTAGGGAAGCAACTGTCTTTTCAAAATCTTGAAATGTCTTTCTTTTTTTTAACTGTCTTAGACACAACATGAAGAAGTGACCAAGAAAAGAAAGAAAAACCATCAAGATGAAACAAAGCCAAAAAAACTCAAGATTGAGAAGAAAGCCGTTGTAAAAATCGGTGTTAAACATTTTGAATTTCTAACAGTTGAGGTTGGTCTATAATTTGTATTATGGCTTATTTTCACACTGTGGCAAATAGCTACACAATAATAAGTAGTACCATTTCAAATAGTAGCATATGAGACAGGAGTAGATTGTACATCATTGTGGTATTGAGAGATAATTCATAGCATGCAGAAGGCAGTGATGTAATTTCCCCCTTGCGCTTTTCTTTGGATTTTTTTAGGTCTTGTTAAAAAGGGGACTTACAGCTTTTATTAACATTATACCTTTTTCCCCTGTGGGGGACAGTCTAGTTGTGTAGAACACAGGATAAAAAAGTGATTCTGAAAGTTGCTTATTACCTGTCCTTGTTTTTTAAACAGTCCCTCACTGCAGGGGTACTGCTCTTAGGATGCGTGAAAGAGTCTAATCAGTTTGAGCTGGTGATCAGTTTGCCCAATGGGCTCACTGGATTTGTGCAAGTGACACGTATATGTGATGCCTACAATGAGATGCTGAATGAACAGGTGGCTACAGATGAGCACTTAGAGGTAAGACAAGGTGTGTGTGTGTTACGTAGTTATTTGGTGGGTTCTGCAGGTACCACCAAGCAGCAGGTTTCTTCTGTTCAGGGCATTCTCTTGCCTCCTCTGTTTCCTGCTCTGTCCTGAAGAGATCTACATCGTAGAAGACCATTTAGAGCTGCCTTTACAACACCTGACTTGCTTTGGTGCCAAGATGGGGAACTTGAGGCCATCCAGATGTTGTTAGCCATCCCCAACAGCTACAGCTAGAGTTGATGTGAGTTGTAGTCCAACATCAGGAGTGCCCTGCTTAGTGGTTTGCACACTGCAAGAATGGGAGGATGTGCATTGAAATTAATATCTTCGGAATTGAATAAAAACGAAAGAAGGTAGACCTTTTTTTAAAAGCACTTCTAGATTTTGATTGACACATCCCATTCCAGTCTGGAACAACATATGCTGTGGTGTTTGCCCATTCTTTGGGGATATGTTTGTATTGAGGGAGAGAAAGGGTTAATAGGTTGACCAATAAGAAAGTCCGGAGGCAGAGCCTACCTGATTTTGAGGCTCAGCCCAGAGGTTTTGACAGTTCGCTTGGTTCTTTTTTTGGGCGGAGGGGGGGGAATAGAGGAGTCAGAGACAGGGACAAGACTGCGAGGCAATAGAGTGACAGCGTTTCGAATATATTTTAAAACTTGTTTGTGTTTGAAATAAACTTTAATCTTCATTGTTAACTCTACCTGACTGAAACTCAATACTCACCGGGCAACCCTGGGTTTCCTCCCCACAAAATTGGTGGCAGTGGAAGAATAAAGTAGTGGTGTACAGGTCAATAGTCCATGAAACGACCGGGGGCTCTGTACGAACGCCACAGAATTGGTGGCAGAGGTGGGATGAATACATCGTGAGGGGAAAGGTAAATCTGGGAATGATTACCTTATCCTTGGTGTGAAGACATATTGGTGTAGTTGTGGAAAAACCCAGTGTATGAGGCGAAGCCAACGTAATAAATTGAAAAGAGAACTTGAAGCTATTCTGGCAGAGGTTTTAGACTTGTGGTTGGGTGAAGGGATCTTGCAGGGTAGGTGTGGAGACCCAGTGCAGGACTTTGGGGCCAGAGTCTAAAAGGGAACCTAGCCAGAGGGAATAGCAGTGAGAAAAAAATCTTATCTGACTCTGTTTTGCTGTCTAATCACACTTGACATGCCACCCAAAAAGCCAAGAAATCCTGTTAGGGAAACAACATATGAAAAGTCTGAAGGAGAGGGAAATGGGAATCCTCAGGGAGAAGGGCAGAATTTAGAGGAAATATTAGAAATTCCCTCTGGCTAGTTCCCTTTTAGACTCTGGCCCCGAAGTCCTGCATTGGGTCTCCACACAGCCAGTAACATGAATTTCTTTTGGCTTGCCATCTGTATTTTGGAGGAAATAAACTTTGAATAGTTAAATGGCTGAATCGCAACCCCTTCAGTAATCAACATCCTCTGTAGCATGTTCAAAAATTCAGTTGTATTGCTTACAGCAGAACTTTTTGTTTGGCCAAAGTTTCAGAGTCAGTGACTAGATATTGCTGTTGCTGTTTTGATATGCTCCTTATTTTAGTCTTTATGCATTAAACTATCTTTTTGCAGGATCTGAATTCTCTCTCAGATCTCTTTACCCCAGGAATGCTGGTCAGATGTGCTGTGGTTGGTGTGGAGAAGACTACTACAGGTCGTCAGAGTATACAGCTAACAATCAACCCCAAAGATGTCAACAAGGCTTTGAATGCTGCCACTCTGAGATCTGGCATGGTATGAAACATATGAATTATCTGTTTACGCCTGCCTTTCCAAAATTATGTCATGTAGCTTACAAAAAGTAAAATATAATAAAGCAAAATAAAAAGCACAAAACTAAAACAATGAATAACACTTTAGCAGGTAAATAGCTTTGAAATGTAAAGTAACAATTGAAAGAAGCAGTAATAAAAACACAGTATAATGAATTAAGATGTCTGGATAAATAAAAATGCCTTTACTTGGTGCCAGAAAGTCATCCATGTAGGTGCCAGGTATACAGACCTAGAGAGGGGCTTCCATGGAAAAGAACCTCTCTGGTATCATCACATACCCTAACCTCAGTAGCTTGGGAACCTGGCAATGGGCATCATCAGATGAGCTCAAAACATATCATTGTTAATTTTTTGTGATTTGATATAGGAAAATGTTCTTGTGTCTTTTATAAGAATGCAGGGAATAGAATTTCAGCAGGTGCAGATATCTTGTCCTAATATTGCTGTGAGGATATATGTCTCGTTTGTGGAAGCCCAAAGTCCTGTTTCTTTTCAGGGAAACTTGAGTGCTTGAGGAGGGAGGAACAACAACAAGGAGTCTGATAAAATTTCCTTTAAGCTTACACTTCTTCTCCAAACAGCTGCTCTCTGGCTGCATCTCTAGTGTGGAAGATCATGGCTACCTTATTGACATAGGCATCCAAGCAACAAAAGCATTTCTGCCTCGTCAGAAAGCCAAGACCTACCTGCAGTCAGCCAACAAAGGTATAACTATACTTAGGAGTACTGGGTTTAAGGCAGGGGGAGAAGCAAATGGGTGGTTTAGAGAACTGGAAAATCTTAGATTTGGGAGTTACCAGAGGCAGAATTTACTGCCCAATGTTTGTGTGTGTGTCTGTGTGTGTTTGAGAGAGATATTCTTGAGTACATATCATTGTACAGTAACTTATAAGCGGCCAGCTGTTGCCTGGCTTCTCTTGTTTAGGAAGCTTTTTGTGCAAGGTGGAGTATTTCAGTCTAGGATGAAAAGCCTTTTAATGTGATGAACATGTGAAAGGATTTCAGAAGTAGCTGGTGCCAGGAAATAATGGCCAAAGTGATAGAAAGGTAATGTCAAAGCTTTGCTGATAAGTGATGATAGTTGCATGTGTTGGTCTCTTAGGGACTGAGCTGAAGATAGGCCAATACCTCAACTGCCTTATTGAAGAAGTAAAGAATGGTGGGAGGATAATCCGTATGGCCATTGATCAGTCAGAGGTTGCTGCAGCTATTGCCACAGAAGAACAAAACTGGTCCCTCGGCAATTTGCTGCCTGGGCTGGTGGTGAAAGCCCAGATTCAGGAGGTAAGCTGTTTTTTACGAATTAATGTGCTAATCTTATTTTCTTCTCTCTTGGAAGAGTACAGTGAAAATAATAAATTCCCTAACACATCTGCATTTTAAACAAAAGATGCATCCGCTTTTTCACAGCATTGAATTGTTCCAGTCTGACTTACTGAGGTTGGTTAAAATATAAGGATAATTGCAAAAATAGAGACTTTTTGTTGGAAACATCTATGGCCCTGTGTCTGAAGCACATGAGGGTTTTTCCCCTTCTTCTAGCTTAACCTAGATTTTTAAAAATCTCTATAAGAGTGATATTCAACATTAGTCCCAGTCAAGCTACCCCATTGAAGTTAATGGACATGACTTAGGTTCATTAATTTCAATGTGTCTACTCTGAGTAGGACTTGGTTGATTACCACCCTAAAATGTTATTAAATCTAGTGATTTACAGCACTAGAAGACATAATTTGGAGCCACTAGCAGAAGAATCATTAATATTGTATACATAAAAGCATATAATACATATAAACCATAAAACACATTTACATTTCATGAAAGCCACATTAGAACTCAATCTTCATTTAATATTCATCTAGATCTGTCAGAGAAATTCTTCTGTTTAATTTTACATCTTGCATAGCGATTTTTGTTTCCTTTTGAATATTTCCAGGTGACTCCTTTTGGAATTTCTCTCAGTTTTCTGTCTTCCTTCTCTGGACTTGTGGACTACATGCACATGAGTTCTACAAAAACAAGAAACTACTCACCAGGTCAGACGGTAAGTGATTTTATAGCAACTCTTAAATTGTGTTAAGGTGGTGCTGCGGGACTCGGTTAAGATATGAATTGAATGGGTGCATCTCTGTATGGTTTCGCCATAGTCATGGAGTCTAGAATGTTAAAGAGAAGAAAAGTACAATTCTTAGCACATTCCTTATTTTTCCTACAAACTTAACACCTCCCCCCCCCCCTTGTGTTTTCCCCTCCAGGTGAAAGCATGCATTCTCTTCAACAATCCTATCTCCAAGGCAATACGCCTATCTCTGCGCCCAGTTTTCCTCCAGCCTGGCACTCAACTTGGCAAGCTGTCTAGTGATCAGATTGGCAGGGTAGTTCCAGACTCCACAGTTGAGACCTTTCTCAAAAAGACTGGTGCCATCTTCAAGCTGGATGGTGGCTGCCTAGCTTTTGCACATGTAAGTAACTTGATGCTGATTGCACCTTGTAGGAGGGTAGACCCTTTCAACCATCATGGCTGATGTTTGGAGAGCAGTACATCAGCACTTTTGCCCGTTACCGATTCAATACATAGATGTGTCTTGGCATCTGTTTGTGAATGTGTTATATGATGTCTTAATTTGTGCTGGAGCATTGAGAAGAGCCCAGAGTCTGAAGTTAGCAAAGAGCTTTTCTAGATTCTTTTGTTGTTTGCTCGCCCTTGTTGGATGTGATCATAACATCTGTGGTCACATTGTGATTCATATTGGAAGGTAGAATCAGACAGATGCAGCATCTAGGCTTTGCTTTGCTTTCTGGATTACAGCAGGGTTAGTCTTAAACTAGAAAACTGTCTGGATTTATAATTTAATCTTCATTTTCTGCACTATCTTTATACCTCTTTCAGATAAAACATCTTTCAGATACTGCCAAATCTTTCAAACCTGCAGCATTCAAGCCTGGAAGCAAGCATAAATGCCGAATTATTGACTACAGCCCAATGGATGATGTGATGGTGGTGTCTCTCAAACAGTAAGCTTTAGAGTGCAGTTTGAATGAACCAATCTATGAAGTATCTTTATATACTCATGTTTCAAGCATATCTCCATGTCTTAAATTCTATGCATAGATGGAACTTCCTTATGCCTAACAGATAATACATTTCAGTTGGGACATAAGTCCCATTGCTTTCAGAACAACTGAGATGGCTACATTATGCACACCTGTGCAATGGATTGCATCTGCACATTTTTAAAATTGGTTCCATAGGCAGCCAAACTTTCTGCCTTCAGGTGATGTTTTGCTCCTTCAGTTACAAAGGAAATTCTATTGAGGTCCATTCAGTTACAAAGGAAATTCTATTGAGGTCCATTCTAGCATCTGATGAATTTCTGTCCAGACACATCCATTACCCCACCCCATGTACACCAAGGCCAGTATCAATCTAGATCATGGCACACAATGTGAATGATATTTAGCCCAATGATACCCTACCTCGTTTAGATCATATATACCAAGTTTCATACTGACAGCACAGATATAAAAAGTGCCAGTATGGTATACAGTGGCAGGCCAGGACATGGGAGACCAGGGTTCATATCTCCACTTGGCCATGAAGCTCACTTGGTGACCTGTTTAGAAGGGCAGGAGGAAGAATCAGAGGTGGGGGGGGAATCAGTTCTCTTTACTCTTTCATCTGTTTCTCTTCCACCACACAGATCAATTTTCACTTCCTTTCTTTTTGTTTGCAGACACATTATTGAGGCTCCATTCTTGAGATACCATGATATTCATCCTGGACAGGTGGTGGAAGTAAGTTCAGGGAGAGAGAGAAATATCCTTGGAATCTTGTTTATCTTGCTGAACCAACCTGAGGCGAGGGCTTTGGTTCAATTTTGTCCAGGAAGTATTTCCTTCTGACTTGTGTGCTTAATGCCTCTTTAAACCTAAATCCTGCTGTGTGACATTAATGGAACACTAATGGAACATGAGCTTCAAGGGGAAATGTAATTATTTAAAGCTAGGTCTCTATTCCCTTCAAGATGGTTTTTAAGTATCGCTGTAGTAGCAGCTGAGGGGAGAGGGACACTTGGGGTCTGGTGTAGCCAATGTGGTGCCAGATTTATATCCCAACCTTCCCCCCAAAGGAGTTGTTGGACTGCAGCTCCCATCACCTCTGACTATTTGTCGCGCTGGCTGAGGCTGATGGGAGTTAGAGTCAAACATTTGGAATGCCCCACATTCACTACCTCAAAGTTAGATGGAGGGCATCTCCTCTTTCTGTACTAGTTTTTCTTGCTTTCTGATCCCTCGTTCTTTTGGACTTCAGGGCACGGTGTTGGCTCTGAAGCCCTTTGGCATGCAAGTAAAAGTGACTGAGCACATCAAGGGCCTGGTTCCCCAACTGCATCTGGCAGATGTGCTTCTGAAACAGCCAGAGAAGAAATACAGTGTGGGGAGCACTGTCCGGTGTCGGGTAAGAACTCTCTGTAAGGGACCACTTTGGACTGTTTTATTGATTTCTCTAGCAAGGAGAGACCAAGAGGGCTTTCTCCATGCAATAATCTGCCTTTATAATGAGAGCTGCTGTGGTTCTGTGGGTAACATTAGGTTGGATGTGCAAAACCTAGGTTCAGAATCCCTCTCAGCCATTGTGTTTACTGTGTAATCCTTGGATTAGTTACTATCTCTCAATCTAGTTTATTCAGAGTTGTAGTGAATCTAAAATGGGGACAATGACATGTATTCATAATTTCTAATATTTCTATTTTACCTACTCAGAAGTCAGGCTCGCTGAGTTCTGTGGGACTTGCCAGCAGGTGTGTAGGATTACAGGCCCACAGGATGAGATGTAGACAGTGTTTCCGTCTAGGCAGGAGTTTACGGCAAAATTCTGGGGCCCCACTCAGCAAAATGAGCAGGAGAGGCCCCCAGTGCATTCAAACTGGCTTGCTACATATTGAACAAGGTGAGGTAATAAACATTACCAATTAAAGAAAGGATCCCACAATAGGACCTTTAAGAGTCTAAAATTACAATCCTTTCTTCCTTTGCACTGACATCCTTGACTTTAGTACAGACTGCAAGCCCTGCTTTTGGTAGGCAACTTCTGAGTGCAACTTCTTCCAGCAGGGCTTGAAGTCGGCACCAATCAGATGATTGCTGCTAACTTTAGAAGGGATTGACTCCACTTGGTATTTTAAAGGTGCTGAATGCAAGCCCTGCTTGCCTAGGAACAGCTGAGAGCACACTTTAAGTCTCTGAATTGCTCCTTTACAAATATGTCTTTACCTGTCCCACACCTGATACCATCTGACATCAAGTGTTGGGCAGGTGGGTGTGCCTGGGGAAATGACATTGTCAGCCACATTAGGACCCATGCAGTGGCTTATTTAGCTTGCAGATCAGAGATTCCCCATGCCTATTTTGAATAGTTAAAGAAGTGTTATTCAGGTCCTGTTACAGGATGAGCTCTGTCTCTGACAGCTACCTCCTAAACTTTCGTAGCCCTTATTTTTCTAAGCTGATGGGTTGTGCCAGCTTTATTAGGACTGATCCCATGAGTTCCAAGCTGACATTTTGGACGTTCCTTCATTTTGGTTCAATTGCAGTTTCCTGCCAGTTGGCACACATAATTCCAGTTTCTTCTTCTCCTCCAGGTGCTTTCCTGCAATCCTGAAACAAGGAAACTTCTTCTGACGCTTAAGAGAACACTTGTCAATTCCCAACTCCCTGCCCTTTCCAGTTATGAAGATGCAAAGCCAGGCTTGATCACCCATGGTTTTGTTGCATGTGCTAGGGAGTTTGGCTGCATTGTGAAATTCTACAACGACATAAAGGGCCTTGTCCCCAAAAATGAGCTCGGCGGGGCACCTTCAATTGTTCCTCAAGAAACATTTTATGCAGGCCAGGTAAAAGCTGGGTAAAAGTAAAAAGTCTGATTGTCAATGATATAAAAATTTTAGTTGCTAATAGCTGCACACATTTGCACAACAGATTTGCATAACATCTTTAATGCACATACATTTGTTTAGTGATAGACCATGAACTGCAGGTTATTGTTACTGAATTCGCAGAACCCTTGATATGCTTATGTAGTAGGACATAGCAGTGGTCTCTCTTTCTCTCTTGAAAAACATTTAAATAAAAGATTTTGAACTACTAGTAAAATGACTTACATCTGTTACATTAACACAGAGAGAGGCATAAAGCCAGTGGAAAGTTACAGAACTTCCACGTTTTATCCAGCTAAAGTGGAGGGAAATGGGTTAGGACCCAGATAGGATGCAGTAGAGGGATGTCTGGGGACACATTCAGGTTGTCCTGTTTTTGAAGTGTGAGAGTGAACATGCCTGCAATATGAAGATTCTTTTGTTTTGCCAATCAGGTGGTCAAAGTGATTGTCTTAAAATGTGAGCCTGAGCAGGAGAGACTGCTTCTGTCATTCAAGCTGACAAATGAAGCACTAGCTGAGGATGGTGGAGAAAAAAAGACTTCAAAGAAGCGAGAAGTAACATATGAAACCGGACGGGTAATTTATTCTAAAAGATGTCCCTTCCCTTTCCCTGCTGACATTCCCCTGAGGATGCTAGGAGCAAAGACAGGAATTTATGATATTTCTAACTTGGGTTTTATTTCATACAAAATGACCAGATTATCAGTTCATATATATTAAGAAAGACTATGCTATGGGGTCCCAATTATAGTGCTACTTCAGGCAAACATGGAACATTTCTGTTGGATTTAAACCATTTATTCTAACTTGAAGTGTTCTTCACATCAGAATAAATGCTCCATCTGGTTGGTCTAGATTTAACTTTAAACATAAATTATTATCTGTACTTTGAATTCCCCTCCCACGTTCATCAGTATACCAACACTTTATATTGTTTCATTAATAACCTAAGAGGAAAAATGACGATTGCACTTACTTAAATCTAAGCACAACCAGAAGGGCTGCTGATTAGGCATTTAGCGATGCGATGATGAATGTTATCTGTCAACTATATTCTATCCTGTTCCCCACCTCCTTTTAAAAAATCAATTCACAAACCAAGAACTTATACAATGGTCACTAATAATGAACTATTTGTTGTAGATATTACTGCAGATTTATTATGCTATTTTTGTTATATTCAAATAAGAACGGGTTTATTTATTTGTATTGATTATTATTCCTATGATCCTTGTTTACAAAACCCAATAAAAAGTTATTCCAAAAAATAAGAAATGCTCCTAGACTTTAACTTTGATTGTTGAGATGATTTCTTTCTTTTATCTTTTAAGTTGCTTGCATTTTGAGAAACCTTGTTATCCTGGGAATATTGCATTTTAGGTGGTGGTCTTCCACGTATTAAAAAAGTGTTGCTTTTTTCTCTTGCTCAGATTGTTGATGTAAAAATTCTGAGGAAAAAAGAAGATGGGCTTGAAGTTACGATCTTGCCGGACAATGTTTTCGCCTACCTTTCCACAAATCATCTCTCTGACTATGTGTCCAATAGCAAGTTGTGGTGGTCCTGCCTTAAAGCAGATGATATTCTCCATAGAGTGTTATGCCTCCATGACAAGGGAGGTCATGTTGTATCCTTGTAAAGTCCAGCCAAGCTTGGTAAAATCATATAGCCATTTTATGTTGCACAACAGCATTAACTTGCATTGCATATATTGTCTCCCAGAGAAATGACATTCAAAGATTCTGTGTGTGTCAGTTTTACCTCTCTATGTCTGTGCAGTCTGAAGGGAAGAAATTGTCTTAGAAGATTTTTTAGATGGAGGGAGAGTAGAAGTGAGCAAAGGTTTTTGTAGCCTTTAGTATCTTCACTACCTTGGTTTTTGGATGAAGCAATCATTCCCTTTGCTTTCTTCAGTTTTTTTTTTTTAATGGCTGCCTGCGAATTGGGATCCAGTGGAATCTTGTTGCTGATAGAATGTTTTCTTTTTCCTCTGCAGAATCTGAATGGAATCAGGCAGTTGGTTGGTTGCAACATGATCTTACTTTTTGGCACAATTATGTCCTACGTCCCCTGTGTTATAACAGTCTGCCTACCTCCCGCTCTATGTTAATGGGCTTTGGTGAAATGCTTGTTTTGTGGCTGCCAAATAAAACCAAACTACCAGTACGCTCCTCCTCCCCAATTGTATTCCTTGACCCATTGTTTAGACCCTGAGCAGAAAGCCATCGGTTATTTCAGCAATTGAGGAGGAACGGGTGGTGAAGAGCTTTTCAGACATCCAGCCTGGATTGCTGCTGACTGGCTTTGTGAGAAACGTCATGCCTTATGGTGTGTTTGTGGAGTTTCCATATGGTCTGACAGGGCTGGCACCCAAGTCGGTAAGGCATGTTGCATTGTCCCTTCTAAAATAGGTTTATTCGCAGATGTTGAGGAAGAGGTGCTTTCTAGTTGAAATAATCTCTTATGCTGCACTACTCAAGGATAAAAATTCCTGCTGAGAGGAGTTCTCTAGATGGATTTGGAAGTAAGGGCACAAAATAATACATAGGAATTTCCTGCTTGCAAGTGGTGTGAGAGAAGCTGTTTCCTAGTGGTATGTTTTGAAATGCAGGCACTCAAGATGGCCCCCATCCATAGGCAAAGGTAAAGGACCCCTTGGATGGTTAAGTCCAGTCAAAGGTGACTATGGGGTACAGCGCTCCTCTCGCTTCAGGCTGAGGGAGCCGGCATTGGTCCGCAGATAGCTTTCCGGGTCATGTGGCCAGCATGACTAAACCGCTTCTGGCTCAACCATTCATAACCATGCCCCCAAAGAGCATTCAAGCAGTTGTGCTGATCCATATTGTCGCATTCCCCAAAGAGCAGTAGTACATGGCACAATTCCCAATTTATTAGCATCAGCTGACTGTCAAAGAATAGATGTTTGTAGAACAAATTTGACTTTTAAAACACATTGAACGTTATCTAAAGATCTTCAGCTAGCTGAAAATGCAACCTTTAGTCTTTACTTAGAAAGGCAAACAATTTAGTGATGAAATGTTAATTAGACTGCTAGCATGAAGTAGCTAATAGAGCTGTCTCTAACTCAGCCTAGGTAAAAGGTTTCTTGTTTGGAACTGTTTTGATTGCATTCCTTCCTTTCTGGAAGTCTTGAGGCTGGTGGTGTTGATAGCTCTCTTGCAAAGGCACTCTTAAGGAGAACAGTATTAATTGGTTCTTATCTCCTAATTGCTATAGGCAATGAGTGACAAGTTTGTGACAGACACCAAAGACCATTATGTGGTAGGTCAGACTGTAGTTGCCAAAGTGACCAGCATTGATGAGGAGAAGCAACGCATCCTGCTGTCCCTGAAGGTGTCTGAGTGCTCCTCCGAGGATTCTGTTTCTGAGAGCTTCTGTTTGCTGCACAAATACTTCAAGGAGCTGCAGGAGATCAAGAGTATCAGCAGTGGAAGAGGTAAAGGTTGTCATGATAAAAGATGGCCCATGGAAACCTTGTGTTGGCCACATACACATAGTGGATGCATGTGAGCGTCCTGGTTTTGAGGCAAAGCTTGGAGCACCTTTTCTCAACATTTCTAGGAGGCCTAGGAACTTTTCAAACTTTTATTTAAAGAGAGGTTCAAAGATTCAGTTTCAGGTAAAACATCTAGTCACTCGGGATGGTTTTCTGCTATATGAGATTACCAAGTGGGTTTTGCTTAACTTGCAGTTGGAGAAAGATTACATTTCTTTGACTGGCACTTTGTTTCTGGGTGACTGGCTCATTTGCTATGAGCTTAAAAGACCCCATTTTTCCCTTCCATTTTCATATTGACTTAAAGATACAGCAAGAAAGCTACTTTCAGGCACCAGTGCATAATTCCTCAAAATAAGGGAATCTACTCATTTTTAATAGTTAATCCTTATTAAACTTACTTTGACTTTCTATAGTTCAGCGATGAAACATCCAGCTGCAAATGGGACTTAGTTCTTTCTTTATCCTCAGATGTTGTCGGTGTGGTTCAGAAAGTCTGTGAATTAAAACCTGGGCAGAGGCTGATGCTGGCGGCTCGCAAAGTCAACACTGATGGTTCAGCACTATTTGATAGCACCTCTGTTTCTGGCTTAACTATAATGGCTACTCATAGTCACCTTGGAGGTAGGACATACTTTGTGGTCTTCCCCCCCCCCCCCCTTGTCTACTTTGTCCTGATATACTATATTTTGCTCTTTGGGTTTGAAACAAAAGAGTGGAGTCTTTTTGAACAGTCTGAGCAGCAGAAGTGTGTCTGAGACCTGAGTGAATTTTTGGTTTTTCTCCTGACTCAGCTATCAGTGATGTAATGTAAATAAATAGTGTCTCTTACTGAAGTACTGAAATGCAGTTGCTTCATTTTGCCCCAGTTATATCAAGCAATAATCTTATGGTGCATGTTTGTTTGTTTTTAAAGGCAAAAACATTGTCCAGGGTGAAAAAACAAGAGCTGTGGTTCTCTGCATTGATTCCCTAGAATCAAAGGTCTATGTGTCACTTAGAGAGGAGTTGCTGTCCCCCAAACCTAAGAAGGTATGATTAGCCTGAATTGGCTTTTATGCTGGATACTAACCTGTGTAGCTGGTTAATAACAGAGTCATAGAAGAGAGGTTCATAGAATACCATAGAAATGAGCAACATATGAAGAGAATTCAATGGAATAACTAGGCCAGGGGTAGTTGACCCACCCTCCAGAGAGCTGTTTTAGCTTCCTAGTCAAATTTTTCTGCCTCCAGCAGCAGCAAAGAGAAAGTCAAAGTAGACACAGAGATATCTGTGTGCATCCTGTGTGTCTGTACAAGAGTGTTCTACAGCCATGATTACCACTTGCATATGACCCCTGACGGACTGGGCAAAGGTGAATGCAGTCCTTGGGACCAAAACAATTGGTTAGCTTATATTCAGATGTCAAGGGGCCATAATGAGGAGGAGGGAGCAGCTTTCCCTTCCTGTGTCCTAGAAGGAATAACTGGGTTTAAGCTGCAACTTCTTCAATATTATTTGATCCTTAGGAAAAACTGATCACCTGTTAGGCACACATCTGAGAAAACCCCAGGGAGTGTTGGCATTTTCTGCTTTTGCCTAGGAATTCAGCGGGGGCCTAAAAACGAAAAAATGTTGTGTCCTGAGAATTTCCTGGAAATTCCCTGGAAAGTGCATTGCTGGAGTTTTTCTAATGAGGGTAAAACATCTGTCAGGAATGCTTTTAAATAATCAATTTAAGCCTTGGGCCAAAATGGCTGCTGAAGTCTGTACCAGGTTTTGTGTGTGTGTGTGTGTGTGTGTGTGTGTGTGTGTGTGTGTGAGTGACTTTCTCTGGATGTTATTTCTGTGTTTTCCAGTTAAAACAGAACTCTCAGCACCAAGCCATTGTGCAGCATGTGGCTACAGAGCATGCAGTTGTTTCATTGGTAGGAAATGGTCAGCTGGTTGCCATACCTGTGGCTTCCCACTTCAATGACACTTTCCGCTTTGATTCTGAAAAACTGAAAGTGGGACAGTCGGTCCTAGTGGTTCTGAAAACTCTCCAGCCAGGTGACTGTGGGCTCTTACTTGCTGTTCAAGATCAGAAGAAGAGAAAGGCTGTAATCAGGTCACGGCGTGAATCTGAAACACTTGGGGAAACCTCGGCCATTGTGAACCACTCGCTGTGCTTGGGAGATGTGGTCAAAGGAACTGTCAAGTCAATCAAGCCTACTCATGTCCTAGTGGCAATTAATGATCAGCTGATCGGCTCTATTCATGCATCCCAGATCCTGGATAAAGTTTCCATAGGCACCTTTCCTACATCAGTGCTAAGAGTTGGGCAGCAGTTGACTGCTCGGGTGATTGGGGGCAAAGACATTAAAAATCACAGGTAAGATCCCCCCAAGCTTCTGAGAGCCTTTTCTGAGTTTTAGCCAATTACTAAATTTTAGTTCAATGTTCTAGCAGGCACAGAACTTTCCAGATCTATGTCCTAAGTGCAAGTGTTGTTGTTATGCATTTATTGCCCTGTTACTAATTTTCAGTCCAAGTCAGGCAATTAAAGCATAGTCACTTGTCTCCTCCTCCTACCTGGATATAGACTCATTTCCATCTACAGCTGAGGCAACTTGCAGTTCTCTGTTGGAGAGAGGTTACCCAGAGTGGGTTTTCTCCTCCCACTCACTCTAGAAGCAGGACTTACGCAAATTAAGGAAACATTCACTTTTGTGTGGAAAAGACCTCTTCCAGTTTTAGTCCTGCATGCTCAGAGAGTGATTATTTCCCCGACTAGAGCAGATAAAGAGGGAACTTTGAAAAGCTATCAAATGCTGAAGAGCCACTTACAACTGGAGTAAGGAAGATGTGCTAATCTGCTCTTAATTTGTAGGTATTTGCCCATCACCCACCCCCATTTTACCCGTACCTGCCCAGAGCTCAGCATCCGACCAAGGTAAGATAGCCTTTAGATTCTTTGTTTGATGAGGTTTTACAACATGTTAAATGCTAACAGATACACTTATCCAAGCGTCTCCTGGTCTGAATGTTAGTGACAGAGTAGGGGTTCTCTACATAAAATTCTGCATCTTGGAACATATTGCACAAATATGCTAGACCCAAGTGACAATTTGCTTAATTTTAATGATTCTGGCATTATTATCATTATATAATAATAATAAACAATAATATAAATTATACTCCGCCCAGCTAGCTGGGTTTCCCCCATCCACTCTGGGTGGCTCCCAACAGATTAAAAGCTGAATAAAACATTCAGATCTTGAAGACAAGAGAAGTTATTGGTGGGTGCTAGGATTGTAGTATACAGTACATTGAGGGGAGGCAGCCTGGAGTTTTACAGATAGGAAATCTTGGATTGGTTGGCAAATGCTTGGACCTAGAAATATTGGAAGGGAGCAGGGAGTGGATCTCAAGCTGTTCGCCCTCTAAGGATACATGGATCTATAGAGACTGCCTAGAACATGTCTGGTGATCAAGCTATTGTAGAATGATGGTTTTAATTTTAAGTTGCTCCTCCTTTTTCCAGATAAGATAATAGTCAGTTCCCACCACTTTCCCCTCTCTATCTTCAGCCCCCCAACCATATCCCACACCATTCCCAAGGGCCCTCCAATGCCCACAAGCAATTTCCTTGGGGTGGGAGGTCATTAAGCTGCAGTAGGAGACATGAAAAAACGTGTTCTGTGAACTCATCTTTTACTCAGAGCCAATTCATTCTAAATCATAGGAAATGTCTGTAGATCTCCAGCATCCTTGTTGAGAATTTACCAGTCTTGTAATACACATCCTAGTATGTGTCTTGTGCACTATGTCCCTTGCTTTTGATTGCCAACTTAAAATTGGGAGTCCTGTGTTTTCCATGAGCTTGGATAGGAGACACTTTGATCAGGGACAGGGAAAATATTGACATGTCAAAGCAAAGAAGCTAAGGGCATAACTGGGGTGGGTGTGTGCTATTGGGCTGTTGTTTTTATTTTTATTATGTATTTTTATATCTTGCTTTTATTCTGTGAACCGCCCTAGGACCCCCGGGTATAGGGCGGTATATAAATTCAATAAATAAATATAAATAAATAAATCTCCACTTACAATCAGTGAGCTGTCTGGAGAAAGCAAAACTGCCCTGGGTCCAGAAGATGGCAATCCGGAAGAAATACTGAAACCCTTTAAGCCTGGGCAGACGGTGACATGCTTTGTTAAGAAGGTGAGGCCTAAAACTTTTCTACCTTTGCGTAACAAGGGTTTCCCCCTCCCCCTTCGTTTTAAAAAGTTGGGCCAGTCTTCACTGTAGATTTGGGAAGCATGACATGCTTCCGAATACTCTGGGTTGATGCAATTTCCCAATGGGGGATAATGTTCAAAACGTGTGGTTGTATGTGTATCCATAAGCTCTTGTTTCACTTGGGTTGGGGAGGTTGATGTGGAAATTCTGGAATAATTTATAGGACCTATTACCAGGGAATGCATGGTAAAAACTGGACTCTGTCTTTTCTAGTGAAGAGTTTTTTATTTTCTCCTGTTCACTTCTATTCTTAGTACGCTGCTGCAAATAAATGGCTTGAGGTGGAGGTCACCCCTAACATTAGAGGGAGAGTTCAACAGCTGCTACTTTCCCTTCGACCCACAGTAAGTAATTGCCAAGGAATGAAGGGCACAGGACTCTTCTATGCAGGAGGCTACGCTCAATAACATGAAAATCTGCAGTAAAGAAACAGAAGCATTAAAATGTTGGAAGTGTGTTGTACTGGCTATTACCAGAGACATAGCCATGTTAGTCAAACAAAGTCTTATAGCATTTTTTAAAAGGCTAACCAATTTATTATGACATAACCTCTATATGCCATAATAAATTTGTTAGTCTTTACAAAGCCAAAAGGATACATCTTTGGGATTGTTATTTTTTGTCCAAGCTAAGCTTTAAGAATTCTACAGCCATATAAAAGACTATTTGCATAGTCAATAGCAGTCACAGCAAGGGTTACTTCTTTCAGGATAAGAAGAGCACAAGGCTTTTTTTGTTCAGATTTTCACTGGAAAGGTGTAGGAAATGTTCTGGTCTCTTTCAGGGCATTTCCCAGATAAGTACACAATTTGAAACCTTAACTATTTCAAAATGGTTTTTATGAAGAGCTAAACACTAGCCCAGCCCCCCCCCCCCCCATGCATCACCACTATGGGGAATTATTCACAGGCACAATTAAGTGGCTGGATGATGGTAAAGTTCAGGTCATTCTCTCCCAACAGGTCTTAAAACACGCAGGGAAACACTTCAGAAATGGACAAGCTTTGGCTGCGACAGTGACCGGCTCTGATGTCACGGAAACTAAGCTCCATCTGTCACTTACAGGTAAGATGAGAAGAGAGCACCACAACATTAAGATCCCAGAAAGAGACAGTCAATGACAGTCACTCTCTATCTAGTCATCAAAGGCTTATAAACCCAATTCCATAGGCTCAAAATAACTCTGATCCTGTAGTTCCTTGTATGTGAAAAGCTTCAGATGTGTCATTGAATTCTTGAGCATAAAAGGGCTTTCCATTTACTCCAGTGTTGTCTCTCTCTCTCACACAGCCCCATGTTCATATCCCCATTGTACGCATGTAAATGCCTCTGTGGCATTGTAATAAATAGGGAAGGCCATGCTAATTTGGTTGCCGAAAGCGGCGCCAGGCTGTATGTCAGTCAAAGTGAATGGATGAGTAATCATTTTGTAGCTCTTGATGATGATGCCTTTAGTAGTAGGGGCTTGTAAAGGTAAAGGTACCCCTGCCCGTACGGGCCAGTCTTGCCAGACTTTAGGGTTGTGCGCTCATCTCACTCTATAGGCCGGGAGCCAGTGCTGTCCGCAGACACTTCCGGGTCACGTGGCCAGTGTGACGAAGCTGCATCTGGCGAGTCGGTAGGGGCTTGTTTACGTCATCAAAGTGGCACAACTAGAGGATGAGCAACCAAATGCTGAGCTGTGGCTGCTGGTCATAGGACTTGCCTTTATACCAAGTGAGACCAACTGTCCATTTAGCTCAGTATCATCTACACTGACTGGCAGTGGCTCTCCAGGGTTTCAGGCAGCTGTACCTAATGATGCCAGAACTTGAGCCTGAGACAGTCTGCGTGCAAAGCACTTGTTCTCTACCACTGTACTACGACCCTTCCCATGCTGGTTGTGAGCTAATTCCATCGCTGGAGACAGTATTCCTCCAGATCCCAGCTGCTGGGAGAAACAAGCAAGAGAATGTTGTTGTATTCATATCCTGCTTGCAAGCTTCCCTTAGGCCCCTGGCTCACCACTACGGGGAATGGGATACTGGGCTAGGTAGAGGCTTTCATCTGATCTGACAGGGCTGCTCTTCTTGTTCTGTTTTTGTCTCTCCTGTTATGGTTCTGACAAAGTTTGAAAGACAGTGTTTTCGTCAGTGTTTATGTGCAAGGCAGGGAGAGTATATTTCCTTGTTACTATTAGAAATCAAATATAGTCCCCAGAGTGGCTGGGGAAACCCAGCCAGATGGGTGGGGTATAAATAAATGATTATTATTATTATTATTATTTATTTTATTTAATAATAATAATAATTATAGTCCTTCCCTGTGTGCCAGTAAAGTTCCTGGTGCAATTTGTACTAGGGACTGGATTAGGTCCCCCGTATGTGGGAATTGATCATAGATGCACTTGGGGTTCAGGATCCAGACTGACAACCTTTAAGTGTACTGTATAAGTAGGCCATCGGGGAGTGTGGTATTATAATATCTGACTTGATCTGTTTGAACCTCCTCACCCCTGAACAGGAGTTTACTCTCTGGAGAAAGGAACCATCACACTAGGCTATGTGAGCAAGGTGATTCCGCATGTTGGCCTGAATGTTCAGCTTCCCTTTGAAAGGAAGGGGAAAGTCAGCCTTTTCCACCTGAGTGATTCATATGCTGAGCAGCCACTAGAAATGTTCAGCATTGGGAAAATTGTCAGGTAAGAGTCTTATGCAAAATCATGTCTGTAGACAAGCTGAGGGAATTTTATTTGACAAGTCCTTTCTGGTCCTGAGCTTCATTGGTTCTCTTAGATCCTTAATTCCCTCATGAAGCCCATGACCAAGAACAGTTATCACATAACTCATTCAATCACAATATTTTCTGTGGAGAGGGTCTTTTCGAAATGTGCAGAAGTTCCATGTTTTCTTTTTCCTGCATACAGGTGCTGTATCCTTTCCAGTGAAGGTAAAAAAATGGAAGTTTCCCTTCGACAATCCAGGTAAATCCCTAAATTTAGATGGGAAGAAAATTAAATAATAATAGTGATAATAATAATAATTAATAATAGAAAATACTCTATATCCTATTGCACAGGTTTTCAAAATTAGCATAAACTGCCCTACTATTTGGGACATAGGAAGAGGGAACCTAACATTTGGGCCTAAAGTGCAACTACAAAATTTTGTTGCATTTAGAATGGATTCTGCAAAGCAGATAAATATGTGTCCTTTGATTCCTTTGCTAAAGTTGCTTGCTGTTTTTGAGTTCTTGATTTATTTTTTTTAGGATACTGTGGTTTCTTGTTTATTCTTGACTTTTTTGTGTCCAGTTCTTAAGAACAGGGGAAATGAAGAAATCCCACTAGGACTTCTCCTTCGTTCATTGCTTTCTAAACTGTAAGCTTTTCGAGGGCAGCTAGAGCTCTACTTTTTTTTATTAACAAAATGGAGATAGAAGTTGTCAGCATTTCAAAGCCCTTGCATATGTTGCAATAGTTTCTGTACTATGGATATGGGTTTGTTTGCTTTTACTATATTGTCAGGATTTTCCACTTTGCAGTCAACAGAAGTGTCCTTTCTAATAAAGAAGCCTATCCAGAAATAGGGCATTTCACCACTTCTCCATTTCTGTTATAGGATAACTCCCAAGAGCCATTGTAAAGTGGAAGACCCTGAAATCACATCCCTCGACGATCTTCAGAATGGTCAGCTTGTCAGAGGCTATGTCAAATCCATCACTCCATCAGGCATCTTCTTTGGGTAAGTTTCCCTTGCTGACCATAAAAAAGCGAATTCCACGTTGTGAATTTTTGTTGGAATGGTGTCTAAATAAATTATAGAGCAGTTTGGAGCCTATAGTTCTGGAAGTCAGGAATGGCCAACTGTTCCATCTCAGAGCAACTTTACCTAACCCTGAACAATCTGAATAAATTTTAATCAATGAGGGGTGGGGTGGAGTTTGTCCACCATTTCACTTATAACATTTTTCTTTTAAGAAATAAAGCTGGTCTGCAATAGGAGCAAAATAAACCTGTGTTACTATATGCCACTATCTTTTTTTCCCCTTGGCAGGTTGTCTGACTCGGTTGTGGGTCAAATCCCACCACAATTTATCTCTCCTCTCTTCATCTCGGATAATTCATTGTGTGCAAAATACATACATGCCGGCCAGTTTCTTACTGCCAAGGTTTTCAGGTAGGTGTGATGTTTCCTAATAGAGGGGTGAATCTGGGATGGAAAACATTGCGGAGACACATGAGGACAGTATGGTTCACAGGACAACAGAGATCAGAGTTCAGATATCACAACAGTTGTGGGCTAACAGGTGGTATTGGGGAAAGCATTTCTATATTTTCCTCTGCTCGCTGTCTTATGAAATGGAAATTATAATGACTACCATAGAGGGCTGGTGTGATGCTCAACAAGTTGAATAATGTTAAAGCCTGTGTTACTATTAAGAAAGTACTGTGTAGATTTAATGTTTATAGCAGTTCCTTATCTCTCCTGCCACTTTCTTTCTGCCCCTTCTCTTTTACTCATTCTGCAGTATAAATAAAGAAAAGAACCTTGCAGAGCTCTCTCTCCTTCCTGAAGACACTGGGAAGCCAAGCATTATCCCAGAGTCCCTGGAACTGCCAGTTGGTGAAAAGGACGCGCAGCCGAGAAAGCGAAAAAGGGGAAACTCTGAAAGTGAGCAGGTATTTATCCTGGAAAAGGGGGTTTTAACCCCACTGTTGATGTGAACAGTTATCCAACGATGCAAACAAACTACACACACAAAAATGTTAATTAAAAAAAAAATTAAGCTGCTCTACCTGAACTTTTTTTAGGAGGTTAAAGCACAAAAGAAGAAAACTCGTTGCCCTGAAGATGATGATAGTGGTGTTGAGGTCTACTGTCGGGAAGAAGAGGAGGGAGAAGAGAAGAAGTGTGCAACAAAATCTAAGGTAAAAGACTGCCTGGAGCATTGTTTGTGCTTTGTGTGGGATGCTTGCTGTGTGTGTTTCTAAATAGAGGCTTTTTTCTTGATTGTGTTTTCTGCAGGAAAAGAAAGTTCCAAGGCTGCAGGTTTCAGCCAGCTTTACATGGGAGGAAGGCTTAAGTGTGCTGGATACGACCATGTTGAACCAGAGGGAGCAAAGCTCTGACAGCGAAGAAGACGACGACGATGTTACAGAGTCCACGGTAGAGTATCTCAATGTATTTTGCTTTGCATAGTGCTTGGTATGCAATCCTGTTTACTTAGGCCTCTTACGAGAAGTACTATCTTGCTGGCCTAGAAAGTACAAAGGCAGTGTTTTGCTTCTAAAATTAGCTTAGCTCTATGTCAGGAATTAATTTGTGCAAAAGACCTTTTGTGTTTTAGGCTTGCATCTGGGGTTCATGGATCACTTATTTATATATACCTATGTCTATAGAGACTATCCATATATAGTTCTTTTTCTCTAGATGTGTTGCTCTGAAAAGAATGTTTTTGTATATGCAGCTGAATTTTGAGCCATGCCCCTACTTGCAAAACTCTCTATCCTTTTCAACTAATTGCCTTCCTCTCCTGCCTTGGCCCTCTGTTTAAGACCAAGAAGCAGACAAAGAAGAAAAAAGAGCTTGAGAAGCAGAAGGCAGAGAAGGAACTCTCCAAACTTGAAGCTGCCCTGATGGATCCCAGCCGGCAACCTCAGACAGCCGACGACTTTGACCGATTGCTCCTTGGGAACCCAGACAGCTCCATCCTCTGGTTGCAGTACATGGCTTTTCACCTTCAGGCTACGGAGATAGAGAAAGCAAGAGCTGTGGCAGAAAGGGCACTCAAAACCATCTCTTTTAGGTGAACTGCTTCCCCTTATCATCCATTTTTAGCTTTTAGTTGATGAGCTGCTATTGCCCATGCATGCTTAGCTTGGCTTTATCTCGTGGGAGGGGCACCTGCAGAACAAAGTGGACAGTTCTGTTACTTTCTCTCCCCTCCCTTCACAGACATTGTCCAGTCAGATCTCCTGCTTTCTCTTCCAGGGGGATTTGTTGAGCAAAAGGCGAGCATTGAGCCATGTGTAGGTAGGGTGGTTATTTGTGGTGCCTCTTTCTTTCAGAGAGGAGCAAGAGAAGCTGAATGTGTGGGTTGCGCTGCTGAACCTGGAGAACATGTACGGCACCGAGGAAGCGCTAATGAAAGTCTTCGAAAGAGCCATCCAGTACAACGAGCCTCTGAAGGTCTTCCAGCAGCTGGCAGACATCTACAGTGGCTCTGAGAAATATAAGGTGAGGTTGGGTTTACAGTGTTGCCGAGAGAAAGATCACTTCTGCTCATTGAGTCTGGCAGGGAAATTGCTTGTTCATTCTGTTCTTGGGAAGAGCCCACCTTGGTTGATCCACCTGGATCCTGCGCTTCCATCTACCCCGTGGATTTATCATGTTGTGGATTTTTCCTCCATTTTGGACAAGCATCAGGCTGATTCCCTACATCCCTCTTTCTCATCTAAGCAGTACCACCACATTGCCTCTTGCTCTAGCTTGTTGGCTGCATAATATTCTCTGGGGCCCATGAGTTGGGTTCTGTACTCCAAGATACATACAGTTGTGAATAGCATACAAAGGCAAGGGAGAACCACAGGATTCAAAGTGTGTTTCCATGGTTTGAACGATCTTCTCTTCTCTGATTTTTATTTTCAGCAAGCTGATGACTTGTACAACACAATGCTGAAGCGCTTTCGTCAAGAAAAGTCTGTGTGGGTGAAGTACGCCACTTTTCTCCTGAAAAGAGGCTTGGTGGAGGCAGCTCATAAGCTCCTCCCACGTGCACTGAAGTGCCTGCCAGTCAAAGAACGTAAGAACCACTTTGCTCTTCTTTCCTATGATTAGCATCTAAGCATCATGTTGGTTATTTATGCAGTACACAGGTAATTTCTAGGAAATGCAGCATGTGCTGTGGTGAATCTAGAAATATCCATAGCCATTGTTAGCAAATGCTCTTTCAATAATTTTATTGGTACTTTCCTTTAAAAAAAAACTTTTCAAAGTTAATCAGTTAGGGATTGGGGGGGGGGGGTGGAGCATGTTCTGAATGGGGAGATTTCAAAGTTACTATAAAGGACTGTGTATATTCCTGGATGCTGCAGTTTTACCAGTTGGCTTGAGAAATTCAGACAGGATTTTCATAGCCTAGATTGAATGCAAGATATCCTTTTGCATTGATTGCATAATTTCATTTATTTCCCTCCCAATGCACTGAAGGAAACCCAAACAATAAAAAAATTGCCAACACAATGATCAGTGCACATTTTATGAAACAGGGGGGGCGGGTGTTTAATAATTTTAGTTTTGTTGCCTACTCTGGGAATTTGGTAGCATGGAACCCCAATTCCTTCCTAATATTATTGCCAAAGTAACTACAGCATCCTTGAACTCTAAGCAGAGGCAGTGACGACTAGCCAGAAGAACACTTCTAAAATGCACTTTTGCAGATCTGGATGTGATATCAAAGCTGGCGCAGCTGGAGTTCCAGTTTGGTGATCTGGAGTATGGCAAGACCGTTTTTGAGAATACCCTGAGCACCTACCCGAAGCGTACAGACATTTGGTCAGTGTACATAGACATGATGATCAAACATGGCAGCCAAAAGGAAGTACGGTGAGTACTAGCATGGGAAAGTGGGCTGGTACTTCTGAACTTCCTAGGAAATGATGTAAATACAACATAAGGGATGCTTCTTGGCCTTAAATCCAGGGAAGCTGGGAAGCTTGATTTCATGTGAGCAAATATTTACAACTCTGAAAGGTGCCACAGGAAGTGACTGGATTATAAGCATTAAGAACCTGTATTAGGCCTGCTATTACTAGAGGAACCCATTGGCTTTCTTTCTCAATACTATCCCTTCTCTCAGCTGAGAGTCTAGCATGGGAACCTTCATACTCATAGGCCATGATTCCCAGTTTTCAGAAAAGGAACAAAATGTATGTAAATTTTAATTGCAATCTGGTAAAAAAATATTGTTCCATAGCACAGAAATGTAAAGAACTTGCTGGTATGAAAACTGGGGTGTGGGGCATGTGGCTTCAGAGCAACACCATATGATTTTTGTTAACAGTCATGGGAATTGCAGAGAGCCTGTCCTTGAAGCATGAGTGATTATACCTTTCTTCTCTCTCTTCCAAGTTTCTAGAAATTTATTTCGCTTTTCAGTAGCAAAATAGCCCTTAAAAGGCCACAACACTACTTACTCTCTAACAAGAGAAGAAGCAAAGGATTTGTGTCTCTTACCAATTCTAGTAAATCAGTTTTGCGTCATAACATCCTAGCTGAGCTTACATGTAATGGGAATTCATAGAACTCCACTA
Organism: Podarcis gaigeae; assembly: GCF_964106915.1. Classification (NCBI taxonomy): domain Eukaryota; kingdom Metazoa; phylum Chordata; class Lepidosauria; order Squamata; family Lacertidae; genus Podarcis; species Podarcis gaigeae. The sequence continues at coordinate 56,595,186 of NC_139681.1, read as the reverse complement.
TGTGGGTGAGCCTTAGCTTGTTCTCTTAGCAGAAAACCATAGTTTTCTGTTACATGTGAACTGAGCCCCGGTTGCTGCAGGCGTGCTCTTAGACTAGAAATATTCTCACTTCTCAGGCTAGGAGTCCCCTGCCATGCTTGTAAAGAGCAACTGAGATGTGCTTGACATTTGACAGGGCAGGATTTCTCAATGAGGGTGATATACCCCTCCAAGCATGTGTGTACTGAACTCTGAAGGAAACACAAGTGAAACTTGTTCTAGTTTCAGAAGCTCTGTGAACAGATCCTTGTAGATGCTAGGAATCTGAAAGCTCTGTGATTGAACACAAAGTCTGAATTTTCTGGAAACACGTGGTAGTCACTTCCTGTCTTCTAGGCATCATTTTGATAAAGTGCTTATGATGGGCAAGAAAGATTTGTACCCACAGGATCAGCTAACTCCCAGGCCCATGCTTTTTCTGTTGTTTGTTTGTTACCTGTTTGATTGCATAATAAAAAAGAGTTTTCCTTGTTTTTGTTTTGCAGGGATATTTTTGAACGTGTAATACACCTAAGCCTAGCAGCGAAGAAGATGAAGTTTTTCTTTAAGCGTTATCTGGAATACGAGAAGAAGTATGGCACAGCAGAAACAGTCCAGGCTGTGAAGACAGCAGCACTGGAATATGTGGAATCCAAGAGCAATCTTGCTTGAGGGCTAATTTCTACAGCAGTCAGGCTTTTTTTGTTCTCACTTGTAGTGCAAGAGGCAGCAAGGACAGAGAAGCAGGGACAGAGAAGCAGACCATAGCTGTAAGGAGGAGAGTGTTCCTGCCTGCTCCATTTCCTGATCTCAAAAGCAGATTGGGTTAGCCCGGACCAAATTACTATGCTTTAGCAAGAACTGCATGAGAGCATAGTTTCTGTAGATGTTTATACCTATTGAACCTTACAAAAACTTTTGAATATGATAATTATAGTTGGAGCTTTATTTAAATTTATTTTGGAGTTTAAAAATAGCAGAAAGTCACCCACTACTTTGTGCTTTCCTGTTGCTCTGCTCATTAAATGAACTAGGGTTTTTTAAAGCTTCCTTTTTCTTCTGTTCATTTTCAAAGGTGCAAGGAATACTTCTGGTGTCTGTCTTCTGCCAGTATTCTAGGGTGTGTCTCCTGGCTTGTCTCATTAGATTCATTCTCACATACCTACAGTCTACCATAAATCTGACTTAAGAGAGAACTATTGGTTATGCCAATATGCAAGAGTTGGAGTTACTCACTGATGCTGTACTTTATGAATATATTCCTAGAAAATTATGCCAGGGCTGTTTTCCAGCCCTTATTTAAAAATGGCACATATACTTGACACCTAAGCATGATGTAAAAATAGCAGGTGAGAATGGTCCTCTGATAATCTGATTTGTCATATAGCCATGACTCAAATTAGAAACACTTTCCAAGGCAAAACTCTATTTTTTCTTCTATACTTTCTATCCTATATCTGCATTGCACAGAATCCAGAGAATGTAATTTATTTAACTGGTGAACAGAAAAAGTCCTAGCCGCCTTGTGAATAATGTAGAAGTAATGTCTCACATCCCTTCTCTTAATGTTTAGCAGCTGTACATCATGGTCCCTTCTCTTTTACATCCCATTTGTTACTGCTTCCACCCCCTTCTTGCCCACTTGATCCTTATCAAAAGCTTTGCAATAATACAATTGGGATAAGCAGAATATATTTTACAAACAACACAGAACTGATGTAAAATCATCAGATCACCTGATTAATTCAAGGGGCAAGATCTCTTCTGATCATTTACACAGAACTGACCTGGAAAAGCAGGCATAGCCCATCCCTTTATATGCTTTCCAGCAGTGGGGTTTAGTAAGCCAGGGAAAGTGAGTTGCAATGCCTATAGATTTTGGTATGTGACAGACACATGTGAGACTAATGTTAGATTTCTTCACAGAACCATAATGGTTTAATGTTACAATTCCACATAAAACTTGTGAATGTCTTGAATGCCCCAGAAAACTAGAGATGCGGATGTTAGGTCACTTGAAAGGTGACTGTTGCAGCATTTACTGGAACCATGAAAAATGACAAAACATACATTGGATCATGTTGTTTATACAGTCCATGTGGTCTATGCCATATTTGAATAAGGAAGACCATAAAAGCCATGAGAAATTATAACAGCGTTTAGAAAGAGCCGTGGAGTGAAAAAACACAAAATCAAATTACAGTACATGATACCGGACTTCTTATAGGGTCCCTCAGCCAGGAAAAGGAAGGTCTTCAGGTCTTCTGTTCATCTTAGTGTGGCTTAAAACTCCAAGCAGGAATCAAATTCTGATTATGGTTTTTGCTGAGGATACTAAATGTTCATACTAAATGTTCATACCTTGCAAAAGGTAGAATATGTCATGGATAGAATCATAGATTTGGAAGAGACCACAAGGGCCATCGAGTCCAACCCCCTGCCAAGCAGGAAACACCATCAGAGCACTCCTGACATATGGTTGTCAAGCCTCTGCTTAAAGACCTCCAAAGAAGGAGACTCCACCACACTCCTTGGCAGCAAATTCCACTGTCGAACAGCTCTTACTGTCAGGAAGTTCTTCCTAATGTTTAGGTGGAATCTTCTTTCTTGTAATTGGGATCCATTGCTCCGTGTCCGCTTCTCTGGAGCAGCAGAAAACAACCTTTCTCCCTCCTCTATGTGACATCCTTTTATATATTTGAACATGGCTATCATATCACCCCTTAACCTGTGCGCCTCTAGATATTGTTAGACTGCAACTCCCATAATCTGACCATTGGCCATGCTGGCTAGAGCTGATTGGAACTGGAGTCCAATATCTGGAGGCCACCTATTAGCCATCCTGGAAATAAATAGAAGTGCTTTTCTGTATAGCAGCAATTCAGGTAATTAGATAAAATCCCTGATTTAATAATTTGGGGAGTCACCCTTTGGACAACAGACCCTTGAAGCAGGACCCTTTACCATACTCCTCAACTCTCACCCAGAAACTTTTATTAAGAAAGGATAGTCCCCAAACTAAGATGAACCTTGCGACATTTTTGGTAATAGTAGCTCTTTGCTGGTAGAGACAATTGTGCTATCATCTGAAGTCCAGTACATGGGAAGGCATGTACAAGAGTCATAATGAGAAACAGAATCATAAAAGTGCAAACTGCAGAGTCTTGTCCATTAAATAAAATAATCCAGTCTATGTCAGTTAGGTGTTTTTTTTTTAATCCTGTGGAGGAAATACAGGGCAGATGCCACTCACAAAAACAGAATTCAGCCAATCCTATGGGTCCTAGCCCTGAATCTTGATAGGGAAGTAGGTTTCTGAGAGACTCCGCTGATAATTTCCTGTATTAGCAATCAGAAATTTGTTGCCTACCTCAGTGGTATCTCTGGATACGAACAGGATCTGTTCTGGAGCCCCGTTCACCTCTAGAAGCAAACGTAACTAGCGACGGCACATCTGGGCACACATGCGTCGCTTTTCGCCGCTCAAGCAGCGAAACCCGGAAGTAACACACTCCATTGCTTCCTGGTTGTTGCAGAGCACAACTTGAACGCGCTCAACCCGAAGCGCATTCAACCCGAGGTATGACTTTACGTGTTTCCAGCCTACAGCATGCATCATTCCCTGATCATTGGCCATGCTGTGTGGGGTTGATGTGAGCTGGAGTTCAGCAGCCTCTGGGAGGACCACAGGTTCCCCACCCATACATATATATATGTATGTTTGAGCCCTCCTGGAGGAAGTGAAACAAAAAGCTAAGGCACAGCTGCATGATGGCATTATATTGTCTTCAAAATGAGGAGGAAAATAATCAACAATTTTTGAGTAAGCGGAGCATCCAGTTCATTTCCTCTTCTTTCCATTGTATGTGAGAATACATCAGTGAGAGGCCTCTGGGTATCAGACTAGCTGTCCCCATCCAAGAGATTAGCTGCAATGTTTTCTTTTAGATTTATTATTCTCTTTGACTCGCAGTCCTGTGGTCTTAGTTTAGTAGTCCACAGTTCCAGACATTCTGCCGCTCCTTCAATTTCTGTTTCAAAATGTAGTCTTTTGGATGAACACTTGCAGCATAGATGTACCAAGAGCAGTGGTCACTCTTATAGTGCAGTTCATTCTATGCATGTGTACTCAGAAGTAAAACCTATTGAGTTCAATGGGACTTACTCCCAACAGGGAAATGTGTTTTAAGTCCACAGCTTCTGCTAGGTAGCTAAGAAGGCCATTTCCTGGCTGTCAGGACCTAAGCTGTTTCCAGTCACACCTTTGGCCCATTTATGGAGACGGCTATAGAGGGGGGAGCCGTTCTTCTCCCGATAGATATAGACCCCTGTGATGGCATCCCATTGTGGCCTGGGCTGAAGGGTTTCAACAGCAAATTCCTGCACCAACTCCTTCTCCTCCTTATCCAGACACACAAAGCCAAAGAAGTTTTTGACGTTGTTTGCAGCCACAACCTTTGAATGTATCTCAGCAGTGCGCTGGAAGAGTTTGGCCTCGCTGGAGCGGTACAGATTCCAGTAGTCCTCCTGGCGGTAGCTGAGTGGTGAGCAGCAGTGTTTGAGGCACTTGGTGATGAACACAATAACTGCAACCGCACCAATGAGCATCCACCCAAACAGCTGAAAAGAAAGACAAATAAACCAATTAAAATTTGCATTCCCTTTAGGAGAAAGTAGGGTTCAAAAGGATATCCTTGGCTACCACACATTGCTTTGTATATAAATAGAAAAAATCCCACAGTTGGTAAAACTGGAAATTGCAAAAAACTAGTCATATACTTGGAAAAATACAGTATATCCTGGAACAGGGACCCACTAGATGGGGGCACATTTGAGACTCTGAAATTCTCCTGGGCAGCAAAAAAAACATGTCACAAAAGGAAAAAGTGATGCTTTCCCAACATCCCCTAAAACAGGCATGTCCAACCAGTAGATCGCGATCTACCAGAAGATCCCTGACTGATCCTGATAGATCGTGGGACCCCTATCGATCATGGGATTAAAAAAAAATTACCAAAAGTTAACAAAAGTTGAAGAACTTCGGGCAATCCTCGCAAAAAAAGCTGAAGAACTTCGGACAATCCACCCACCCCATGCATGCTCCCCCTCCAATGACTGGGTAGATCACTGCCAATTTTTTTATACTGGGAGTAGATCAGTCTCTTGGGAGTTGTACATGCCTGCCCTAAAACAAGCAAGGCACCTATAACACACCCCTGCCAAATCAGACAACCCTCCTCACAACAGGTATCCTTTCGAACCAAACAAATACCCCAAAACAAAAACAAACAATGGGGAGCAGCAGGGGGCCTTTGTGAATGCCAAGGAGTGTCTGAGGGTGCTATGTTGAGGGCCCCAGTTGTAGAGAAATATAAGAGGATTTAGTTTCCAGTGGCCAGACAGAGGCTGAAAATGAAGCAAAAGAGAGGACAGTTCAGTAGATTGTTGACCATTTAAGGTTGCAATCCAGTGTTTTCTTACTGTGGGGTGAGCTTCACTGCACTGAGTGTAGCTGCTTCAAGTAATCATGCAAAGAACTGGGTTGCAAGAGTTTGTAGATCAGCCCCCACTGGGGCAGCCACAGAATAAATTGAACTAACGTCTAAGCCTTGCCCAGAACAGCAAATGGGTGCAGAATCACATAGATCTAAAGAAAGCCCAGGGGCATGCTATCATACTATGATATCCTGAAAACCCAAAGTTCATACTATGATATGAATAATAACAGTAACTATGTGCAATGATAATGGAGTAAACGAAAAAGCAAACTCACTAGCCGAAAATGAAAGGGAAATAGTAATCAAGGGAATTACCATTAGTTAATCATATTGGTTGATGCAGGGGAAGTTAATAAAGACTCTAAAATGAACCTGTTTTAGGAATTTACAGCTTATCAGGTATGTGTCATATCCTAATATACCAAAAGCACACATTTTGGAATGGAAAAATATGTTCTAAGCCCTTAATTATTCTTATTCCAAGCAGGAGGCAGCACTCCTCTGCTTCAGACGAACAAGTAAGTAAAATGCAATACCTGAGACTCATATTTTAATCGTCTTATAACCTCATCCTGAAATCTTGTCAAGTTCTGCGGCACGTCTTTACAAGGGAACCTGGCCATGGTTTCTGCTCCATAGCCAGGTGGAAAATTATCCAGAGATGTAGGTTCTATGAATTCACTCAAGGCACAGACATAAGCCTCTCCACGAAGCAGTGAGATCACGGACCATGTAACAGGAGCAACTGCAGCCCGTCCCATGACAGAGCCAAAGATCAAGAAGTTGGCTGCTGCTGAAAAGTTCTTGGTTCCTCGTTTGTGGCATTCAGCTACCAAGTTCCAAGTGTGATTGTTCCAGATGACACCAATGACGAACAGGGCCAGAGCTGGTACACCAATGGCAGCCAGACCATAGATGTAGTTCCTGGCTGGGGAGCATGGACAATGGAAAGCAACCACAGAGAAAAGTTCTTGGCTTCCAACAGTGCCCAGAGCCACCAGGCCATTGAAAATCATCACATCTTTGCTCTTGAAGAAAAGTGAAAGGAAGCGGAAGTTTTCAGCAATGAAGGCAGCCATTTTGCTTTTCTGTATCCAGTTCAGACTTCAGTGTTCTGATGTGGAGTTGTCTGCAGCATCACGGAGTCTTGTTCTTCTCACCTTTCCATGGGCTGCAAAACAGAATAGTTACTAAACATTGGGAACTAAGCATTATCATGGTTGCTAAAGGTCAAGAGATACAATAATACATACTCTTATCTACTTAATAGCTACAATAATAATCCCATGCACACTATATTGTTTGCAATGTCTGCTGGATTTTGGTATACTTTTGGTATTTTCTTTACCTAGTACTATAAATTACATACCAAGTGTACCTGGTTGGTAGGTAGAATACTGTCTTATTTGAGCAGTGAATCTCTACTTCTAGCATTATTTTGAGATGTAATATCCTAAAAACAGCTAGTGTTTTAGGACAGAAACGTGTGTCAATTAAAACATGGGAATTTATGTTGCTTCATTACAAAATGTGCTGTCCTGTACTAGTACTATTCATTTTGATGATGACATTTAATAGAATCTTGGGGAAGTCATATTTCATTAGACTTAATGTAATTTTATTTATTTATGGCACAAATGTGTATACTGCTTAACATAAAAACACCATAGTGGTGCACAACATAAAAGCACAATATACCATAAACAGCATAAAAAATCAGTATAAACAGAAAGGTCTTAAGCAAGCGTCTAAAACTGAACACTGTTGATACTTGTCTGAAATCAGTAGGGAGCTCCACAAAGCACTGAATCTTCCTTGAAGTGTACCTATTTATCTGTCAAAGTATAAAGGATGTATAATAAATGAGACAACTTTCTTCTGATCAGTCTGCCACTGTACTGGCTGCTTCCATTAATAATACTAGAAGATTAGAAAGGACTAGGCAGTCATGTACTTTAGTGAACAATCTGGCACTCCATTGCCTTTGAATCCGTAGCTGGACTTACCTTCACTTCTATGAGGCTTTAATGACTGACTGGAGTTTGAATTTTCAGTGAAGAAACACCATTATCAGAATAGAAAATGTGCTGCTGTTAATCTTAGGTTCTGTCCATGTGTTACTTTGCTACCAAATTTTCTGTGTGGTCTTGAGACAGATGAATCCTCAGTTTTGTTGTACTTCCATTCACTAGTTCTGACCAGACTGTTGTTATGAACACAGGAGTATTTACATGAGTTTACTGTATTAGTGTGAACAGGTTGGACCAAATGAATGGCACTTGATGGATGGAATAATGAGGAACAAATAGTCATTGCCTGACTAATTTGAATCAATGGGAGGTACATGGAGTGATGAATTAATGGGAGCAACAATTCATTACCTTAGGTGACACAGCTGCATATCCTAGCAATTATGGCCACTCAGCAATGTGAATAATATATCTCCAAGCACCATCTAGTGATAGGTTTACTAATTGCACATTTGGGGCATTATACTTGTTTGTATAAAAGTTTAATCCAGCATGTGCTTGAATGCCTCCTGCAAGATGCGGCTGGTCTGGAGGCACCCTAGGAATAGCAGGGTCTCAGACAGAGACCTTTCCTATCACCTGCTACCTGAGCTACTTAAATTATGGGCTGGCCCTACCATTAGGCAAAGTGAGGCAACTGCCTAAGGTGGCAGATGGAGGATGCCAGCAGCAGCTTCCTGGCTGTGCCTCATAAGGGCCCCGGCCAGTTCCTTCTGTCAGGAGGACAGAATTGTGTGTGCTACAAGGCCTGACATGGCCCTCCTAAGTTAGCCTTCTGAGATTTAGTGGAGTGTGCTATTCCATGACCAGCCTTGTGGTAAGATTTGGCTCTCAGTCCAGTTGGCTTCTGTACATAGAAAGGGCAGAAGGTGCTTGCTTAAGGCAGCAAATGTCTTGGGTTGGCCCTGCGTAAATTAGAGGTGCCAGAGATTGATCTTGAAACCTTCTGTATTCAAAACATCTGCTCTACTGCTGTACTATTGCCCCTTCCCACCATGAACATAATTAGTAATAATTTTTTCCTATGGACCCCAATATAAGGTTGCCATATGACTGGAATTTCCCAGACATACCAGGGATTTGGATGTCGGAAACTGTGTCCAGGCAGAAATCGCTTGAACGTCCAGGAAAATACAGATGTATGGCAACCCATGTCGTAAGTGTAGAATTTCCTTAAAAACCTCTCAAAAAACTCAACAACATTGACCCCTCCCCAAAAAAACAAAAACCAAACCAAAAATCAACAACTTTTGTGCCTGGATTTTTGAAATATGGCAACCCTGCCCCAATCTCTCTTTCCATGACAGTTACAGCCAATTCAGTCCCCAACACCCTGCAGGCCTGAAGCCTGATCCCTCCTCCTTTTCCTCACCATCCATAAATGCAGCTTAGGGCCAGGAGCAACAAATAAACAAAAAAAGTTACCCCACAAGTAACTGTCTCTGTTATCCCTTCAGTCCTCCAAATGGATAATTCTAGATTTTCCTTCATACTATGGTAGGGTTTGTTTTGTTCCAATATGTGTCACTTTGTATTTGCATTGAATAATATCTGCCATTCTGTTGCTCATTTATTCAGAGGTGTCCCCCACCCGCGAGTTGTTCTCAGTCTGGTCTGGATTGCAGCATTTTGAAAAATGAATAATTTGAAGAAATTTCTAAACTAGGTTACTACCCTCTTCACCTTGAACTTCATATCATTTATAGTTAAACACTAGATCACTTTTCAACACAGATTCTTAGGGGATGCGGCTGTTTACTTCCCTCCACCATAACAACTCTCAGTCCATTTATCTGTTTACGGATTTTTAGTGTTACAAATCCACAAAGGACATGGCTTTTTATCCATGCCTGCTAAATTTTATTAAAATAAATCCCCTGTGTTCCTTAAGTATTATTTTGACACATTTCTGTTATCTTACACCCCCAGTGTCATCCTAGTTTCTTCACAGAATTTTATTGAGTTTTTTAAAAAAAATTGTAATGTTCTCCTCAAGTTCTTTATTTGCTTGACTTACATACAGCTTGCCTGTGTGCTCCCCGCCCCCCAGGGGGCAAGACTTCCACTTTTTAAAGGAAGCTTTATTGCCTTTTATAGCTTCATTGACTCTTCTATTTTTAACCATTCTGTGTTCCTTTTGGACTTGTTTGTACCTTGTCTAAGCTGTGGTATTCATTGCATTTGAGGAGTCTCTGTTATAGTGTTCGGTTCTGACATAACCTCCAAGCTTGCTGAAAAGACATGGCACTTATAACAGTACCCTTTGGGTTTCTTTTACCAGTCCTCTTATTTGGGAAGCGTGTGATAAAATTAACAGAATGTGCAGTATTTTCTGATGTTTTTTTTTTAAAAAAACAAATACATATATGCTGCATTTCCTAGAATTATGTTACCTGTTCCCAAATAACTTGACCGTGCTTGTGTTTTGCATCAAATAATAATAATAAGCAGGGGGGGGGGGGTTTCCAGCTGGAACTCACTGGCACTCAGTTCCAGCACCTCTCAGGTGGGTGCCATTGCCATTATAAGAGAACAAGGGAGGTGTTCATGATGAGTTCCAACACCTCTTTTACTAGAAAAACAGCATTGATAATAAGCATTAAGTCAAACTGCCAGAGGAGGAAAGATGTGGTAGGTGTATGGTCTTCCAAGTCATGGACAGTCCCCCATCATGCCTTAAAGGTAAAGGTAAAGGTACCCCTGCCCGTACGGGCCAGTCTTGACAGACTCTGGGGTTGTGCGCCCATCTCACTCAAGAGGCCAGGGGCCAGCGCTGTCCGGAGACACTTCCGGGTCACGTGGCCAGCGTGACATCGCTGCTCTGGCAAGCCAGAGCCGCACACGGAAACGCCGTTTACCTTCCCGCTGGTAAGCGGTCCCTATTTATCTACATGCACCCGGAGGTGCTTTCGAACTGCTAGGTTGGCAGGCGCTGGGACCGAACGGCGGGAGCGTACCCCGCCGCAGGGATTCGAACCGCCGACCTTTCGATCGGCAAGTCCTAGGCGCTGAGGCTTTAACCCACAGCGCCACCTGCGTCCCCCATCATGCCTTAAGTACAGCTAAAACCAATATGGGGCTGCAGCTTATGTTTTTAAAAATCTTGTAGGCATTTTTAGGTTGCAGTCCTATACCACATACCTGGGGGTAGGCCATGCTGAATTCAATGGAGCTTACTTTGTGGTCCTTGCAGCACCTGGTGCCGTCCAGCTAAATATAATTTTCTCCTACGGATTTTAATTGGGCTTCATCAATGCAAGTCAATTAACACCTTAGTTTGCAAGTCTTATCAATTAAAGGATGTTTGTGGGCTTCCCATATGATTATGGTTGGCCACTGTGAAAACAGGATGTTGAACTTTGGGCAGGGCTTTTCTTATGTAAATGCTTTATGCATCTTCAGCCTGAGTACTTGCAGTACAGAAGATAGCAGAAAATAAAAATGATTATACAAGTGAGAGGAAGAACCAGGAAATTCCTTTCCATCTACTCATACACGTGCTTGAGTCATGCACTCTTGGGACTGAATCCACATTAATACTCTGAACTGAACTTCTATGCAGCAATTTTGGCACCTTAAATCTCTAATATATCTGAGAAGAGGCAGGTTGGGGTAGGGAAGTAGGGAAGACAGGCTTTCTCACTCCTTCTCTTTTTCCTTCTCTTTCCCTCCCTCCATTATAATCTTCAGGAAAATATAAAAACACTATTAACCTCCTGTTTATGCTGATGGAATCTATTACTCTTATACTTTATAGTGTAAGGTCGCTTACAACATAAATGCAAAAAATATATATGGCTGGCATCTCACATGTCATCCTTGTGCCTGAGAGCCACACCCTTAGACCAAGGCCTGAATGTCAGAAACAGCCACACACATCAGTACATACACAGACCAACTACCCCACTCAGAGATTTGTAGATTCTTTTAACGTTCTTGTGCAGGGCTTGTTGAAATTGAAAAAAAATAAAAGCACCACTTGAAATCGAAATATTAATAAGAAGATGTGAAAGAACTGCTCACATAGCAGAGCAAAGGACTATATAGCGTGTAAGCTATTGTGTGTAAACCAGCTGGGCTCGCTGCCAGTTTGCTACCGCTGCACAAAAATAGTTTGAGAACTTTTTACGGTGGAAGCAAACAGGCGGCAAAACTGATCTTTTCTACTTCTCTAGCTCTGACATCTGACGGAGCTTCTTTCTTGCTAATAATAGGAGAGGGGTGGTGGTGCTGGGATTGTTTTATTAAAAATAATAATCACAAGTAGATATATTTAGTGCATGTATTTGTTTTCAGAAAGCTCCAGGTTTCCCAAAATCAAAATGAAACTTGATGAGAGAGAAAAAAAGTTACTTACTGTACTTCTGCAGGTCACTGTATCAGTTTCCCGAGCCTCTTTTTAGCTGGCCACGTGGGTTTTGAATCTCTTCCAGGAACATCTGGCTGCCCTGCACGTGAGGACAGAGAATGGGATCAGATGCAGAAATTGCCACTGACAGAAGAAAGAGTTAAAAAGTGTGAGTGTGCTGCTATCTAGCAGCTTCCTTTTGCTTGCAAAGGGCCTGGGTGGTGTAGTTTTTTTTTGGTTTTTTTGTTTAATTTTCATGTGCAAAGGGAGGGGAGAGGCTTCCGTCTGGGTGGGGATTGTAGAGGGAGGGAGGGAGGGAGAAAGAAAGAATTGGCCAGATTCATCCTCTTGCTGTCACGCAGAACACTGTGCCTTTAAGGAAAGGAGAAAAGCGTAGGGAAATGATAGGAAAAAAATGGTAGGGAAATTAGTGGAAAAAATGAAACTCTTCATAACCAGATCAAGATGACTCATTCACAGAACAGACAAAAAAAAAAAACAACCTTTGCCTTCAGCTGTCTGGGCTGTGAAAATAGGCACTGCAGTTTCTTCTCTGGCACCCAAAATAATGCTTGCTCAAGAACAAAGGATTTTTGCCTTTACAAGATGATGCAGTTGGCGATATAGGTGCTGTTATGGTTACTTCACCATATTTTATAAGCTTTTCCTAGTAAAGTTCACGCTGCTTTAAGTAAGTACTGTAATCATGGTGAGATAAAACGCCACTGTCTTTAAAGCAAAGGGTGACTAAGAATCCATAATGCTGAGTGATGTCAGAAAGACGAGCAAGTGCTACACTGGGGTTTTCGTGTGTTGTTGCTGCTGTTTGCTGTGGTGACATTGATTACATGAGCATCACTGGACCCTTTTGGATCATGCCTGTCATTACCTCCTTTTGTTGAGTCCCCAATGGCTAACTCTCAAGCCTGCAGGCATCTACTAGGGAGCAGGCCTTTTTCAGCTGAGGGGACAACTTCATGGAATGCCTTCTCCAAGGAGGACCATATCAGTTTGGGCCTTCAGTCACCAAGACAAATCCTGGCTCTTTGTTCCTGTTTGGTTTGTTTTTTCACCATTGTCTTGTTTTATGAGCTCCTGCTGCAATGTGGTGATACAATAATGATGTGGTATATTTGTTTCACTGTTGTTTTTGAAGGTTTTTTGTGTGTGGCCATTTGGGGCTTTTATATGTATCAGCCATCATGGGCTGTGCAAGATCCAGCTGCCCACTCCCACTCCCAGGTGTTAGAGAATCTCAGTGGGAGGCATTGTCTGGCAGCTGCCAAATGGCAGCAAGGGAAGACTTGCCTTCATCCTGGGCTTGCATGATGACACTAAGGATGACCGATGCCAGGTGGTAGGAAATGCCACCTGAATAATGTGTCGGCACAGGGACATTTCTGTTTCTGATACTACATTTGGATATCATTTTATTGTGCGATTTTTTTGTAAGACTACTTGAGCACCTTTCAGGGCTAAAAAGCAGGCTGTAAGGCTTCTTATGCTCCTGTAACAGGACTCTCCTCCCTCCTCTCCCTCTTGCATGTACCACCCCCAAATCTGCTCCAAAACAAACTTGGACGCACAGAGGGAAGAGAGGGGAGGAAGACCTTGTGCTGATAGGACAATTTCTTAGCACTACATTGGATAAAACTCTAAGTATTCCAAATAAATGATAGATTTTGATGTTTCGTGTAAGCCTCTTTGGGTTCATTTCTTTTAAAAAGAAAATCAGGGTATAACATACATTTTAAAATACATATCCATCCCCAACCTAGCTATACATTTTCTCTCCCTTTCTCTCTTGCTTTCTATTCTTGATTCTGTATCTTTATTTCTGTTCTGATATTTATTTATTTTTGCAATGCAGACTTCTAATAGAAAGGTTTTCCATTGGGAGTAAGGCTAGTCCCCTGCCCTTTCTATTAATTGGGGACAGGAGTATCATCCACAGCGGATGGTTAGCCATCTGCAGTGCTGAAGCTACCAGAAACCACCACCTGTCTGAAAGGACTATTTACCTTCCTTGTGGCAACATACTAACATAGCTACTCTTCTGGAATTTTATTTTAATGGATTGCCTATTATTTCAGCTGGTGTACACAACTATGCCATAGGCAGGAAGCCCTGCTCTATAAATAGAGGGAACTTTGTAATGGCATAACTGAGTAAGAAATATTCAGAAGTCACATACACTTACAATGCACATCTGAGTTCTGAAGTGCAGAAGGGTTAGGAAATGTCATTCTTCCAGTCTCTAGCATGAATTCAAGCCCCAAGGAAACCAAAGAGTTCATCCCAATTTAGCATGGGCTTTAAGTGTTTCCAGGTTTGACTGCTTGGGCAGGCTACATGGTTCTCAGCCTTTGTGCTCTCTGATAATTCTAATTCAAAGTGTTGGTACTGACCTTTTAAGCCGTAAACGGCCTTGGTCCTGTATACCTGAAGGAGCGTCTCCACCCCCATCATTCAGCCCGGACACTGAGGTCCAGCACCGAGGGCCTTCTGGCGCTTCTCTCACTGTGAGATTTGGGACTCAAGCAGTCATCTAGTCCAGGGATGTCCAACTGGTCGACCCCACAGTGGAGTTAAAGTCTTCACCCCCAGCTTTCATCACTCTTTTCCTCTGTTGTGTCAAATGCTTATGTAGTCGGCACGTTAGAAAATGAAAGTAGCTGTTACTGCTGTGTCAATGTTGTAATAGGTGTGCGATGTCCCCCCCAAAAAATAAAGCTAAAAATGCTAGATTAGCTTTTCCTCCCTAAAAAAAGCTTAACAACTTTGGCTTTGCCCCCTTGCCCCCCCCCTAAAAATGCTCAACAACTTTGACTCCTCCCTCTCTCTTGGGAGTTGGACGTGCCTGATAGTCCAACTCCCTGCAATGTGTGTTTGAAGACTGTTTACCTGGCCACAACCTCTGCTGAATCAGGTCTTGGTTCCAGTTCTTAGTACTTATAGCCCTGAGTTGACTGCTTGTCTGGTTCTGAACCCTGACATACCTTTATGTCTGTCTCAAGTGCCATCTGCAGACTCACTGCAGCTTTGCACCCAGCTCCTGCCCTTATTCTGGAGTTTCAGCTCTTGTGTCCTTGGCTGTGGTCCAGTGTTGACAGTGAATGGCAGGACCCATAAGACAATTGGGCACGCCCACTGGGACTGATGGGAATTGTAGTCCAGCAACATCTGGAGAGCCACATGTTCCCCATCCCTCATTTAGTTGATCTGCTGCACTGTGCCCTGGTGTTGAATTCCTGTTTACCCTTCAAAATGTACTTAAATATAATCCCTTGCGGTGGCTCCTTTTATAACTGAACTAACCAGTTTTCAGATTTCATATGCACAGCTCTCATGCTTGATGCCCACCTCCTCATGTTGCTTATGCTCTTCCCTCTTTCTTTTCTTAGCCACTAATATCCACGTGGCAAGCTTTGAGACTACAAGTGCAGGAAACAGACAGGATGTGCATAGTCAAATCTATTAGTGAGTAGTGCCAGAGTGAGCTGTTGGAAGGGAGAAGCTGGCACTGAGAGGACCCACTATTCAGGTCGTGTTCTGGAGACAGAGCATGATGAAGCACAAAACATAACAGAGCTGGCCATACCTTCAGGCAGTTAAAGGCAGCCACTCCAGACAGATGGATTAATGAATCATGAAAGAACAGCAATTGCCATGTTTGAAGTTTTGGCTTTTGCTTACTGTCATAGTACTTGTGGGTATTAAGCACTGTGACTAAGGATCAGCAAATCTGTCAGTTTCCTTTTATCTCCCCCCGCCCCCGCTCCCAATCTTAAATTCGGTTTTTTAAATTCACCAGCATTTTAGTGTAAGTTCCTCCTAATATTTCTGTGTGCAATTTTGCCTATTATGCACATTTTTTCAAAGCAATTCTCCCTAATGAAATGCTTTTTGAAATTTATTTTCACTAATACATATGTTTTTATGCACAGTTTACGTTAGTATAGGTACATATTTTTGCACATAAAATCTGACTGGAGATGCATTGCAAAATTTGGAGAAGTGTGGATGTTAAGGAGTGACAGTGTTTCATATTGTTTCAGAAAGTGCAAATTAGGTGGGTTCAGCTTTAAATGTGAACTGAATGTGATTTCTCCCCTATCGCCAAATGTTACTTGGGACAGATACCATTTGGTGTTCCGCTACAGGCAGCAAAATCTCTTGAGCTGGGCCTGAAGCATTGTAACAGGGAATGAAGAGAGTATGAAGGCTGCATTGTGGAGATGGGCAACTCATTGGATGGAGAAAGCAAGGCAGAGAGAGCAAGGCAATCTGTGTGATGGAAAAAGAAGAAGGACAGGTCTAATTAATTGTTGGCAGTTAGCAGTTAATCTCTGTTTGTGACAAAGGAAGCACATAGTAAAGAAAAGGAAATGGTGAGTAAGAAGTGATTTTCAACTAAATTTAACAGTGCTTACTGAATGGAATCTGGAGTTGTTCTCTAAACTGTATTTATTTTTCTTTAAGTATCTATGCCAGGGCACATCCTGCTTGCTCCTGTGTAGGGAGGTGTACAGGGAACTCAAGAGCTGTTCCAGCCATTCAAGTGGAGAAAATGCATACATAGGCAGGGGGGCTTCAGGGTCTGCCCTTGAGTCCTAGTCACATTATTTTCAATGTCTGAAAGGGTCTATTTGTGTGTACAATTGAGATCCCTGTCCCCATCACCTAAGCACAATTGTTCTACATAAACAGACGTACTGAAAAGAGTCAATGATTTTGGTTTGAAAGAGAGGTTTGCACTACCCTCCAAAACATGTGCTTCCCAGTTCTACAAGTCTCACCATTTCATTGTTCCTGTCTGCATTTCCCATGGCAGCAACTGACAACCAGAGAGAGAACCAAGCACCGTAACAATCAAAGACACTGAGATCCCAAGGACAGCGGGATACAGTGCTGCAGATAAGATTTACAGTGGTGATGGGGAACCTGTGGTTCTCCAGGCATTGTTTGATGACAACTCCCAGCATCCCTAACTGTTGACCATCTTGGCTGAGGCTGATAAGAGTTGGAGTCCAACAATCTCTGGAAGGTCATAGGGTCTCTGTCCCTGATATACAGGCTCCAGAACATTTGGGAATAAATAAGGAAGGCTTTTGCTCTTCAGTTTCAGAGAAAAACTGATACTGGTTCCCAGGGGCAGGGAATCATGTGTAAAGGACTCCCCTCTCCTCACTTGTGTATAATTAATATGCATATTTACCATACTGGTGTCTAGTTATAAATATAAATTAGATAAAGGACCTATACAAAGGGAACTAGCAGCACAATTGTTTTGTTGTGTGCCACCCCAATCTCTCAGCAGTGCGAGATTCCAGGGGTTCCATACACTTACCCAGGGTTCGTGTTTCCTTTTGGAAATGAGGCACATTGGGGACTGTAGTGTCTTTATGATATATGGTTTAATTACACATATATACAACTTGAGTCTACAATGGAGGGGTTCACAGTATTAACACTCCAAAAGGGTCTTGTTTCTCCTGTAGCCACAGCATTAGATTTAAACAGGCATCAAACATTGCTCTGTCTCAGTCTTCTCCCAGCTTGCTGCTTTACATCTGGCCTTCATCCCTGCAATTTTTCACTCTTTCCAATTATCAAGTTGAGGGAGGGGCCTCACCCATTTGCCCTCTCCCACAGAGCTCCTTCCTTTGTTCTCCTTACACCTTCCAGGAGGCTAGCTTCGCTATTCCAGGAATTAGAAGGCTTGATTTGATTTTAACACTTGCTGGATCCAGAGATTAGAGGGTTCCGGCATACAGTTCAACACCCCAAACTCATAACACTATACAAATCCTATTCAGACAAATTCATGGGTAAGTGAGCACAGGATTGCAGCCTAAAAGAAAACAAAGAACACCTATCAATTCTCCATTATTATTATTTTTTGAAACAGGCAAAATATTTATTTATTTATTTAAGTTTATATCCCACCCTTCCCCCCCCTAGGAGCCCAGATATTGGGAGGAAGAATGTGCTATCACAACTCCCAAAACTGATGCCTGGTTACCACATGGGGAGCCAACCAGGCAGCAACTGGCACAAATTACTTCCGTTGCAAACAGGAAGAACAGGTTTTCCTAAAACTTGATACTTAACTTAGAATTGTACACCTAAGCAGAATGCAATGAATATGCTTCACAGTGAACTCATTATTTAAATTTATGTATGTTAGGATGCACAGTAAATAACAACGTGCTGCATTTTTTCTATTATATGGACTTGTAGTTTGTTAGTATGTTTTGGGTATTGTGGGTGCCACGTAAAAAAAATTAATTAATTTTTTTAAAAAATTAAACCTGTATAAGTTTAAGATTAAAACATTTAGAAGGTTTTTTTTTTAAATAAAAAAAATATTAAAAACAAACTACTGAGATGCCATAATTTCAAAAGCTATTATGGTTAAATTAATATAATTTAGTTTTGCTTGGTAAGTAAAACTTGGTAAGTAAAATGTTAGCATTACCTGACATTTTCAGAAGGTAAAATTAAAATTCTTTGTTTTTCTGAAAACAGTTTATGTGCTTCTTTATCAAACATAGATTTACCAAGCTAAATATTGTCCAATCACAACAATAATAGATTTGGATTCTGCACACCCAAAAACATAATTAGGACCCCACATTGGATTCACCCTACTGGGAGGGCTTCCATATCTACATATTGTCACTTGAAGCTGCAGACACACATTCTAAATGTGCATGCGTAAACTCACCTTCCTGTGCTTTGTGCTTTCCTGCAGTACCTGCTGAACCTGTACAAGTGTAAGCTAGTAGGTCATTATAAAGAGTACAGCTCTTGATAGTCCCAGAACAAAGGAACACACTATCCCATCTGGAAGCCAGAGGAGCTAGGGCAGAGCCAGCCATGTGGCCCTGTTGTATGATTAGCCTCTACAAGTGAGGCAGAGTGCAGCAATGACCTCAGGTGTCAGATACTAGTGGGGGCGGGGAGAGGAGCATCCCTCCAGCCATTCTACTCTGTTGGAGATTAGAACTATGTGTGTCACAGGGTTGTTGTACAATTGCTAAACAAGCCGTCTGTCCTCGGCGCATGTGGGAATGTTATCCCATTGCCAGTGTTGACTGTTCAAGTGCCAGAACAGTCAACTTCTGTACTTTGAATGGGATGGGGCAGAAATTTGGTCTGATCCACATTAAGATCCACTCTTTCTGAAACAATATGTGAACCAAAATGCAGCTATACCCTGAAATTCACACTTCTCCAAATTTTGTGATGCAATTCTCCAAACTGAAATGTGTACAAAAGTACACATATTAGGGAATAGTGTGTATAAAAATACGTATTTTAGGGGAAACAGGGGAAACAGCATTCAAAAGTGCACTATATTGCTTGCAAAAATGTATATAGTAGCCAAAATTGCAGACAATATGTGTATGTTAGCATTTTAGTGCACATTCCTCCTCTATGATTCTCATGAAGACTATTACATTTTTAAAAATGCAAAATAATACAAACTGGATTTGAGAGTGGGGGAAAATGAGACATTGAGAGAAACTGAAATTAACAGGTTCATTCATCCCTAGATGGATGCATCATTCTGTATTTTGCCTCAGGCAGCAACACATCTTGGGAGCAGCCCTGGCGATGAGGCAGCCGTGAAATTGATCAGAGCAGCAGCAGGAGAGGGAACACTTAATCTCTTCCTTCTCTCCAACCAGCCTGGGGTTGGGGTATATGTGGTCCTTTTAGCTTATTCCATACCGAGAAAACATCACCTCGGGGAGGTCAGTTTTAATTGGGAAGGGAGGCTATATTGAATGAGTTAAATACCTCATCTCCCCACCATTGCACTGATCAAAATTGCAACCTCTAGCAGCTATATTAAAGTAAAACCAAAAACTGTCAGGAGACTTCTTATATTCCTCCAGTATCTTACTTAGTTTGACACTCACTGAGATGATAAATCTGTACTACGTAAAAACAGAACAAAAAAAAGCAAAACTAGACGTCTCTCTCAGCTCTACATTAAAAACAGAGATGTCTAGAAGATGGCAAGGTTATTGCTCTTCTTCCTGATACCTAGTGTTCTGTGTCCAGGGATTTATTATTAAATCCCCCCTTTTCCATTCAAGGTTAGAGCTGGCCTGAAGCATTTTGCTGCCTGAGGTGGAGCAGTAAAGGGCATATACATCCACCCCACCAGTCCAGGTGCATAATATCCAGGGCTGGTGAAATTATTTTGGCACATGCGGCAGAAAATCTCACCTCTCCTTGGCAGGAAAAATACAACAACAATAAATTAGAAATAGCAGTTTGCTGTCATCTCAGAAACAGCTGCCTTGCTGTGCTTGACGATAGGGCTGGCCTTGCTGAATTCTTACAGCTAAGGAACTTACAGTGAGAAGTAAGCCTATGTCCTATCTAGATGATGGAGATTAGTAGGGTGCAAAGTGTGTACAATAGTAGTTAAATAAGCAAGAGCTGCAACCATTTCCCCTAGAGTCTAGGCCTTTACTCTTTCCTCCACCACTACTGGTCACAAGAAAAACATCATTCATCATCAAGCTAAAGAAAACTTGCTTTGCAAAGGCTACACTGAGCGACACATGACTTGACAAAGCAGGAAGCACATAAATATAGACATGCCAGTGATGTCTGACATGTTGAATAGCCCTGCCTTGCATCCTCCTCATTCCGATGCCAAGAGTAAGACTACTTTTTGTGGAATCCATTGAAGCTTCCACTGAACACTAGTTGAGAACATCACGAATGGGCACACTGGCCCAGCTTGCACATCACATTAAACCGTACTTAAAAACAAACTATGGTTTTTAATGTGAAGTGAAAACTGGAACATTAATTGGTCATATGATGCAGAGGGCTCTCTTGTCTATGAAAGCTAAGGTGTCACAAGACTCTGAATTATTTTTGCTGCAACAGATCAACATGGCTACTACTCTGAAAATTGTAATTGGTTTCTTAAATGGTTCAGAAGAAACATTCAGGTTAATGCAGCTGATGTTCTATGCTTATTAAAGGACAAGACATCTTGAAATTACCCCAGATCCGCTGCCAGTTCATTTAGTTATGGGGCAGATAGTTAAGCTTAATTTGTAATATTTGAATGTGGCTCTTCCTTCTTTCAGTTAGTGGATTTATAATACTGTCCTTAAAACATACTCATTCATCTCTACTTCTGCATACCCTTCAACACATTTTCTTATCCTAAACAGATTTTGTCAGAGCATGTTGTACAAGTCAAAGCTAAACAAGTCTTATTTATATGATAAGGAGATAAGGGAAGAAACAGAGCCTTATAGCTGCTATGCTCAGGTATTTGTTGCTAGTTTATGGCGCCCTCTGGTGTATTTGAAATACTGCCTTTGTGCTTTTGGTTTGTGCCTAAAACGTTCCTGCAAGTCTTGAAAACGTTGGTTTTGTTTTATTACCAACAGAAATGTACCCCTGTACAGATAGTATTACCTGTTTTTAGTCTTTCCTTTACAATAAAATGAAACATCTGTTTTGTGCCTTTCACATACAATGAAGACTTAGCAGGTGGTTTTCATCTGAAGAAATTGGTAGAGATTTTTCAAATCAAAATGTGATGTTACTTGCTGCTAAGACAAATGGTTTATCCTTTAGAGTTTAGCAGGGAATAAATATCTTATTCAAACCAACAATGAACCACCTCATAGTTTTTGTTACCGTATATTATTTGTATCACAGCAGTCATCCAATTTAAGGTGCCATCACCATTTAGTCTTTCTGACATCTCTTTTCTGCTTGACAAAATCAACAGGTGAGCATTGTCCATGTTTATTTGTTCTATTCCATGCTAGTGTCCACAGAAAAGCTGAGGGGGGGGGGGGAGACTTTTGGACAGGTGTTCTGGATGCTCTCACAATGAATAGTTGAAGGATCTCCTTGATAAATGTGTGGTCCCAAGCTGTGATCTAAAGGGATATGTGCTTTCTGATTACTTCCACTCCATCCTCAGACTTTGCTGTAATAGGTAGCATACTCTCTTTTAGGCAGCTGAGGGTGTGCGATTTCTCCTGCCCAACAATTCCCATTCTGGATCACCTCTTGGCTGAGGCACAAAGGGGGCTTACATTTGTGCCAGTTCTTCAGAATTTTGTTCATGGTCCCTTGATCCATGATACCCAGCAATTTTTCCTTCTCTTCTCCTGTTTCGGAAGGTGTCTTTTCCACAAAGGTTGCATGACCCATGCTTAGGTCCTTATTTGTGCCCTCAAAAAACTGCTGGATGCAAACCTTGGCAAAGCTTTTAGCATGTTCTGTGCAGGTCTCATCAAAGAGCTTGCGTTCAATGTCGATATAGTGAGACCAATACTTGCTCTTCAGGAATGCGGCTTGAGTAAAGCAGGGACGTAAGGAACGAACAAGGAATGCCAACAAGGTCATCAACAGCACAAAGGTCCAGCCCATTGCCTGAACGGGAAAACCAAACATCATACTATTATTAGGGAGGTGGTTGTGGGAGTGGGATAGAGAAATCTATGTAGTACACAATTGCAGTCATGATTATCAGTGGTCTTCCAGAATCTGTGGATATTGGGACTAGCAACCTCAAAAGATTGTGGGGCTGCTAGGCTCATGTCTCATCCACCAATGAGTGGATGATCCAGTTGTGTGAACTAACATCACAATCTACCTCATTGTACAATGGCAGTGATGTTTCCATATTTGTTTGCCAGATATAAATCCAATGAAAGCCCTGTGCTGTTGTATTTGAAGCTCTTGAAGTTGGGGGATCAAATGGAACCTGAACCAAAATCTAGACCAAATCTTTTAGTTTTCCTGAACCAGAACACAGTTCAATCCATTTTAACAGGGATGTGTTGGGGAGCAACTACACCAGGAATAAGGAATCTGTAACCTTCCTGATGTTGTTTGCCACAACTCCCATCAGCCCAAAATGGCCAATGGTTAGGGATAATGAGAGTTGTGGTCCAACAACATCTAGAGGTCCACAGGTTCTCTATCCCTAAACTACAACACAGTATCTCCCATATTGCAGCAGTTACCCATGTCTTTGGCCTGTCTGGATAATAATTTTCTAAAATGTATTGCATAAACAAATTATTTCCCCACTCCTAAATCCAGTATTTTTCCCCTTGGCTTTCATTATTTTTTTAAAGGAGTACATTTTTGTCTCATGCTGAAACTGGCATGTCATTTCAGTAATACTAAGTAGAACCATTCAAACACAAAAGTATTTAGAATTGGGTTTTTTAATAGAATGAATTGATTATCTATAATGCCAAATTTAAAAACAGCAACAGTGCAACAAATATTGCATGATTAAAGAAAGCTCTGGTTAAAGAAAGATCTGAATATTTATTCCAATACATTCTTAATGTTCCATGCTAAGAAAAGCAGTGGTTATCCAACTAATACACAGCTGAGGAAGGGCTAACATTGCCAAGCAATGCCAAGGGGAAACAGAACAGTGGCAGCATCAGATTGGTGAGAACACAAGTGATCAAATCAGATTTTTAAAATGACTTTGACGTTGTTCCCAGGTGAAAACCTAGAGGGAATTTGCATCCTATTTAAGATGCAGAGAACAAATGCAGACTGAACGCAGTAAACAACAGGAAAGGACTGTATTGACCTGCCTGTTTTAGGTTGGGATCACTGGATATATTTGTCTGTATTTGCATTGCAAATGGAATATTTGGAAGCAGGGGAAGTTTAATCATAGGAGTTCATCCCTTCTTCTCTCACTTCCTTCTATAATCCATACTTCTTACCAAAAACGATGCATGGAATTATTACAGTAAGGAATCAAGCACTCTGTTTTGCAGAGTGCACCCTACATAATCCCACTCTTTGAATGTGGAACTAGTACACATTGCAGCTCCAAATGTGTGCACACTTACTTGTGATTAAGGCCCACAATTTATGCTGTAAAAAGAATAAACTGCAATTGTAGCACGAGGAGTATATCCATTACATCACATTTTAAACATGTTTTCTATGAAGTGGGACCTCAAGAGAAGGAGGAAAAGTGTTGTATTTCTTACCAGTAATAAAGAACTGCAGCATGCTGAAAAATGCTCAGAGTGCTTGCAGTGCATAGGAAATGATAGCATGATAAGTGCATATAAAGTCATATAAAAAGCCTGCCAGCTTTATAAGGGGTCTCTCCCATTCTCTACACCAAATTAGCTTCAGCAAATCCTGCGATCACTTTTTGCTTACCTGTGATATACAGCGCAGATACCTGGTTGCCACCTCTTTGGCAATAAGTTCCTGCCCCTTGTAGATGTCTGTGCAGGGAATCCGGGCCAGAATTCTCCTCAGTTCCTTCTCAGGTAGTTGGGTATAGCTCTGGTTCCCCAACTTATCTACAGGCACAGAGGTGCTGAAGGCACATATAAAGCACTCTCCATGCAACAGTGTGACTGAAATCCAAACAGCAGGAGCAATCATAGCCCGCTGTGCCATGGAGCAGAACATGTAACGCAGGACAGCCGGGTCTTTCTGCCTCTTCCCTGTGGGTCTTTTCCACTCTTCAGCCAACATGGAGACATTGTTATTCATCACAAAGCCTAGTAGAAACAAGACCAGGGGTGGCACAAACAGGATACCCATCCCATAGGCCAGGTTATAACCTGGTAGACATGGGCAGTTGAAGTCAAAAGCCACGTACATCTGTGCACTGGCAAGAGCCATGATGCCACATATGCCATTCATGAATGATTCCTGGTTGGACTGGAGGAACTGGAAGATCATACGGAATTTATCCATCGTTGTCACTTTATGCACACTCGCTTGCCCAAATGCAATCAGAAATTTGTTGCCCTTTTCATGGGGCAGAATTTAAAAACAACAACAACAAAAACCCTAATGCATCTTGCCAATGTCACTTACTTTTTCAGTTTCTGCTCTTACACCAGCTTTTCAATTGCTCAGGCAACATGTCCCCCTCCCCCATTTATTCTTTGCCACTTCAGTACATTGACTTTGTTATCTTTACCTTATGAGTGAATCTCTACTCCTCCCAGGTTGACTTGGTGTGCATTGTATTCCCTCTTCTGAAAAGTTAATTGTGTGCCATTGTCAGGTATGTCATGGCTTAATACAGCGAACACTTCTTTCCTTGTGGGAGCCATCACATCTCTTATTTAAAAAACTCTTAAATCCCTGAGGTTGCCTATTTGTGGAGGCATGATTTCTTCTGAGGAGTTATTTGGAATCTGTTCTAGGCACTCTTTATTCATGACAGGAAAAGGATTCCTCTGGCTTCTGTTCATGTGCCTGCAAATGCCACATGCTCCTCCCACTGCCCTTAGAAAAACAAGGGAAAGCTGTGCCCCACCTTTGTAGGTTTACCTGGGGCGGGGGGAGAGAAAGGAGAGTGCCTATGCAAATATCACTGTGTGGGGTAGGAATGGAGGAGCAAGACAATTCAGTTCACATTTAAAGTTTATTTTATTAATACAAGTTTCTCATGGCCATTGGCTAGAACAATAAACTTATGAACTGAAGTGAACATTTAAAGTTGAGCCTACCTCATTCCCACTTTCCAAAACAATACGCACAAAACACAACCAGCCTTCAAAATTCACACTGCTCTGAATTTTGCAATGTGTTTTCCAGTCAAATATGTAATGTGTATAAAAATGCATATGCTAGGGTAAAGTGTGCCTAAAATGCACATCTTAGCAAAATAACCTACAAAAATGTGTTATATTAGGGGAAATTGCATTCAAAATGTGTGTATTAGGATAAATCTCCACTAAAATGCTGAGGAATAATTAGGACAGCTTAGCAAGAAACTGATGTGGAAAAATGAACTCATTTGCTCATTCTCAGCTTAGCAAGAAACTGATGTGGAAAAATGAACTCATTTGCTCATTCTCAGCGTAAGATCCATTCTAAGGATAGGGATTTGGCTAAGAGAAATATAACTCCTGTGTTTTTCCAGCTTCTCTCTCCTTTTGCTGCTCTTTTTGAAATTTTGGAATCCTTCACTGCTTTATACTCTGGGTGGAGCTGTAACATGAATCAGAAGCAGCAGCAATCTTTTCTTTCTATATAATGTTCTATATCTATGCAGAGCACTGCTACTCCCTCTTATTTTATCCTGCAACAAGCAGCATTTCCTGTTACTGTATATTTCTCCCATGTAAATGTGATCTGATGTGCAGAAGTCTGTAAAGAGATTTTGGTTCAACAGAACCCCTTAAACTAGCCACTTGCAATCTCTCAGCATCCTTTTCTCTTCTGCAGGATGAGAATTTCTGGTCTCCTTCATCAGGGAGTTGAGAAGTCTTGCAAATAATAATTTAGGAAACTGCCTTATGTTAGAACTGCCTTATGTTAGGTCTAATGTTTTATCTATCTAACATTGTATTTTCTGATGGGCAGCAACTCTCTGGGATCTCAGGCAGAGAACTGTTCTCTTGTCAGTTAAACCTTTAACTGGAAATGCTGGAGGCCAGTCTTGGGATTTTCTACCAAAGCATGTCCTCTAATTCTGATCCGTGCTTGAAAACAATTAATGGTGATGTGCTGCTAATATAAATGTTGACATATTTGTTAGTTGTTTTAATGCAAAGAAACGGAGAGAACAGAACATGGGATATACTGGGTGAGATCCTGAGAAATGTGAGCAGAGTTATTAATGTGAAGTGGGACTTTCCTACCACTTCCTTCCTGCTGAAGCCCCTTGCGCTCCTGAAAGGCTAATCTCAAGGATCAAGAGACTCTCTGAAACGGCTGGGGATGTGATGTGGGGAAGCTGGGCTGGAGGGAAGGGGCAGAAATCAAAACCAATGGGATCTTTCCCCTTTTGTGAGAGTGGAAGTGTGCTTCGCTTGTCCAAGAGGATGAAGAAGAGATTCGAAAAGTGACATCTGATCCTTCTAATCTAAACCCTAAAATGTAAAATGTACAATTGGAGGCACTCTGTTTTAGATTTTTAGCTTCATAGTCAAAACTCCAAGGTTTTGTCTGACAGTTGGCATTATCATGAGCTTACACTAAAATTGTTTTATTTGTTCTTCAACGGTATGTTTACATTAGGAACTCAAAATGCATCAAGTGGTCATTTCCCATCACTGAATTTCAGGCACATTAACACTGTGTTGTACAAATCAGAGAAGGCCTGGGGATGTCTTCACCCAACACACGTGACCGTTTTGGTTTTCCTGCCCCCACAACACCCTCTGCCCAGAACTTCTATTCATGAAGCTGCCATATGTCAATGCACATGCATGATGACTGTCTCAAATGTACACACATTTCTTAAGTATAAAGTAAAGTAAAGGGACCCTGACCATTATGTCCAGTCGTGGCCGACTCTGGGGTTGCGGTGCTCATCTCGCTTTATAGGCCAAGGGAGCCAGCGTACAGCTTCCGGGTCATGTGGCCAGCATGACTAGGCCACTTCTGGCGAACCAGAGCAGTGCACGTAAACGCCGTTTACCTTCCCGCTGGAGCGGTACCTATTTATCTACTTGCACTTTTGACGTGCTTTCAAACTGCTAGGTTGGCAGGAGCAGGGACCGAGCAACCAGAGCTCGCAGGGATTTGAACCACCGACCTTCTGATCGGCAAGTCCTAGGCTCTGCGGTTTAACCCACCTGCGTCCCAAGTATAAAGTAAATGTTGCTTTATTTTTGGGGGTCAGATTGAAGCTGGTTTGAGAGAAAACCCATCAGACAACAATATTTCTCAACAAACTATAGTGGTACCTCGGGTTAAGAACTTAATTCATTCTGGAGGTACGTTCTTAACCTGAAACTGTTCTTAACCTTAGCTTTAGCTAATGGGGCCTCCCGCTGCTGCTGTGCCGCGGCAGTGCGATTTCTGTTCTCATCCTGAAGCAAAGTTTTTAACTCAAGGTACTATTTCTGGGTTAGCGGAGTCTGTAATCTGAAGCGTATGTAACCCGAGGTACCACTGTACAAGATCAGTACGGATTGTGGCTATTGGTGTGTGCATGCGGCTCTAACAGCAGGAGCTCACTGGATGTGGAGTAAGTGGTAATGTGAACATACCCTCCTTTTGGAATACACCTGTTAAGCATTAACTGGCACCCCAAATCCCCATTCAGTGGACCTCCAGAGCAACTTGCTTGGATACTGCTGAGGTCACTTTCTTAATCACATCACTTTGTTGAAAGAGTTACATGATCACTGAAGCTTGGAATGGGGAGGGGAGACCACAGAGAGCAACTTCCAGTGAATTGAGGCTAAGCAATGATCTGTGGGCTGGTGATATTAAAGGAGAACTCACATCAAAGGCTTGAGAAAAGGGAACATGTAGTGAAAAGCTTCATGGATATTTGTAGAGAGCTTTTTAATCTGCCGGGGAAAGTTCTGTGTTACCACACTGAATGCAGGCTAACCATTTAACAAAATGAGACAGCCACCTGTCTTTGGCTGACTTGAAAGCAAATAGTTACTTATTTATTTTTTTTTATTATGGAATTTCCAGACTTGGTTTTTTGCTGTCAGAAAGGCGTGTGGGGTCCTTGTGGGATTTTCTTCTTCAGATTCCAAAATAATTTGTCTGACTTTGGATACCAGGCACCTTAATTGGGGTTGGGGGACCATTTGCTGCTGCCCCTCAGCAAAATGCCTTGGTCCGGACCTGTGGCTAGGGATTGTGTCGTGTTCCATACAGTGAGAGCAGGCAGAAGCTTGACTGGGGTCAACTGTCTTATCTCTAGTTGGTTTGCAAGTAGATTGGAACTGATTTCTGATTCCTAATAGTTTAACAATGGTGCAGTGATCACTTTGCCACAGCTGCCTTGTAAGGTAGGCCAGCTGTCCACAGTATGTTCTTGTTTGTGTCACCACTCCCCCTTTCCTCTAACTCTTGGCCAAAGAGAGGACTAGAGCTACAAGCTGGTTATCTTGCTGGGAAGGTGGTGGACAGCTAGCTCCCTCCCATCTTCATGGGCTGTGGAGCAGTATGCTTTCTTTGTACTTTCCCTCAGGCACAAGTAGAAAGCATAATGGCAAGCAGCTAAGCAGGTGAGGGAAACACAATCCCTTGGGCGTGTCTCAGAACCACTCCAAGCCCCAGTGCCAAATTAAAGAAAGTTTTGTCTTTGTGTGCAGGTTTTTTGTGTGTGTGTGTTTTTAGAGGAAGAGCTAAGAGACAAAGGGAAAGCAGCCTGGTACTTTAATACAAAATAAAAGACTAATGGATGGAGGACTGTTGGAAAGAGTCTCAATACTCACATACACACAAGGTCGCACAATGTAGATTCAGCATGCAGTGACCCTGGATGGTCAAAAGTTGGGACAAAGGAATGGGTCTCCATATTCCATGTTTATGTCATTTGAGTCCAGCTGGCCTTGAGTGACAGGGCAGCAACAAGCCCAATCAGCTGAGTTGCACGTAACTAGGCACCTGTTGGAGCCTAGGCTGGATGAGTGCTGCTCCTGGTGGCCTACTCCTGGCAGATAGGACATATCAAATGAGTTATCAGATTGTGTGCTTGGAAGTGGCAGACATTATGTGGCTGGGTACTTGGGAAGAAGGGTGGCTAGAGATGTTGTCCAGTGGTACCTCGGGTTACATACGCTTCAGGTTACATACGCTTCAGGTTACAGACTCTGCTAACCCAGAAATAGTGCTTCAGGTTAAGAACTTTGCTTCAGGATGAGAACAGAAATCATTCTCCGGAGGCACGGCAGCAGCAGGAGGCCCCATTAGCTAAAGTGGTGCTTCAGGTTAAGAACAGTTTCAGGTTAAGTACGGACCTCCAGAACGAATTAAGTACTTAACCTGAGGTACCACTGTAGTTGCAAAAGACACATACTCTGGCAGGGCATGCCTATGCCACAAACAGCAAGTAAAATAATAATCAGCTACAGCATGCTAATTGCTTACCCCTCAGCCACAGTATTCTTTCTGTGTAAAATATAAATATTAAATGATTGTCTTTGAGCCATAGCTGTCAACTTTTTCCTTTTTTTAAAGGAAATTCCCTTATTCCGAATAGTATTCCTTGCAAAAAAAAGGGGAAAAGTTGACAGCTATGCTTTGAGCAACTCCACTGGCCATTTTTAGTGTTTTATATTAGGAGTTTCTAATCAGTAGTAACCCAGATGTGTCTTTGTACTTTGGTATGCAGCCTGCAAGATGAAGTAGGTATTTGACTCTTCCCACTAAGCTAACATTTTGTATCTGGCCCTGCCCTCCAATGGCAGGATTCTAGAGAAAAGAAAAGCGGATCCCACAAGTTGTCTGCTGACTTCTGATGTACAGCACCCAGTGGCATAGCATGGGTTGTCAACACCTGGGGCAAGGCAAGTAATTTGCACCCCCTAACCCGTGGATTTGCGCCCCCTAACCCCCAGATGTTGCGCCCGGTGTGGCCGGCCCCCCCCCACGCTACGCCACTGACAGTACCAAGCATGTTGTTGGGGCTTCTGTAACTAACTGCTGGGTCTAGGCTTGCACTGTTAATTGTTAACAATACAGTGGTAAAAAGGTAAAGGTACCCTGACCATTTGGTTCAGTAGTGACCGACTCTGGGGTTGTGGCGCTCATCTCGCTTTATTGGCCAGCTTCCAGGTCATGTGGCCAGCATGACTAAGCCGCTTCTGGCAAACCAGAGCAGCACACGGAAATGCCGTTTACCTTCCCGCCGGAGCAGTACCTATTTATCTACTTGCACTTTGAGGTGCTTTCAAACTGCTAGGTTGGCAGGAGCAGGGACCGAGCAACGGGAGCTCACTCCTTCGCGGGGATTCAAACCACCGACCTTCTGATCGGCAAGCCCTAGGCTCTGTGGTTTAGACCACAGCGCCACTTGCTTCGGGTTACAAACGTTTCAGGTTACAAACTCTGCTAACCTGGAAGTAGTACCTCGGGTTAAGAACTTTACTTCAGGATGAGAACAGAAATCGCACAGTGGCGGCAGCAGGAGACCTCCAGAACGTATTAAGTTCTTAACCTGAGGTACCACTGTATTAACTCAAGGAGGGAGTTAGCCAGAACTATAGGTGCTCCTGGGAAACAATCATCTGTAGCCTAAAAGAAGGGGGGAAGTGTCGGGATATGGTTTCCTTGCCCTTCCTAACTGGCACCTAGGGTATTGCCCTGGTTCAGGCAGACCTGGTTTTGAGAGATACTGTTTCAAATATAAATGGACTTTAAGGCAGGCAAGAATGAGCTGCTGCGCCGTCAAAACATGATGTGAGTTTCTAACAAAATATGTAATCCAAATTCATCACTGAGGTTAGAGTACCAGAATAACACTAAAGGAGGTAATGCAAAACATAATGGGCTGCTTTCATCACTGCATACAGAGTAGCTTCATCAGCTTGTTATACAAGACAAACAAATAATATAACCAAAGGCATGAAAACGCGATGCTTCCAATGATAGCAGCGTCATTGTCAGAAATTGATGTCCAGGCACATAGCTTACTTAGTAATCACACTGTCTTTTCCTTCCTTCGCATTTGTATATTCCTGCTGCGTCTAAAATGCTTTAAAAATACCCTTCCATGAAAATCAGTATGCAAAGTAGATATTCACCCAGTTCATTCCTCAGCAGCTTGCTAAGGCAAATAGTCAATTTGATTAAAACACATGGCAAATATGGAAGGTCAGATATTTAATCTCTTGAGTGTGTCTGCTTAAAATTAAATTAGAGCAGGTCTCTAATATGTGAAGGAGACCAAACATAAATACTCACAGAGGCTTCTATTTAGAAGCCCAGGTTTCTGCTGTAATTACATGCCTGGCTCTCTCATCTTTTCTTGTAGCCTGAAAATGAATTAATAATTTAATTCTAGAAGGGAGATTCAAGTATAGCTGTCCAACATATTTCAATAGGATGTTGGGGAAATGATTCTTATTTTTATTTTTTTATTTTATTTTGTATACCACCCTTCATCCGAAGATCTCAGGGCACTTCACACCATAAAAATACAGAATAAAACCATAAAGTACACAATAAAAACAAGATAGAAAACAAAGCAAACCAATAACACCCCTTCCCACAAACACATTTAAAAGGACATAGACTGTTAATAAGCCAAAGGTCTGGTTGAAGAGGAACATTTTCGCCTGGCATATTATGAAGGTACCAGACAAACCATCCTGGGGAGAGCATTCTACAAACAGGGAGCCACTGCAGAAAAGGCCCATTCCTGTGTTGCCACCCTACAGACCACTTGTGGCAGAAGCACACGAGAAAGGGCCTCAGGTGATGGTCACAGAGTCCAGGTCAGTTTATATGGGGAGAAGTGGTCCTTGAGGTATTGAGGTCCTGAGCCATTGAAGTCTTTATAGGTCAAACCCAGCACTTTCAGTTGGGCCCAGAAACTAATTGGCAGCCAATACAGTTGGGCTATAATTTCATATAGTGCATTATTCATTGGTGATAAGCTCTTGCCTTTTGATAATTTAGTACACCCATTACTGTCTCCTTGCTGGATAGAGTTGCCAACTTTGGACCTACCTTTTGCCTGCTGTAATAATATGTAAGATGTGGGCTATGTTGTTAACCATTTTATGTACAATATATTGAACACATGTTTAAGTACCAGGACCAGAGATCCACCTAGCTATGAATTGGCAGCAGGTCTCCAGAGCTTCTAATTGGGGTCTTTCCCAACCCTACCTGGAGATGCCAGGGATTGAATCAGAGACCTTCTGCATGAAAAGCATATGCTGTAACCACAGAGTTACAGATCCTTTTGCATTTTTGTTATGGCCTATGGCTCATATGGAAATAAATCTGAACTGAACTCGTTGTACAGACATTAGCATGTGATAATGCTTCACTCCATGCCGTTAAAGTTTCTGCTGCTGATTCCATACCCCTCAACTGTTCTGGAAAAACTGGGACATCCCATTC
The DNA here is from genome assembly GCF_964106915.1 of Podarcis gaigeae. Lineage (NCBI taxonomy): Eukaryota > Metazoa > Chordata > Lepidosauria > Squamata > Lacertidae > Podarcis > Podarcis gaigeae. The sequence continues at coordinate 56,562,448 of NC_139681.1, read as the reverse complement.
CCCGCGCCCTCCGGGAGATCATGGTGGCCATTTGGGGCTACCATGATCTTGAGCCCCCAAAAGCACTTTCTTTGGTGCTGTGATCTTGCACCCCCAAAAGTGTGTTTTGGGGCACCATGCCCAAAAAAGCACTTTTTCCAGGGCTGCAATCTTGCATGGGTCATGCTACTCATATGGGAGTGTGAACCTGGAAGATGGTGTCCCAGTTTTTCATCTTGATGTGTTGGAGGGTATGTGATTCCTGCATACTATGCTGTTGTTAAAGATGCAAGAGCAGCCCATTTTTGCTGGGATGTGTGTGTATGTGTTTTCCCCTAGCTACTGATGCTCTCAGTTTCCATTTCCTTTTAAACATCTGTTTGCCTTGTGATTGTGGTCCCTGGCTGGGGATGCCACCTGTTAATCATACTGCCTGTCCAAGGCATAGATATTCCCTCTGTGCCCAGGGGTTGCCTCTGTGTAGCTCCACTCAAATCCAGCGGAGGTTTGCTGTAGTACCATGATTGAAGAAGCTTGTTCACTTGCTCTTGGCTGCTGATTCCTTGCAAGTGATCCTTCTCCCCTTTGTTCCCCTCCTCTTTTCCTGGGTGGGCATGAAACCGCCTTCGTTTAATTTCTTTCTGCATGCTCTCAAAGAAGTGGAGGATGCACTTGTGTGCAAAGTCCCGGGTATGCTCACAACAAGTTTCATCAAAAATCTTTTGCTCAATATCAATGTAGTTGCTCCAGTAGCGAGTCTGCAAGAAGGTAGCCTGGTTGAAGCAGGGCCTGAGAGAACGGGCAAGGAAGGCGATCACTATAAGGGTCAGCAGTATGCTCCATCCAAAAGCCTAGAAGGCAAAGGAAGTACGTACAAATGTTAAAGCAATCAAGGCCAGCCACAGGGAAACAAAAAAAAACAGGACATCCGTGTTCTATTGCTTGAATATCCCATAATAAAAGGGACTTCTCAGATCTTCTAGTTCAACACCCTGCTGTGGGAGGAGCCCCCAACTTCTGTTAAGTAAATGAATTGGTAATAAATGTTGATTTGCTAATTAATGTCTACATTTATTTAGTGCTAGGAAAACAAAAGGAATATTGTCCTTGACTGAAAGCAAGGATAATCAACGTGGTGCCCTTCAGATGTCCTTGAGCTACAATTCCCACAATCCCTAACCATTGGACATGCAGGCTGGGGCTGATGGGAGTTGGAGCCAAACAATATCTGAAAGGCACTACATTGCCTACCCATTCTTATAGTGTATGTTAAGACAGATAAAATGGCAGATGGATGAAATGGCAAAAACTGAAGGAATGGGTACTGAAATCAACAGAAGGACTGCTTCATTAGTTGGCATCTGTAATCAGTCAACCCATGAGTCTTTCTGTGACTCACTCTTCCTTCTGCAGAGCAGAGCCTGAAACCTGGACTGTGTCATCAACTGCCAGGGGAGTTTGCCTCCTCACCCCACCCTAACCCAACATGTTCCTGTTACTATTGGTCAGATTTTAATTGTAGCACGTCTTGGTTGAAATCTGACATAGTATAAGGTTACCACAACACAGGGGATGCAGGACTATGGAGCTTGTTTTGCACATGGGACCAGAGGGGCAAAATACATGGAAGCAGAAACAGGAGAAGACAAGAGACTTGGAGGCATAATGAATGGAATATGCTGAGTGGAAAAATTAAAGAGGTCTGGGAATCTTCATCATATTTTGCTGGAACCCACCCAGAGTGGCTGGGGAAACCCAGCCAGATGGGCGGGGTATAAATAAATAATAATTATTATTATTATTATTATTATTATTATTATTATTATTATTATTATTTCAAAAGAATCTGTAGTTAGCAAATTAGTTTGCAATCCTTATCTTGTTTATTCCCACCATAGCTCCGTTTGGTAGGATAGTTTAAGAGAAGGTGACTTGTCCAAAAGTTTGTGTCTGAGACACTACATAGTTCATATAGCGGCTCAATACCTTAAGAATTGTTAGTTAATTTGCACATGCTGTAGGGTCCATGCGTAGTCTATGAATCATCTGTTGCTCTTTCCTTCCATTGACAGCAAAAATCAATTTAAAAATTATGCTTCTTGCATTTAATCAGTGATTATCCAGGAGAATATTCTGAAGATGAGCTTGAGAAACAGATTCTACCTATATATGTTTCAAGAGCAGGTTAATGTTCCTATAAGGAACTCCTAGAGCAAGATCCTATAGATATCTGTTACTTACCTGTGACCAGCATTTGAGGTACCTGGATACAGCCTTGCGGGAAGTATTGTTCCTTATGAGTTCATCATCCTTGCATGGGATCTTGGACAGCAAGCGCTGTACCTCATTATAAGGTGTGATGTTGGTGACTAAACCTGGAAACTTATCAGGGTCAACAGAACTGCTGAAAGCACAGACAAAGCATTTTCCATCGAGCAGGGTGACTAGGATCCAAACAACAGGTGCAATCATGGCCCGTTGCAGAACGGAGGAACACATGTACCTGGTTATTGGATAGAGAAGCAAAAAACTAAACTGATATTTCTAAAGGCTGGAACTTGCTCAGCACCGGCAATAAGAAAGGAAGGGACAGTAGCATACTCCAGTGATTTCCAAAGGGTTCCCCAAACTTCTAAGTTCATTGACCCCTAATTGAGCTTATAAACTTGTCATCCACCTCAATCCAAATTCTTAAGAATTTAAATGAAATAAAGTCAAGCAATATTTATTAATCATCAATATTTATAATTCATGCAAATCTTAAAATGTAAAAAAATAAGGAAGTATGTTTTGTGCTACAGAACAAATACCAGTTTGGGGAGCTGGGTTTTTCACATGGGAAATACAGTGCAGGTGGAAATGGTTAAAACTGCGCTTCCAGCATCACAGTTCTAATCCAACCCCGCCCCCTCTAATCTAAATTTTCTAAAAGAATGCTGGTGAACCTTCTTCCATTGTCCTGTTTAGTTTGACTCTAGGTGATATGTGTATCTGGAAGCCTGTATTCAAATGTGGCCTTATTGTGTACCCTTGGGCATGCCACTATTTCTTAGCTTCAGAGTGTTATAATAACTATACATAGGAACTGTAATCCATTTCAGTGGTTATGGTGATATCATGCTACATAAAGCCTCCTAAGTACTGTTAAGAATTAAAACAATACAATACAAATTCTAAGTAATAATTTGGAGGAAGTTTAGATTCCACCAGCAACCTTGGGAGAGAAGGGTGCAACAAATAAGTAAACTTCATTGCGGAAAGTAATTAGCACCAGTACTGAAATCCCCCACCTGATAATGGCTAGATTCTTCTTCCTGTCCCCAGTAGGTCTTTTCCACTCCTCAAGCATCACCACAAACTGTCTGTTGACAATGAGACCACAGAGGAAAAGTGCCACTGGTGGGATAAACATAATTCCTAAGCCATACACCATGTTGTATTTAGCAAGGCAAGGGCAGTGGAAGTCAAAGGAGCTGTACATCTTTACACTTGCCAATGCCAGCAGTGCACATATCCCATTAGTCACGGACTCTGAATTGGACTGGAAGTACTGGAAGATCATCCGGAATCGATCCATAGTGCTGTGGTGACCGAGCGCCTTTCCTCCTGTAGAGCGCTTGGGTTCGTCTCAGAGATGAAGCACTGGCTGGTCTTCTCTTGGCAGCCTTCTCTGGCAGGGTGATTAGGTGAGCTCTGTAAGGCCTGTTTAGTTCAAAGACAGGATGACAATAAGCAAGCAAAGCAAACAATAAAGTAGCTCACATTAACATCATTGCCTTTGTTGTGCCATTCTTGGCTTCCTACCTGAGCCCCCTTATTCAGTCCTTGTTGGCATAATTGTTCCAGCTGCGTTCCTTATCCATGTGTTGTTGGATCAGGATGAAACCTAGAGCTTAGTTATCTTGCTTTTATAGTAAGAGAATGAATAGAGTCTTCCTGGTATTATAGTTCCTCCATTAGAAAAATCAAATCACAAAACTCTTTTGTATGCGAAACAGTCATAGCCTGAAGGTATGGTGCAGTATTTACCCTCCAGTGTGAAGATAGTAACTGGTGCACCACAGAGAATGAAAGTAGCTTTCAAATAATCAAAAGCTGATTTTTATTCCCCTCCCTTTGCCTCTTCCCATGTATGGTTTCCTTCTGTTGTCCAGTAATGAATCATCACTGGTGTTTGTGAGAAACCAGGTCAGTCAAATGAGATAGTTTGCTTACAAGTCTCCTCCCTGTAAGTTGTTTTTCAGCAGAGTTGGCTTTGATTCATCTGCAGATCTTAAACTGCATGAAAGAGAATACGGGCGGCACAGAATGCGAGATTTATTTCCTGCTCTCCCTTAGAATTGCTGTATATATGGTCCCATATCTTTGTAAACTTTTCCATCTGAAACAAAGTTTCATAATCTGCCTGGTGTGGTTGCTTGATATACAGTGGTACCTCGGGTTAAGTACTTAATTCGTTGTGGAGGTCTGTTCTTAACCTGAAACTGTTCTTAACCTGAAACACCACTTTAGCTAATGGGTCCTCCTGCTGCTGCTACGCCAGAGAGCCAGTGTGGTGTAGTGGTTAAGAGCGGCAGTCACATAATCTGGGGAACCGGGTTCGTGTCTCCGCTCCTCCACATGCAGCTGCTGGGTGACCTTGGGCCAGTCACACTTCTGTGAAGTCTCTCAGCCCCACTCACCTCACAGAGTGTTTGTTGTGGGGGAGGAAGGGAAAGGAGAATGTTTGCTTTGAGACTCCTGAAGGGGAGTGAAAGGCGGGATATCAAATCCAAACTCTTCTTCTTCTCTTCTACGCTGCCGCCATGCGATTTCTCTTCTCAACCTGAAGCAAAGTTCTTAACCCGAGGTAATATTTCTGGGTTAGCGGAGTCTGTAACCTGAAGCGTATGTAACCCGAGGTACCACTGTATTAGCTATGTGAGATATTAGGGAAATAACTCAACTCAGTAGCTGAGCATCTGCCTCCCACTCAGAAGGTCCCAGATTCAATCCCTGGCATCTCCAGGTAGGACAGAATGTTCCCAATCTGAAACCCAGGATAACTTCTGCTAGTCCGTGCAGGTGATATGGAACTAGTTCGTCCTAGGTAGTATATTCACAGTGTGAGAATCAGGGCTCCATGGGCTTCTTAGCAATGCTACCACATATGATTATATCCTGTTCTGTAGCCAAGCTGAATGAAGTTGTGTGGTGCAGAGTGTGGCATAACTTTTTCATAGGTAAGGGTTACTTCTGTTTTATGAAGCAACCTGGAAACATATACCTCAGCAGAGGCCTATAGATAACTCTGGGGGTAGCAGCATGTTAGGAGGCAGACCCAACTCCTCTTCAGCTACCATTGCAGGATCCCTCCCACGCATTACCACTGGATTTTGGTACTTGTATACATATATTTCCTTAGGAAATGGTTCCCAAAGTTTCCCCTCCCCTTCTGAGTTCCAGATCGTGTTTCAGCCTGAGCTTTCATTTTGAATGTAGTAGACTAAAACAAAGAGAATTTGAAAGATGAGTTAATGCAGGATTGTCTCAGTCAGTAGTTATAATTGCTATTGTATGTGCATGAGGTTGTGCCACAAGGAGGCGGTGTTTAGCTTTCGGTATTAAAACGGACATTAAGCAGGTCTTGCCGATGCTAGGAGAATACTTGATACGGATGGGGGAGAAATTCAGTTTTGCTTGTATCTTGATAAGAAACCACCTAATTCACACTTTTCAAACAATTGAACCAAAACAGGGCTAACCATTTCAATTTTATACTTCTCCAATTTTTGTGATGCAATTCTCCAGTCAAACAGTGCATACAAAAATGCATATATTCCAGGAAAGTCTCCGCAAAAATGTATATATTAGCAAAAACAGCATATATAATGCATAAATATTAGGGGAAATTGTGCACAAAAATGTGTAGAGGACAACAGTCTGGCAAAGGCTGTGTCATAGGAAAGCATATATGGCAACGTTATCTGGTTCTGGAATGTGTGACATCTGAAAATATTTTTACTAAATGGGAATTCTGAGGGAAGAGCAGAGCTGTCAGATAGATTATTCAAATAAGACACTGCTGAGAACTTGTTACTGTAGCCTGCCCCTGCCTCTACATGGTTTAGTTTAGTGTTTGCATCGCAAGATTACAGTTTGCTTGTCTTGCAATGCACCCAGGCTGTCAAACCAGAATTAAGACTGACATTTGCCTGTAAAGTTAATCTCCATAACCAGGACACACACAATTTATTGATGAGGAGGAGTGGGGGGGGGAGGGGGAGGCGGAGGAAGGAATAAAATGTCACACCTGTTTTTGCTTAGCAGAATTGTAGGCATGAAGCACTTTTCAATGTAAATAAATCAGATTGTGTCTCTCTAGAATCCAGCAGAGTTTTATTGTTTGATTAATCTTGGCATTATTTTTAGTTACAGGCAGTTGCTTTGCTGTCTCACTCAGGAAAGCTTTGTGACACTTGCTGAAGAGCTGTGTGGCTGTGAGGATGAGATAAAAAATATTGAGTATTTATGTAGCATTTTTGAGCATTAGAGCTGCTTTGCATATATTAACTGAGTAATCCTTACAAGAACCATTGGGCAGAGCAATCCAAACCCCCAATCTGCCTGCACTGGAGGGGGCTTGGATGTGGCGGAGGTGTCTTTCGGTCCCACTCTGCTCTGTGGAGTGCTGTGCTACATCTGCTAAAATCACAGGCAGGCAGCAGCTGCAACCAGCTGTATGCCTGCTGGTGGGAGCCAATGTAAGCCCCTCAAACCAGCTGTTTTGGGGAGGAGGGAACAAAGTGGCCAAACTCTCAGAACTCCTGCTAGTGGTGTGTTTGTGTGGAAATTTACCCATTTATTCTATTATAGAATCTGAGCTGGAAAAGGAAAGCTGAGTGAGCAACTGTTTGGGGAAAGGCTCCTGCATGGCATAGGAAGTATTAACAAAGTAAAAAAAAATCCTTCCAGTAGCACCTTAGAGACCAACTAAGTTTGTTATTGGTATGAGCTTTCGTGCGCATGCACACTTCTTCAGATATATGCACACGGAAGCTCATACCAATAACAAACTTAGTTGGTCTCTAAGGTGCTACTGGAAGGAATTTTTTAATTTTGTTTCCACTACGGCAGACCAACATGGCTACCTATCTGTAAATAGGAAGTATTAATTGCACATGGCTTGAGGATTTGGGGAAGTAATTGCACATGGCTTGAGGATGTTGGAAAGTAAAAAGATTAAAAATGAAGCTGTGCCATAAACACCACAACAATGGACACAGCACATTTTATTCCTCTTACTGATCTGTACTGGATTCTCTAGTATAGCTTCAAATATAAATTCTGCAATGAGTATGGATGATCTTTTTCATATGTGGACTGAATTAACTCCTTGGTGTTTACTAATTCTTATGTGAAGATCCTGCCTGGTTTGATGGATGACAACATTGCTAATGTAAAGGTCACAATCAAACATTATTGATCCAAAAGACCATGCTGGCAGCAAACATTCCCCTAGGACTAGTTTTCTAAGACTCAACATAATAATGCTGGCAAATTGATAGTATAAAAGTGGAGTTAGGCTTGTGTAACTCATACGAATCTACAGGAAAACATATCAAAGAAGAAGGCAAAGAAAATGGATCCTCATATAGCTGAACCATTATAACTTGATGCAATAATGTTTTATAACAAACAAACAAGCTATGGGTTCTAAAGAGAGGTACAGTAGCAGCAGAAAATAACCTGCAGCTCTGTAAGTGCCTCTGATCTATATGTGAATATATGGTTTTGTTTTCTGAGTTTCAAACTCTACCTCAAATCCTTTCCCCACATACTGCTGTGAAAATGAACATTCTGTGACATTACAGCAGTTCACTCACTAACATTCACTGGCCAAGAATCTTTGCTATTCTATTAAGGGATAGTCTACAATTCTATTTTAATTGGTAAAAACAGTTCCAAGACAAACAGGATAACATTTGAAATGTTTGCAGCATCCATGAAAAAAAGGAACATTTCACAATGTTCCAGTTCTAACACTAATAGGTCAGCCTTTTTCAAGATTACCTATCTTGAAGCTTGGAATTTCTGAATATTGAAAATGGGAGTCATACGTGCCACTCTTGCAGATTATGTCCTTATGGTATTCCTGCGCATAAAAAAGTCCTGGATCTGTGCTTCCTTTCATTCCCCTTCCACTCCCCCTCTGGGACAGAGATCTTTCCCAGCCATATGTGGAGGCACCTGGGATCTAACCTGGGACTTTTATGCGTACTTTTATGTACGACTGAGATGTCCAATCCACCATTCCTCACCCTGTATTGACAAGGTCTCTAGACCTGTAGGTTGCAGTATGTGTTTGTAGGGATGTGTATAGATGCTAGGAAAGGATATATTTATTAATTACTATCCTTCTTTTCTCAAGTTTGTGAGTTCAGTAAAGTGCATCCCTTTGCAGCTTAAAAGGGAAGTTGCATTCTCCTGGTATTTCCCCCTTTTCTCCCCACCGCACAAACAGTCTGGTGAAAGGTAAAAGTAACATTTACTCACTCAGAAAATTTGTTGAAGAGTAACAGATACAGCAGCTTTGTTCAGGCAGGCTTAAAATGGTAATTTGGTTACAAAGACATGCTTAAGTCTAGCTTAAGATGGTGTCTGAGCAATGGAGCTCCGACATGCAGATTGTCCTCACATTTCTGGCTTGGTGACGAGATGAAAAGGGAGAGGATGAGAGGATGTGCCCATACAGGTAAGGAGAATATATATGGCTATGCCCTCCCCCTGTCAGGGCACAGGGTGAGTGGCTCTCAGAGTTCTCTCTAGCAAATTTACAGGAAAACTTTGTGAGCTTCGGCTCCTATTGTGTTCCTGTCTAGAAAACATGCATTGTTGGTTTGACTGCACTGTAAATATCCCATGCTGTTGTGTGCAGATTGCAGTACCATTGCACGTGTGCTTTATCTTGCTCTTAGTGCATTGCAGTTTGCAGCCTCACATAGCTTCTGAACTCTTCTAGGCCCTTAAGCTACATTGACTGCATGCAGCATGAAGCCAGTTAACCCTCTATCTGCACTTTTGTGGCTTCCAGCAAGAATGTCAGAACTGTTAACTTATTTTCCTGTGCAGTCAACCACAAAGAAAATCTGCCTGAACAAGCCTTCTTCTTTAAATTGTTGAAGGACAGTCAGCGTTTGCTGATAATGTGGCATTAGTGCTATCAAGTACACTGAAAGACTTCTAAATTTGCTTAGGTCTGGTAAAAATGTTAAGTTCCATCACCAAGTGTCAATCATTTAAGGTACAACAGAGTTGCATTGCCAGAGAAGAGGTAGTTATGATGGAGCACAACGGCTTATGTGCCAGCACAATGTCCCTTGTCCCCTTCTGCAAATGTCATGGGTTTGCTCAATATGAAGAAGCAGTACAACAGAGTTAGGTCAGCAGTGTATCAGTTAACAAGCCACTGTCACTGGACAAATGTACACAAAACAGAAATTGGGTAGGCAGGTATGATGAAAGGTTGGAGCAAGATAGAACAATTTCAGAATGATTCAGCAAGATGGGGCCTTCTGTGTGGGTACACAAAGCACTCATATGGTATGTATACATGCCCAGCCAGCCTTGCACAGGATATTACTTTTAACTCGGCAAAAGCATGCTCTTCTGTGTGCTGTTGCTGCTGGGCATATATTTATGGCCAGGGTCCCAGATAATGAAAAATATTAACACTTAAAGCCCACCTTAGCCATTTATCTCAACAAATAGCTAACAGATAAGGGAGCAATCTGCTTCCACAAGGAATGCTTACCGCTTGATCAAAGGGGAATAGAGCAAGAATGTGGTGTACATTCAGCACATTAATTTGCCAAGCATCATTGCTTAGGAAAACAAGTTGCTCCACACTGAGAGCCAGTGTGGTGTAGTGGTTAAGAGCGGTAGTCTCGTAATCTGGGGAAGCGGGTTTGAGTCTCCGCTCCTCCATATGCAGCTGCTGGGTGACCTTGGGCTAGTCACACTTCCTTGAAGTCTCTCAGCCCCACTCACCTCACAGAGTGTTTGTTGTGGGTGAGGAAGGGAAAGGAGATTGTTAGCCGCTTTGAGACTCCTTAAAGGGAGTGAAAGGCGGGATATCAAATCCAAACTCTCTGCTCCACCATAACTTGTTTAGGAGCTAACTGATCACAATATTTGCCACTAAGAATTTCCCAGGCCTAGGGGACCTTCACTTCCCTTTCCACGGTGGCACATGGCGTGACTAAATGAAAGCTCTTTCTGAGGTGCACCTTACATACTCCTGTTTTCCAATTGTGCATTCCATGACTTTATTGGTCTAATAGGATCATGGGAAGCTATGTGTCCATTAGCACATATATATTTTTTTGAGCTCTGGCTTTACATGGTCATAGGCAGGTCTTTCACATTCCCTGCTATATTATCCTTTTAACTGGCAGTGCCAGGAATTGAACCTGGGACTCTGAAGGCAGCCCTGTATAGGGAAGCTTTTTAATGTGCAATGTTTTATTATGTTTTTATATACGTTGGAAGCCACCCAGAGTGGCTGGGGCAACCCAGTCAGATGGGCAGGGTATAAATAATAAAATAATTATAATTTATTATTTCTGCATGCGAAAACATCTGCGTGCAGATACTCCCCCACCATCTTCCTGTTCCTGCTGTAGGCAGGTGAGTACTTCATGTGGTCCCTCCTAGCCCCACCGTGGTATAATCACATCCACCTCTGACCTGAGTTTTGTACTTGCCCTCGGTGAACCCTCTCCCCTGCCATTTCTTATTTTATGCTGATTAATAGCAGATTAAATAATCAATAGTTGACCAGGATATTACTTTTCTATTTTTCAATTTCAAGAATTCTGCTGGTTCTTATTTTTTTCTCTGGGCAACTGTGTCTATGGCTTGGATAATGGGTAGAGATCAGAAGGGTCGTGATCATATTCCTGCAATGCAGTTAATAGCCCTTGAGTGGTGAATTGCTTAGCAGATTGTTTGCATCTCTTCCAAAAGTGCAGGCAGTGGTTCTCTCTCCAATGCATTTACATAGGCAACCCAACTCCTGGGAAATTTGGCACCCCAGGGGTTTGCCTGATTTGCTTCTAGGGTTGGAGCAATCCTAAACATATCACCAAGGACCACAGCGACAAAAGCCAAGACCCAGTGTGTGTATATTCAGAGGGAGAGCAACACCTTTCCCAAGAGAAAGGTAGTTAACAAAGGAATGATAAAACTAGTTCTGGCTATTGATTTATTTTTATTTTGACATTGATACACCACTTGATTACAACAATACCTCAAAGCAGTTTGCAAAAAGAATACCTGTGTTCAATGAGCAGCTACTGCAGAGCTTTCAAAACTATGTGTCGTGACGTTAGTATGTCACTGCAGTGTGCAGGTGTGTTGTGCAAACGTTCCCCATGCTCCTCCTGAGGCTGAAAAGGGGTTAGTTGAACCTCTGGTTTGCTAGTGAAACTGTGTTGCAAAATGATGCATGTCTAAAAAGTGTGCCACCAACGTAAACAGTTTGGAAAGCTCTGAACTACTGTGTAGTAGGGACCATCGGCTGTGGTGAGGACTGCAGGGCCTGCTCCCTTCCAGGGTCTTTTCCAACTGGCCCAGGGGACGTGGCCCAGGCCCTTATTTGGAACAAATCTTTGGGGAAGTGTGGGAAGTTGTTCTGCCATTGCTTCCCTGTTCCAAGTGGTTAATGTGTTTTAAAATGTCCTCAAGCAGTCGGTGGCATTTTAAATTTTTATTTCCTTTTTTGCTTTGTTGGGGTGGGTGGGTGGGATGGATATTTGTTGTTGTTGTTGTTTAGTTGTTTAGTTGACCGGATGGATACTGGAATCAACAGGGGAAACCCACATGACCTGAAGGTGTTGCTGTGTAATGCCAGGTCAATGATGAATAAAACCACTGCCATCCACGACCTGATTGTGGATGGAGGATTTGACCTGGTATGTGTGACAGAGACCTGGTTGGATGAAGCAGATGGGCCTGTCCTTGCCGCTGCTTGCCCACCAGGTTTCTCTTACGCACAGCAACCCAGGTCATGTGGGCGGGGAGGGGGGGTTGCAGTGATTTTTAGGAGCAGGAGGCCCCATTAGCTAAAGTGGTGCTTCAGGTTAAGTACAGTTTCAGGTTAAGAACGGACCTCCAGAACGAATTAAGTACTTAACCCGAGGTACCACTTTACGGTCTCTCCTCTTTGGAAAGCTGGGAGAAAATAGAAAAGGGAAGTAAAGAAACATAACCCTTGACTAATAATGAAATTCTACAGCTAGAGTATAGCTGCTTTGAAACTGTGTGGCAATGGGTCAAACTCATAGGAATCATTCCACAAGCTTCCAAGTACATAATGTTCATAGAAGGCAAAAACAAAATCTGAAGTGAAACCCTGCAGGTGTATCTAGGCCAGAACTGTACCAGTTCTGTCATTATTCACACCTATCCCATTTGTATCCAGTGCAGGAAGAGAAGATCGCAGCTAGGAGATTCAGGGCCAGCTGCACTGTTAGTTTGCATCACTTGTCACCAGGGTAGAACATAATGGGGAGAGCTTCGTAATGTGTGGTTGTTGTCCTTCTCCTAACCTAGTGCGTGTTCTGCAGTTCCTGACTGAGTAGACTTCTATTTGGGTGGAGGGTTTATCTCTTCTTCTTCTTCTTCTTCTTCTTCTTCTTCTTCTTCTTCTTGGCAGAGCTGAAATATAAGATCTGGCTCTGTTTTTATACACAAGGTGGTAACAATTAACATAACATAAGAACATAATAAGATCCTCACTGGATCAGACTAAAGGCCCATTTAGTTTAACATCATGTCTCTTCCAGTGGCCAACCAAATGCCTATGGGAAATGCAAAAGTAGCACATGAGGCATGATATCACATCTCTGATTCTGGAGTTTAATTGATAGCCTTTTCCTAGACAAACCACCCTAATCCAGAACACTAAGAAAGCACATGCCAAATGCAAGTGTGGATGGGCCCATTGTTGGCCATCACATCTTGTGCTCCTAAGTCCACCCGGATCCAGTAGGAATGCTATCTCCGTTTCCACAGAACTGTAGACAGCTCTGCACGTGTGTGAGCTCCATGTCAAAAATGGATGATTTCCCCCCTTTCAGTACTCCCCACCACATGTTAAGGAGCAGCTTATATCTGATACAACACTTATATGAACATGTCTTTGAAAATTAACCTCTAAACAGAAGAAGATGCAGGCGTTTTAACACATAGATTTTAAAAACAAAAAACCTTCAGGTAAAATGTAAATATCCTGTAAGTCACAATGCAGAGGATTTGACTAACCAGCTAGCATTTCTGTTGTTCCAGTAACTTACAGCAAAGACACATTACAGTTGTTTGTAATGTTAGTTCAATGGTAGCTATTCTGCAGCAGTGTTCTTGAGAAGGGACAATTTGCCCCCAAGAAGCAGCAACCTTTTCCCACCTGTTGCTTTCCCCTAAAACTCTTCCCCAGTGTTCCAGACTAATGACTGCTTTGCAAATGGGGCTGAAAGTCCACCAAGAGACATAAGTTTGAAGGAGGAATTTTAAAGTCATAAGGTAAAGAACAAAAATGTGATTAGCAAGTTATATTCCTTTCATCACCTGGGAGCTACTTTCTTTCAGTGGATTTAAGAAGCCAACAGCCTCACTAAGAGTTGTCTGCAAGATATCCGTTTTTGGTTAGGATGCCTTTAAAAGCATAGACCTAAAACAAATTTTAGGACCCTGCTGGTTTAAGAGCATCTTTCGCACTTACTTGTCTAATTTAGGACCAAGGGGGCTCAACAAGACTGGAAGAGAGATCTTTTAAATCTTTTATTAGGAACCAAATGCTAAGATTAAAAACAGAATTATATTCTTACATTATGACTTCTGGATTAAGATAGCATCACTACTAAAGTCCTTTGCACTAGTGGAGTCCAAAGATGTGCTGGTACTATGAATCTGTTGGTGCAGAGGGGGAAATTAGCAGAGGTGTATATGGGCGAGGCAGGACAGTGGAGCTTAATTTGAAACCTTAGTCACAAACCTATGCTTGCCCAGAGGCCATCACTGCTCTAGAAGTCTGTATCAAGGTGACGAACCTGTGGCCTCCAGATGTTACCAGACTACCACTCTCATCAATGGCTCTGCTAGCTGGGCCTGATGGGAACTGCAATTCAACATCTGGAGGGCCCCCCTCAATCTATGTGATTTCTAAGTTGGTTTTCTTTCAAAATGCTGTTACAAAATGGTTGTTGGTGGCTAGTGTTGTCTCTTCCATCTCCACGTTTTCTTTCCTCCCTTAGTGACTTCTTTCTCTGCTACCGCTTTATAAAGAAAGATTAAACTATCACAAGATTAAAGAAATCTGGTGTGATGACACACAAAGGGAAGCAAAGCCACAGGTGTTATTTCTGGAGCAGGGGACAGCACTGTTCTTTTAAAAAAGAAACCCCCCTTTCATCGCATACACACAACAGTTTGACAAAGCCTCTTTTTAGAAGCTTCTTGTCATGCTCATCCTATATCCAAATAAAATAAAGATACCTCTCTCTCTCTCTGTGTGTGTGTGTGTGTGTGTGTAAAGACTGAACTAAATCTCTTCAGTAGTAGTCTTGATTTACAGTGCTAAAGATATACTTACAGTATATCCAGTGTCAAGTGTTACTTTTCCCTTTTGTCCCAAGCTCAAAGATCTGTCATTCTCAGTAATAAGAAGGTTCATGGCCTAGTTTAAAAGGGGATTAGCAATGTTCAACAAAATCCCCCTGCCCCCCATAAAGATATGTTCTTCTTCAACCAGAACTTCTCAGTCCTGAGGACTGAATAAAAATGTTTCTGGGACAAAAAAGGGTTGGTACCAACTCTGAACTGTGCTTGAAAATGTACTAGGAGCCCAAGTAGATATTTTAGGATCAGTGTTATATGGTCCCAACGGCCACTCCCAGTCATCAGTCTGGCAGCTGCATTCTGGATTAACTGGAGCTATTTTCTGGACTAGAGGGCAGTTTGAATTTTTCATCTGGTCAATCCATAGAGCATAGTCTCCAGAAAACATTTTCTGTAGAAAATGGCAGGAAATATATAAAGACTATTGAGAGTTAAAAAATAAAACCCAAATTCTGTTATTTGGTTTTGGCTACCTACACAACGCACTGGTCCTTGTTTGTGGAAAATGTTTTGTTGTGCACTATGAGTTTAAAAGATATATTTGGGGTTCACACTGCCTGTGGGCATTGGCAAATGCTTTCCCACATAAGGATGAATATGTAAATCTACAGGCAGGCATATGCTTAGTGTGGCCCTGTTTCCCAAAGGTCCTAAGGGCTTTTCTTTGGCACAAGCAAGCTTGCGTCATCTGTAATTATTTGCATGCACAGCAAGCACACCTGTTCTCTGCTTGTTGCAGACTGTGGTCTGGCTTTCACAGGCAATTTTTGACAGCTTTGATTAGATGGCTCTCTCATCTTTTCTGACTTCTGGTTCTAAGAGCTAGAGAGTTAAAGGCATAGAGATTTACCTTCCCAGAATTTCTGGAATACATGCTTTTTGCAATATATATGCAGTGCAATTACATATGTATGGTTGCAATCTCTGTTACTTACCTGGGAGTTAGTTTCTGGCTGCTGGCACATGCCTTTTATAGCTGATAATAGACGTTGTACTGTGGGCTACTCTGGACATTTTACCTTCAGGTAAAAACTCTACATACTTTGTATGTCCCACATGAGGGAAGGGCTGTAGCTCAGAAGAAGATCACCTGGTTTCCACTTGCAGAAGGTTGAATTGCTGACATCTCCAGGTATGGCTGTGAGAGACACTTGCCTGAAATCCTGGAGAACTGCTACCAGTCAGTTGGCAATACTCAACTAGCATGGTCTGACGTGTTGTAAGGTAGCTTGCTATATTACTAAGTACAGTACTCAAGAAAGGACAATTGCACCCATGCAGAAACATTCATGCCTTGGCATATCTGTGCTGCAATCCAAGATCCTCCCCAAATCAATGGGAATCTCCCAGTGACTTGGAATGATTCAGAGCTATGTCCGTTGCAGAAGGCAATTCTAAACTATTGAAGATTTATTTCCCACATGGATACCTTACTTAGAAACATATACTGTGCAAACGTTGAGAAGCAATTTTTGAGTTTTTAGTCCTCATATACAGTACATGCCTTTGGCAGGACCTGGACAACACATCCCTTGAGGCTGCTAGTGATCCATACCTGCTCTTTTAGTGCATGGTTGCTCATATGTTGCCCACAGCACACACCATTACTTCCGACATTTTGGATAGGTAGGGATGATTCCATTAGCAGCAAGCTCTGGAGAGCAAAGGAGTGGCTTAGTTTTAGGAGCAAGTGTTTAATCTGTGCCGTTTTTTGCTGCCTGGATTTGTATTGCTCTTTAAATTCTTGCCTGTTTTATATATTTTTTATGTGCATTGTAAACTGCCGGAGATCTAATGGTGTATGAGTGGTATCTATAAATGCATAACATGAAATAAAATAATAAATATATAGGACCCAAATATACTCGGACTAAAACCTAGAGGAGCAAATGGGCTAACAGAAAAATGAATGGGGAGAAGCACGCTATCCCTCTTAACTTATCCACTTGGCGAGCCTAGCCCTAGGCACTTCATGCTTCTAGCGCTGGCTCCGCTTTCTGGGAGTGCGCACACGCGCTTTCCTCTGGAGCGCATTCGACGCGCTCACTCAGCGACTGACCTCTGCACGTGCACCCACGACCATTTCCTGTTCGTCCCTCCTCTTGCAGAAAGGCGCGCGTGCAGCTCCAACTTACAGCACCTCAACACACACACTGCACGCTCCAGGCCCAACTCATCGCGCTGGGCAACCACCTTCCGGTTCTCCTCGAGTGCGAAGCCGGATCGCCGCTTCTCGCGCGTACGATTCGGACTCCAAAGGGCGCGCGAGAAAGTGGAGCTTCTGCCCCGCACACGCTGCCGGGATCTCCAGCCACGTGCCTCCGCCCGCTACCCTTCCGGACGCTACCTGTTGGGCCCGGTGTTCGCTGGGCCCTAGAGCCAGAGGCGGGAGAGAGCCCCTCCACGCCTCATTGTCCCGCCTCCCGCGCCAGAGGTGGCACATCTGGCTGCTCACGTGACTCATCTGGTCCCTTAAGTCACTAGTCTGAGGAGGCAGCTGTCACCATAACAACCAGATCCAAATGGGGAACGGGTCTGCCGCAGCCCCCCAGATAGGGAAGCCGCGGGGGCGGGCGGGGGGCGAAGGAGAAAAGGCCCCCGAAGCGCCATGCTGCTTCAGCATCTGCGGCTGAGCAGGGGCAAGGGCAGCCGGATTACACCCATCCCCATCCTCTCACATTGCCCAGGCAAGGTAAAATCCACGGAGCGAGCCTGGCAGGAGTAGGAAGGGAGAGGCGAGAGGGCGCGAGAGAGGTGGGGGGGGGGAGAGAGAAGAGAAGAGACACAAAGGGAGACGCGAGGAGGAATCCGAGAGAGGAAGAGCGGAGGGGGAGGGATTACCGAGGGAATCAACCTGAGCTCCCCGAGGGAAGAGAGCAGCAGAGATCTCCCATCCTGCTCGCGCAAGAGGCAGCCGCTCCCCAATCATTTCCCTCCACCCCACGATGTGGATCAAGCCCAAGTGAAGGCAGCATCTCTGAGGAAGAGGAGACAAAGGGGGATTCTGGAGCCAAAGTGACTGCGAGAGGGAAGGAGAGGAAGGTCTAAGGGAGAGAGAGGGAGGGGCGAGCCCAGCCCCTAGCCCCTGCTCCCCTCCCCTCCCTTTCCTTACCCCGCCCTGGCCGGCGGCACAAACCCACAGATCCCTCCAGCTGTTGTCATCTCCCAGCTGTTGGCTGCTACCTTCTGATGCCATGGGGAACAGCTTCTCCAGCATCCCAGCGCTGCCGAGAGGCAACCCAAGCCGGTTCCATAGAGTCCATCACCAGCATCTCAATCTCAAAGGTAAGAGATGCACAGCTGTGTCTTGAATTTGTTGTTTAGAAGTGTGGAAAGAAAGATGATGCTCCTTCCTGTAAAGTTTGGACAGCTCATTTTGCTCATTGCTGGTGTGTCCTTGGTGTTCACCTGAACGTGTCATTTTTTTCCTTTGGCATTGTTTTGGTGATTGTTCTAAATCTACTCGAACACCTCACCCCTGCTGGTGAAGAAGGTTGTTCTTTCACTCTGGTGATTTTTAAGCACATGATGACTCTGAGAGTCTTGTACAATGTGGACTAGTTGCATTGTTTCCATAATACGTCCCAGGAGGACAAAGAGAAATAGAGAGACCCTCTGATTCTTCTGAGGAAATAAGAGGGAGTTGCGATTGCCTACATATTTACTTGAAAGCAAGTCTCACAGCTATCATTGGGATTCACTCTTAAGTAAATGTGGTAAGGATCAAGGTGGTTGATGGATTTAAATCTGAACATCCTTTTGTTGCAGTTGTGAATCGGAGAAATAACACATTAATAAGGGCTTGAAGAAGAGGAGGAGGAAGGAGGAGGAGAGGGAAGTGTGTGAGATCTCAGGCAATATAAGTAGCTTCCAGTTTTTTACTTCTGAATGAGTGTGCTCTAGCTGCTGTTGTCTTGGTTACCCCATAAATGTCAGCTTTCGAAGTAGGAGGATCTAGTTTTAGGAAATGACATATTTTATGTGTATATGTGGTACACTGGTATTGGTAGCTGTAGCTCAGAACTGATTACTGTGATAATATTTCCTTATGGTGAAAAATGATCATTCTGGGTTGTTTGTATGTAGATTAGCGGATTCTCTTGCAAAGTCGGAAGAGGATGAAGATGAAATTGCCTGTATTTGGCCTGCTATAGCTGCCCAACCCACAAACCAGTTAAGCCAGATATATTAGGAATGGGACCAACGTGACTCAAATCCAAGCATTCCTGGTTAATGGATTTTTGAATTTAGCCACAAATTCTTGTTTTAGGAAGCATTCCCATCTGTTTTCTTGAGCCGGTATAAAATATTGTCATATTCAATGCTAAAACTGAAAGAAGAGTGATGCTTCAATAGCCACAATTATGTTGTTCTTTTAGATCTTTTTCAGGTGTATTGCTTCATCCTGCATGCCATAAGATTTGTATCATTTTCAGTTTGACAAATGAGAAACACTATACAAGGACTGTGGCTTCCAGATTGTTTTGGAAAACACTTCATTTATAAATTGTTATATATGGAAATGTGATTTTCCTCTCATCACCTGATAACACTATTTCATGTCCCCAGTATTGTTAGCAATAGTTTTTTTTGCCCAATTCTGCAGATGATGGCTAAGAAGACATACAGCCACAGCACAGACTGAGTCAGACAGAAATTCAGGGCAGACAATTGCTGTGTTTAAAATTAGATGTGTAAGGAGGGGGCAGCTGAATCTTACCGAGAGTCCCATCATTCCCTATCAACGCAAATGTGAAAGCACAGACGATGCCGCAGTAGTTGGTATTCAATTGTAAACTGCCAAGAAGGGTTTATCTTAAGAACAAGGCTGTCAGCCGGAAATTTCTCACTGCCACAAACTTAAACAAAATTCAACATTTGTAGGCAGGATGAGCGCATCCTCATAATTTGTTACAGATAGTTTAAGCCATGATATCAAATATTAAAGATATCAAATCACCTGATTCCACTTTGTTTCATATGGCATGCTTGGTTTTGGTTTTCACACCCCACCCCATTTTAACTGGGTTTGGTTGCTATGCTGTCACTCCTGCTGACAAAACAAACAAAATGGTTCTTGCACAGTCCAAATACTATAATGATTGAAATTATTGAAATGGAGAGTTAACTAGGCTTTGCCTTTTGTCCTTAAAAAAAACAAAAACACAAAAAACCCCATCCTGCCAAGTAACTGCCAGGGACAATATGTGCTTTTCCTGTATTTTTGAAAGAAGATTGCCTCAGGTCCTACATTTACATGCAGAATAAACAAGCTTGATTAGATTTGACAGGTTCCTGTAAAATGCTTTGTAGGCACAGCAGCACAAAAAGTATGAATGTCACACTGTTTTGTTACATTTTGGGGACGTATATTATAACTGAAGATTCATTTCACTTTAACCCCTTTCCCTAACAATCTTTCCAATTGGGAGAGATGCAGAAGAACTCATTGTTTTGGCAGCCTCTGGATCCCTGTTATCTTTAAAAGAAGGTAGCCACGTGGATCTGATGTAGTCTAAATAAATAAATAAATAAATAAATAAATGTCCGGTAGCATCTTAGCTTTCGTGTGCATGCACACTTCTTCAGATACTTCTTCTTAGTTGGTCTCTAAGGTGCTACTGGACAATATTTTTATTATTTTATTTATTTCAATCCGTAAAAGAAGATATTCTTGTTCCTCTGCAGATGACCTCACCATAACTTGGTAGCCGTCATTGGCTTTTCTTTTGTGCTTACCATTGTGAATGCTGAAAGAGTTCCATGCTTATAAAAGCTGTATGTAGTGGCCAAGAAATGGAGACACTACAGTCCTTTCAACCTTCCAGATGAAAGCATAGCACCACCTTTCCCAGTTGAGTCTTTTTCGCCCGTTCCTTTTCCAGTATATCTGAAATACTCAAGAGAGGGCCAGCCACTGCCTGATCCATGAGTTTTGTAATAGCCCAAACCATTAAAGATCATCCAGTTCTGGTGGCATGATGATAATAATGAATGCCATTTGATGACTGGGTGATTTTCAGCTTATCGTTAGTACAACTGATGTTTCAGAGCAATTTGCTTCTTTGAATCCTAACCATATCATGCCTATGCTGTACATCCTTCTTGTAAATTAGGGTTTATTTCAGCTTTACTCAGGAGAAGCATATTACACTTCCTAGATCTGGGTCTCAAGGGAGGTTAGTAGGGGCATTTGCTTGAGCCCCTCTGCTAAACGTTAACACAGGGATGGGGAACCTGTAGCTTTCCAGTTAGTACTGGATTACAACTATCATAATCCTTGACAATTGCACTTGCTGGTTGGGGCTGATGGGAGTTGCAGTCCAACAACATCTGGAGGGCTACATGTTCATACCTGCTGTAGTCAAAGGGAAGTAAGCTGGGTTTGCTAGGAAACCTCTTAACAGGAATAGGCCAGACTGTGTCGTGTGATGCTGCTCAACCTGTGTAAAAAGTTATGGATTAGACTTGCTTACCAATTGGTAAATACCTGTTTTGTGTGAATGACCACTTGTGTGTCTGTTATGGCTTTTCCTTTGCCGATTCCTGTTGGATTGGATTCAGTAACAGTCTGCCTTGCTGCACTACATGCTTGATAGAAAGGCTGAGCCCATACAGAATATTAACGCACCATGTCATTCTTCTTCTACACATCTGCACATGTAGTCAAAGTAGACTCATCACTTGGCAGGTTGATACGGATGACCAGACCACTCACTCCAATACAATTTGAACAGCTATATGGGCAGGAGTGGTGGTCCAGAAATTCACTTACCAGTTTACCATTAGCAAACACATTTTTCTGTTCTGGTGAGATTCTGTCCATCTTCTTTCAAGTCACTAGGAGAGAGGAGGAATCTCCCCGACCCTTGTACTCAGCCTGAGAGTGAGAGTCCTGGCTTTTCTCCCGGCTTGGGAGAAGGGCAAGGAATGTCATCAACTCAGTCTGAGTCTCTCTGTAACTCAGGGAAAATAGGGACAACAATCCCACTCCAGCTCAGATGTGGGAAGGAGGATGGGTCTTCTCTCTGCAGACATGTTGGGTCTTGAGGATCCTCAGAACACCTCCAACTCAGTGCTTTGTTACCCTCTCATCTAAGTAGGGTAAGGTGTACAAATTTTGGGTGAACCTGTGTGTAAGGGTTCTCTTACTCCTGCTGAATGTCCAGATGCGAGTAAACATTTTCTGGCTCTTTTTGTCACTTTGAACATGGCTAAAGAGAGAATGCAATGCATGCCACCAGATCTGTCATTCATGAACAAGAGGTTAAGATTTTATTTTATTAGGAGGGTGTTACTGAGAGGTTATTGTGCAGATAAAAATAAAAAGCTTTGCAGTCTCGTGATTAATAAAGGTCTTGTATCAATACCACTAGTCAGCTGGGCCCACTAGTGCTGATGCCCTTTCCTGGCTCCCTGCACTTAACAGCTTAGTATGAAAGCAAAAACTTAAATTTCCCACAATGCTCCACAGTAATATTCCACCTGTGGCATTATGGGAAAATAAAATAGTGACTCCCCGCTGGTGGTGATCAAAGCACTTTGGTTGCTGCTACACCTGTCTGTCGCTACCAGTACCAGATAAGCATGTGGGACCCACAAAAGTAGGAGGGGAGCTGTTGGAAGGCACTGCTGAGGACCCTCTTAAACCTGGAGCAAGACCTCTCATTTCCCTTTTTAAAATTCTTCCTCTAGCACCTGCAAGAATAACAGAATCAGTTTATGCTAGATAAACCACCAGTAATTGAGTATCCTGAGGGAGAAGGCTGACTATATCTACCAAAACCTTAATCACTCCAGGCCTGACTACGAGTTATGGAGACCACCTTTGGCTCAAATGTGCAGTGATGTCTGAGCCATCAAATTCTAAAGAAAAGAAGAAATGCTAGAGTGATACATATATTAATCTATTTAGGGGTGGGTTTTTTTTGTTTTTGTTTTGTTTTGGTTCCCCCTCTCTTTGCCTGCAATTCTACTCTGTTAAAAGTAGTGTATATAAAAAATAGTGCCTAGACATTCTGTTGTGGCGACCATAGCCTATGTTTAAGGTGCCATTTGGCAAGTAGCTTATATATCTGAGTTTCTAACACTGGGAGTGTGTGCTATTCTCTCATATAGAAAGCTACATACAGAT
Organism: Podarcis gaigeae; assembly: GCF_964106915.1. NCBI lineage: Eukaryota > Metazoa > Chordata > Lepidosauria > Squamata > Lacertidae > Podarcis > Podarcis gaigeae. Next base: position 56,539,677 of record NC_139681.1, on the reverse strand, counting down.
ATATTAATGAATGGAAGGGGCTCTTTTAATGGTACACTGTATCTGTGTTTTTGGTTTTAAATGAAAGTCACTCAGAGACCTTTGGAAGAGTGACACTATCATTCATTCTGTAAAAATGTGAGGAAAAGGAAAAAAATACAGAATGGGGATAAGAGAAAGCAGGGATCAGCAGGCAATTAGACAACTGTTTCTACACCAGGAGGTGATACATAAGTCATCAACAGAAAGGGGGGGAAGTCCCAAATATATGAGTAAACATGCATAAGATTTGACTCTGATAGAGGTTGTCTTTCTTCAAAATGAATGTATTACATATTTGGATTTTACAAGTAGAACAGCTCTTCATATTTGCTGTCTGAACTGCTCTAACAGTAACTTTTTTGTTTTACTTTTGTTCAAACATACTACAGTGTTGGACTCTGCAGCTTGAGATAAGCTATACAACTGGCTGGTTATCGGAATTAAAGGTTTTTAGCCTTTATAAACAGACCAGAGTAAATGTACAAATCTCAGATCCTGATAATACCCAATTAACAACTTTGCTTGCTTTCCTTCTGTTTAAACATGTTCAGGATTCCGATCAACAGCTTATTAAGATAAGGCTTGCAGGGAGTAAGTTGTCAGAATTAAAAGTTTTTAATTTATAAACCAGTTTTTATAGAACAAATAAACCCATTTAGCACTGAGCTCTAGTGTTCTCCTCTAGTTGCAAAAGGAGAACATTGGGGCAAAATGATCAAGCTAAAGTGTAGATGTATCTTCATAGAATCATAGAATTGTAGAGTTGGCAAGGATCCTGGGGGTAATCTAATCCCACCCTATGCAATGCAAGAATCTCAACATGCAGTTCCCCATCCAATTTGAAACCATGCTGCTTAGCTTTGCAAATGTGCTTGCAGTTTTATGGTTTCAGTTGCAAGCAAACACAATATGGCAGCCTGTTCCAATATATTTACGGTACTTCTTAAATGATGCAGAGGTTAAGGTGGGAGCCTTAACTTACTATTTTCCTGCTTTTGGGTGCATGAGTGACTTGGTAACAGCTATAGTTCTTTTCAAAATCAAAGGTTTTTGGATGCTAGGATTATCTCTCCGGAACCTTGATTTCATAAACATGCTTGTTCTCCTCCTTTTTTTCAGGGGGAGACCAATTAAATCAGGAGAAGCTGGAAATGCTAACAATTTATTAAATAATAGGCTAAAGCTCTTTCTATGTATTTATGTATGTATGCATGTACAATTTTCTTATCTCAGTGTTTTTAAATAGAGCAATACTGAGTGGCTCACTGTCCCTTGGGCACATGGGATGGTGTAAAAAACATATGGTCTCTCTTTTCAATCTGTTCCCAGTTTGCCAGCTAAGCTTCTTCTGAACGACTTGCTCTGAAAGTTTGAATAACCAAAATTATGTAACTACAGTGTTTCTCTTAATACTGTGGCAGAGGTTATGTTCATTGGGTGATGTATTTTTGTGAGATGGATGGAAACACTGCCAACAGAACCATAGAGAACAAGCTTATCTCTGCCAACCTCTTGTATTATTTGTGTTAAGTACCAAACAAAGTGTATTTAGAGTGGAAAAACTCCAAACATTTCTGATCTTTGAGAATCTGGAAGAAAGGACTTCTCTGACTCTATCTCTGAGCAAGATATTGTTTTAACAGTTTAGGAGTAGCACAACACAGGCCAAGCAAGGTGGACTTCAGAAGCATCTCTTGGGAAGTTTAGGGATTTCCCTCATCCTGCAGCTTCTAATCTGAAGACTCAGTTGACATTGAACACTAAATCGCCAATTGTGTCCACTGCTAGTGGGCATCACACTGTTTTTTTCTGGTAAGACACTCACTGTGGCTCTCTTAATACAGTGCGATTCTACACTAAACACTTCTATGATCCAGGAGGGCTGGAAGTAGTATAAGGCCTCTGCTCTGAATGACAAATCAGACTGCCTAGCTCATGCTACCTCTGTGGTGAAGAGAGGGTTTTTGGACCACATCTGCTCATTTTCCAGGAGCGCCTATGTATCTGGCTATTAGGGAGTTATGTATGTATAAACAACAGACTCCACAAATGCTTTTAAATACACTGCTTCATTTGAAATTTAGTTAGGATGTAGGCAACCAAATGGTGCATCTCTGAACTCTTAATTATTTCCTCTAATTATTGAACACTGCCACTTTTTCAGGCCTTCACAATACTGTGCTGTGGGATAGCCCCATGCTCCGTAACAAAGCCTGAAATTCTGATTATATGTTTAATCAGAGTCTCCGACATTGGAGATAATAATCAGAATAACTCTGAAGTAAGTCTTGTGATAGATTGGAAACTGTTGACAAACTAATATCCTGGTCTTGGCTATTTTCCTGTGACTTGATAAGACTAAATTAAAAAAGGCAGAGCAGAAAGGCTGGTGACACGAATTAAAATGTAGGAGGACTACTGAATCAAGAATAATTACAATTAGATGTAGCTACTTAAATAATACTCCCCTCTGCCAGCCCAATGCTATGTGCATTGTAAATCTCACCAAGTCTACTGAGACTTAGTCTGTATACCCACCATTCATTTAAGCACATCCTCTTCCCTGCTCCCCAAAAAATTCACAGTTACAATCCCAACACTCTTAACAAGTTAGTTTCCAGGATTCTTTGGCTGGGGTTGGTGGTGATGTGCTTTAAATGTATGCTGTGTATGCAGCCTAGATCCCAGCCAGCTGTGCAGAAATGACACCTAAAGATGTAGCCTTTAACTTGATTGTCTTTACTATTATCAGCAAGTTCCAGAAGTGGACTTGCTTGGGGTCTCCTACTGTGACTGAGTACAGGCTAGATCCCTAGCACTCAAGGTCCAAGTACAGCATTCCCACCTAGGAAAGAAATTCATTGACCTCATACTGTGTTTTGGATTAACTTGGATGTGGCCAAATAGATTCTGGCAGCTTCTTAGTGCTCCTGTACTCAACAGAGGACTTTGGGGGTTTGGGCAGCATCTTTCTTTGCCCCCCACCCCACAAAGTAAGAAACCCTAATGAGTTCTCTGTGAGGTGCAGAGAACTCAAAGAAGAGACAGAGTTTCTTCATCATGCATGCTCACAAACGTAGGTACCAGGAAGAGATTTCTGGTTCCTGATGATGACATTGCGAATATATTTTCTTCTATACATCCTCCCTCTTTGTTAATAGGGAGCAGGTACCAGGCGCTATACTGTAGATCCCAAGGTTGCCTCTGGTGGATTCAGGATTCTGTTGAGTTCCCTCATTTTCCATTATGGCAGTTTCCATGGTTATTAATCAGCTAATTCCAAACAAAGGACTGGGAATGTGCAACATGTAATTTACTTTTCTTTTTACACCTGCTTCAGTGATCTACAGTATTGCTTGTTTCCACCTCTCAGTAATTTATTTCCACCCTCAATCTGTAGCTTTGTTTTCTATTCAGGCATTCTACTTGTTACCACCACCAGCTCTGCCCACAGAAAAGCCCCCTTTAAGTTGTTATTACTTTCCCACATTTTTTTCTCCCCCCCTTTTTTTTGCTCTTGCACTACCATGCTCTGCTCTTTATCTTTTAAGGGCTCTCCCTAAAACTGCCTCTGTTTCCCAGCTCTCCTAATTACACTGCTTTTATTTACTCTACCTTCTTGTTCCCTTTCTTCTGCTTCCCTAAAAGCCCTGGTAGTAGGTAGTGATTGAGCCGGGCAAAAGGTTATTCAGAAAGAGATTGATGCTGTTATTAAACCAACCCAACACAGGAAAGGCTATATTTGTAAGTCAATATTTGAGTGGTGAAAGCAAAAGGCTGGATAATTCATTCTCCCAGAAACTGGGATAAGAATCTTAGCCAGGTTTATAATGTGTTTCAGTCAGGCACAGTCTAGGGAGACCTGAATATAGAAGATAAGCTCCCTGGTGCTGGAAGCCCTTTAGTACAGGGCGAGAAACCTGTTTCTCTCCAGATGTTGGGTTTCCAACTGCCTTTACCCCTAGCCAGCATAACCAGTGGTCAGGGGATGATGAGAGTTATAGTCCAGCCACATCTGGATGGGCACAGGTACCGCAGTCCTGCTTCAGCAGGTACTTCTGGACATCTTTTCATTTTGTAGTCATGAAGGCTAGTGAGGATGGAGCAATTGCAGCTTAAAATAACAGAAGCCCTTCTTGCTAATACCTATTTTCCTGAATAAGAGACATCTATATATTCTGCACTTTTAAGTCAAGTGTTTTCAAGCCTGAGAGCTAATGAAGTGTTTTTGGGGTAGACAATACCAGGTCTTTGGAAAGCTAAGGGGAAGGTTATTATTTTTGTTTTCATGCCAGGTGCCAAGGATTGATTCACATATGTGAAGGCCTTTGTTTGAAGTCTCAGGACTACCCTCCTACTCATGTAATTATTTGCATTATGCACAGTACTCCAAAGAGCAGCTTAGGAGTACTTAGGAACTCTTTCGAAAAGGAAAGTATGGAAAAGGAAACTGGAAGGGGGATCCTGTCCCTCACTTTAAAATACAGGTATTGAGAACTAGGCACACATTGTGAAAATGACGTGTGTTTTTTTCTGGATTCCTTTCTGCATTTTGCCCCTTTAAACACCATAGCTCTCACCTTCCAGCCCAGATGAAAGAAGTCTAATCAGATTATGCTCAGTCCTTTTTAAATTTACATTGACTTTTCATATGTCAACACATGATTTCAAAACCTTCCTGATCAGCTTTTATCCTCTGATGGGTGTAAGCTCTGCTTGATTTCCCTTGAACTGAAAACATACCTTGTGCTTTATGCTTGGTCACTTATCATCAACACCCTTCTCCTGACACAGATATTAGTATTAGTGTCTTAACAAGCTAGGAGATAGGCTTCTGAGAGCAGAACTGAGCCCCGAAGAAGCAGAGCTTATGTGATTTGTTCATCAGCCTTCATCATCTGAAGATAAATTCCAACCTCCTTCTTAAATAGTATCTGTTCAGTGTCACATTTAACTGTATTTCTATTATTTTGATTTATTTGATTTCTTTATTTAAAAGCATTTCTAAACCACTTGATATTTTAAAATCTCTTAAGTGGTATAAACTAACAATAAACTGTATATAATAAAAGCAGCATTATAAAAACAGATAAAAACCGACTGGTAGAAACAGAAATTCAGATATAACAGGCTCCAATATTGGAAAAAGCCTGGGCAAAAAGGTTGTGTCTTCAGAGAAGGCACTTCTGAAGCAAGTAATAGATGATGTTTCACACATGGTGTTGGTTTCTGCTTCCTTCACTGAGCAGCGAAGTGCTTGTCACAAGACAATGTTTACATTCAACAGTCAAGTGCTGTTGGGTTTTCTCACGGGAAAGGAGACTGGATGTGACGTACACTGGTTTCCTGTTTTTCACTGTTCTTTGCAGTTCAGTGGTGTGATTCTCTCCGTGCTTTAGAGGAGAGAGGATGCCTTTCTCTGCTCCGGCAGAAAGAAGATGTTTTTCTGTAAATTACCAGCTTTGAAGTGTAAATAAAGTAATATAGAGCATGTTGGCACGTACTTTTCATCATTCCGCTGTGCACTGGACACTGCTTATCTCCAACATTTGGTTATGGGCCCAGAAAAACGCAGTGTTTTGAGAATGGACTCCAGAAGTCGGGCTCCTGGCAAAGGAACAAAGGAGCAAAGAATTGGAGTGCCGGCAAAGGATCGGAATGCAGAGGGCCGGATCGGACGATATCTCTGCGCGTCAAGATGATTTGATGAGGTATGTGCTACAGCTCCGGGCAGCCTGCCAGCTTCTAATTAATGGCTTTATGGCTGGACTTTGAACTTTTATAGCCGGTTTTGCCGTGGCACAGGCAAAAGGCTAGAAGGATAAATTTTTCCTATGCTGGGGGAAATCGAAAGTAAAGCAGCTGCAGCAGTGTCGCAGCATGAATTTAAGACAGCAGAGAGAACTTTCACTTTTGAACTTGCCTTTGGAATGCGGTTTGAAGCAGCTGCAGATAAGCAAAGCAGTTAAGCAGAAAGGCACAGGTTCACAAAGCAGAGGCTGTTTTTGAATTTGCTTTTGGATTGAAGCAGCTGTACACAGACGCAGCATGTATAAAGCAGCCTGATTTAAAGCAGCAGAGATGACGCAGAAGGCTAATGCCAGAGTCATGATGGCTAGCTGCAGAAGGCTGGCTGATGCAAGTGGGGAATTTGATGCCAATCAGCCAAATGCTCAACTCACAGTAGCCAGTGATACTGCCATGATTCTGAATGGAGCAGACCGCCAGGGTGATAGCTGCATGGGCAAGGGGGAGACTTCACAGACGTCATCCCATAGTGCAGTGGAACCACCAGATGGCGCCAAAGCTTTGAAGGCAGTGAAATGCTACACGTGTGGACGTCTAGGCCATATGAAGAGGGAATGCAGATATCCCAGGGCCAAGACAGAGCAGCGCAGCGAAAGCTCATCGCGTGGAAAAGGCCGAGGCAAAGGCAAAGGTCCGGTGTCCAGGACAACGCAGCACAAGGCAATGGTCTCACGCTTCACTCCAAAGGTTGCAGAGGTCCAGAAGACGTCTAGATCTTTCTTCGTTGTTGATTCAGCGGCGACCCACCACATGTGCAACGATAAGCGACTGTTCGTGTCTTTTACACCGCAGGAAGGTGCGATTCACCAGGCGGATGACCACACAATTCCCAGTAAAGGCTACGGAACTGTTGTTCTTCACAGTTTGGACTTATCGATACAGGATGTGCTTTATGTGCCAGATGCCAAGCATAATCTGCTCAGCGTTGGACAGCTGAATGAGCGGAAAATTGACGTTTCCTTTAAGAACAAAAGGTGCATCATCACAAAGAAAAATGATTATGTATTGCATGCTGAATATGTTGATCGTTTGTATGTTTTGTATTTTGATGATGTTGTGCAGGATGACACTTGTTGCATTGCAGGTTCTAACAAAAGTTTGCATGCAGAATGTATTCACGATTTTCATCGAAAATTTGGTCATTTGCATTTTGAGGCAGTATCTAAAATGCCTGCCTTGGTTGAAGGTATGACTATTAAACCCTGCAGGTACCACATGAAGTGCAAGGCATGCGCAGCAAACAAGGTAAAAATGGCTGCGAAAGGTAAGGTGTCTAGTAGGCAAGCTACAGAACCATACCAGGTTGTTCATGCTGATTTGGTTGGACCACTAGCGCCCTCTTTGGGTGGAAACAGGTACTTCATGGTTCTCATTGATGCATTTTCCAGGTATATTTATGTGTACAATCTCAAGCAGAAATCAGAGGCTTTTCCAAGGTTCAAGGAATTCTGTGCTTGGTTGGAAAATGTGCATGGTAAGAAGGTAAAGACTCTTTTCAGTGATCGCGGGGGAGAATTCACTTCTCAGCAGTTTGAAGCTTTTCTGACTGAGAAAGGAATTCAACACGATTTGTCTAGTCCTCGCTCGCCATGGCAGAATGGACTTGCGGAACGAGCAAATCAGACATTGCTTCAAGGGTTAAAAACCTTGCTGCATGATGCCAATCTTCCAGAGAGTTATTGGGCCGAAGCTCTCTCATGTTTCACTTACAGTTATAATCGCAGGTTATCTTCAGCGATTGGTTGTACCCCCTATGAGAAGATGTTTGGCAAGAAGCCATACATCAAACACATGAAAATTTTTGGTTCTGACATGTGGGTTCACTCACCACAAAGCTCCAAGTTAGACAAGCGTGGATTGCATGGTATCTTTCTAGGTTATCAGAAAGGGTCTTACAGAATAATGATGACTGACTCTAAGGAAATTAAGCTCACAAGAAGTGTTGAGTACAATGCCAAGTGGGGGGAGAATGTGGGAATTTTCCAATGTTATCCTGATGACAGTGATGAAACTGAGGATAGTCAAAAGCAACTGCAACAACCCACACCCACTGATGAAGGTTCTGATTCTGAGTCTGAAACTGAATCGGGTGATTCAGAGGATTTCAAGAGTGCGAAAGCCTCTATGCGACCCTCTGAAAGCTCTGATCAAGAATTGGAGGAACCATTGTTCACAATAGGTCACTTTTCTCCTAAGAAGGAAGAGGAGAGTGTTGAAGACTTAAGGCTAATTCGCAGGTCACAGAGAGCAACAAAAGGCAGACCTCCAAAGAGATTTGCTGATGAGTTTGCTAAGATAGCAGTAACAGCTGTTAAAAGCTCCAAGAAGGTGTTTGAACCTTCAAGATTCCAAGAAATCCAGGATTTGGATTCAAAGGAAGCTGAGCCATGGTTAAATGCCATGAAGGCTGAGCTTGATTCCTTGGAAAGGAACAAAACATGGGACCTTGTTCCAGTAGTTCCAGGAATGAAACTGCTTGGAAGCAAATGGGTCTTCAAAGCGAAGACAGATCAAAATGGCAAGATAGTCAGACACAAAGCCAGATTGGTAGCCAGAGGTTTTGCACAGGTACCAGGTGAAGACTATCACGAGACCTACTCACCCACCGTGAGGTATGAGAGCATTAGGCTTATGCTCAAGCTAGCTGCAGAGGAGAATCTACACATTAGTCACCATGATGTGAATACAGCTTTTCTGTACGGATCTCTAGATGAATCACTTTATATGCTTCCACCTGATGGCGTACAGGTAAAACAGGGATTTGTTTGTGCTCTGAAAAAGTCCCTTTATGGTCTCAAACAAAGTGCACGGTGTTGGCACACAAAACTCACTGAAGTATTGTTTTCTCTAGGTTTTAAGCAAGGGAAAGCTGATCCATGTGTATTTGTCAAAGAGGAGGGGCAAAAGAAACTGTATTGTTTGTTTTATGTTGATGATCTTTTATTCTTTTGGAAGGATGTCACAATGTACAATAACGCCCTAGCTCAATTGAAAGAGCACTTTGACATGAAAGATCTTGGTGAGGTAAACAACTACCTATCTCTGGAAATAGAGAGAGATCAAGATGGTAACATTCTAGTACACCAGTCACGGAAAATTGCTGATGTGTTAAGCAAACTAAACCTGATGGATGCTAACCCTGTGGACACACCGATGATAACAGGTTATCAGGTAGATGACACTGAAGAAGCATTTTCTGACACTACACTGTACAGAAGTGTGCTAGGCAAGCTAAACTTCATTGCCAGATGTTCAAGACCTGACATTGCTGTTAGCTGTAATTTGCTAAGCAGACAAGTCAACAATCCTACTGTTAAGGATTGGAAAGCTCTGAAACGCATAGCGCGGTATTTGAAAGGCACTATGCATTACAGACTGAGATTTAACAATCAGAAGTCTGGTGGTCTTGAGATATATGCAGATGCAAGTTTTGGAAGTGACACTACAGACAGGAAAAGTACGTCTGGAGTTTGCTATAAGTACAATCAGGGTCTATTTGATTGGTCATGCAAGAAGCAAACAACAGTTAGCTTAAGTACTTGTGAAGCTGAACTGAATGCACTGTCTTATTCACTTAAGGATTGTGAATGGTTGTTACAATTGTGCAAAGACATGAAAATTCCTGTCAAATGTCCAATCCAGGTTTACCAGGACAACAAAGCATGTTTGGCTTTGCTGAATTCTGAAGGTTGTAAGCAAAGCACGAAGCATTTGCAATTGAAGTTGCAACATGCTAGGGAACGTATTCAGAATGGACTCGTAACGGTGTCCTATATGCCAGGTAATGAAATTCCTGCTGATGTATTGTCCAAGATTGTATCAAGGGATCAACACTGTACCTATGTGCAGAAGTTGGGTTTGTACTGATATTGTACGAACACGCTGCCCAGTGATGTTCACAGAAAGGGGGAGGATGTTGGTTTCTGCTTCCTTCACTGAGCAGCGAAGTGCTTGTCACAAGACAATGTTTACATTCAACAGTCAAGTGCTGTTGGGTTTTCTCACGGGAAAGGAGACTGGATGTGACGTACACTGGTTTCCTGTTTTTCACTGTTCTTTGCAGTTCAGTGGTGTGATTCTCTCCGTGCTTTAGAGGAGAGAGGATGCCTTTCTCTGCTCCGGCAGAAAGAAGATGTTTTTCTGTAAATTACCAGCTTTGAAGTGTAAATAAAGTAATATAGAGCATGTTGGCACGTACTTTTCATCATTCCGCTGTGCACTGGACACTGCTTATCTCCAACACATGGCAGAGGGAAGAACATTCAACACTGCAAGGGCGATGGCAGAAAATGACTGTTTTGGGATGACTGCCCTGTGATATTCTGTAGGACAGGCATAGGCAAACCTAGCCCTCCAGATGTTTTGGGACTACAATTCCCATGATCCCTAGCTAACAGGACCAGTGGTCAGGGACGATGGGAGCTGTAATCCCAAAACATCTGGAGGGCCGAGTTTGCCTATGCCTGCTGTAGGATATGATTCCACAAGTAAAAGTTTCCCATGTGCTCTAAATGATCTTATGTTTTAAGCTGTTTGCTTGTATTTAACTGTCTGTTGCCATTCTATTTTTAAAATATATTCTACAAAGTTGCTTTGTCTTTCTTTCCATGTAAAGTGTTTAAACACTTCCTCTTTGAAGAAAAGCAAGGACACTTGGAGCAAGCACTGCATGCCATTTTCTCCCAGGTTCATAGTGTGAACCACATGTAAATTTACTTAAGTGATAGAAAATGTGAGAGAAAGCAAGGCTGCATTTATTTTTTTGTTTATGTCATAAAATTTATATACCGCCTGATTGTGGGGGAAAAAAACCCCTCAAAGCAGATTTACAATATGAAATGCAAGCAGTTTTAAATAAGAAAATGTCTCCAAATGGTCACCTCTCCCTGTTATTCTGCTGTCACTGTTCATTCTTTTAAATGCATTCCTGCATATTGAACTTGAAATACAACCGTAAGAAACAACTGGTGGGTATATCTCAGTTTCTTCACCTCCTTCGGCATATTCCTAAATTATAAATTCCTCCCATGTTATCTCCTCCTTCAGGGTAGGACAGTCTTGCCAACCCCTGGTTCTAAGGTTCCGTTCTTTACATGTTACAGAATAAGTGGCTACCACAGGTGCACTTCACTTTGCTGTCATCTGGGAAGAAGCTATGATTGGCCATAGCTTCTCGGTGTGTATATGAATACATGTACACAGTGCTTTTTTTCCTTAAAAAAATGTTTAGGGGTACTCTCATTTGAAATACTGCCCCCCATTGAAGCCAAACTTAGATTCACAAAATGTTTAGGGGTATGTGTACCCCCGTGTCCCCTCAGAAAAAAAGCATTGCATGTACATATGGCAAAACAGATTGTACTATAGATCTTTCAGACATAATCAAATAGATACCCATTTGTGTAGCATACACTTGCTTTTTTAATATAACTTCTGACAAAATTAGGCAGTGCTTGGTGGGTCATTTTAGGGGCAGGATCTGGCCTGCAAGCTGGTGGTTCATCTTCCCTGCTTTAAAAGGTTAGAATGTTGCACATATAGAGGTATTGAAATGTAGCCAAGATGAGCACTTTAAAGAAAACTCTAGTGTAGAAATATTAATAATGTATACATTATTGATAGAGTGTTCCCAAGGGGAAAATGTCTGGAAACAAAAGGGTTTTGTGATACCGAAGGAATTTTTTGTATGTATTTTTGCTTTTATGCTACATAGGCAGTCAGCCTAGAGGGCTAAAAATAGCCTTGTTATCTAAGCTTCCAACCTGGAATATTACAAGAGGGTTATGAGGAAAAAACAGTTCAGTATAGCTTTCAGCTATATTTATAATGCTTGCTTTCCTTAGCTTGCCTCTTCTAGTGTGTCACTATTTGGTCGCCTTGTAATTCATAAGAAGGCAGCATTCAAGTGTGTAAAACATCATTGGGAGGAAAAGCGTAGAGATACATGCTAAACATGAGATGAGATTTATGACACATTTGAGATAAGGCCCTGTAGCAGTAGAGAGAAAGATTTGGTGCTAATTTACAGTCTAGCAACAGCAACATTTTCTCACAGCATAGTGAGCATTTAATGAAGCCAGAGGCACAGAGTGGAGTCATGTAATGAGATATTTTTAATATCCAGATACAAGCAGAAGTAATTTCCTTTCTGCGAAGATATCTGAGACCTGTTAGTCACCATCAACTCAATCTGAACTGAGCTGAGGCCACTTCACAGGGTACCAACATCACTATATATGCAGACAAATTTGACATAGTTTGCCATTATGTCTAAACAAGGTCAATTTGGAGCTGTGTGGCTGTGGCTTCCAAAACAAACCCTGGATTTAAAATGGTTGCCACCAGGCAACATGTATCTTCAGGGCAAGAATAATGTTTGCCACAATGTGTACACATAGTAGGAAGACCTGTCTAAATCTAGTACATGCATCTATATGAAAATATACACCTATATGAACTAAATAGTTAAAAACATTTTTTGTTACAATAATGTCATGAGCCTTGGGCTTATGTTCACACTCCCTTTCCCACACCGAGCAAGGAAATTTAACATTTCCTTTTTGAGATTTGGAACAAACTTCTCTTTCTACATTGTCCAAATACAGGATAGTTTGTTCAAACCATAGCTTGTTAACAAAATAGAAAACTATGGTCTGGTTCACACATAATGCTGAACCATGGTTTAGCATTACAGCCACAGGTAGGAAGGGGCTGCTATGAGCTTCCCCTTACACCCTCCTCTTTTAGCTAGGAAGAGGGCTTTGATAGAGTTTAATTTTACTTTCAGTAGATCCTGACTTGTTATGTATAAACCAGATATAATTATATAAGGAAAAACACTGACCCTTTTCTAAACACGACAATTTTAAACCTTGCATTATTATGCTGCCTTGTTTAACGAACCAGAGTTTGTTTTAAGCCTCCTTTTATTTGGAGGTCCTCCCCTCCCACCATGAAAGCCACTCTTGGTTTTGAGAGAACTTTTAAGATCTTTTAATTTCTGCCTGCATTTGGTTAATGGGTTATGCTTGGAAAAAAGTGTTCGTTTCTGCTGGCTTTGAAGTTGGTGGGGCTTTTTTGAAATTGTAATTAGTATTTTTATGAAGTTTCTGTGTGTTTTTATTTCCTCCCTGTAAACTGCCTTGTGGAGATTCTGAAAGAGTTAGAAATCTATTCTGATGATGAATCCCATCTGATGCATTATTCTGACGTATTTTTATACAAAATGAAATGAACAATTGTGTTGTTGAGACATATTCCAAAATGCAAGAGGAGTGTCCAGGGCCTTGGGAGGTACTCATTTTTCCACTGTTCCAGAGGCCTCACAAGATCTTTAGGTGATGTTGATAGAAGGCATCACCTGGACGATAAAATGCTATAATAGGTGTCTGCAGCTTCTTATATAGTTCAGGCTAATAAAAATCTCCTGCTATAGATGACAAATACAGTAAAGAGGATCTAAGCAAAGTGAATATTAAATGGAATGGAACTAATGAGCTTTCTTAAGATGTTTTCCAGGAGTTGGGTGACATCATCAACATTTCTGAGATGATAGTCACCTTTGATCTTTTTTCCCTTGGGAAGCTAAAGGGGGTGGCTGAAGACTAGAGATTAAAGGGGGGAAACATCCTTTTCTACTCATTATTTGCAGGAAGATGAAAGAAGGCACAATCTATTGGCAACTTTTATACTACTATTGAAATGAATCTGATATGCACAAAATATTTTCCATACCAATGGAATCTGCACATGAGAACTTCCTTTGTCAAAATTCTTTAAAAGCATTCTCCCCCTTCTCCTGCATCTCCAAACCAAGAGAAGTTTCACATGTTGATTTTCTGCTTGTTTTGTAGCTGATGAAGGCACAGGAGCTGTAGCAGAGAAACGGGACATTCCTGTACTCCATGTGTTTTGCAGTGACTACTGGTAATCCTTTCCTATCTGCAGCAGAGCAATTTGTAGTAACTTGGTTTTAGACCTGAGTCTTCTGATGTACCAAGACTACGTGTTAAGCATGTGCTTACAACTATTCATGTTTTGTTTTTGTTTTTTACAAAATCAGCTGTGGGAATCCAAACTTAAAAAACCTGCAAGAACCCTCAATTTCTTCCTTTGTAATTCTCCTGCTAAAATGCCTCTTGACACTGTTAGTTGCCCCTAGAGGTGCTACATATATATATTGAGTTTACAAGAGACCAAGCCTACTTATAGGCTTTATATGGTATTTATGCATTTTCCAATATCAAGGATCCAAAGGATTAATTAACGTTAAGCAAAACAAAGCTGATGAACAGAAAGCATATTATAGGCTGTTGACACTGTTCTGAAGAGGCCTTTGTATGCACTTCTGGTGGCTGGGTAATTTTACTAGTGGGTGCCAAAGATTAACTGTCCTTGTATGAGCTGACCTAATATGATTAAATTGTGTTAAGATTGGGCTGTCTTGGGATAAGTATAAGGCAAAATAACTCAAAAATCAAATCAGTTTGGGGGGGGGGTGTCTTGTGACATAGTAGGACTAGTTTTCCAGCAATCTGTGTTGCTAAAAGTGACCTGGATGGGGTGACCTGGGATCCTATGCATCAGATGGGCAAACTCTAGCATAGTAACTCCTTTGGATCCCAATATCAAGGATCCAAAGGATTAATTAACGTTAAGCAAAACAAAGCTGATGAACAGAAAGCATATTATAGGCTGTTGACACTGTTCTGAAGAGGCCTTTGTATGCACTTCTGGTGGCTGGGTAATTTTACTAGTGGGTGCCAAAGATTAACTGTCCTTGTATGAGCTGACCTAATATGATTAAATTGTGTTAAGATTGAGCTGTCTTGGGATAAGTATAAGGCAAAATAACTAAAAAATCAAATCAGTTGGGGGGGGGGGTGTCTTGTGACATAGTAGGACTAGTTTTCCAGCAATCTGTGTTGCTAAAAGTGACCTGGATGGGGTGACCTGGGATCCTATGCATCAGATGGGCAAACTCTAGCATAGTAAATTAGTTAATGGCCAGAATAGCTTGAGGCTTTTAAAGGCATGGTTCTCTCCTGTTTTGCTAAATAGAAATACTAGTGTTTAGGAGACTTGATCCATTTTGTGCCTAATATTTGCTTAAGAGGCCCAGTTTATTTATTTATTTAATTTATATTCCACTAAGCTGCTCAAGGGACGTGGGTGGCGCTGTGGGTTAAACCACAGAGCCTAGGACTTGCCGATCAGAAGGTCGGCGGTTCGAATCCCTGTGACGGGGTGAGCTCCCGTTGCTCGGTCCCTGCTCCTGCCAACCTAGCAGTTTGAAAGCACATCAAAGTACAAGTAGATAAATAGGTACCGCTCTGGCGGGAAGGTAAACGGTGTTTCCGTGTGCTGCTCTGGTTCGCCAGAAGCGGCTTAGTCATGCTGGCCACATGACCCGGAAGCTGTCTGCGGACAAACGTCGGCTCCCTCGGCCTATAGAGCGAGATGAGCGCGCAACCCCAGAGTCGGTCATGACTGGACCTAATGGTCAGGGGTCCCTTTACCGTTACCTTTAAGCTGCTCAAAGTGGTGCATGTGGTTCTCCCACTCACACACATTATATTCACAACAGTCCCGTGAGGTGGATTAGTCTGAGGAATAGTGATGGGCCCAAAGTCACCCAGCAAACTTCATGGCTGAGGGGTTTTTTTAAACCCGGGTCTCCTCAATCCTAGTCTGGCACTCAGCTGTGGCAACTGGAACTGTAGATGAAATCCAGACACACTGCAAGCTGACAAAATACTGACTTTTTGCTAGAGCAGGTTGCTGAAGGACTCTGCATAGAAACAGGATGGCATCACTTGCATGGTGTGAACCAAGTTATCTTCCACTCATCACTCACCGCTCAGTGTTGGTGGTGGTCAGCGAGTGCATGGGACCTTCCTCCTCCTTGGCTACAGCTTGGTAGTGGTCAGGAATTGCACCATGCACTGCCCAACAGACTGCAGCAGGCAATAACTTAAATACCAAAATCTAAGAATGAGATTGCAACAAAGTTCAGGGGTCACCATTGTAGTGTCTGTGGCTGGAATAATTTCCCTGTGGTCTTCCCCTAGTGCCCATGAAGCCTCTGAGCCCCCTCTCTATTCTATGATTCTTGCAACCTTTTTTCTCTCTTGAAAAGTACAAAGACCTGAAGGAGAAATTTGGAAGAGTGTATTTCCCACTACCTCTGAGTGTCAACTCTATGTGCTTTTCAAGGCTCAAATTAATTTTGCTGGAATTAGCTCAGGGGCGCACCCATGACATTCACTCAAAAATCCAAATGTACTTACACGCCCCCAAAAGTTGATGACCCGTGTAATAGTTTAAAAACTGTGAATTATGAATGAAGCCAAGAGAAGCAAAATCTAGGGAGATGCTCAAGGGATGTGTATCTGAAGAAGCAAGCTTGAACCTGGTTTGTGAATTAGGATGTCTCTGTTTATGTTCCAGTCAGAGATAATGAGATGTACATGGAGAAAAAAACTAGGCCCATTTCTATTCAGCAATTTTCGAGCATTTGGCAAATAAACACATCCAGTAGGGTTTAATGCTGTGACAGTTTAATTTTCTTATCAGTGCAAATACAGTACATGGAGACTTGGTGCCTAATTTAGTCATGTTGCTTTAGCAACACCATGTGGGATGCAAAATGATCTCCTTGGTAACGTTTCCTATCAGTTCAATGAGTGACCGTCATAAACATGGAAGCAAATTGTAAAAACAGTTAGACTCATGGACGGGATCTTTTTATAGCTGCAGAGGTTATGATTTGGTAAAAGAGAGCTGGGAAACATGTCTTTTAAAAAGTATTTTTTTAATTTAATGAACTAAAGCCATTGTAGGATTTTTGGAATCATATTTACTATGTGACAGAGCCCTGAGGTCATGTATTAACAATGATTGCCTATTCCTATTTAAATCTGCCTGCAGCTTGGTATCCTTGAAATATGAATTTGTTTCCTTCGTCCTTGTTTCCAGCCACTCCACTTGCTTGATTAGGTTTCATCTGATTTTACACAGACAGGCCTCTTTGCTTGTGTCACAAAAGTGATGGCAACATATAGGATTGGGCTCCCTATATGCAGATGCTGGAGAGCATGTGACTAGCTTTTATGCATGCGGTTAGGTGTCATATTCTCCTTGTCCTGCAGCAATTCCACTAGATTTCAGTTTTGCTTCCAGGTTCAAATCAAGAAAAAATAAAGGAGTGGTGGGCGGGGGGGGGGGGAGAGTGGAAAGAGAAGGGAAACTTGAGGTACTTGAAACTATGCTTATTCTAGGACTAACACACTTAGGTGCAAGTTTTTTAGCAGAGGTTCACAGCAAATGAGTGGAACAGTATAAAAATGTGTTGCTGCTAAATCTATCTATCTATCATCTATCTATCTATCTGTCTGTCTATCTATCCCCAGGCAGTTCCGTGCAGAGCTTGTCTGAGGCCCAAGGTGGGAGTCTTCTTAGAAGAAGGTTATAAACTCAAACAAAAAACAGCCAGTCCCTGGCAGGACCCCCACCCACCCACCCTAGCCCTCCAAGGCCTGGGGCAGGTGCACCTGGCTGCCCCTCCCTCTGCATGGACCTACTCCCAGGAAATACCCCTCCAAATGCATTGGGTATGGCATAAGTTCCATGTCATTTCATACAGCTGAAGTTGTTGTTGACTTCTCCTCCCCACCTCTGTGCTGTTCACCATGCTGGGGGCGGGGGCACTTTAAGATGCTTTCCTCTAGGCTACTTCCTGTAGCAGAAGGGAAGAGGGCTGAGAGGAAAGCAGCTGAGCACAGCAAGGTAAGATGGAGGAAGAGGGGCTGGATTACATTCTCTTCTCCTTGTGCTCATTTTGATATAAAAAGTAGCCCTTCCCCAGCAAGCCTGTGTTCATAAGCTAAACACACAAGTCTAGTTTGGCACAAATTAGGTGCGAGGAAGGTCCCCCCCCCCCCCAATTATGGTGCTCTTTTGTGGAACTCCCTTGCCTCAAGGAAGACAGCTGCTGGGCATCCCTGCTACAGAGATTTTGCTATCATTTGAACGCTTCATTTTTGGAAGGCCCTGGTGGGATTTGTTGAAATGCAGCCATTCTATGTTTTTCTTTAATGTCACAGCTGAAATTAGTTTTTAGTTCTGTTTTCAACTTGATGGTTTAAGGACTTTGATTAGATGTCTCCTTGGGTGCTCAGTACTGAGTTGGAAAGGCATATGGTAATTATTGTAGATATAAAAATATATATACCCTCTCTTTTAGTGATACTTCTTAACAGAGATGATGTTTTGCTGTTAATTGCTCAGGGAAAAGCACCACAGACTTTGCCTGTTTACTTCTTTCCAGAGTTCACAAGTAATGCTCTTAATTGCTGCGCATCTCGTGGAAATGTTCTTAATTTATTTCTGTTTAGACAGGCTTCTGACAGCTAGCATTAAGTTGGCAGGAGGTGGGGACATTTTAGTATTTTAAGCTGCTTTTAATGGACATATTATACACTTGTTTCCAGTTGCAATACCATGCCTTGACCTTGGGGTTGGGATGGGTTACAGATTAAAGTAAATCTATGAAGACTGGTGATGTTATAGGTCTGAAGAGGAATGTGATAGGGTGCAGCCCATTGAGAAAGGGAAGGAAGGCAAGTAAATCAGTTCCTCCTCCTTTTTAACTTTACTGCTGCCACCAAGTGGATATCTCTATTTTTTTCTGACTGCCTCCACTAAGCTCTGGACTTTTAAGTGGGTAAGCCTACTCAGAAGACCTCAAACCACACCCCTCCCAAAACAAACTATGCTTTAATCTAAAGGTTTTAGTAAGTAACAATTTAAACAGTTTTTTGAGAAAATGATTTTAGAAAAAGATAATTTTACATTTTGGGCAGTTATCCATAAGAGCATATTAAAAATAAGCAGAGATAAATGCAGCTAGCTTTACCTATTCCTTATCTAAGTCAATATTTGCCAGTCTGCATCCCCCAGTTCAGTTTATGGTTCCTTTTTGGTCTGTCTCTTAGCTTCCTATGCATCCATGCTCTCTGACACACTCCAGCTCCCTTAAAGTGTTCCAGCCCCTTTTCACTCTTGTAGCTGTTCTTCTCTTCAGGTTTCTGACCTCAAACTTTTCAAGCTTTTTTGCTTTTCCAGTAGGCTACCTTGTTTTCCAACTCAGCTTATACATATACACTTTTACTTTCCCCACTGCCTGTCACTGCTGGACCACGAGGCCATTTCCCCCAAACCATGCCCAGCTCTCACTGGGTGACATCAGCTGATAGGTGGGGTGGTGGGGTTCAATCTTGCTAGATGCTGCTTCGCTAGTGAAGCACATCCCTGCAGCTTTCAGGATTGCATTTTCTACTCGCTACCTGATGAGTGGAGAGATCAACCCCACTGCGGTTTGCTTTGCTAGTGCCTTACCTGTGGGGAACACAGTGGTGAAGCAAACCCCTGCAGCCATATTCTCACTTCTTAGTGAGTGCTGATCCTATGCTACTTGATATACCTGTTAGGACCATTTAACTGCTGATAAAGACTCTCCTCCCTGCAAGAGAGGGGAGTGGTTGTGGGCGGGAGCCCGAGCTCCACCCCTAGCAGGGGGCGTTAGCCCCCTGCCTTCACCTCACCTGGCTGGCGCCCACGCCCCTCAGCAGGCATCCAACCAGGTGCCTGAGGGGGGGCGTGTTCAGCAGCCTTTTGCTGCGGCGGCAGCCTTCGCCCGGCCTCATTCTTCGTCCTCTCACCACGAGTCACCCACCCTCCACTCCCTTTTAGTTAGGGCTTGGTCACTGGCCTTGCTATGGACCTTAGGTTGGTCGCCCTGGTTGTCTAGGGGGCCTGGTAGGAGTTTTTCCATTTGGCATTAGGCCTTTTTGGTTTTTTCGCCTACCTCGTAGCAATCGTCACAACTTTTTGTGGTATTGGTGGGTAGGTTAGGCATTGGAATAATGTGTTGTGCTGTGTCGAAGAGCTAGGTGTGGCCATCGCCTATGCCTTCAATTTTTAGGGGTATTCCGTTAAAGGAATCTGGCGGTCGTGTATTCTGTCCGATGCCTGCTTGGCGGGAGGCCATGGCACGACCCTCGGTGACATTAGGGGTAAGCCTATAGTTGGATCGGCATCAACTGGCTCCACCCCCTGGTGAATAAACCCACTTGTTCAAATCCAATGCCTAAGCCAATACCTTTTCACTGCTGTAATCAATAAAGTTGTGGCCTTTCCCTGCCCATTAACCTTATATCACGTGTCCGTGTGTATTCTTTCCACATTGCGGGGTCGGGTCCTCGAACCACAAATAGTTACTGTCAAAACAGTTTGTCATCCAGAAGAACTGTTCTGTTCTTTATGTTTTGGAGCATCCGTTGTCGCACGGTCACAAATTGTGACTGTTGAAAGGCTTGTTTGCCTCTTTGACACTTATGGACTATATTGCCTTATGTTGGGCATGCAAGAGTGATAGATTTTCATTATTTGTGATTCTATTACATACTTTCTGTTTAAGAATTGCTACGCTTGGAGTTTCCATTATTGCATGGTTACAGGATTATGACTGTTGAAAAGCTTGTTTGCCTCTGTGACTCCATTATATATTTTCTGTTTAAGACTTGTGAAATAATACATGTGACAATTATTTGGTTAAAACATTATTAGCTGCGTGTTGCCTGTGATTGTTTATAGTGAGTCTGTTTTTGCAACACAGGGGGTTTCCAGTGTCAGGGTGCTGTCAGCGGCTCATGACTGGGTGCCCAGGAAAGTATAAAGGCAAGGAAAAGTTTCTTACCGTCCTTTTTTATTTCAAACTTTACAGAGAGAGGCTATAGCCAGCATAAGTTCTCTGGGACATTGTGGTGTGTTTAAATGGCGGCTCAGACTCTCATTGTGGGTTAATAAAATGGCAGCAATACCCCTGCCTCCCACTGCTGCCAATTTGCTGAGCTGCCAACTAGACCTGCTGAGTATACTTTTTGAGGAGCCCCCTCAAACCTGGAGCTAGCTTTGTATAGTACTCAGTATCCATGTTACAGGTGTTCAGAGAGCTTCATAAGAATTTTCTCAGTAACCCTACAAGCCTGTATGAAAACTCAATAGCGGGGGTCTGAGGCTGAAGCAATTATAGATTGCCATTTACCACCTAGTGATTCATGGCTGAGGGGAGATTTCAACTAAGAATGTTCCGGATCACAAGCTACTCTTGGAGCTAGGTAATTTCAGCTCTGTAAAAAGATAGGAGTGTGTAAAAAGAAAATAATAATATAATTTCCATCCACACATTAAAAATAATTTAGCAATGTACTTCTTGGGTGGGGCTGTATTCGTCACCCAGTTGGTAATCTCACAAGCCCACGCTACAATAACTTGGAGCAGGGTTTTTAGTGTGGCTGCCCCTGTTCTGTGGAATTTCATTCCTGTCAAGATATGACAGGTGTCTGTCCACTGTATGCACTTTCTGGGGAAAAAATGAAGACTTTTTGTTGTTTTGTTCTGACAGTGTTTCCCTTCTGGATAAATGAGCTTTTTACCATGAGTACTTTGTTAGGCTTTTAGTCATGTTTTAAATGCATTTTCTTTTTTCCGGGCTTTACTGTTTTTAATTATCCTATGCATAAATCGACTTGAGGCAGTTGTTTAAACAACAACAACAACAACAACAACAACAACAACAACAAGCTGTTCTAGCCCATTTCCATGGTTCTGCAACGTAGTGTCAGCGTGACCCTTAGTTTGATGAAGATAATGGATGCTGTGGGTAATGGAGTTGCAGTAAGCATTTGCTATGACTATCTTGTTTTGGAAGGAAAACAGATGGCCTTATTTGCTTTAATTTGGGGTGCTCAGCTCAGGTTCTCCTTTTGTTGATTTGATCACTCAGTTTGTATTCTGACTAATTCCCTGACTACATGAGCCAGAGGTAAACCAACTCCTTTGAGTGTGAGCCTGCCTGTTCAAATGTAAAGAGGGTGTGTAAAGGTAAAGGTAAAGGTACCCCTGCCCGTACGGGCCAGTCTTGACAGACTCTGGGGTTGTGCGCCCATCTCACTTAAGAGGCCAGGGGCCAGCGCTGTCCGGAGACACTTCCGGGTCACGTGGCCAGCGTGACATCGCTGCTCTGGCGAGCCAGAGCCGCACACGGAAACGCCGTTTACCTTCCCGCTGGTAAGCGGTCCCTATTTATCTACTTGCACCCGGAGGTGCTTTCGAACTGCTAGGTTGGCAGGCGCTGGGACCGAGCAACGGGAGCGCACCCCGCCGCAGGGATTCGAACCGCCGACCTTTCAATCGGCAAGTCCTAGGCGCTGAGGCTTTAACCCACAGCGCCACCTGCGTCCCAAAGAGGGTGTGTGTGTGCATGCAATTGAAAAGTTCAAAGGGCTGAATTGGCTGGAGATGCCTCTTGCTTTTACCTGCTTCAGGTGCTTTTCTTCAAGTCAGACCCAGTATCAGAGGTGAACTTGGCGGAGAGAGGTGATAGGGAAGAGGTGGCAGAAGAAAATGGGAGAGATGAGAGAAGATTCAGCCCCCCTTCACACCCACACCTACCCAGCTAGGTCCAAACTACACATGATAGTAGCAGACCCCTGTAATTTAAAAAGTATTTTAAATTGCATATACACTTTATCTGTCTGATCCCAGGCATTTCATGGTTTCGGTGAGCTATTATTTCTGATGAGCATTTGTTCTCAGAGTTTTTGTATATGTGTGCTGGCAATATTTTATTTATCTTTGTTATAGATAGTTTTGTTGGATGTTCTGCTTGGCATGGTTAATTTTTTTCTTCTTCTTTCTATTGTTATGCTGTAAAGCTTGTTATATATTAGATATTGACTTAGGTTCCCTTGAAGCAATTCTTCTGTGTAAGATGTCTGTGGAATTCAGTAAATAATTATAGAATCTTTTTGTAATAATCTTATTTTATAACAATTAATTTTCATAGAACAGAATATGTTTTCCCTTTCCAAAACTATTGCAAACAACTCCTGGGCTTTAAAATACTTTCAAAGGAGCAAACAGGGCCTTTAATTCACAGTATTCACAGTTAAAGCTATTCGCTCCAGAAGTAATGCTTGCTCTCTTTTTTATTACTTTGACGGTTATCAAGCCAATAAGTGTGGATTGGAGCAGAAAGCAGGAAATTGCTCTGAAAATTTTACAACTATATACATTAGGTTGCTTAGGTGCTTTTGGTTGGCCTGGCTCTTAGTTCAACAGCAGGAAGAGTTATGGCATTCAAGTAAACAACAAAATCTGGTTCAAACCACTGTTTTGCTGTTAACACAAATATACCAGTAGGGTTTTATTATATTTCGAGAGATCACAGGAAAAATCCTTTTGAATGTACCTATTTCTGATCTATCTATCTATCTATCTATCTATCTATCTATCTATCATCTGTCTATCTGTCTGTCAGTCCTTGTGTTTTGCATGTCAGTGCTAATTCATTATAATGCTTAACCTCTTCCTCATATACAGTATTTAAAAATGTTTGGAAAGTACAATTAATGGATCTGTCTTGAGAGATCAAAACACCAATGGCTTCAGCTTTCCAGAGCAGATTGCTGCAGCTTTATTCCTTTTGCATGATGTGAAAGGAGAGGCTAGGGTAAATGCTGTAAAAACAACAGTAAATTGCAACATTGATTAATAGATGCCTTGTTTACTCTTCTTATCTACTGATGGTTTCACCATCCACCTTATTGATCAGACACAAAGCCATATATTTTTTCATTGATTCATGTTTTTTACCTCCCCCTCCTTTGTGTTCCTTTTCACATTACAACATTACATAAATATAACTCTTCCTCTATGTTCCCTCAGTGAAAACTCTTCATCTCTCTCCATGCCTGTTACAGTCTTCCTCTTTCTGATCTTCCATTATTTCCCTTTTGTTCAGCCATGTCCATCCAGCACTCTGTTAATATTATCCATCTCTCTCATTTCTCTGACCATGTGACATCTCACCTTCAACACTTCCGCTGGCTTGCCTTCAAAGCCTTGCCCCAATTTAACTCTGCACTCTTACATCTTGACCTTTGCTCACCCAACTCGAGAGAAACTGTGTTCTTTGCTGCCCCTTTTGCCTGGAACTTCTTTTGTTTGGCCACCTCCGTTACTCCCTTCAAGTCTTTCTGCAAAAGTCACATTTTCCAGGAAGCTTTTGGAACATTTCCCTGGTCCCAAATTGTAACTAGGAGAAGATCTGTGAAATTGAAATAATCACGTAGTCATGTCTGCTTGCCTCCACCCCATCTTTCTCTGATGTTTTCCTGTGTTTGTTCAAGATAGTAAACCCTGGGAGTAGGTATTTGTCAAACCTGTTATTTGTAAAGCACCATGTACATAGAGGCAATGGTGTCAAATTTCAGCCGTGCCCTGTGCAACACTAAAATTTGGTGCCCCATGTCTTGCACGCTGTTCTACAGCATGGTTGTGGTGCCCCCTGCACTGCAGCACCCAGTGTGGCCACACTGGTTGGGCTTCCCTAAAACTCTGATAGATGGTGTTATAATAAAAAAAATAATTAAAATGCTTATGCAGGGATCATCCAAGGTGATCATAGCCCAATGCCCTTGGTTTGTAAGCACCAAAAGCTGTGGCAGTGACTTGGACTGGAACAATTATATGGGAGAAATTAGAGATACCTGCTATCTCGGTACTACAGTGGTACCTCGGGTTAAGTAGTTAATTCGTTCTGGAGGTCCGTTCTTAACCTGAAACTGTTCTTAACCTGAAGCACCACTTTAGCTAATGGGGCCTCCTGCTGTCACTGCGCCACCGGAGCCCAATTTCTGTTCTTATCCTGAAGCAAAGTTCTTAACCTGAAGCACTATTTCTGGGTTAGGGGAGTGTGTAACCTGAAGCATATGTAACCTGAAGCGTATGTAACCCGAGGTACCACTGTATTCAGTACTGGTGCTTTTATAAGCATATTGCTCAACTATTCATTGAAGCCAATGAGCTACCAAATCGCTTAACATAAATCCTGCTTTGATCATGTACAGTATGTTTCTTGCTTTGTTTTGCTCACAGTGACTTTCCCTGGTCCATAGAAATAACAATCAGCATCTTGAGATCTAATCCTCAGATTTACCTGTGATGGTGGTTCCCTTCACATTCTCTCTCTCCCCCCCCCCCGGCCTTTCATTCGATGATGGAATCTGACACAAGGTTTAAGAAGATTTATTATAAGCCCAGAAAATCCCAGTGCTTTTCAAACTGTAGGCCTTATCAGATGGAAAAAATTCTCAAAATACAATACCAAATTAATTATAAAAGACCATATATACTCCTACTACTACTTAATTGTAGTAGTAGTAGCAGTAGGTTGTTTCTTACCTAAAAGTTCTTTATGTGACTTACAATTAAAATTTTAAAAAATGTGTCGGGATTCTTCTTACTTTTTTGTGTCCTCCTGACACTGGCCTGGAATGTGCACAAATCTGGTACCACAGATTTTAAAAAGTCTCATTTCTATTATTGCTCTGTGGTGCCAAATTTGCACATGCAGCGGATTATCAATATGGTTCAACCACAAGCTTTTTCTAGGGAGCTGCCGGTTGCATAAAGAGCACAGTAGCTGACAGAATTTTTCTTTTGCACCCCTGTTGAACATAATTGTCTCCCTTTCAGTTCCACCTTTCCTTAATTTGCACCAGGATGTGTGAATAGCTGTACTTGTTGTACAAGCCAAACACTTTCTGATGCTATTGGCAACCTTTTGCTGTAAATATGACTTCATTGCTTAGATAATCATTTGCAACATACTCACATCATTGCCCAGGGCAGCTCTCTAGCGTTTTCCTGAATGCAAAAAGACCAACCTGTTTAATCTCTAATGGAACACTAATGAAATTGTTTCCGATTGCTTTTAAGCTTTGCTGTTGGGAGCAGTAATTTCTGCTAACGCACTAGCAATACCCGGGATTGAAGTTCATTTAAACACCCTTTGTACAATAGCTGGTACTGCAAGGGAAAAAGGGGACATTTTGGGGTAAAAATGAAGGAATCAATCCATTTAATCCCAGCACAGTGTGGATTACAAATTCTACCTGATTAGGGGACTGACATTTAAACGTTCACTGCAGTGACTCTTCCCTTATGTAACAAGCTGCTTAGAAGCTGACATGAAACCTCAAGGCAACAAATCAATATGCACAAGGGTTGACTTGCATGGTGTAGCATAAGAAGCTGGATCTGATTAAAGACCTATCTAATTCAGCATTCTGTTCTCAGTGACCAACCAGAGGACTGGTTGGGAGGACTGCAAACAAGACATTAGTGCAACAGCACTCTACCCACCTGTGAACCCCAGCAACTGGTATTCAGAGGCATATTATAGTAGAGGTCTGATAGTAGAGGTCGGATGGTTGTCTGTCATGGAGGCTTTATTTGAGATTCCTGCATTGCAGGGGGTTGGGCTAGATGACCCTCAGGGCCCCTCCAACTCCACAATTGTATGATTCTGTAATTCTATGATACTGTAGGTGGTGAATGTACAGCCATCATGACAAGTAGCCTTATCCTTCATGGATTTGTCTACTCCCCTGCTAAAGCCATTCACATTGGTTGACCCCCATGGTAGCAAATTCTATAGTTTTAACTCTGTGCTGTGTGGAGAAGTACTTCCTTTTGCCTGGTCTGACTCTCCCAACATTCAGCTTAATTGGATTACCCTGGATCCTAGCATTATGAGAGAGGGAGAAAAACTTTGCTCTTCCTCTCCACTTTCTCCACACAATGCATATTTTATATACCTATGCAATCCTCCTCCCTCACAGTTGCCCCTCTTCAAATGAGTAATAATCCAGAGTGCCAGCTTTCATGAAAAAGAAACAGCTTTCTAGCATTTTGGTTGCTCTTTTCTGCACCTTTCCCAGCTCTACAGTATCCTTTGCCTAGGTATTTTCAGGATCAGTCCTGACTTAACATAAATGGACATATGTGTGGGTACAATTGCATGAAATGCGACACCCATTTTCAAACAGGGGTTGTATGAATATGTGATTGCATCCCTGTGGAGGTGGTTTTAGCCCATAGCCCCACACAGTGGGTTTAGACTGAATTCAGAGAATCATTCCATTTGAATCCTTATCCTGTTTTTCATGCAGCTGGTTGTGTTAGAGACATTAACCTTTGCTAGCGAATGGAATTGAATTAATGGACCAAACTGCAATTAGCAGCCGGGACTCAAAGAGGTAAAAGTTGCTTCCAGACAACCTGTTTAATGTTCATTTGTCTGCTCAAAGTTTGTGGGGAGGTTATTTGACGCCAGCTGTTTATTTAGCATTCATTTTGGTTTGTTTGTGGGGAGGATATACAATGTTACCTCAAGCAATCGTTGTATTTATCAGACACTTCCAGATGTCGTTATTTTGTAGGTGGGATTGAATTCCATCCTGGGGCATTCAGGTCATGCAATTAAAGTTGATTTTTGCTGTTGCACAACAAAACCACTTTTTGTGATCAAACGTATCACACAGGAGCACATGTATGTCAGAGAGCCATGATTTTCTGTAGCGCACTACTGAGTATACTACTCAGTGGTAAAATCATATAATTGTAATGTATTTGCTGCCATGCAATGTGTGGAACAGCCCTTGATTGCCAGTAACCGTGGTGTTGTCATTGGACTGCAAGCTTTGCTCTGCATCCTGGATCTTGGAGATAGGGCTCAATGCACTGGACTTAATTCATACTTCCTTCAGAGGAAATCAGCTCTTTTATAGTGCATCATTAATCCCATGGAATAAAACCACATTTGTTGCCCTTTCTACTTCTTCATTGCTTGTGACTTCTTTCATTACAGTAGCTTCCAGTGCAGCACAGTACTATCTCTGTAAACTAAGTCAAGCAATTTCCCTATGTAGGCTTCTCTGGAAGATACTGAAGGGTTGCTTCCACTGAGCTCTGTCAAAGGGCTATTGTGTGAGCTGTTCCATAAAATAAAAATGTCACAGGGGTAGTTGGGGTGGGGGAATGAGATCCCTTTCTATCTGCCTTTCTGTCTTGTGTTCATTTCTTCTTCAGTACACTGGGTTCAGTTAGATTCGCCTTGCATATTTCATTAGGATTTATTGTGGCTTGAACGGTCTGATTATAGTGAGCTGGCATGAGTTCCTGCAGCAGGAATACTAGGACAGGTGTTAACCAAGAATTTATTCTAAGAAACATGCAGAAGGCAAGTGGGAGAATCACATACTCAAAATCTGATATGGGTAGACCTTAATATGAAATCAGGATAATATTTTAAATCAGTGTGATAATGTGTCATTGGTAAAAGTAAGTTTCACTCATGACTGATACCAAATACAAATGCCACAACAAGACGAAAGAGGATGGCATATTTCCTTCGTTCTGGCTTTGATGTCATTGGAACACAAGGGGTGGGGGAAGTGAATTGGACAAGCCCAGCCTCTATGCATTCATGGTATGATGTGAAAGAGCCTCTGCACATACAAAGAAGCTCTCCAAGTAATTGGAAAATCCAAAAAGTAGGTTTTGTTATCCTGTAGTTCATATGATCTGTGCATACAGTTGGATATGCAGCAAGCAGTTCTTTCAGACCTTATGATAAATAGTGATCAGATGCATATGACCCTGTTACCACCCTATTGCCCATTCTAAACGGTGTCTGTGGAAAAAACCCCCAACAGATTGGAACCCCTTCCTACAATGTAAAGTTAGAGTGTTGTTGCTTTTTAGTTTAGGGGGAAAGAAGCCTACTAAGGGTGGGAGCTGAAAGAACTTATGGCAGAAATCCTATCCATGCTTACCTGGGAGTAAGTCTCAGTTTTCTTTCTGAGTAGGCATGTACAGAGTTGAACCATAAGATAATTATGAATGATTCAGAGTGTGTGGGAGTGAATGTACACACTTTCCTAATCATACTAGAGCAAATGAAGTCACCCTTAATTGATTTATAGTGGTGTTTGACTTGCTCTCTCCAATATGTGTTTATTGAGTTCATGAATTTGTTGTATATGGTATTTTTTACAAACTTTGCAAGCCATTATAGAGTTATTCAAAATAAATATCATACATTCAGGATAGATGAAATAATTGTTTCAGGAATTTTCTACCACAAGATGTATTGAACGACAGCAAATTTGATTTTTTTTATAAAAAAAAAGACATGAAGAATTGATCAGGCAATAGCTACTTATCATCCATGATGCCTACTTTGAAACCTCTGGTACAGAGGCAATATATGCTATTTCTTCCTGCACTGTTTTCTCTATCAAAACTGTCTCTGAGCTGATGTTTGCCCTAGGGTAAATACATGTTCCCTATCTCCTCCTGGACAAAAAAATGTTTAGGAGTCACTTTTTTACTGGGAAAATAGAACAATTATAGGGATGACTATCCCCAACGGATCTGAATAAGTAGGCAGCCACCCAAAGTTACCTATTAGTTAAAAGAAGCAAAAAAAGCAAAAAACCAAGGGATTGATCACAGAATTTCTACAGAAATATTCTTAGCCCATAACATTACAGAAACACTCTACAAATGGTGCACTGTGGGAACTCCTTATTGAGAGGATACACCTTGCTGCTTCTTAGTGGGTTGACACATACATTTGATGGCATTCGTGGCAATAGAAAGAGTAGTTTAGTCTTGTTTGCATAAAACTATTAATTGAATAACACATTTCATATGCTGCCTGATACCAAAGTGATCTGAGTGGCTTGCAATACACAACCTTTCTCTCTGTCTCTTGCCTTTCCAATGTGAATCATCTTAAGATCCCCTCCCCAGTGTTTCTTATCTGGAAGGCATTTCTGAATAAATGGAACTAATTAGATTGATAAGGACAATATTATTCCCAGCTTTCTTGAAAGTATCAGAATGAGCATATTTAAAAGAGGGGCAAGGGAAACTGATCTATATTTGGCAGCACCCTTTGAAACCCTAGCTATGTTAACTGGGCTATGTTAACAGTAAGACAGTCTGGCGGTCCTGCTAGAATCCTGGATGTGCATTGCTATGGATCTCAACAAATATCGCTGTCTTTCATGTCTTTCTCCTTTGTCAAGCCTTAAATCCCAAGAATCTGAGCCCCACTCTTCAAAGCTTCTCTCTGAGAAAGCAGCTGTTCCTATTTAGCTTGAAGATTATTTTGATACTAGGATTTCACCTCTCATTTTACTGAGGTTTCAGACAAATTTGTGGAGGGTAAGGTTATCAGTGGCTTGCAGTCATGGCAGCTATTGTCCTACCCACCCACCCCAAGTTCAGTTTCTGGGAAACAACAGCAGGAGAGGGCTTGTGGGTTTCCCATGGGCATCTTCTTAGCCAGTGTGGGATGTTGGAGTAGATAGGCTTTTGGTCTGATCCAGTAGGTCTTATATGTTCTTTTGAGTTCTGTCAACTGACTGGAATGTTATCACATGCTGCTGCTTTTCCTCTCCCATCCTGCTTCTTGTTCCAGGACTTTCCCCCTTCAACATACTTCCTTCATACTCACCCAGCCTCCAGACTTGGAATATTGATATGTTCTGGGCATGCTTCAGAATGGCAGAATCAATCTGTGTGCTCTTTGTACTTAGGTGATCTGTGGACGCAGATGTACAAAGCTGATGGTGGTAATGGCACCGAATGCACATGCCTTGCCAATGAAAACATTTTGTGAGCATCATTTTGATATAGAAGAACTCGCAGTTGACACCCCTGAGAAAGACACTCATCAAAATGCTTCGGGCAATTTAATTACATCAATACACTTTTTTGGCACCTATTTGAAGTTCACCTTGTCTTTTAGCTTTGTGGTTAATTACTTCTGAGCCACTTTCTCTTGCAGACTACCGAAATACCAAAGAAAACCATTTTCTTATTTTCTCTGTAAATGTGCACTTCGAGCTAATTTCCTTCACAACATTTATTCATTGCTTTGACTTTCTGTTCTTGGTATCCTCCTAAGGGAAATACGCTTCTTGATTTGCTTTTGTTTCAGCTGCCTCTAGTGGGAGGAACAGTAACGGGGAAGAAATATAATAGCAGCAGTGAACAAATCCTCATTTTGCTTAGCTTTATTGGTTACCAACTGAGTGCACAGTGTTACACATGGGGATAACTTAATATCTCCAAAATCCAGAGGGATACCTTTCCAGACAGAGTGATAAGGGAGAGATGGAGAATAATATGAAGTTTTGTCAAAAGGTAAAAATCCAATTAAAATGTGCTTTTTGTTCCATTTGTTTGCCAGCTAGTGTGTTTTCAAAATGCAGATCTAGATTAGACAAAATGAATGGAAAAGGGCTAGATGAAGGTTAATGCTAACCTTTGTTTCTTTTGCTGTGATTTAAACTACAGGGGGCTGTTATTTTGGTATGTAATAGTGGAATATACCGTACAGTAAAACTGCCCCAATAGATCTAAATGAGTTGCAGACTGGCAAAACATACGAGAGAGAGAGAGAGAGAGAGAGAGAGAGAGAGAGAGAGAGAGAGAACTTGCATGAAATTGATTTTGCACTGTTGCCTCGAATGGTTAGAGCAGGGGCTACCCAGGATATTTTGCCACTTAGACAAAGGAGAAGATGGTATCCCCTCCAATATATAGAAGCCAACCAGACTAGCAAAAGTACAGTGTCTGCAACCTTGACAGAGGGCAGCAAGCTAGCTTAAGGGATGCAGGACAGGCCACATGGCATGCACATCTCTACCCCCAATACTTTGCCAATGCTCCCTTGTCCACAGTGCTGCCCAAGATGGTAGCCTCATTCTGCCTAAACGTAGGTCTGGCCTTATGGGTATGGCAACATCTTCTGAGACCAATGGTGTACTTACCTAAAAGTGAGATTGTGCTATGTCTTTAAAGTTTCATGCCATGTTATGTCCTTATGGATGGTTGAGAAATATCTCCTTAAATTACTCAGGCTATAATGAAAGTGGATTATGAGAGGCAGAATTAATAGAGTCAGAGTCGTGTACAGTGGATGCAGTTTGGAACTAAGACTGAACTGAGTTGAAATCTACACTCAGTTATGGTGCTCACTTAGAGACATTGGAACAATAATTATTTCTTAGCCTAACTTACTTCATAGGGCTGTTGTAAGGATAACAGGGGTTGGGAGGAAATAAGCTGTATATGCTGCCCCTAAGCTACCTGGAGGAAGGAAGAGATGAAAAAAGAAAGTGAGAGAAAAAGCAATCATTTTTTTAAAAGGTCAAAAACACTTCTATTTTCACCCATCTAGTTTTAGAACTAAGGGATTGAAATGTTAAGTGATGACAGTGTGTGAAACAGTCATCACAGCTTTCATATCACCTTGCATCACCTCGGACACAACACTTTCTAGTGGTTTCACAGATTCAACTGCAAGTCATTGGAAGACGTTTTATCCCCTAGTGATGTACATGCATGAATCAGCCCCTAGAAGTGGCTATATTCTGTAACACCTGTTATTTGTCATCCCAATAATGTGCGTATGGTTTGTTAAATTGAATGTAAGAGGAGGGCCTTTGCCCAAGGATGTATGTCATTTATTTTGAGATGCAAGAGAATGAAATTACCTAGAGGGGTAAGATTGAGTCACAGTTATAAGTCATTAACAGAAGGGGGAGGATATTTTATTTTATTAATCAACAGCAGCATTTGTACCTTTTGCTCCTCTACTGGTATGAAAATGGTTGCAACGTATCTCAGGTACTGTTTAACTTCAGGTGGTGAAGTTAAGCAGGTGGAATTGCCACACGTCCCTCAAAGCTGGACCTCTGTGTCTGGGCTATACGATAGGGGTGGAGATGGGGGTTTGTGATCCTCTGTGAATAGATATTGGTATTCCCTGCATTTGACTGACCCAGGGTTAAGAATTGCTACTGTGGGACCTGTGCTACTAAACAGCAGACAAAAGTCCTGACAACAGACAAGAGGGCCTGCCTTGCATATACAAACTCAGGAACAGAAGGCAGCAAAGGAAGGCCAGAAAGCCTGAGGATGAAGAAAGATCTGTGCGATTGAAGGATCTGAGAAGCCGCGGAGCAGTCCAGTGGGCAGAAGCAGTTGCCCATCATAATTTTGTGGGCAGGGGAGTTGGGGGGACTGTCTGACTGACAGACATGTAACAAAAGGAAGAGGAGAAGCCAAGGACCACAGTGGGACCTGTGGATATTGGTTTCTAGAGGGCCTAAATTCCTTTCAGGGGCTTATTTGGAGCTAGCTGGTGCATCTTGATGACTAATGATGACTGTTGTCATTTGCAGGTTGCAGCATATTCAATCTAGCAACACTTTATAGGCCTGCCAGGGCCAAAAATCTACTTACTTCCACCTTTTGCATGAACTACTTGTTCCAAAGGGCATGAAAGGGCATGTCCACGCATTTCATTTCACCTACCACAACCTTTGTTGGTATGTTTTGTATAACATTTTCTAAATCTCTTTCAAAGGCATTACCCAAATTCAAAATAATATTCTAAGAGTATTATCCTTATGTAAGAATTCCATAGGCATATGGGACCATTCCAGGGGATCTGCAGTTGCTAGAACAGTTTTGTAAACTGGAGGAGAGAGCAGGCAGAAAAGTACTTCAATCCATCTTCTATGCATGCTAATAACACTGGTCAACAACAAATTTGTCGTCTGCATTTTTTCAGTTGATTTAGGATGAATCTGATGCGCTGAATCCAAAAATCACATTGGTTTTGCTCAATCAGGTCAAGTTTTTGAGCTATGGCCACATGTCATTTTTTAACGTTTTTGTTCACATGTACACTTGTGTGGAGCATTTTAGAAGAAGTTGGTGGGGGTAAAATGCCATGTCGAATAATTGTTTTGATTGGAAATGATTATTTTAATGACAAGAAGTATTCAGGTCCGATAGTTCTGGGTGATTATGTCGAAAAGGGATCAGTTTGAAGTCATAAAACCTCGAAATCTTCCATAAATTGGTGCGGCAAAGCATAAAGTTGGCGGATCAAAACTAAGTTAATGGGGCAGCCGCCCTACGAAGTATCCTGATCTTCAATCAGTACGTCGTCCTGTAGCTCATTGTGATGAAATTCCAGTGCCTATCTTCGGAGAACTTTCTGACATTGGTGATGAAGATGCCTCCAGTGTTGAAGGACATGAAGAAGAAGAAGAAGTGGTTCTTGAAGATGATGCTCCACATCCATTTTCCCAAAAGGAGTTGAATGATCTAGTTTGCGACCTCAGCTTGTTAAAAGACTCTGCCGAACTGTTGGCATCCAGATTGAAGGGAAAAAACCTCCTCTCTGACAGTGCTTGCATCAGCTTCTTCCACAACAGGCATCAAGAGTACCTCCGCTTTTTCTCGGAAGAGAAGGACTTGGTGTACTGTGCAGATATTGCGCAGCTTCTGCTCAAGCTTGGAGTGCCACAGTACGAACCCAAAGATTAGAGACTGTTCATTGACAGCAGCAAGCGATCACTGAAATGTGTTCTGCTACACAACAGCAACCAGTTTGCCTCTACACCCCTGGCTCACTCGACTACACTGAAGGAGAACTATGAAGCGGTGAAGTATGTGCTGGAGAAAATTGATTATGAGCAGCATAAGTGGTTTATTTGTGTTGACCTGAATATGGTGAACTTTTTGTTGGGACAACAGTCTGGCTTCACCAAGTACTCATGTTTTCTGTGCATGTGGGATAGTAGGGACCGTGCTCAGCATTACACGAAGAAGGACTGGCCTGTGCGGGAGGAATTGGTGCCTTGCAAAGAAAGGAATGTCATCAACGACCCTCTGGTGGACAGAGACAGAATACTCTTCCCACCGCTGCACATCAAGCTCGGCTTAATCAAGCAGTTCACCAAGGCTCTGGACAAGGATGTTGACTGCTTCACTTACTTGTGCCAGGCTTTTCCAGGATTGACCATGGAGAAGTTGAAAGCTGGCATCTTTGACGGTCCTCAGATCCGTCAGCTCATCAGAGATCCAGAGTTCGGAAAGTCAATGAATGAAGTGGAACTGGAAGTGGATCATTTGTGCCTGGTTGTCCTGGGGTGTTCTGGTTTTTACTTTTTGAAATATGGCAACCCTAGTCAACTGGGTTTTCTGCAGATTGATGTTTGCTCCATTTAAGGTTTAAAGATTGGGTTTTCAAGGGGAAAGCTCTGGACCTAAAAAGACATTTGTGGACTATGCCTAGAAAGAGCAGAGGAAAGCTAAGTGTGGATAAGCCCATAGACATCAAGGTCGGTGTGGAATGTAACAACCTAGTGTCCTCCAGGTGGTGTTTGACTACAATTCCCATCAGTACTAGCTAAGATTGCAAATAATTTGGGATGATGGGTGTTGTAGTCCAAAGCTACTGAAATGCACCAGGGTGTAGAAGGCTGATCTGTATTGACTTGCGGCAGCTTTCTAGCGCCTCTGGCAGGAGTCTCTTCCAGCCCTGCTGCGTGAGAGACTTCAGCTGGAGTTGCCAAGAATTGCATCTTAGACCTTTTGCCTGCAAAGCATGAGCCTTAATCTCAGACCTTTGGCCTTTCCCCATTTTAAGAATGTTTTATTTAGTTCTAGTCACCCTGTTTTAAAAAGGATGCCAGATCTCATCAATCCCAACTGGCCTGGTCATTAAAACCATGTTTGGAGGGCTGCAGGTTCCTGGCCCCCTGACATAGAGTTTAAAATAGTGTGGAAAACGCTGCATGGATAACTACAGTAACATCTAGACAGTTAATACTGGCATCTGCTGCAGAATATGTTTTACCCACCCAGAACAATTTTACCATTACTGCTACCCTCCTCTGTCCTTTGAAGGTATTTGTATTGTCTCCCCTTTTTGTTTTGCATTCAGAATTCTCTCCTCTCCCACTCTGCTGGCAAGTTATTTCATTTATTTAATAATGAAAAAGAAACATCTTTGTTTTGTAAATTGGGTTGCTGTAAAGAGAGAAGTGACTGGAGAGGAATGATATGTTTTAATATATATATAGAGAGAGAGGAAATGGACTGGACTTTTACACCTAAGCTAAGCATGTAATTGGAAAGAACTTGCACCTGAATTCTACATGTGTGGGGAGGCTGAAGATGGCAGTTGTTCAGTGAGGGTCTTGCTCTGCACGTGTCCTGGGGCTCTTTTCTTCCCCTATTCCAGGTCTCAGCTTTGGTGTTGAAAACAGACTCCTGAGCTGAGCTGTATTATGTCTTTGCACTAGATAAGTCTGGGTGATAAGTGATCTTTCCAGTAAAAAGAAAGCAGGGTCATTTCTAAGAGAAAACATATGTTTTTGTGGAGAGTTTCTGCATGGGAAGTTGGAAGGGGGGTCTAGGACTGGATTGCACCGTGGAATGCATTGGTGGTTTTTCTGGCAGCAGCAAAATTAAGCAGAGTTGCTCCTTAATTTCAAGAGTGAGAGGTGCTGGGGCTTAAATTTGTGGGGGAGATAGGCCATCACTGTGTACAGCCCTGAAGAGGAGAGAGGCTGCAGTGAGGAAAATCCACCCAGCATATGTGCAAGAAGCAGTCTGCATTATTACTTAAGAACACTCCACCATGGATTGACGGACTGACCTTCATCTAATGCTGTGTCACGGTGTTCCTTAGTTGTAAAATGGGACCAATGACCTTTAAATGGCATAATTGCAATATGATGTGTTACATGTGTGTTCCTTGTAGTCCATAGTTTTTGCCTCACTGCTTTTGTCATCAGGAGCAATCTGCTCACGTTGCTCTTTCAATTCCTATTTTCTGCTTGATGCACATTTGAATCTGGGTTGTGTTTGTCCTCCATGGTTTGCCACGCCACCCCACTTGGCCGCTGGGCTCTGTTCACTTTGCAGCCTCAAGTGACATAAAGCTAAATACCGTAGCAGCTCCATCTTCAATGCACTCCCATAGCTGCCACTAGATGTCAGGGTTGTGCTACCATTTTTTTTGCTGCTATGATTAAGTTTAGGTTAGGCTTATTAAATTTATACGTATATCACTTCGCACAAAAAAGTCTTGAAGCAATTTGCAACCAAGCAAATAGGAAAATACAGTGCTGAATCACATAAACATATTAAAAACAGATTTAACAATGCAATATGTCACTGGCATTGCTCAAATACTTTGGTGCTGAAACAATATCAAGGCTGATGCCACACGGGCCTCCTTGGGGAGAGCATTCCATAACCAGAGGCTACTACAGAAGACTTTTCTCTCATCACCTCTCAGCTTCTCAATGGTGCTCCCACCCCCATCACGTGGGGAGGAGCTTCTCAGCATCTTCCAGGGGTGCCAACTCGAATAAAATATTGGGAGGGTGGGAAGAGCCAGGGAACCCCTGCCCTGTGTAATCGATCACATGACACAGCACACACCCACACCATTTGAATGACAATGCCTATCAAATTTGGGTAGGCCAGCCACGCTCAAATATATTATTGGAGGCGGGGCTGAAGGAACCTCATCCCCTAGTTGGCTCCTATGGCATCTTCCGAGGTGCAATTATTGAGAACATACTTGCTGAGGACCAGTAACAACTTTTAAGATAAAATTAAAGCATAAGGAGATCTAATAACAGCTTTTAATATATAGTTCCTCTTTTCATTTTAAGCTTGAATTTTCGTGTTATAGGCTTCCTTCTAGCCCAAGAATGGCAGAATATAGTAATCAGAATTTCCCTTTTCTCATTCTCTGCATCAACAAAATCTTGTTAACCTCTGAGTGAAAGCTACAGTAAAAGCTTCATCAAGCTACAGTTAAAAATAAGCTCAGTGCTCTAGATGGGAAAGCACAAGATTTTAAACTCATGTCAACTGGTCCCAAGAAAACGAGAGTGTGTGAAATTAACCTGACACATTATTTTCATGTTTTATATATACACAAGTCTATCAGTTGAATCGAAATAATCCTCAAACTTTTGATACTTGATTGGATTGTATTACTGGGATTAAATCTTAATTTATTTTATGGAGATTAGTTTGCGGCACAAGAACATCTGAAGTGGAGCCTGGTTTTAGACATCAGTTTTAAAGGATCACTGGTGGTGCTCTCTTTATTGGGCCACATTCTGCTCATAATGTGAATCAGAAATAATTCCACTGGAATCCAAGCAGCAGTTCTGGTCTGATCTTACAACAAGGGTGAGGGAAAACAGTATTTGAGTCTGTATGTTTTATTATTCCAGAAGAAGTGGGGAGAAGCTAAAGCTTTCATTTGCTTAGGTTAGAACCTGCGCTGCTTTGAATCAATAAATTTCTCAGTGGAAAGTGAGGGATCAGCAAAAAGTCAACAGATGGACAATTCTGTCATGGACGTTTTCATGTTTATGCACTTTGCTTTCCCAGGAGCTTGTGTTTTAGGGCTTCAAAATTATCCTGCTTGGTTCCTCACCATATTTGGAACGCTGATTAAAACTGGGAGAAATTGCAGAAAATGTGTAAAGATGCCAGACTAGAAATGGCATGTCCACTCTCATGGGGGGCAGGGTGGGCGCACAGAATAGCTGCTCTGTAAGCCTTGTTTCTGCTTTTTGTATCCTGTGATCCATCCCTACCCCACTCATATCCTTAAAAGTTGATCCTTTGTTAGGAATTCTGAGAGACTATGTGAAAATGGAGGTAGTGAGAGATTTTACTTTCTTGGGCTCCATGATCACTGCAGATGGTGACAGCAGCCACGAAATTAAAAGACGCCTGCTTCTTGGGAGAAGGGCAATGACAGGCCTAGACAGCATCTTGAGAAGTAGAGACATCACCTTGCCAACAAAGGTTCGTATAGTTAAAGCTATGGTTTTCCCAGTAGTGATGTATGGAAGTGAGAGCTGGACCATAAAGAAGGCTGATCGCCGAAGAATTGATGCTTTTGAATTATGGTGCTGGAGGAGACTCTTGAGAGTCCCATGGACTGCAAGAAGATCAAACTTCTCCATACTGAAGGAAATCAACCCTGAGTGCTCACTGGAAGGACAGATTGTGAAGCTGAGGCTCCAGTACTTTGGCCACCTCATGAGAAGAGAAGACTCCCTGGAGAAGACCTTGATGTTGGGAAAGATGGAGGGCACAAGGAGAAGGGGACGGCAGAGGACGAGATGGTTGGATAGTGTTTTCGTGGTTACCAGCATGAGTTTGACCAAACTGCGGGAGGCAGTGGAGGACAGAGGTGCCTGGCGTTCTCTGGTCCATGGGGTCACGAAGAGTCGGACACGACTAAACGACTAAACAACAACAACATGTAAAAAGATTATCTATGTACCGTATTTTTCGCTCTATAAGACGCACTTTTGCCCCTCCTAAAAAGTAAGGGGAAATGTGTGTGCGTCTTATGGAGCGAATGCAGGCTGCAAGGCTATCCCAGAAGCCAGAACAGCGAGAGGGAGCACTGCGCAGTGCTCCCTCGCACTGTTCTAGCTTCTGGCTTAGCCATGCGAAGCTTCTGTAGGGCAGTGGGGAGCCTTCATCCTGCTGCCCTGCGGAGGCTTCGCACGGCTATCCCTGGGTTTTGCGGGAGGTGGGGGAAGGGACAGAGTGTGCGGCTCTGTCCCTTCCCCCACCTCCCAGAAAAGCCCCCAAGTGCCGCGCTCCCTTTAAAGAGTGCGGGTCTCTTGCGGGAGGTGGGGGGAAAGCTAGGAGGCTTGCTTTCGCTGAAGCCAGGAGGGCAAGAGGGATCGGTGCGCACCAATCCCGCTTGCTTTCCTGGCTTCAGGGATAGCCCTGCAAAGCCTCCTGAGCGAAGGGGGGGGGGAGCACTCCCTTCTTGTTTTCCTCCCCTAAAAAACTAGGTGCATCTTATGGTCCGGTGCGTCTAATAGAGCGAAAAATACGGTACATTCCACTTGCACTCCTGTTCCTTTGGATAACTAGAACTAGCAGTGATTCAGAGGCTTTGAGTGTGATATCAGGTTACCTTCATAATCTTGAGAAACTTGGGGGTTTGGTACTTTGCTGTTCACAGTGAGCTAGTTTGCTGAAGTGCTAAGGCAAACCATGGTTTAGCCTGAATATGTGAATGTGAGGGTTCCCACTAAGGAGAGCCATGATAAGCTATGAACCCAGGTTCATAGTATATACTAAGCCAAACCATGTAGCAGTAGCAGAAGGTCCAGGAAGGAGCACAGCAGCTGCAATCTTCTTTCTGGGATCCCACAGGATTGCATGTCCATGCAAAGCCAAAGTTATGTGTTCAATATGTTGCTGGTAATTATATGGGCTTGATATGTTGTTTGTGATAAAATTCACAGCTCCAACCCTTTACAACCCCTATGGGGTCAATTATGGTTATAGCCATTTTAAAAATCTTGCTCTAATATGAGAGACATAGGGATCAGCAGCAATTTCCACCCTGGGGCAAAAAAAAGAAAGAAAAAGCTTTTTGTGGGAGGGGGAGAGATTTTGTTCTGAATGTTGTATTGGAGGGAAGGTTAATCCCCCTCCATCCAGATTGGGGGGAGGGGATGACCTGTGGCTACTATTTAAAAAACACACATGTGCAAGTGCAAATTCACTTTTAATTACAATATTTTCCCCATCCCCCTTTTTTCCACCTTGAGTTAATTCACATTGCATCTCTTCACATGGATAGCTGCATGTATCCCCAGTTCCGGCTGCTCCTTGAATTCAGAGGAACCTAGGAAGCCGCCATATGCTGTGTCAAACTGCTGGTCCATCTAGCTCAGTGTTGGCCACATAGACCAGCAGCAACTGTCCAAGGTTTCAGGCAGGAGTATTTTCCAGTCATACCTGGAGACAACTGGGATTGAACATGGGATCTTCTATATGCAAAGTTAGGGCCCTGCCGCTTAACTATGACCCTTCTATAGTGCAACAAATGATCTGAATATTTTTCCAGAAACAGCTGTTTGAGGGGCAGTATGGTGTAGTGGCTAGAGTTAGTTCACTCAGCCATGAAATTCATTGTGTGACCTTGGGCCCATTAGCATCTCTTAGGTTAGCATACCTCAGGGGGGTTGCTGCTGTGGTAAAAGAAAGTTGGGGTGGGGTTGGGAAGGTCAGAACCATATGCATCACCCTGAACTCCTTGAAGAAGTGGCTGAATTAAAAAAAAAAAATACTTTTCACAATATGCAAACACTGTCAGCATGTGTGGGAAATGGTGAGAATATACAAACAGTCAGAGCTTTTTAAAGGGGGAACTCAGTTCCGACACCTCTCTGGTGAGTTCCATTGCCATTCCAAGAGAATGAGGGAGGTGTTCATGGTGTGTTCTGGCACCTCTTTTTCTATGAAAATAGCACTGTACAGTACACAGTATACTATAAATTTGCCTTTAAGTGAAGAATAATAAAGAAAGTATATGCAAGTGTACTTTAATAAACTGGAGAAAGAAGAGCTAAAAGAAAAGTACATAACCTCAAAAAACTAAAGTTTTGGAGGCAAAAACACATGATGACTTTTTGTGACTGATTGTGTTTTCTCCACCCCCAGTTGAGATGATACCTCATGCAAGGTGAATGGGACTGAATCATTCTTTCCCTCTAGCTTGCCCTAAATTAATTGCTGAAATTGTGACCTTGGGGGGGGGGGCAGTCACTCATTTTCAGATGACTGTACTTTGCTGTGCTTTTGCGCTGAGCCCACAGGAGAGGGCAGGTGATGCATATAAACAACTGATGAGCACGACTCAAAGTCCCGCCACTTGGTGTGCCGGAGGAAGTTTTGCCAGCAGTATATCAAATAGCCATTTGTGTTGACAAGGAAAAGCGAGTCTTGTGATACCTTAAGAGACTAGCAGATTTATTTCCTGTGGCATAAACTTTCATGGATTAGCTCATTTCATGAGGGTCTTCCACTGTATGGGTTGAAGTGGAAAGCTTTGTCCATGAAAGCTTATGCCACAAATATAAATCTGTTGGGGTTGAATTTGATTGTGACCTTCTATTCTGTTAATGGACTAGGAAGGGAGGGGGCTGTTCACCTTCATCCTGCAGCTTCCACTGTTACTTTCCACATTGTTTTGAAGGGCCATTGATTTTGAGTGGGATAGTTGCAGGGATAAGTGGCAAGAATGGCCTCTCCTCTTGTTCTGTTAACGGAGTTGCCTGTTGGATCAAGGACTCTTCTGCAGATGGAAGGATGTCTGCAGAAGAGCACACCTGGACACAACCCTTAGTACTGTAAGTGCTTCAAGACTACTGCTTTTGTGTTTGCTGTAATATATTAATGTGGGTACTACTCTGAAATGATTGAGATGGTTGTGGGCTTGATAGGGAAATGCATTTGTCAGTGCTCAGGGTGGCCCGTGTGAATTGGCTGACGCTGAAACAAAAAGGGAGAAGGAGGGAAATTTGGACTCCCACCAGTGTGAGATCAACTCACTTTTTCCTCCTCCTTTGTTTTTGCCAAATTGAATCTATCTGAGTCACTTCTAGGAGAAACCCAATCGGTTGAATGCTGAAGCACTACTGTGTAGGTTCCAGAAGGAGCTGCTGACTGAGTAGAACTTTCTTTCACACACCCCCATCCACCCATCCTGAAAACAAACAAACAACTAACTTTTCACTTTTAGTGGTTAATACTGAAAATATGAAGGTCTGTTTAGTCTTGTCTCCCTAACATAAACCAGCCAGAACAAGGCAGCTTTGAAGGAAGTTTGCAGCAAGTTCCCTTATTTGGAGTAAAAGTCATTGTTTGAATGTAACTGGTGTGAATCTCGTGTTAGGGAGATCAAGATCTTGGACAAGATCTTACTCTACTCAAGGAACTCTGATAAGCAAGGGAAGCAAGATGAGAAAATGCTACTGAGCACTTAATATTTTTAGAAATAGGAGCAAAATGGACTCCATAGCCTTTTGTGTCAATTTGTTGTGTTTTGCTAGAATTGGTGAGTTGTTTTTTTTAAAAAAATTCCTCAGTCATATATTCTGTTCTACGGAAGTGTAGGCATCTTGCCGGGTAGCAAAAGGATGGTAGCAGCAGAGGGTACTTTGTAAAGGATTTAATGCCCATCTGCAGTCTATATCCAGATATGCACCCCTCAAAACATCTGGTCTACCTGCTACTTTCATCAGAGGATGCTGGAAATGACCTTTGTATGCTAGCTATTCCAAGGCAAAACTGTAGTGTGATCCTTCTGCCTTGTGTGGAGAGTTCTGCACCCAGTGCCACCCATTCCAAACCTGTTGGAAGATCCATGTGATTTTCCTATTGCTTCTTCTTCCTATTGCTTCTTCCTGGATCAAACCAATGCTCCACCCACATCAGCATCCTATTCTCAGAGTGGCCAGCTAGGTATCCATGGAAAATCTGTAAGGAGGACATGAACACAACAGCACTCTCCCACTCATGGTTCACAGCAATTGGTATTCAGAGTAATGCCACCTCCAGCCCTGGAGGAAGTACACAGCCACCATGAGTAGTAGCCATCGATCGCCTTATCTTTAATGAAGTTGCCCAATCCCCTTTCAAAACGGTCCATGTGATAGTACATTTTTGAGGCAATGAGTTCCATAAGATGTAGCTATGCTCGCACAAGGAGCAGCGTCAGAGAGGACTGCACAAAAATGGTTTCAGCAGTCCTTTGTTCCCTGGGCCCTTCTCCCTTGTGCTTTCCCCACAGCCAGGCTCCCTTCTGATATTAGAGCTCAGCTGGGAGAAAAAAGATCTCTGGGGACAAGACTGCAGGGATGAAATTAGTGGGAAGGCATGTTTCAGCATCTCCTACTTGTGCACCCATATTGCTCTTTAAATAAAACCTTCCAGTTTCGATATGATTAGGAAAGTTCTGTGTTTGAAGATACAGATTGTCATGTATAAGTTGATCCCCAAATCTTTTCAGGGGGTCAAGGAAAAGGTCTATAGACCCTGTCTCTAAATGGGGGAAGGGAGGAGAACAGCTAGGGGTCAGCAGACGAATGTTTCAAGTACTCATGAACCCCAAACCCTTCAAAAGTTTATGCTGTACAGTGGCTCTTTTACAAAAATAATTTAGAGCTTCCAGGAGGCCCTATTATCAGGTAAACATTACAGCAAAATGAAGCCAGAGTTACACCATCATGCTTTTATTTGTAGCCTATCATGTGAGATTTCTAGCTGACTGGCTCCATGATACGAGGAAGTTCAATTCTTCAACCTTAAGGGCATGTTTTTATTTATTTATGAGTCATCAACTGGTGGCAGTAATATTGTGATTGAGAGTTGCAATAAAGAACCATTCCCTTGTTTGTTCCTGCATAGGCTAAAAAGAGGGAACCCACTACAGGCATGGGATGACTGGTGAATAAGTGGAAACTGAAACCTGAAGTGGCAAATTGCTACTCATTGCCTCTGATTCTGGGGGACCTGTCCATGCTTTGGTGATGAATGTTAATCTGCTAAAGGAGAACACTCAGCATGTGAGGGAGCAGATTAGGAATCTGTTTTTGGCATTTCATAGTTAAGCCGCACACAGCCTCTGCCATCTGTCGCATGTCATCCAAGTCTTCTGGCTGCCTGCAATATGAAGTAAGGAAGGGAAGAGTTGGAAGTGATTCTGTACTGCACTGCTTTTCCCCATCACATTTATTTATCTGCAGGGAGAGGATCATTCTCTAAATAGATGGCAGTAGTCAAAACATGATGTCTGCTTGACCTGACTTTTAGAATGGTGGTTCTCAAATATTTTTTGGTGTGATTGCAACCACATAGTGGTGCCAGGTAGACATGGATCACTGGTTCTGATGTCAGATGTCTCCATTTTCTCTATACAGGCCAATGGAAAGCATACACCTGTATTGACATTTAGGGTTTTCAGTAATGGGGTTTTAGATCAAATCTATTTTCAGGGTTCTACCCACATCCTCTGGATGGACCAGGGCAAAGGCATATTTAGGGGAGCAAACCAATTTGGTTTACACTGAGCACGGAACCTTGGAGATGATGCAGGAGGCATCACAACTATGAGATGGAATGGAAAGCGAGAGGGGGGGGGGGGACTTTGGCATTGCACAGGGCACTACTTATATTTGAGACCCCAAGGTCTGCCACAGACCAGGATGTGTGTATATGGCCCTCCTTTGGCAGTTCTTCTTCATCTTCTTATTTCTACATTGGCCATATTTTGCCACTCGTGTCACCCTGTTGCTTCATGTCTCATTTCTTCTTGA
Organism: Podarcis gaigeae; assembly: GCF_964106915.1. Lineage (NCBI taxonomy): Eukaryota > Metazoa > Chordata > Lepidosauria > Squamata > Lacertidae > Podarcis > Podarcis gaigeae. Next base: position 56,494,888 of record NC_139681.1, on the reverse strand, counting down.
CTGTCTCCACATCTGTTTTGGCCGCTATGCTGAAAGGCATTAACTTTTTTGTATATGTCTACATCAGTGCCCTAGTCTTCCATTTCTTTTCATTTTAGTTTCCCTTATTTTCCTGGCATCTCTTCAGGCTGAATATGTGCCACTGCAGCAATTTGTTTACTTACTAATACTGATTTATAAATGTGTGTTTACTATTCTCTCCTATTCTCCACCCCAACCCCATAATACACTCTGTATACACCAGGAGCCGTCAGTCTTTTTAGACTAGTGGGCACAGTTTGAATTTTGAGAGGGTGCTGAGTCTGGTGACTGAGCTCCTTTGGAATGCAGGAAGCTGCCTTATACTGAGATAGACCCACTGGGCATTGGGGGATAGAGGGAGCAGCTGTCCCCCCCCCATCAAGTAAGTAAGTAAGTAAGTAAGTAAGTAAGTAAGTAAGCAAGCAAGCAAGCAAGCAAGCAAGCAAGCAAGCAAGCAAACAAACAAACAAACAAACAAACAAATAAAATACCTAACTAATTGCGTCACAGATAGCTTGGTTCTACGCCCATGTATCTAGATCATTATAGGCTACACCAGGCTTTCTCAATGGTGGGTCCCCAGATGATGTTGGACTACAACTTCCATTATCCCTAGCTAGCAGGACAGTGGTCAGGGATGATGGGAATTCTAATCCAACAGCATTCTGGGACCCACAATTGAGAAATGCTGGTCTACACTGACTGGTAGCAGCTCTCCAGGGTTTTAGACATCATCTACTGGAGATGCTGGGGATTGAACCCGGAACCTTCTGCATGCAAGGCAGATGCTACCTACAGACCATTCTGTTTCCAGTCATCGCCCGTTGACTTGGCCTTCTTGGGCTTACTCTTTGCACAGTCCTGTGGATCTGTTTACCTTGTGTCTTCTGGCTGCCCCTGTTTTTGCCAATCTTTTCTCACTACAGTTGTTGCTGGATTGTCTTTCTTTTGAAGCCCATTCTAGATGGATAGTCTCCTTTCTGTTTCTTTTGTGTGTGTGTGTGTGTGTGTGTGTGCGCGCGCGCATGCTTGCAGTTCTTTCTCCACAGCAGGAAGATGCACTGAACATGAGAGTGACTACCACCAGGAAGTCCTCAAGCTCCACATCATGGGCTCCTCTTGTATGACATGGCTCTTCCAGTGGATACCTGGGAAGGGTGTGAGCTGCAGGGACATACATGTTGCAATGACCATGCCAGGAGCTGTTCTAATATACCCAATAGAGAAGAGGATAGCTCACTTTATGTGTGGTATCTAATTAACCCCACTTTTGCTGAGGAAGACATAAGATGAATCTGTACGGTTCCATGGCTGCTGGGAGAGCTCAGCAGTGGAGGAAACCAGGGTTTTGATTTGCAGCTGGCAACTGTAATGAGAAGATATGATAACTCACTGGGGTCGGCAGCATCTTGTGTGTGGTATATGTATCAATGTGTTTTCAGAGATCATGCACTTCTCAATGATTTAATAGCATTACTGCTTCTCCAAACAACCTATAGACAAATCTATGTTTCTAATGTAGAATTTAGCTAAACTTGACAACATTCCCAAAAAGGGCTTTCCTACCGTTATTTCTAGTTTTTTTTTAAAGGAACGTTCACTACAAAGGGATGCTTTTTCCCTCAGCACAAAAAAATTCAAAGATTATATCTTCAAAGACATTTTAATGGTGAGCTCAGGCTCCAAGCATGAATTACTATACACTGAGCCTGTATTGTATTTTCAAATCTCCTATTGGACAAGTGAATCCTGCCTCGTGGGCATGAAAAATGCTAAGCAGAAGCCTAACTAGCCATAAAAGCCACAGATGTTCCCTTTGACAACACTTGGAATAACTTTGAAGTAGTCTTGCCTTTAAGATGATAGCTAGGAGGGCATTTGGCTATGCTGTGGCAAGGAAGTTTCAGTTCTCAGCTTTGCCTTGTAGCACCTTTCAACTCCTATACTGTATAAGAGTCTTTCTCAGATTGGTTACAGTCTTCTAACAGTTCTTCCAAAGCAGGTAGGAATAGGAATATCCTGATAGGTTTGTTTAGATTTCCTTTGCAAAGGTCTTACTCTACTCTGTGGTGAAGCTTGTGTGGTTTATCAGTTCAGTAGGGCTAGGGCTCATAACAGTGTAGCTCAGGTTTTTGTTTTTTGATTGCCAACCCATGCATTTAGTGATAATGACTGGGAAGGCACCATAGAATCATAGAATTGTGAGGGTCCCGAGGGTCATCTAGTCCACCCCCCACTGCAATGCAGAATCTCAACTAAAGCATCCATGACAGATGTCCACCCAACCTCTGTTTAAAAACCTCCAATGAACAAGAGTCCGCCACATTCTGAGGGAGTCTGTCCCACTGTTGAGCAATTCTTACTGTCAGGAAGTTCTTCCTGATATTTAGTTGGTATTTCATTTCTTGTAATTTGAATCCAGAGCACCTCCACAAAGAGTCATAGGGACTCTAGCTTGCTAACTGTAGCCCTCTGAATTGAGGTGTAAAGTACAGTTCCCAGGAGTCTTCTGGGGGTGGTACTTTAAATATATGGATTGTTTGCAGCAAAATATTCCTCTATAAATCAAGGTTCTTATGAGTACAGATGACTTCCACATCCAAAGTCCACCCTTTATCTCATAACGAGTGATGGTGATGGGTAATGGTAGAGCTAGTGTGCTTGTGCCCCCCTTCCTTTTGCATGTTTACTTAACTTAGAAGAAGAATATGCAAAGAGGGCTTGTTATTACTTTAGCTTTCCAGCATACTCAAGGAATTGAATAAATGCTCATTCACCACAGCAATATTGGGTCTTTGAAATAATGTAAAGGTATAGAAACATTGTTCCCCAACAGAGCGTTTAATTACCATACTCTCTCCTTTCCCATCCTGGCTTGATGAAGGCTAGGAAAGCCTATATTCTGACAACATTCCAGAATTTTCAAGAAATGACATATTTCTTAAAGAGGTAGATTCTGAACCCACAAAATGGGTGCTTCCCTATACTGCCTTGCCTGAAGGCCATGACATTAGAAGCCAAAGGGGACCTTTAGCATTGGGCCTCTTGCAAATTTGGGACCCTGTTTTTTACAATAACCCTTCATTCCCAAGATGGAGTCAAACTAGCCACAGACTTAGTGATGGACCTGTTCTGAGTCTTGGCATTAACATGGCTGCTATTCTGGAGTGCAGTATGAAGATTTTGTAAATTTCACAGCATCTGCAACTTTATCTGAAAATCTCTTCCACTTGCCAGTGCCTTTAATTGTGTACACATTGCTATAAGATTTTTTGTGTTTGTGGTGGGGGGAGGATGGAATACAAAGTAATAAATAATCTTTTCCTGAACATTTGGCAAATGTTTTGCTCCCTTAGACATGATGGGAATAAATTTGTTTTAAAGCAAATGGGAGATTCTCTGGATAAGTGGTGATGTTTCAGAAACAGTATTTCATGCTTTGCTGCTTTCCAGTTTCTCAAAACTACAAAGAATGAAAATTAAATATTTTTTGAAAGGACACATGTATAAGCAGCACCATAATTTATAAAGTAATTGGCACAGAAAACTGAAGGCTTCATATAGATGTGTGCAAGTATCTGTAAACCTCCTTGGCAGGAGATAGCTTAGAAGATCTTTGTTATGAGAAAGGAAAAGATTTGTGAGATGCAAAATTAAAGAGTTGCAAAGAACTAAAGCAATCAGAGGTAGCGCAGATCGCCTTCAGCCAGCTGGTTTCTAAGCTGTCTTAATCATATTCTGAGCGAAATCCTCTTTGACTGTAGTAGTATTACAGTCTTCTCTTTGACAGGTGGTCTGCGGCTTGTCTTCTGTCATCTGCTTTGTGGACTATTTGTATTCCTAGTAGAAAAGAGTGTGTAGGCCAGGAGGGAGAAAAAGGAATAGTATATACAGGTGCTCTGAGAAGAGCACAAGAAACGTGATCTGCCTATCGGATTAGAAGGGCTACAGGGAGACTCACTGAATAATAAATACATCACGTCCAAAGGACAAACACCTCTGTTTGGAGCCCTACCTTAGGTGGTTTTGTCTTTAAGTCTTACGAGTTGTAGCTCTTCTAGCATGCAAAGCGCTTGATAAGCCTTCTCTAATTAATCCTGTTTTGTGTTTTGCATCAGGACTCTGCAGCTTGCAGATAGAAATAGTGGCAGATTAAGAGGAAAACAATTGCAAGCAAATAATGCTCTTTTAAGAGTTGCTGTTTTCCTTTCATTCACCCCCTCAGTGCTGGGTTCGGCTGTTGGAACATTGACAGGATCAGATTTTATTGCTGAATATGGCAACAGGACACAAGTTCAAAACAGAAACCATTTAGATAGGCGCCTGCAGCCAGCATACAGTGCAATACTGGCCTCACCAAGAATATTAAGTATCCTTCGTAATATATTCAGAGAACTGCAAATGAGGTACAGCTAGCAGATCTAAGGTTGCAATCCTATGCACACTTGAAAGTAAGCAGCACTTTGCACGTGCACACACGCACACATCTGCATTAGCCATTTTTCATTCCTGTGTGGATGTAAAGGATATAAAGAAACTAGTACCTTTCTGAACAGCACCAATAAATTTGTAGCTTAAAATAACAACACAAGCAAAAACTGACTTTTGTCATGAGAGCTTACTCAAGCTTGCTTAATGACTCAAATAGGAAAGCTATCCATGAAAGCATTTCCTACAAATTAAGTTCATTAAATGTAAAAAGGTAAAGGACCCCTGGACAGTTAACTGCAGTCAAAGGCGACTATGGGGTGCGGCACTCATCTTGCTTCAGGCAGTTTGAAAGCACACTAGTGCAAATAGATAAAGAGGTACCACTGTGGCGGGAAGGTAAATAGTGTTTACTTAAATATATTAATATACTGAATCTACATGCTTACTTAAAAACCCCCTGTACTAGTCTTTTCTGTACTAGGCATTTAATTTTTATTTCATCTTTGCAAATACATTGCTTTTTACTCTTTAGTTGACTTACCTTGTCCTATCCATTCCTCCTCCTCTTTGCTCCATCCAGCCTATGGCTGTCATCTTCTTTTTTTAATGACCTCGCTCCTAGACCTTTAACAGGCAGACTTGCATAAATTAAACAGGCAAAGCTTCCACTTCATCTCTGTGCCAGGAAAAGCTTCATTTGCTAAAATTCTGCAACACAGGAAACTATGAAAAGCATAAGAGCAGGGCCAGTAAAAAGTTAGACACTTAGCCTTCTTCTCATGATACATATTTAACACTTCAGCTGTTGCTTCTATTTTAATGTGTCCTCCCCTGAACTAGAATGAGCTTGGCAGCCCCTTTTGATTCCTCCTTTTGATCCTATAAAGGTGATAGCACCACTTCTCAAGCCCTTAGTTGGGGTTGGCAAGAGCATCATTGTGCTCTCCAATATACTAATAGCCATGTAGCTCAAAAGGCATCATCCACACAGGAGAATGAGGTATTAGAGTCTTATTAGAGTGTTTGAACCATTGGATTTCTCTGAACTAAGAAGAACAACAGGTCACCAGATGAGGATGTAACATTTGACAGTGATTTTACTGGTAAGAAGAAAATTGCTCCACATTTTTCTTCATGTAATCGACATCCACATCTGGCCCTCGACTATATCGGCAATGAGTTCTAGGTCTCCCATCTTTGTTGAAAACATGTTGATTTAAACATTTCCCCCCTCTTAATTACATAAGCATGGCTGCTAGGCATTATTCTTCCTAGTTAAGCCAAAAAAAAAATCCTGTTTTGACATTTAACAGCTGGACATTCTAGGAGTGTTTCCACAACGACCTGGGCAATATGTGTTTAGAACACAACATTTTTGAAAGAAAATGCAGAAACTCAGCTGGAAGCCAATATATCTGGAAATAAATATCAGTTGAAAGTGCCAAACCTTGGTGCAAAGCTCCCTCCCACCCCCGTTTTAAATGAGCAAAAAACCTCTGCCACCTCTACTTTAAGGGGAAGTCAACACTCACCTGAAAGTTTGTTATATTTGCCTCCACAATAAACAAGACCCCTGCTCCACTTTCATGGCAGATGAATGGTCAGATGAAAGTGGAGATAGCCTTAGTTAGCACCATCTGCCTCTAGATGTAAAACTGCTTGGTCAGCTATTTTTCTAAAGTTTGGGTGCCGTACAGCCCTTTCCCAGGAAGACTACCCAATTCAAGGGATAATCTCTGTTTTATAAGACATAACGTTTCCATGGCTTTAGCAGAAAATGCAACACACCTTAACTGGAGAGCCTCTTCTATGGCTCTAAAATAATACATAATCTTGGGCAGTTGGTTTCCTCTTCCTCTCCAGTGTGATGTGTGAGAGTGGTGGTGACATTGTGGTTGTTACTGGCTCATTCTGCGGAGGTCGTGCAAAGTTCAGTCTATTAGCAGTTGCTTAGCTTATCTGTATATGTTCCTATTGGAAGGCAACTGTTCATTCTCATCTAAGAGCTCTGTAAACTAGTACCTCCTTCCTGCAATTCTCACAGTTCTCTTGCAGTCCCCCCCCTCCGCCCACATCTCTCCTTCACATCTTGCCTTCTTTCATTTCCTTGACTTTAAAACAAAAAAATTCATTAAACTGTAGTAATGTCTTACCAGAAAAGTTATAATAGCACCCAGTCATAGTACACGGTAGCATGCAGTCATTCAGCTATCAGTAAACATTTGTACCGGGTGTTGGGAGTCTTTTCAGCAAGAGAGCTGCATTTCCTAGTAGACAGGGTTTTTTGGGGGGAGGGAGAGCACTGTCTGGTGGTGGGTGAGGCAAGTAGAAGTGACTCTTACCTTTGGACAGTAGGCTACAGTCTGGCCACACAAAAGTCAGAGGTTCCTACATGTACATATCCCCATTGAGTAGCACTGGCTCAAGACACTTTGCTGCCTGAGATGAACCAGAAAATGGTGTCTCCCTGGGAGCTGTGGTTTGTTAAGGGTGCTGGGTTAGAGCATGGATAGGGAATATCAGCCTCGTGGAGGCCGGATTGGCAACGCCTCCCAAGTTTCCAAAGCCTGTTGCCCTGAGGCAATTGCCTCACTTCACCTCATGGTCCTGCCACTGAGGCAGGTAAGAGGCATTCATTATACTTCAAGGACACACCTCAGCTAGGGAAAAGGAGGGTTGTGGAGCAGGGTCTTGAGTTAAAGGGGAAAACTCACTTCATGGATTTCGGCTGCATTGCTTGAGTTTGAATCATAACCACCAGCAGTATTCAGCTACCACGGTTCACTTGCACAATTGAACTCTCCCCCACCCCACATGCCCTATGACCTCTCCATATCTGTTCTAGAGGGTTGGGAACAGATTTAAGGGATGTGCAGGGGGAGGAGAGTGTTCTGTCGCAAAAGGAGAAAGCCTTATGCTGATGGAATGACAAACTTGGTGCTATGCTGAATTCCAACCTATATACTGCAATATCCCGTGTTCTCCTTATATGTGAGTGTTTTGTGGTTTCCTCTCTTTCCCCTTTTCAATTATGTGCTTTCTGTCTGTGGGTTAAGAGGCTGGCTCATTTAACCAGCCTGGCTGAGAAGCAGGAAGGAGGCTAGGGTGTGCATTTGTTGCTCTTAAACTTGGGTACAGAATCTCCCTGAGGGGACCATGCTCCTTCAGGACCTCTATGGCTACAGCGTTACACTGGCAACAAGTAACCCATATGAATCTTAAATTATGGACTTTGAGCACTAGATGACGCATGTACAGAATATTATTTAAAAGAGCAGGAGCAAAAAGAAAAAGAAATACGTTCCTTGACACATATCCAAGTTATTCAATTCTGTTCAAGGAATGCCAGTGCAAGTAGTAAACAGTTCACTTGTGACTAGACAGATTTTAAAGTTTTCAGTTTAACAAATCCGTTTCATGCAGTATAGAGCAAAGGAAAATACCAGAGTGTCTCCATTTGCCTCTAATTTAGATTATGAGACTGAGGCAGCTGTACTGTGTCAGCTCACCCAATCTGTGTATTATTGACTGCAGGGTTTGCAAATTACACCTTGTAAGTTTTAAGCTTTAATTGATTCATTTGGTAGGCTAATCAAATAAAACCTTAGTTGATTGATTGGTGAGACTCAACTTATTTGATACAGAAATTTATTATTATTATATTTTTTAAAAGGCTATTTTGTTTGGTTATGTTGCTGCAATAGCAACTGGAAAGAAAATATTAATGATGGCTTCTGCTTCTAACCATGGCTTTCCGTTTGTCAAATTATAAGTAATCTGACATTTCCATCAATGTCTTGGAACAACATCTATTTTGAGGATTTGGTAATATTTAAATGTATTTAAATTAAACCAATCAAACTGCAAATGGTTAATCAAAACAATAGCCCTAGTTTGGAGACTATAATAAGATACTCTGAATTTGGTGGGGTTTGGGAGAGAATTAAAAGGGTTGTAGCTGGTGGGGGGGATTGTGAATGCTGAAGCAGGCCAGAAAAATGGTTAGCCACTGCTCCAAGTGGAGGCAAAAGTGATGACACAGTCTGATTCCAGTTGCCCTACATGTAGAATCCTTTGGAAACAATATGCAAAAGATGAGAAGGCAAAAGCTTGAGAATCTGCCAGCAGCCAAGGATCATCTGACAGCAGAACAAACTCAACTTGGCTTAAAAGCTTTATGCTCAAGAAAGTCTTGTTTTCTGAAAATAAGTTTTCTTCTTCTTCATAAAGTATTCACAGAGAATATGAAGAAGAACTTAATGCAGCTTCCTAATGCAGCTCTATCAACAAGTCAAATGGGTTTATTCCCAAGACAACACAGGAACGTTTTCCCCCAAAATAAAAATAAAAACCCTACCTAAACAGGTGCACTCATTTTGCTTAATTAATTATTTTGGACCTTACCCATTGATCCAAATACTCCCAAGGTGACCTGCATAAACATACAAAACAGAATTAAAGACGTTAACATTTCAAACTAAAATCCAAAGCCCTATAGGCACCTAAATGTTCAGCCAAAATCACCAATTAGGAATTAACCATAATTTATTGCTCCTTTTTGGTTTATAAATTTTGAACTCATTCTACTATAATGTCATGAATGCAAATAAGTCTGGTGGCAGCAACAAGCAGCTCTGGCTCGCCCAGTCCTACCCATTGCCATCCCACCACCACACTTACCTGACCTGGGGATTCTGGATCGTGGGCTCTACTGTTCAAAATGGGAGCCTCAGCGATTGCCCTCTCCTGCCAGAAACAAACCAGGACTGCTCCAAGAAAATGCATGTGGGGAAAAGTAGCGCTAGGTCCTAGCAGGATGGCCCCTTACCTGCTTGTGATTGGCCAAGCAGATAGCCAGTCAATCGGGATTTTTCTTCTTCACTTCTCACTTCCCTCTGTGGCCCCCCATTTATGCATTTTTCACCTGTGCCCCCCTTGGAATATCCTGGGGGCCCCCGGGGGGTCATATGGTCCCTGGTTGTGAAACACTGCTCTAGACCATTAGCTTTGTGTGTATGCACATGCACACAAGTATTATCAAACTTGTAAATACTTGCAACACTGAAGCTCTTTTGTTGTCACTTCTAGCTGTATGTGTTTCATGTGATTTAGGAAATTGCCCTATTCAAGGATAGCAGCTAGTAAATTCTTTGTATGTAAACTGCAGCCTCCAGGCACAACAATTTAAAAATAAAAATGAAAATTCTTTCATGTCTTTAAGCATGTTTCTTTGCATGAATCCTTAACGTTTACTGACAGCAATCTAAAGAGACCAAAAGGCCAGCCTTCTCCAGCAAGGCAAGGCCGTCCTCACACCAGCTCCCCTCCTCTTTTACAACTCCACGCATTCCAGACCACATTGTACCGTGAGAGTAGGAGAGTACCACTGCAAGATGTGTGACTCAAGGACATAGAACAATAAGTAATATCTCTTAACATCTGGGCTGAGATAGAGTTGGGATAGTAACTATTCTAGTACTAGCAGTTTGTCCAACCAAAAAGATGGTGGTATATATGGAAACAGGACCACGAAGATGGACAGGTAACTGGATGAGTGCCAGTCCCAACTTTCCTTCTTAGTCACCTGTGCAGCCTCACTTTTCTTTTCTGTGACTTCTGTTCCTTTCCTCTCTCTATCCCTTGCGATTTTTGTGTTTTCACCGCTTCATTCATGGCTTACCTCAGGTCACTGCCTCTTTCCTCTTTTCCTTTTTGTCCTGTTCTGCTGTAGACCATTCCTGTGCCTTTGTAGCAGTAGCAGCCTTTGTGCCATCCCATGCTGTTGCCCCAGGCCTCTTTGCTCCTTCCCTTCAGGTGTGATATTTGGCAGGTATGCAGTGAAGACTGCTCATCTTGCTTTACTGGCCGAGGGAGCTGGCATTTGTCCGCAGACAGTTTTTCTGGGTCACGTGGCATGACTAAGCCACTTCTAGCGAAACCAGAGCAGCACACGGAAACACCATTTACCTCCTCCCTGGAGCGGTACCTATTTATCTACTTGCCCTTTAATGTGCTTTCGAACTGCTAGGTTGGTAGGAGCTGGGACCAAGCAATGGGAGCTCACCCCGTCGTGGGGATTCGAACCGCGGACCTTCCGATTAGCAAGCCCTAGGCTCAGTGGTTTAGACCACAGCTCCACCTGTGGAGGCAGGTATAAAGCCAAGGTTTCATTCAGTAGCATTGGCAGGAGTGTGAGAAATTCACTGGGAAGAGGTTTTCCTTGGTTCAAGGGATCAGCAGAGAAGCTGAAAGTTACCTGCTGTATAACATGGTGAGCTATCATGATAAAGTGCTAGACTAGAGGATCTCCCTGTAAACTTGTATCTTCCTGGTAACCCTGAGATCACTAGTTTTACTGCAACTGCTTTTATATGTTTTATATGTGATTGTGTTTAGAATGTTGTAACTCTATTAGATTGCTTTTGCTTTGCTTTTGTTTAAAATTGTGTATTTGTTTGCCTCTCTGAGCTCCTTGGGGAGGAAAGGCCAAGATATAAATGTATTATTATTCTTAAAAGGACCTCACCATAGCCTTATTTGGAAATTGTACTCATGTTGGAGCAGTGGGGCTGTGTGCACTGACTCTGCTGCTTCCATGCATAATCTTGCAGCATTCACTGGCAAGGTATGAAGAGGGCTTGTAAGCATGTTCACATGAATACACTTTACGCCTTCCCGTGATCAAGAACCCTGCTTTATCAGGGTTTCTAATCGGAGGCAGCAGGGGTGGGGTCAGCATGTTCAAGCAAAAATGCCTCTTCAGACCTTGTTGGCAAACGTGGCATATGGCTCTTTGACGCTAACATTTCATGAAAGACATTCTGTACTCTTGAGCATTTGCACAATGGATGTTCCCCTTTCCCCCCAGAACTCTTTTACATCTCAAAATTCCACAGAAACAGATCCTTCAGCTCCATTGGGTCCCATGTTTTTATATTGTTATTCTGGCAAATTTGGTCTATTCTAAGGATTTTCTGGTGGAACAAATTTAGTCCAAGTTCTATGTCAGTCTTGCATATGTCGGTATGAGGAGCCAGCAGGATTGGGACAAGTCAGGCCAGCAAAAAGAAGTTTCTTCCAATCTGTTAACGTTTATACCACACATTGCTGTTGTTTGATTAGAAAACAACATGTTTGATTAGAAGACATTTGGCTTGTTGCATTTAGCGTGAAAGGCAGAACATAAAGACTCAGGGTGGACTTGGGTACAGAGTAGATCAAATGTACCTTTCCAGTAGAAGCTTTATCAAGTCCCTTGGTTGTGATAGTCTTTCTTCAGTGAGTTTGACCCCTCTCTCTGTTGCCTCTAGTGGAGACTGCAGGTTTATTCATACTGGGTTTACCCATTAACAGGAAAAAACATCCTTTTCTATGTTTTCCCTCTTGTAAAACATGATGAGCAATGGGGAGCCATTTTTCACTAATTCATATTTGTTTTGTGCAAGTTAATATAAAAATGTTCAAACAGTAGATTGTCTTGGGAAGGCTCATAGGACAGAGAATGACTTGTCACAGTGTTTTTTGTTGTTGTCTGGGTAGTTGCTTTAAACATAGAGTTGGTTTCATATTCTACCTGGAATTCTTGTATTGTCCTGCAATGAAGTTTTATGAAAAATATTGGTTTTCAAATAATGTGGTGATGTTCCAAGAGCAAGGGGCCCTTTTTTTGTTCTTTTCCTATGTTAATTTCCTTTCTTGATAACCATACATACTTGCTGGGTGACCTTGAATGTTCAGGGCTTTAAAATAGGTTCACTGCAGACCTTAACAGTTATGGCAATCTGACGAAGTAAGCTTGCATGCAATTAGATGAAGGCTTGTTCAGCTCTCTTGCCATAGAAATCCTTTTAACTGCTTATCTCAACACTGGTTTACTTCATTCTTCTTTCCTCTTTTATCAGCTATGCAGATGGTACCCCAGTAATGGATAAAATAAAGCAATGTTAAGGGTAGGACTTCCAGTATTTGGTGAGAGCGTGATGAAACAATCACACATATATTTCTCTTTTAAGAACAGTTTCAACAGGTCAGCAGGAGCCTTGGAGAAGTAAGCGGGATAATAGGTCTGATTTTCTGTCCTGTGTGCCTACAGTCACTTTACACACTGCTTTTTAGGCTTATGAGAGTAGGAAGCATGTGTTTGTAAAAAAACCCATGTGTATCAAGATGGTATACTTGCAATGGTGCCATGCTCCCTGTTGCTGCTCCCTGTGAAGTGACCATTTGGCAAAACTAATCCCAGATTGTGTCAGGTTGCTGAAGCTGCTGATTTCATTTTACTCTGTGTTTGGTTTTAAAGTAGAATAGATGAATTAGGATGTTGAATTGTCCACACGACAGTTTTAAGAACCTTAAAAAAGGTTATCAATGGGTAAATCCTGGAATCAGGTATTTGCACTGCCAGTTGGTCTCCAACTCTCTTTGCTCTGATACGAAGTGAATATTCCACTGTACTAGAAACAATGTACTTTTCCATTAACCAGATCACACAATGGTGATAAAAGGGTAGATTAAAAAATAAAATGTAGACAGCTGATGCCCTTATTATCATATATGCAAACAAATATTTGCAGCTGAGACACATGTCATTTGCACTGCAAAACCAAATGAAACTGACACCAGGTTTTTACCAAGTACAAATACAACAAAGATAATTGCTAGCAAAGATTTTCTATCCTTAACTCACCCCATTGTCCCTGTTAATTGATACCTGTTAAGCTCAGCTTCCAACAGCAATTGCTCAGATTTTCCTAATGCATTACCTCCAGAAAAATGGATGGCATTAGCTGACAACTCTATCCTTTAAAGCCTTCCTTTCCAATTCTCCAATACATCTTCTTCATTCCCTTATTGCATGGACATCTTCTCAATATATTTTCTCATCATCCCATAACCTTTCAGTTGCCCTGGTTGAAGATGGCAGTACCCTGCCACACGGTCATGCTATCTCTAACTCTGCTGCATGATTGACATGTACAGTGGGCAAGTACGATGAACGCGCTTGATGGGGAACAGGTTTGCAGCAGCAGATCCCACCTCTGCTGGTTCATATGTACTTTTGCAGTATTCTCAGTCAAGCACACAAGTTTAGGTACATACAGTTTGTATGCATGTAGGCCTGTTGCAGATGTGCAGACACATACATGCATGGTAGGGGGTGGGGCTTGCTGCCCTCATCCTGCTCCCCTTTAGCTTGTTCATTCTGCGGTAGAAGAATTGTGTGAAAGACACTTATATGTGACCAAATTTCATCATTTAGCTATGGCTGGGCATACCGTTTTCATCCTTCTGATTCCCACTGTCCAAGCAATCATAAGAACATAAGAAGAGGCTTGTTGGATCAGACCAAATATCTGTCTAGTTTAGTGGCCAACCTGATGACCCCGGGAAGCATACAAGCAGGGCTTGAAGGTGGTGCATCTCTCCCACAGTAGCCCCTTAGCAAGAGGTTATCAGCAATGATTAGCCCTAATTATATATTCACTATGCTTTTCGGGGATACTTTGCTCCTCTGAGCAGACAAAATGGAGGTCAAAGGAAGGCCATTAGCTGTGGACCCAACTGAGAACTCTGGTATGACTTGAGCTGATTTGGTCTAGTTCAGAAACTGCAGGTAATGCTCCAGGAAGCATTAACAGTATGTACCTAAGAGCCTCATGCAGACGTTCAGGCTTGAAAAATGAACTTGCTGAGGGTTGTGGAGGATTGGTGAAGGAGTCTGCCGACATGATGCTACTTCCTCCAACCATGTGTGATTCCATTCACTGTTCGGAGGAGCCTCCACATGTCTGAATGAGAGTAAAGATGAGACTACTTAGGAAGAAATGAAGTCCTTCTTAGGGAAGCAGTAGGAGTTGGGCAGCCACTGGGCCTGTATGTGACTACTTTTCATCTCGCATCCGCAGACAGGTGTGACCAAGCAAGGAATGGATTCCCTTAATTGCTAACAAAACAAAGATGGAATAATGGGGGCAGGCAATAATTTATGTTGCCTACACATTCCCAAATATTTACCCTTCTGAAATGGGCCCTCTAATGACCAGGATATCCTGCTGTTATCTTTTGGTGAAACACCACAGCATCGTCTCCAGCTCATATGCTCTTCTATGTTATCTTGTTGTCTTAGGTTGTGCAAAGATGCAGAGAGGAAGCTGGGGTTAAGCTGGCAGATGGAGGAAAAAGGGGGTTTCTGGGTTTGGCCAAGTATAAATCTTATAAAGCTTGTGTAAATCTTGAATAAATCTTGGCCAAGTATAAATCTGATGAAGCTTTAAACAAAACTTGAAATCGGAACCTTTTGTGCAAGAATCACATCAGTTTTGCTTGAAAGAAACGAGCACACAAAATGGCTTAGTGTGGTGTCATGGCTGAGAGAATTGGATGTGAGCCAGGAAGTACCTAACTAAAATCTCTGAATTATTTATTTCATAAAATGTATGCACCTCTTGATTGTCAAACAAACAAACAAACAAACAAACAAACAAACAAACCTCAAAGCAGTTTACAAAAAAAGATATAACACTAAAATTATCAATTGAAAAATTAACAATTATTGAAAACTCAAAAAGTTAGAATAACAATAGACTAATAGGGGAGAGACAGAGAGAGAGAGAGAGAGAGAGAGAGAGAGAGAGAGAGAGAGAGAGAGAGAGAAGAATAATAGAATCACAGAGTTGGAAGGGACCCTGGGGGTTATCTAGTCCAATCCTCTGCAGTGCAGGAATCTCAACTAAAGTATTCATGTCAGATGGCCATCCAACCTCTGCTTAAAAACCTCCAAGGAAAGGAGAGCCCACAACCTCACAAGGGAGTCTGTTCCACTGTCAAACAGCTCTTACTGTCAGAAAGTTCATAAATAGATATATATTTATTTTCTAAGGGGGAAAACCAGTTATCACTGTATAGTTAGGGGTGATGTCCAATATTAGCCATGAAATTAATGGGCATGGTTTTAATGGGTCTGCTCTGAATATGGCTTAGTTGGACATCACCCTAGGTATCCTAAGTGCTGAAGCTGAATTCTGTGAGCCTGAAGGCATATGTGCTTAACAAGCCCTCTGTGACTTTAATAGCTGACATAATATTGCTAGTTGTTCCTCGTGCTTTCACGAGGGGCTTCTCAAAGAACAGAAGCCTGAAGGAAAACCCAGTGAATGGCGTAATGGGACCAGTTCAAAGAGCAGGGGAGACAACAAGTTACAAAAAAGTGAGACAATTACAGCCAAAGGTGGCACCTTTAAAAATAATTACACTAGTAGCATTGGAGAGAAAATAAACCCATTAATAAGTGAGGAAGGAGCAAAGTCAGGTTGCTAATTACTCTGGATGTTAAAAGCTAACCTTGAAGCAAATTATTAAATTGCATCTATTGGATAATTGCTTTAATTACTTTAATTAAGAGCTTGGAAAAGTTAGATGTGAACAAGGAAAAAGAGAATGGTTGTGTTTGTGAGTGTGTCTGTGAGGAGGCGGCGAAACATTGCATTGTGAATGGCATGCCACCCAACCTCCAAGCAGTGTGAGATTCCAGGGGTTTGAGGTGCTTTCCCAGAGTTTGACTTTCTTGTAATGAGAAACAGCAGAGACTGTGTTGTCATTACGATATTTGGTTTATTTACACACATATATACAAACCGAGCCTACGATGGCAGGGCTCACAGCATTAACACACCAAGACTTCTTTTCTTCTCCTGTAATCACAGCCTTGGTTTTAAGCAGAAATCAAGCATGGAATGGAAGCTGGCAGAAGCCAGAGAGTATCAGCATACTCTCTGGCTTCTGCCGGCTTCCATTCCATCTCAGGGACGCTCCACCCCAGCTTTTGTCTTTCTCACTACCAGCAAGGTGAGGGAGGGGGCCCACTCATTTATTTTAAAAAAGAGTGAAAGGGAAATAGAACTGCATGCAATGTGTATATGCTGATTTATATGTATAGATTGAAAACATGATTACTGTAATTTAAGTGGAAATAAAATATATTGCACCATAGTGATTAAGACTGACAAGGGGTCTGCTGCCCAGGTGCAAACTGTTGACAGGAAACTTCTCACTTGTCATAGTTCTTTATCTTTAAACCAGTGTGGACTAGACAGCCCTTCAAAATAGAGGACTCCTTCAAATGGAGGACTGCCAGCCCTCCCCTTGCTCTAACTTCTCTGTAAAGTAGAGCAGTGGCCACCCAACACAATCTTGTGTATTGTCAGAAATATAATTTTAATGCCTATCTCACATGCAATGCTGCTTCAGTGCAGTGTGCCCACTCATTCAGCTGCTAGTCATCAATCATGCAGAAATTCTGTGATGTACATAAAGGTTTGGTTATTGCTTATAAAATGCCTTTTAATAAACTACTGCAGTGTGGTAATCTAGTGCTTCTGTACAAGCAAAAGTCCACCAAAACATACTTAATTATTTCACTTTTTTAATCATAAACAATAGGCAATTTAATTGTGTGTTCAAAGAAAGGGAGGTGTTTTTTTTTTAATAGATTACCTAGGTTCTCCCTGTGCATGCCTTTGTACTGAAATTTGCTGCTGAGTCTGCAGCTTCAGCAATGCAGCTACAGCACTGCTCTTGCAGTATTGCTAGAAATGCAGCAGCAGAATTAAGCAGGCACTCTGACTGCCAAGAAACTGCTGTAAAAATGCAAACTGCAGAAGGGAGAGAGTTTCAGGACATATATCTATTACTGGTTCATGAAGAGTAAGGCTATCGCAGGGCTTTTAACACTAGGAACTATTGCAACTTCTTAACGTTAGCACCCTGCCTTATTCCCGCAGTGTTTTATAGGGAACGGTATGTGGTAGGGATAGAGAACCTCCATTTGGAATGCAAGCCTTCCCAGATGGTGGGAGAATCTGTGACCAGTAGTGTAGATGATTGTCATAGGACAAGAAACTTCATTTTTAGGTGCATAGAAATAGATTTAAGATCAAGATTAGGGAAGCAGTTAAAAACTCAAACAAGTTGCCCAGGAAGGTTATAGGATCTTTTTTTCTTGGAAATATCACTATCATCATCATCAACAGCAGCAGCAGCAGCTGGTCAATTGTCAATGATTTTTTTAAAAATCCTGGAGTAAAGAGTATTCTGCATATTCTAAGGAGGTTTTCGGTTTCCCTTAAAAAATATGATTTGTAGCAACCCTGCATGAATTGAAAAGCTTGTGCAGAAAATGATGTAACCTGCTCATATTTCAAACTCATTTTATTCTACAACACAGAAGATATCTTCAACTCAGGCTAAGGAACTGTCTCAGCTGCCACTGACTTTATCAAATAATTGCATGACCAGAAGGCAATTGAAGATGACCTAGTATCACCTTCTCAAGATTTTCCATAGCTAAGGATTCCATCCTACCTTAGTGATTTCCAAATTGTTGGCTGTTAGATTGCCATCCAGAAATACAGAGGTCATTTGGTAAGGTGCTTTCAAGGTTGGGTCAAGATAGGTGAGGGAACTACTACAATAGCAATTTGGTTCTTGTTAGAAAATATCATTCTTACACAAGCAGAGATCAGGATCAACCAAGACTGCACAATGCCAAAAGTATATGTGTAAAGGAATTTAGGCTGCGAGCCCCTACCCATTTATCTTTCACTAAGCTCCATTGAACTCAATAGGACTTATTTTAGAGTTGGCATTTATAGGAGTGCCTCATTCATTATTGTTGTGGCTTAACCAAGCAATTTCTTCTTGCTTACACATAATTCATTGGCTGATGCATAGGCATTCCACATTTTTCCTGGGAGAACTCTATCTCCTTCAGTCAAGGCATTCTGCTTCCTGCTTCCTTACCCGACTCTTCAGATTGCACCTGTTATATGTGTTCTCCCTCATATTGTTTAATCTAACTCTTCTCTGCCTGCACTATCTTATGTACCTGTAAAGAAACTGGTTGTTACTTGCACTGTCTGCATAACCATGGTTCGGTTCTTAGCTAGAGTGTAGGTGGCAAACCGTGGTTTGCATAACACTGTGCTTGTTCTGGAACTTGAAACTTGAAACGTCAGTGTAAAGTTAGTTTGATTTTATGTTCTGGTAGAGCTAGGTGCTTATTTTGTTAATAGAGGTGGGGAAGGATAACATTATTACACCAAAGCATTGAGGGGCAGAATGGGGGTTCATGCCTTTGAACCCTGCCCCACACCCTGCCCACACCAGCCTGCCTCCACAACTCAGTGCGTTTAATAACGCTCACTGCAGTCAATCAGTGGAGGTAATGGACTGAAGAGCAGGCTGCATTGTGTCTGAGCTGAGCCTGCAGTCATGCCACAAAAGCTAGTCTGAGGGGGGTGGAGGAAAATATTTTTGCTATTACAGTCCAGGGTGGGCATTCTGCATTTCAGACACTTCTCCCTTTCTCTTAAATAATTAATAATTAACCAGCAGAGGAATCTGGGCCAATGTTTTCTGGTAATGCACCTATTTCAGTTTGGGTTTCTGCCTGCCATACCCACAGATATATGTAGGAGCGATGTGCTGAATGGAAGTATTTCTCCTTTTCAAAAACTTCATTTTTATATTTAAATTGCATAATGATGGAGGTGAAAAGCAAGCTTCATTGACAGCTGGACTTAAGATTTCTAAATAAATCTGTTTTGTGTTTGCAGTGAAATTCACAGAGACAAAGGCTTTGTTTTGCTTGCAAGCAAGGCTACCTTGGGGTTTAGACACAGGCATGCAGCCACTGCTTTCAACAGCCAAGAAATCAACTATATTTTTCCTAACGATTTATCAGAGTTGCGATCCCAGATTAGAGAAACCAGAATAAAGGCTGACAGACAGGGCATGTTTAGGTGCCCTTGAGTTTCTTTAGGGCTGCGATACTGTATGTGTCTGTAAAATGCTTTGAGTTTTCTCTAGCTATTTTGGAATCACAAGTCTCCTCCTTATGTAAATAATCATGACATATGCCTCTGCTTATTGCTGAGCCTGTGAGGGTTGGAAAGTGGGTGGAGGCTGATTGCAGGCTTCTGTTGTGTGTTCATGAGTGTGTTATTTATGTGAGAGTCATTAAATCCCTCTGTGTCGGAGTGTGCCTGTGTCCTGCGTGCTGACAATGATCGCACACTTAGAGTTTTGCATCTCTGCCCAGTGAGAGGAGAAACTGCAAGGTAGCCAAGCCACCTTGCGCAGTACGATGGGGGGACAGCTAACCAGAAGCACACTATACGGTAAGGAGCTGGCCAGCAGCACTGATGTTTAGACAGCAAATTCTTAATGTTGGGTAGATTTCATGCCCTTTGCCTAACCCTTCCGCAGCAGGGGACAATATGGCTCAGAAAGGTAAGCGAGCTACAGCAAAGAAGCTGTGGTCTCTCCTAACTGATTCTCACTTGGTGCCTTTTCCTTTAAAGAGAAATCTTCTTGCCAGAGATGTTCTTTTTAAATGCAGAATCCTTAGACGGCTCTCTCTGTGTGTGTTTTATCTGATCTAATTCCATATGTGGCTTTTGTTTTATTGCTTCGGACAAATATTTGTCTGCAGAGCACTGCTTCCTGCTCTGATACCCTGTAGGGAAAGAGAGAGAGAGAGAGAGAGAGAGAGAGAGAGAGAGAGAACAGTTTGTGGCGTTGACATGAAGGCAAGGCAGTTTACAGGGCTTTCAGAGGAAACATTCATTTGAGAAAATGGATCAGGGTTTCATCTTTTTAAGATTCCTCCGATAGTGGGATTTTGCGCTCTGCGTGTAAAACTGTATTTGGTTTACAGCACAGCTGGAGGCTTGAAAAGGCTGCTTCATTGTAAATCCATTTAGTACAGTATGCTGTAGGATAATGGACTGGAATGCATAGGAGACGAGGGTGCAGTATTGCAGCGTTCCAAGCAGGTTAATGCAGAGAATGAAAAACTTTAGGATGTGGGACAAAAACATATAGCATCTGCATGCTTTTATATGATTCAGCGAAGGGAACCTATATGGGTGCTGTCATGGGCATGATGCTACAATAATTTCAGACTCATTGATTTCAGTGAAAGAGTTAAGCAAACGCCTAACTTATTTTCATCAAAGTTGATGGGGACAGACAGGGCTTAACTGTGACTAGATGGTGCATAATAGGGTTCATACAAAACCTCTTTATTCTTTTGGGTTATTATTTCTCTTCAAACCTTTTTATGTTGAGTGATAAAGTGCTTTTTATCTAAAATATTTGTGCAAGGGGGCCCATAACTCAGTTTCAAAACAGGAAAATAGCAGAGTAGGTTTATATTGAAACTGCGCCTTTGCACAGAAGTTGTGACAGTGCATATGAGATATAATTTTGTTTTCCAATATGAGATGTTGGTAGGATTGTTCTCATTTGTTGTGTTTCCATACTTCATTACAGTCTTCAAACAGTAAACCAGCCTACTTATTTATTTATCACTTGCAGTGGATTCTGACGACAGTTTTAATCGTTTGCTTTTCATTGTCCAACCAAGTTTCTGCCCTTTCCCCCCAGTGTATCACATGTCACGTATTGTTTGCAAAATAACGTTTACGTATTGTCATAACAAAAATGAGAAATCCAGCAAGAAGGGTTGGATTTTCTTCTGCTGTTTAAAACTATTAATCTGTTGGTGAACTTTGGGAGTGGGGAAATCTTGACTGAATAAATACTCCCATGGGTCTGTGTAAATGTATATGATTCTACTTGGATGCGGCAGTCAATGGCTACTTCTATGTAGCGTAGTCACCCAACAACTGCACTGCTTTCATTCTCTTGGCTTTATTCATTCTTAGGAGGGGAAAAACTTAGCTTAGGAAATAGGAGGTACAGAGACATACTAAATCTACCACCATAGAGGAGGAAATAACGATAAAGAAATCTACATGTACAATAAATAATAGCTACAAACTGACTACTTATGAAAACCATGCTAGAAATAAAAAAACAAGAACTTTTAAGAGTCTTACAGAAGCAAGAGAATGAAGAACCTCACTGAGTTCAAGTTGGAGTTGGATATGTTTCTGAAGGAGGCATCTTTCTTTGGGGCATAAGATACTGCTACAGTTTGAAATAGGAGGTTGGTTGCATGGCATGGAATGGTGCCCGGCTACAATTGTTTTCCATGGAAGACTCAATCGATAAAATTTACTTGCAAAGAGTCCTGGCTGATTTTCATATCTTGGATCAAGAAGAGATTTCCACTAGATTTCATTGCTTCATAAGTCTGGATTTTGGGGACATGGAGGCTTGCTTTTCCATGTATTTGGGCCTGTGTACTCACTCAATTCATATGAAGCTATCTGTGCTGTAGGAATCTTCCTGTCATGCATCTGCTTTCTGCTTGATTTACAGTACGTTCTGGATTACGCAGACTAATCCACTGGGTTAGAGGTTGTCCTGGTTTGCCTTTTCCAACTTATCCTGTCTCCTTAACTAATGTCCTGGCACAGAATCCTAGCCCCGGTGCACTCTTCCTTGCAGAATTTACACAGAAGTAGAGCTATAAAATAAGTTCTTCTAGAGCATTGTCACCTACAAAGAAGTAAACAGTGTCCCAAATTTCAGCCATCTACCATTTCCTAGAAGCAAAAAATCACCTCAAACATAAACAAAATTACGAAGAAATCTTACTGATTTTTTGCCACCGGGTCCTTTTTTTGTCCCAGCCAATGGGAAATGTTGGGGTAAAACTTTTCAGATAAAGAAAAGGAAACAAATGAACAAGGGAAACAAATGTACAAAACCTGTACAATATTTTCATTCTGAAAACACGCCCCCCCCCAAAGAGCATGGGACATTTTTAAGAAACCCAAGAAATCTTCGATCTTTGTCAGTAGGGTGCTTTTTTTGTCTCAGCCAGTCAGTGGAAAGTCCCTTGCATTTTTTAAAAGAGAACTTGATTGAAGAAAGTGGGTTAAGTGGCTCTTTTCTTCTGACACCACTAAACAAGGCATTTTGCTACTATGAGATACACCTACATTCTGGCAATGGTAGTAAAATATCCCCCAAACAGTTTGTGTTACGTTTCTTTGCAGTGTTGCATAATCAAGAACAGGAATATAGCGGATATTACCGTATTTTTTTCAGGGTGCTCTGAGGCTCCCCTTTTGTTTGACTCAGAAACTGTGGTTAGTATAGAATCTGCAACACAATTGCTAACAGGTGTGAGTCCCTGTCAACATATAACACCTGTGGTCAGAAATCTGTACTGTTTGCCACTTTAATACTGAGCCAGATTCAAGCTGCTGATGTTAGTATATAAAGCCCTTAACAACTTGGGACCAGCTAGATTTTTACCTGCAAGATTGCCTTACCCCATATATGCCCACTTGACTGTTTAAATCTGCGGAACTGGCATTGTTACAGGTATGACATAATACTCATTCAGCATTTGCAACAAATCAATCTTTGGAACTCCCTGCTTATTGAAATCAGGCAGGCACCTTCACTGTACTCTTTTTGGCACCTGCTAAAAACTTTTTTGTTCAAACAATTTCCCTGGATATGTAGAATATTGGCATGCGTTTTTACTCTTCTTTCCAGTTTTCCATTGATTTTAATTATTTTTGGAATGTGACTAGAATAGATCAGAAAGATCAGAAAGACGGGAGGTGCATTTCAAAAAACCAAAATGCATGATGAAAGGAACACCATGATAATGAAAGGAGTCGGGGTTTATTCTTTTGAACAGCATGATCCCTTGTATGGTTATTCAAAAATAAGTTCAACTATATTCAGTAGGGAGTATTCCCTTAGTAAGTATGTTTAGGATTGCTGCGTAAGTCTCGGACCTTGTCATCATATACAGAATAGGTGCACAACAGCAGAAACTGTTCAGACTATTGCAGACTAAACTTGGTATAAACAGTGGTGATGCTTTGCATAAGGAAAGTGAAGGAATATTACACGGTATATAATCCACTAGAGGAACATATACCATTTGTGGAATGGATTGCTCCTCCCCTTGAAGTCCCTACACACCTGAAATCTACTCTGGGTTGTAGGTCTCGCTGGAGCAGACTGGGAAGGGGAAGAGAAGAATGGAAGCCCAATCACTGATAAACATAAAACATTTAACTACAAATGAGTGTGCTTTCTGCCTCTCCTCTAATGCTCTTAAAGCAAGTTATTTTGGGCTATAGTTGCATATTCAAACAACTTTTGTTCCCATTTGTATATTGTATATCCTGTACTATTTGTGCTGTTTTGCCCTATGTTTTGTTGGAATATACTTGGTGTATGTAAGAAGAAATAATAATCAAGGATCTGTTCCCCCCACCCCACTTAGTCCTATCGTATAACTGGTTTTGGTTCAGTAAGTAATTGCTGTAGAGCGTATCCATTATGATAGTTTTTTTAAAAGGTACCTAGATAGTTGCACTTCCAACATTAGGGGTAATAGTAAACTTTATCTTCTGAAGTTTACTGAAGGTGATCTATTATCCTAATAATACAGCCATACCTCTTGTTACGTTTGCTTCATGATATGTTTTTTCAGGTTGCATCCTGCGGCAACCCGGAAGTACCGGAAAGGGTTACTTCTGGGTTTCACCACTCATGCATGCGCAGATGCGCAAAATGATGTCACGCACATGCGCAGAAGCGGCGAATCGTGACCCGCGCGTGCACAGATGCGGGTTGCATTCCTTTCAGGTTGCGAACGGGGCTCTGGGACGGATCCCGTTCACAACCAGAAGTACCACTGTAGTTCTTCAGGAGTAAAAGGAGTGGCTGTGACTATGTTTTCAGTACAAATTTCCAGTGATGGAATAACATTGGGCGTCTTGTTAGGGTAGACACATGTCCTAATTTGCAGGGAACAATCCTATTTCTAAGGCTTTCAGAAAACGGTCCTCTCTTTGAAAGTGGCGTCTCTTTGAAGTCCAAGTCTAGCTTAAAAATAAGGAACCATAAGAAGGTTGATTCATCCCATCAAGTTTAGCACCTTGATAGCAGGCTTCCCTGCTGTGCTGAGATATATTATATTTCTAATTAAACTATAGTCTTCATTTCTGAATGTGTGCATAAATCAGCACATTAAATAATATGCAAATTGGTGCCTTTTCTGGGGATTGGCTGCCCCTTTTTTTGGTGATGTGTAAGTGACCACCTTCGTGTTGTAGCTGTGTGGATGAGGCCAAACATGGTAACCAGCTGGAGGAACAAAATGAAGTTGCCCAATAATTGTTCTATGAATAACCCTTCTTTGGATGGTAGAGAAGACTATTTACCTTAACATGAGATCAGGCAGAAGCAATAGCCATTAGTAGAGTGGAAAGCAGATGACTCTTTTCCCACCCTATAAGCTAACATTTGGTCTTGGAGGGAGGCACACGGTACTGCAATTATACCATTTATGGTAGCGGGTTAAAAGTTATTGTCTAGTATAACAGCTGTTCATAGTAAACATACACTTTATAAATGGAGTGCAGTGCAATGATATTGAAAATAACATACAAGGGAAATGCAGCCAGTCTTCAGCAGAGCCAGGAACAGACACCAAGGGTCTTGTTTCCAGGTTCTGTGTTTCTGATCGCAAGACTGTATCATTTCTCTCTGAGTTTTTTTTTTAAAAATAAGAATCTTTAAAGTATTAGATGTTTCTCTCATTGCGTAGGGCACTCCATTTTATGTGTGCTTATTATGGATGTCTTTTTTTTACCAAGAAAAAAAAATCAGGTAACTATTTGCCACAGAGATTTCTGCTTGTATAACTCTTCATAACATGAAAACAAGCAACAAGACAACCAACCTTTGTGATAAATGTTTCCTGTACAATTACCTCTTTTTTTAAAAAAAAAAAAAAACTTATTTTGATGAAAAGTGGGATATAAATTCCTTAAATAAAAGCAAATAAAAATATTGTAAACTGTATATTTTAAAATTAAGTATTAAAACACACACTCAACATTGCTGTTTTGTTTAGTGTGTTTCCAGGCAGAAGTTTATTGTGGAGCTGGTGCCGCTCAAGATTTGGGCACTACCCACATGATGTTGTCATTATCAAAATGCCAACTAATACTTTTTTAAATTAAAAAAACCCTTAAATCCATAGTTCCTCTTACAGTGGAAAATCCATTAAGTAAAAACAACCCATTAAATATCTACAGTTACAGCTAATGTGGAAAGTCAAGGGGGCAGAGAGTTGTCATGTATGCGGTGATGTTTTTGTAGGTAGCCCCTATTGCCCTACCCCACTTCAGCTTGCTTCTCACCTGAGCACAGCAGAGTCATTTTGTTTCTACTAGCCAAAAGGAAACAAGTGCTCCTATTTCCATCAATTACCATATGCAGAAAGCATGTCAGAATTCCAACAACTCTGTTTGGAGGAAGTTTACCTTGGGACATTTTAAAATCATCACCATATCAAGGTCTTGTGCAAGACCTGCTCATCAGAATTTCACTATAGCAAAATGTCAGTCTTCCCCAGGACCTCCTTATCGAAGAAACCCAAATGGAAATGGGTTATCTCTCCAACCCCAAGCACATGCTTCCATTTTGGCCATTGTGAAACACAATTACGGCAGTCATGCGTTCTTGTGTGCTTCTTGTGCGGTTTTTTGTTTCGTTTTAAGTATGTGCACATAGGTACAAGAATACCTTAGTGCGTGCCCAGAATGGGGAATGGGTGAGGGGGTGACAGAGGAGGGCGAGGGGGACAGTTATTCAGCAGAGAGGCCAGAGAACATCATAGACCTCTCGCTGATGTGCATGGGGGTGGGAGTCTAAAACTAAAAGTGGAATGTGTAGTTGATCATATGTCAACTATGCATAGAGAGAAACTTGGTCTGAATGACACATTTGCAACATAAAGCCCCTGTATGTAAACTTCCACAGAATCATAATATTATGGTTAAGGTTTATTTCAAATAAATCTTACATGGGAAACCAAAGAACATGCTGAACCAGACTCATCTAGTCTATCATCTTGTTTCCAACAGTTGGATAGCCATGACTCTTTCTTTTGTCCCTCAGCCGCTGATATTCAGAGGCACAGTGTCTTTGATGCTGGAGTTAGGACCTAGCTACGATGACTAGCAGCCTTACGCTTCATGAATTTGTCTAATCACATTTTAAGCCCATATGGCCATCACTACATCTTATACTGGCATGTTTCATGGTTTATCAGTGCTGTGTGAAGTAGTCCTTCTTGTTAATTGTCCTGAGTCTTCCAGTTTCATTGGATAAACCCCAGTTTCTGGTATTATAAGCAAGGGAGACCAGCTTCTCTATATCCACATTCTTCTCACCAAGCATAATTTCATACCTCTCTGTCACATCCCTCCTTACTCGCCTTTTCTCCAAACTAAAAAAGCCCCAAACATTGTAATTGTTCCTCATAATGGAGTTGTTCCAGTCCCCTCATTATTTTGGCTTCCCCTTTCTGCACCTTCCCCAGCTCTACAGTCTTATATTTGAGATGTGGTGATCAGGGCTTTGCACAGTATTCCAAGTGTGGAATACCACATTCTGCAACAAACCAGCATTTTCGTTTGTTTGCAGAGACATCACAAGACTCCACATAGTGATGATTGAAATGTATACAGCAAACTGCCTGGGTGGGGAGCTGCCAAAAGCTACGTTTTGCCATGATCTTTATAGCTACGTGAATTGGCCCTCTGGGTTGATTTATGAAGCTTGAGCAACACTTTAAATGCCACAGTTGCACTGTTGACGTTTTGTTGTCTGAAATAGACAATAATTCATTTCCCTTCCTACCCCTTTATTAGTTTACGTAGGAAAAAGCTGCAGCAATATGCATGCATGGATGTGAATAACTTGCACATATCTTCCAGGGATTTTCTTGCCGGTCATGGTTCACAATGAATTAAGATCAGGGGCGCCGACTTATAAAAAATATTGGGGGGGCGGGGGTCCATACCGACTTATAAAAAATATTGGGGGGGCCCAAGACCTCCAAACCGCTGCTGCTGGGGGAACGAAAGGGGCGAGCTCCCGGGCTGCCCCGACCTTAAGTGAACCTGTGAGGGCCCGCCCTTTGCGGCAGCCGATTGGCTGCCGCCGTGGGCGGTGAATATTAATGAGCTAGGGTTGATGGGTCGAGAGCCCGCAACCCCACCCCCTCTCTAGATCGGGAGTGGCTTTGTTTTAACTCATTACTGAATGTATTTTAAAAGGTAACTATCGTCAAACAAGGAAAATAAAAAATACCAACATAATTTTGTGATTTTACAAAGCATAATATAACTAATAATTTTCTTAAATTATTGGGGGGGCAGAGCCCCCCCAAACGAATTTTTGAGGGGGCTCGGGCCCCCTCAGGCCCCATGGAGTCGGCGCCTATGATTAAGATTCTGACGGCAGTGCAATTGGGCATGCATATCCTTCCCACTTGGGCATTAACCTCACTCTGTAAACATGATATCCACCAACAAAGTATTGGTGACAAACAGCAGATTTTGTTATTCAGCTACATTACCAGTTATATCAAGCACCTCATTTATAGTTTGGAAACTTATCATTAACAGCAGAAAATCAGTGTACGGGGGGGGGGGGGGGACGACGACGACCCCAGGCCAAATTCAGCCCACCAAGGGCAGATTCACACCATACATTGAAAGTGCAGTCAACACTCATTTAAAACACATGACTTCCCCCAAAGGATTCTGGGAACTGTAGTTTGTTAAGGGTGCTGGGAATTGTAGCTCTGTGAGGGGGATACCACATTCCCCGGGATTCTATGGGCGAAGTAATATGCTTTAAATGTGCACTGGACAGCGGCGTAGCGTGGGTTATCAGCACCCGGGGCAAGGCAAGTAATTTGCGCCCCCTAACCCAGGGCAAGGCAAGTAATTTGCGCCCCCTAACCCGGGGCAAGGCAAGTACAGTAATTTACTCTCCCAAGCAGCAGCAGCGAGGCTTCTCTTTCCCCGCGCTCTCCTGGAGCTGCCTCTTTTCTTTCCTTTTTTCCCTTTCTCCAAGGCTTTTCGCTTTCTCTCCTTAATTGATTCCCCCTCCACACCGTGGCGTTTCCTGGCCGCTTCCCCCCCCCTTCCCCTCTCTCTCCTCCTCGCTCTGCTTGCCTTGCCCTGCCCTGCCTGAGGGCGCCCTGAGGAGACTCCGCTCTCCTTTCTGACCAGGCGAGGTAGAAAAAAGGGGGAAAAGTCTCTTCCCGCCCCTTCGCCAGACTCCCTGCTCAGCGCGGCCAGTGGAGAGAGAGCCGCAATTACCATACAGCTCCTCTCCCTCCACTTCGCCAAGCTGTCAAAGCCCGGCAGCAGCGGCAACGGCAGCAGCAGGCGCAGCCAGACCCCCACCAGCCAGCCAGCCAGCCCGCCCGCCCGCCCTCCTCTCCTTTTTTTGCCCGCGGCAGAAGGCTTTGCTCTCCCCCTTCTGCGACCTCCTCGCCAAGCCGAGCGAGCGCGGGCTCCCTAACCCGTGGATTTTAGTAGGGGCAGAGAGCTGTTAGTGCGAGTGCGCCCCCCGCCCAAGTTGCGCCCGGTGCGGCCGGCACCCCTGGCACCCCCCACGCTACGCCACTGGCACTGGAGATGCTTTATGGTGTGGATCTGCCCCAAGTTTTTCTGTTTGGCTCTCAGGGTCAAATCTCTCTCTGTACCACACACTCTACCCTTACCCCCCCCAGGCCACATTGAATCTGTTGTGTTTTATTCCCAGCTGCTGTGTGTCTTGTAATTTTTCCATCTTGTATGTTTGCTACATCATAATATCCTAACCTTTCTGGATTTAAACTGATCCCCGTTCAATTTATCTCAGCATTTGTAGCTCAGACCCCAATTGTCTGCATATTTGTCCACCTCTGAGGCACATTTTCCTAATACAATTTGACTTGCAAATGTCTAAAAAGGGAACTGCCCAAGTTCAAAACATTGCCTCATTAAAATAAATAATAATACCTTGATAATGCCAAATGTTAACCTCACCACTGTGGAGATGCAGTTATTTTAGTATTCTATTTTGCTCTGAATGGGTAAATAATCTACAAACACAGGACAGCTGAAATAGAGCAATATACCGGTATATTGTTTCTAGACACTGCTGCAAATGTGCCAGGATGTAGATATCATCTCCCTCCCCACATTTGGTCCACTGAGTATTGCTGTGAGATGAAGATGCCAAGGTTCTTCTTAAATATCTATATACAGCATGGCCTTTATATAGTCTGAAAGATGGTATTTGTTTGCTTTTCTAAAATCAGTCCATCTCAGGGCTGGATTAACTGATACAGAATACCCTGGGAAGAATGTTGAAGCAATGTTAACATTTACTAAAAAGGGGGCTACCAGTGATTATGCTATAATCCTGTGACTTTGCCAGATTTCAAGTGAACATCTGAGGTTACTTTGAGTTGAATAGTAGAAGCAGCTGGGGGGAAAAGTGTTATGCTGTCCTTATTTTTCTATATATATATATATATACAGAAGGTGTTTACATGCATGTGGTGGTGTTAAAAACCATACTTTATCCGAATGGTTATCAAATATACTTTATTTTGAATACTTGCTGTAATTTAGGGCATATCTGCACATATGTATTTCAAAAGTTCCACTCCATGAAATTACTGCTATGAGAGGAGAGAAACTCCTTTTGATATGCTTTGATGTTGCAGATGTACAGTTCGCATTTGCTTCCCCAAGCAGCAAGAAGTTCCAGCGATTCTGCTGCCTGCAATTGGCTTCCTTTTGCAGGAAGAGATCACTAGAGACTTTGGTAATTTATAGTATTTAATGTCTTCACAAATATGGAGATGGAACACAAGTGGGAGGCAAGCACCACAGCCTTTCTAGCAGGCACTAGACCCTAATACCCCAGCACCAGTTCCCTGGAGCAGGGATTAGCCAAGGTGGCACTTCCAGACATTGCTGGACTTCCACCTCCCAGCAATGTCAGCTAGCATGGCCCAGTGGTCAGGGATGACGGAGTCCAGCAATACACCACAGAGGCACCCTGAGATCCTTTCATCAGCAGCTCAGCCATCACTCTGTGACTCTCAAAAAAAAGGGGGGCAGGTTTTTCACATACAAACCTTCTGACAGACCCTCCCTTCAGTTGTGGGGGATGGAGGGAAATCAAAAACACCTCCTCCAAATAGCTCTCACATTCCAGGGATGTGCGTCACTTCACCATCTAACAACTAGTTCCCAGGAAGATACATGTACCAGTCATCATGAGCCGTTTACCTGGAAATCCCCAGCTAAAGGGGTGACTGGCTTTACTTGGCCAGGGTTCATAACAATACTTGTACTGTTTTAGTGGGAGAAAGCAGTCTGAGAATAATTTTGAATTGTGGGAACAACTGGGGAGAAACAAACTATTAGGCTCTAGATCAGAAAAGTCCTAAGCTTGCTGTCACTCACTCACTCACTCACTCCTCACTCACTCCTTCCTCCTCCTCCTTTTTGGACTGTCTTCTGCTAGAGGAGATGCTGTAGCGAGCTGCTGGGGGAATGGACTCCCACTATTCCTGCCACCAAGCTTTCCAAACAGAGAGAAAAGGAAGCAAGGAGGGGGAAATGAAGTTCTTCTTGTATGCATAACACACACCTCTCCCAAACACTGCTTCCTTTCCCTTTTCTTTGCTATGTTTGCTGTGTAAATGATGCTATGAATTGCTTTGCTGTTTGTTGTGGTTGCCCTTTGTTTTCAGGAAACAAGTTGAAAGTACTGGGCTGTGCCTCACACTAGTTAATTCTACAGCAAGCTTGTTCTAGTACAGACTAATCTAGTGATTCTTTAGAGAGAAACTTTAAATAATGTCTGAACCATGACTCTTAGGAGGTTCTGGACATCATGTGCACTTTTGTATGAAGCTCTAGGCAACATTGTTTCTTGACTATTCACGTTTTGCACTCACTAACCAAGCTTCCTAAAGTATATCAATTCCCAGGTATCGAATGAGGAAGAAGAGAAATTAAAAATTACAGCAAGTGAAGTTCTGGCTTCAGACAAGCCCAGTGATTGCACACACATGGACATAAGGACTCTGCTTATTAATTAACTGATTAGGAAACTAATTGCCGAGGCAATACAATTTGTCTGAAAATACTTGAAATAAATTGCTTTGGAAATTAACCAGGTGTAACTGTTAATGCAGTATATCACGTCTGAAATACTGACCCTGCACAAATGTACATGGGAATGGTAAAGCTGGGCATTTGCCACAGCCCCAGTTCCAGTAGAGGACCACTCACCAGTTGAGGATCCTGCCATTCCCAGTTTGCATGAAGTATCCATTAAGACTGGATACAAGTTAAGAGAGTTCCTAGTTTGCATGTCCTAATTCTTCCAGGTAAGTGGGGCCCCACTGAAGGTACTGTGTCAAGGGCCCCCCAAATAATGCAGCCAGCACTGAGTGTACAACAGGGACTATTTGCTGAGCTTATAGGATGGTGTAGCACACACAGGTTGTGTGTTTATTTTCACTACACAGGAAAAGCAGAGAGGATGTGTGCTGGCAACAATTTGAGAATGGTCAGGTACATTTCTGTTTTACTGCTGGAACACACATCTGGCTTCTATCAGAACTGTGACAATAGATGGCATCTTGACAGAAAAAAGACGCATATTCAGCTATTCTGAAGTTTCAGCAGCCAGCCACTGACCTTCATTTCTCATGACACTGGTCTCAGTTCTTGAATTGGAAAAAAGCACAATCTGCAAGATATTCCATTTATGCTTCATGTATAGTTTCCTCTCAGCTCATTTGCATTTAATCATGAAAGGACATGAAGGTGGTGTTAATGTTTGTACGCCATTCAAACTTCTTGATCAGTCTCTGGGTTTTTGATCTCTCATGCCATAGCTAAGAAACTGAGCACATGCAAAGCAACCCATATAAAACAAATGAACAAAGACA
Source organism: Podarcis gaigeae (assembly GCF_964106915.1). Classification (NCBI taxonomy): domain Eukaryota; kingdom Metazoa; phylum Chordata; class Lepidosauria; order Squamata; family Lacertidae; genus Podarcis; species Podarcis gaigeae. Next base: position 56,462,664 of record NC_139681.1, on the reverse strand, counting down.
AAAGTAGAAGAAAGAATGAACCAGGAACAGGAGGACACACGCATATAGTGTGCAGCAGTCATAATTCCTAATGCATTCTTTCAGTGCACAGTAAGGTGAAGCAGGAAAACTGTAGCAATGCTACATCCAAATTAGTTTTTAAGTGCTTTCAGTGGAGAGGCAAGCCGGATGTGTTCTACACATTGCCACTGAGCTGCATTGAATTGTGGATGTAGATATAGCCTGACACCCACAGTGACACCCTTCTTATTTGAGTGCTTTTTCGGTCTGGTTAAAAATTATGTAGGCCGGGTGAAAGAAGGTGCCATCCCACCGTGTCTTTTAATTCAGTTAAATCCACTAAGGGATAAGTCCTAAGGGCTTGTGAAAGGCAGCTAAGGGGCTGTTGGATTCTGTCAATTTCCCTCTCTGTAAATGGAGAAGAAAGTCTGCCATCAGAAGCCTCCATGGTGGTGTTGGAAAGTTCCACCACACTTCTGTTGTTGACTCTGATGGTAGTATGAAATGAAAAGGCTGTGTTGGAAGAGGATTTGTGTATGGGGTTGAATCCACACAGGGTTCAAAGCCTTCTGGTTTTTCTGGCACACCCTTGCAAAGGGAGTAAAACTGCAGTAGCTCTGGGGCTAGCCTAGTCCCCCCCCCCTCCATTACACCAATGTGAAGGATGGGGAAAGAATGATCACTAAATACAAAAAAGGGTGAGGAAAGAAACTGCTCCTACCTTCTGCCCAAGCTGGGAGGAGCTGCTCTTGATAGTGCCGCCCTACTGCTCACCACCTCAACCTGTGTCCACCACAGGCTTCTTGTTAAGGCACCTTCCTCCCACCAGCAGGGCCTTCCTCCAGGTGAGGTGCTGGGGGTGGGGGGCATGTGCCTGCAGGCAGGAACTGGCCCTGGCATTGAGCGTAGAAAACTTGCCCTCTCTGGGTGTGCTGAAGGAGGAAGGGCGAGTCGCTTGTGGGTCCTGCTGGCAGGCTTCTTGCTCAGGAGGGTGCTGCCAAGGGCCGTCTGAGAAGAGTGGAACCTCCACGTTCTGGAGCAGTCTACCTAAACTGGGCTGTGGGCCATGGGTTAGGGGGCATCAGAAGGCAGCTGTAATAATCACTCAAAACAAGTTTGAGCACCTTGTGGTGAACCATCACTGCATCTGCCATTAGTCAGAAATCACTGTTTATTGACTGACTTTTTTTAAGCAATATGTTCCTCAAATTCTTTCCCCACTTGCCTTACTTGTTTTGCCAGAGTTTGTGTTCCTTTTTTGTTCTGCTCATTCGGACAAGATGTCCATTATTTTAAAAAAGAATAATTTTATTGAAACTTTTTGTGACTCTTAAAATGCAAAACAAGCAAACCCACAAGGAATCCTCCTTGCCTTTTATAGTTGCCTTGACTGTGTCTTCATTAACCACACTGGCATCCTCTTGGGGTCTTGCTGTTGCTTTCCTAATCTGTGATCTATCTTAGTTTATATTTTTGTGGTTTTCAATAATCTCCAAGCATCCTGAAAAGATTCACCCCTGTTGACTTTCCCTTTCAGTTGTGTTTCATGTCTTATCCCACTCTATCCCAAAGCAGCATCTCTCCCCCCCCCCACTCCTGTTGGCTTTTTCTTGACTTTCAGAAAACCATACGATTCAGTATGGCTAACTTAAACCAACAACACACCCACCCTCATGCACAAACAAAGCCCACTGCAGCCAACCAAAGGCAATCAACCAACCCCTTAGCCACCTCAACCTCTCTCACTACGGAGGAAACATAAAAAGCAAATAGAAAGAGAACCTACCCAAGTGATGCCGACACGGCACCCCCCCATACACTAAGTAAAAGAACATAAGTTTTACACCACACCCCCTCTTTTCTGTCCCACCCTCTTTTCTTCCCAACCCTATGCTGCATATAGCACCAGTGTCTCACAGCAAATGTAACTGATCTGTAGAAAACACAGCCCGAAGAAAGAGACAATGCATGTGCTTTTGTAAATGAGGAAAACCTTTAATAAAAACAGACAGAAAACTCCAGACTTTCTTTTAGGTCAAAAACATTGTTTTCTTTAGGTAAAGTTGATATTATTGGGTTGCAGGTTCTGCATGGATGCAGAGTATCCATAGACCTGCTTAGGGAAGTTGAATTGGCCATGGGCTGCTAACTTGCCATGGTGCAACATTTTCATCCTTTAACATCACACAACCCTTTCTACTTATGTGAAAAGCTGAACCTTTTAAGAGACTGTAGCAAAATTCCTCATAGTTCGTTTCCAGTGACTGGGGGGTGGGGGGAGGGGGAGAGAAAAGAAGAATCTGTCCTGAAGTGAAGGTTGAGCTCACAGGCCAACATACTGATCTCATAAGTGGGAAAAGTCAGGGACCAATGTAATTCTACTTTAATGAGCCAGTGCTTTCTGTGTGGCCCATAACACAAGAAACACCACAATGATTCACAACTGTTCCTGCCCTTTAATCCATTGATATTGCCTTGTGTCATTCACACCCACTGAATTTTAACCATTGTTTTAATTCTTACGATGGTTCTGTATTGCTCATTTATTATTTCTGTTCCGACTGTTCCCAGTTTTTTCCAGCTTTTTTGCATATTCAAAAGACTTGGCTTTTAACATCTCTGCACCTAATTGTGTCTCATACTCTTACTGGAATTTAATAGGATAGGTTCCAAGTTACTGCAGTGTGCATGGAAAATGTGCCCAGGATAAGCTTTCCATTAAAATGTATTTAAACTGGAAGAGAATGCTGGCAGGTTTACAAGTATTCCAGAACTAGATCCCCAAATACTATGACTAGCATTTCTTCTTTCTTTCTTCCAAAAGATTAACTGCTGGTTTATATTTAGCAGCAGGAATGGTTGTTGTTTTTTTTTTTAAAGAAGTGTACTCTATCTGAGGCCCACTGAAGGAGAGCAAACAACTTTTACGTTGATTTGTAGACCATGGAAATAAAACATGGCCGTAAAATATTCACAGCTGGAATCTCCTTTTACACAACTGGTGTTTGAAGTGTGAATTGCTATTTACACTCAGTCAGCATGCAATTCTGGTGAAAGCTGCATGTTTAGTATGTCTGTATTAAATTACATTACTCTGTAAGACAGGAAGTGTAGACAAGTATTGATATTCTCCTTTCAAACATACCCTCCATCTTGAAGGAAAATAGCATCCAGTTGTAACTAAACATAGATGAAGGCCTGTTCCTTGATCTCAGGGACCATCAAGCAAAATTTGGTTATGATATCTTAAGAGGTACAGTGGTACCTCGGGTTAAGAGCTTAATTTGTTCCGGAGGTCTGTTCTTAACCTGAAACTTTTCTTAACCTGAGGTACCACTTTAGCTAATGGGGCTTACCGCTGCTGCCACGCTGCTGCTGTGCAATTTCTGTTCTCATCCTGAAGCAAAGTTCTTAACCTGAGGTACTATTTCTGGGTTAGTGGAGTCTGTAACCTGAAGCGTCTGTAACCTGAAGCATCTGTAACCTGAGGCACCACTGTATGTGAATGCAATGGGGAAGAGGTGCAAGGCCAAGAAATATTGCAGTCCAAAGTAGGGCACAGATGGTATCTACTCCCTAGGGCCAGCACTTTAAAAAGTATTGCTGCACCACTCGTACATGAGCTCCTGCCTTCATCTATGCTGTCCTCATGGTGCCACCTGAGCAGGCCATCTCAGTCTGCTGCTTCTGCCACTTTAAAGGTCCAAACATTTATTAATCTATTGTGGCATTAGCTTTTGTGAACTAGTGTCCTCTTCCTCAGATGCTTTTGAAGCGTTATCCTCAGCTGACATATCCTAGTTTGGAGCTTACTGTCAGGTGCCAAATTGTGTAGAACAGAGATGGGCATCTAGGTGTTGGTGAACTCCAACTTCCACCAGCAGCAGTCAGTGTGGCTAATGGTCAGGATAATGGGAGACAACATCTGGAGTTCAGCAACATCTGGAGGATCACAGGCTCCCCACCCCAGTGTAGAAAATTCTTTATATGGGGTTCCCAATGTGAGAGTCCATTCTTAATGGTTTCTCGCCTGCTAAACTCAATCTGACCAAATGGAAACTGTTTTCCTTAATGCAGTAAGCAACTGCAGTTGAAACCCTAAATGCACTTATTAGGGTGTAAGTCCCATTTAACAGAATGAAACTTACCTCCAAGTAGGCATGCATAGGATTGCCTTGAATCTTTGCCAGCATTCGTATGATAAACTTTAACTATAGCTCACTGAAGCAGCAGCTCAGTCAGTGAAAATGTTGGCCCAATGTGCAGCTTGCTGTGAAAAATGTGAATTCTATGTTGGGGATTATTAGGAAAGCAATCAAATTTAAAACTGCCAATATCCTAATAACTTTGTATAAATCTATGGTGCTGCCGCACTTGAGTATTATGTACAGTCACTGCATCTCAAAAAGGATATTGTAGAAATGAAAAAGGAGCAGAAAAGGGCAAGCAAAATTATCAGAGAGCTGGAACGACTCAATAAGACTCTTGTACAATGTTTGGGGCCTTCTAGTTCATAAAAAAGGCAAGTAAAAAGGGAAGCATGATACAGATGTATTAAATTGTGCATGTTGTGGAGTAAGTGGGGAGACAAATGCTTTCTCCTGTTCTCATAATATTAGTATCTAATGTGCTCTTGTCCTGCTTGTGGGCTATAGGCATCTGTCTGGCCAATGGAGAACTAACATTGCCTAGATAGGCTTTTGGTCTGATCCAGCAGGGCCCTGCCTTCTTACGTTCTTACATTTTGATATGTGAAAAGGTGATTGTTAGAGTACCATAATGGCAATTCCTCATCCTCTCTTTCATATATTCCTTCTCTCCCCGCACTCCTAAATCGGGAAAACACAGGAATAGAGCGCGATATAACAAAGTCGTAGATCAAATTTATGAATGAAAAGTATTTTAAAACACACACACTGCAGTCCTTTGTTATGTTTACTCAGAAGTAGGTATGACTGTGCTTACTGCCAGGGAATTGTGCACATAGGATTGCATCCTGAATGGTAGAACAGGGAAGGCTAATATAGGGTCTGAATACAATCTTTAAATTGAGTGCTGTTGATATTATATGAGATCATAAGAACAGTTCTGGTGGATCAGCGAGGCTCTATTTTAGCCTAGCATTCTTACAAGCATTTGCTGAAATCTTTCAGTTATTTCAAATTGTGACATAATTTGTGGATGGACGGCAATAGTTTAAAAGGATGATGTGTCATTGGTGATTAAATGTGACACAAATACAAAAGCAGTTGTTTGCAGGGCATAAAAATGTGTTGATTTTCACCCCAGAGGTCAGGAAAGGGATACTGACAGAGAGTGCCCTTAGGAAGAAGTGTAATGCAGTACAGCATTGGCACTCTTCTTCATGCTGTTATTTCACCTGACCGTTTGTTGTTTTTTGATGGGTCTTGCTTTATGAGAGGTTGGCTGTTCTGTGCCTGTTCTGTGCCAGTCAGTGTTTACTTTTTTAAAAGTGATTGGGGAATAAAGCGCAGAACTCAAATAACCCTCAGCTCAGAATGTTGTTGTTGTTGTCTAGTCGTTTAGAATGTTGTTGTTGTTGTCTAGTCGTTTAGTCGTGTCCGACTCCTCATGACCCCATGGACCAGAGCACGCCAGGCACTCCTGTCTTCCACTGCCTCCCACAGTTTGATCAGACTCATGTTGGTAGCTTCAAGAACACTGTCCAACCATCTCGTCCTCTGTCGTCCCCTTCTCCTTGTGCCCTCAATCTTTCCCAACATCAGGGTCTTTTCCAGGGAGTCTTCTCTGCTCAGAATGTACTCAGAGATAATTTACTCAGAGATACCTTGTTTAATTCTATGTCTCCTGCACTTAGCTTTGGTTGGCAGTTCTTGGGGTTCTAGTTAAAAAACCCCAAAGGATGACACCCACTTATGCAACAGGACTTTAGGTTTCCCTTACCCCTCTCTAGCATCCTGCACATAGCCCAGATATGCTCCAGAGTGTCTCTTAATCCTCTAGTCATGGGACTGCCAAGGAATGCTTTTGAGTTGGGGTGGGGAGGAAAAGGGTAAGATCGGGAACAGTCAGGAGACAGAGAGGAAGTGACGGAAGGGGAAGAGGAAGAGAGCCAGGAGGTGGGAAGGTTCTCCGATGCTGAAGTAGAGCCCCAGCACCACACAGGGAGTTCAGGAACAGACGGAGAGCCTGTGCCTTTGGCACAGGAAAGGAGAGGGTTAAAGTGTAGGGATCATAGACATCCCATGAAGCTCCCCTGCCTTTTCTGTTGGAGGAGAAGCAGGAGAAGACCGCTCCCTGAATTTGCACTGGATGATTCGGATGCATGATTGTACTGTACTGCTTGTACATATGTAAAATAAAGAACTGTAAATATCTCTCTTGAGTGTGCTTATTGTGAAGAGCATACACAAACCTTCACAGGCTCATACACAACCACAGTGGAGAGAAGATGGTATGAGTAGATAATGTTGGATCTCACTATCTACTAGGGTTGTGATTAGGAGTTGGAGTTAAATGTTCGTGTAGGTGGTGAAGTTGTAAGGATTGCTTTCTACTTGAAGTACCTGCTTCCCCTTCTAACACTACCTCACTTTGCCCCCAATAGCTGCAAATACTGCCATCACTGCCTCCATTTTGATACTTACATGCAGTTTTTTGCTATATAAATATCTTCTAGTTCCCATCTAACAGATGCAGTTTCATTTCAAGTTACCCCTTGAGGTATTATTTTTTTTTAATTCTAGAGCATAGAATCTTTCAATGTGGATTGGATTCCATTTCTAAAACGATTTTTTTAGCAGAAGGGTTCTTGTTTTTGTTTTAGATTATCAGTAATCTGCAGATCAAAGTGCCAGTTTATGTTTGTTTTGGACTCGTGCTAATCACTTTGCTGAGCAACTGTCTTTCTGACCCCCCCTTCAAAAAGTCAACTGATGCAAAGCCAACACTCTGTAGAGTCATTTTTGCCTGTGCCCGACAGAGCTAGCTTATCACTATAAATATGCACTCTTCTTCTACTGATCTTGTAGAACAGCTTAGCTCCCCAGAGCTAAAATGAACCAGCGGTGTGACTCAATATACAGGAGTTTCCTATGTTAGGTAAGCAGGGGATAGAAGCCTAATGTGCCGCACAAGGAGAATGGTCTTCCACTAAGGCAAAACCATTCCTGGATACAACTTGGTAGCAAACTGTTGCTTTTTATTTAGGAAAGTCTCCTCCTCATAAAGGTAAAGGTACCCCTGCCCGTACGGGCCAGTCTTGACAGACTCTAGGGTTGTGCGCTCATCTCACTCTAGAGGCTGGGAGCCAGCGCTGTCTGCAGACACTTCCGGGTCACGTGGCCAGTGTGACAAGCTGCATCTGGCGAGCCAGCGCAGCACACGGAACACCGTTTACCTTCCCGCTGGTAAGCGGTCCCTATTTATCTACTTGCACCCAGGGGTGCTTTCGAACTGCTAGGTTGGCAGGCGCTGGGACCGAGCGACGGGAGCGCACCCCGCCGAGGGGATTCGAACCGCCGACCTTTCGACCGGCAAGTCCTAGGCGCTGAGGCTTTCTGCAACTGAATAGTTGGTTAACTTTTCTTCCCCATGAAAATCAAGAAGTTGTGACATCATTACAGCACTTCTCCATGCTCCAGACATGAATATGAATGCAGGGCAACAGCTGAATTTGCCCCATAATAAATGTCTTGAGAAATATTGTGGCAACTTGAGTGGTGGTCTTTCTGAAGTTTGAATGTGGGGTGGTACTACCTCTGTGCACATGGAAAGTTAGGAAATACAAACATGGCTAGTCTGCATAAACACATTCATTCTGAAGGTGGTCTAAGTGCCTGGAGACACTTTATAATATTCTCCCCATAGCACATGAATCAACTCTGTCTCATAACATACAGTGGTACCTCGGGTTAAGTACTTAATTCGTTCCAGAGGTCCTTACTTAACATGACACTGTTCTTAACCTGAGGTACCACTTTAGCTAATGGGGCCTCCTGCTGCTGCCTTGCCGCCGGAGCACGATTTCTGTTCTCATCCTAAAGCAAAGTTCTTAACCTGAAGCACTATTTCTGGGTTGGCAGAGTCTGTAACCTGAAGCGTATGTAACCCGAGGTACCACTGTACTAATGTTCACATACTTTAAAAAAAATTTGTAATGGGGTTCGAATCCCTGCGGCGGGGTGCGCTCCCGCTGCTCGGTCCCAGCGCCTGCCAACCTAGCAGTTTGAAAGCACCTCCGGGTGCAAGTAGATAAATAGGGACCGCTTACCAGCGGGAAGGTAAACGGTGTTTCCGTGTGCGGCTCTGGCTCGCCAGAGCAGCGATGTCATGCTGGCCACGTGACCCGGAAGTGTCTTCGGACAGCGCTGGCCCCTGGCCTCTTAAGTGAGATGGGCGCACAACCCCAGAGTCTGGCAAGACTGGCCCGTACGGGCAGGGGTACCTTTACTTTACCTTAATATAGTTTAGGATAGAAATGTAGCATGCCTTTCTTGACAGCACAGCCTGAAGAAAAACTACATGCAGGTCCCGCTATCAGAACGCAATGAGTTCCCTTGAAATCATTCATTAGGTGAGCATTTACATAATGAGCCAATAATGTCCATTGATTCCTATGGGGAAATTTCTAATGTGTTCCTGACCACAGAATTTTTGACCTCAAAAAACCTGAAAACCCTCTGAATCCTTGCTTACAGTACAGATCACCACAGTTTCTCAGCCACCCAGCAAAAGGCAAACAAGGAAGTAAAGAATGCTCACTATTCAGATATCTAAATCTGTGCTGTATAGCGAGGTTTGCGTACTAATTCCTTGTGTTCAGATAAATGAATTTTCACATAGCAAGCGTTCAGAAAGCGGCACATTGTGTACTTGACTCATCCAACCTGACCCTATGCTTTAGGCAAGAAAAGATTGAACTCTGTCTAGTTACCACACTCCTGTTATTTCCTGATTATAAATATGTGCAATGATGGAGACTTTGCTAGTGCCTTTAGGGATCTGTTCTTTTAAAAAATGGTTTTGGGTCAATACCTATTTCTGAACAGCTGACCTGTGTAATGAGAGATAGGTATAGAAAGGACAAAATCAATTTGCAGCCTTTCAGAAGAATCATAAAGCTTGTGTTTGGAAGGTTGCTGAATTGTTGAATTCATCCATTCATTAACAAACTACTGCTCTTTTTTTATTTCCATATGCAGTATCTGGTTTACTGGAAACTATCTCCATACAGCCACTCCCTGTTTTGCATCCATGTGGTTAACTACTTTCTGTCATAAAATGATTGTTTTGCATTGCAGCTACTTTGTGTAGCATGTTATACGAAGCCTGATCTAGGTACCGTAACTGCCTGGAGATGTCAAGAATTGAATCTAGCCCCTTTTGCATGCAAAGCATATATTCTGCCACTGGCTTATGTCCTTTCCCCATGGGGAGGTTACACTATGAGCAACACAACAGAGCACCAGGTACAGGATTATAGACCAAAGCTAAGGCATCCATGTAAGTGATTAAAATGAAGAATCAGATAACCAAGAAAGCTATTTAACTGATCTGCACTGAAGTAGGTGTCCTATTAAATCTCCTTGATGTATTTGCTTATTTGGTCTTTTCAAAATCTTCAGTGAAGGAGAGCCCATAGCTTCCCTCAAAACATTTAACCATTGTTCTCTTACAAATTGTCCACAGCATTTTAAACCAATATATATCAGCTGGTAATTCAAGGCAACAGCCAATTGCCTACTATTGTTCATTAAACAAAAGTGATTCACTTTTGCACATTTGCAAAAGTGCACATTTGAAGGTTAAAGCCCTACATGAATGCATAGGGAAGCTGTGTGCAGTGGGAATTTTATTTGTAGCCTTCTTCTGTGACCTCTCAAAGTCATAGAAGGCAAACTGCTATTCAGTTTTGGAGTATGAGCTTTGTTCTGCTCTTCATTATTTCCCCCCTCTTTGGCCAAACTAACCCAGTTTCTTCAGGATTTCTTGTACAATTTCTTCCTGCATATGTCCCAAAGTTCTAAATGGGTGTGCAGGACTGTACATTTAAATGATCTATGTAAAGTGTTTGAAGGAGGTTTTGATGCTACCCCACAGGTCTCTTGTAAATATTAGTCTCACGGCTAAGCAATAGTAGATTTCATTTTAGGAATTTCATCAGATTTTTTCCTTTTTCCTTTTTAAAGCTCAGTTTCTCTCTTTTTCCTTTCTATCTCAGACTCCATAGGTGGACCATTTCCTGCTTCATCTCACCGATGCCACCACAAGCAAAAGCATTGTCTGCCCATCCCACAGTGTGGAACTCTCTCAGTCAGCCCACTGCTGTTCCACCCCCATACCAAGGGGTCACAGATCATCATGGACACCACACAGAAGGCAGTCAAGCGTCAGGCTAGCTTCTGTAATGCCATCACCTTCAGCAACAGGGCAGTTGTTATCTATGAGCAAGTCAGGCTCAAGGTGAGTTGATGCCTTTCCCATTCACTTCTTTGTGAGAACCAAAATTCATATGGCATACCAGGACCTCGCAATGGGAGGGGTTGTATGGAACGCAAAACTATGGCTTAGCATTATGCACATGAGCTTCTGTGAGCCTGAGTAAAGTGTTCCCCTGCCCTCCTATCATCTCCCCACATGGTCAGGAGGTTGAATAAACCAGGATTCAGTTTTGCATTTGGTGGTTCCTGGCTTATGTGCAAACCAGGAACCATAAACTTGTTTGTTAATTTGAAATTAACACACCTAATCTGCAAGTGAGGACAAGCTGGGAAGTGGCAAAAATGAAATTGTACCCTGGTTTATTCCTCTTGGGGAGCACATGAGTGTTGTATAGTTTCCTCTCTGCTTGTGCAGCTATTGCTAAACCACAGTTTAGCATTACACGCAAACATAGTCAACGTATTTTCAGATGTATTTAAATCAACACTCAACTACTTTCTCTGAAAACCCAGAATACAAGTTGAGAATATACCCCAGGGGTCTCTGTGGCACAGCAGAATCCTCTGGCTTATGCTTTTGCTTTGTCCTCCAGGGCCCTGTCCTGTGTTGCTTTGCAGGATTAATAGCTGGAGTGCCTTGTGTGGTGCATTGTTTGAACATTTAACTGGCTATCTCATACAGTTAGTGTAAAGTACAGATAAAATGGTACAAAACCAATAATGATGAAGCACCATTTATCTCCTTCCCACGAGCTCCTGCAGTTCTGCAATAAAATTGCTATGATGAATAATCCCACAGTTGTTGTGTTTTTTTAAAGTGATTAATGAGGCTACTATTATTGCTTCCTTATTACACATTCGGTACAAGTTAGCTTACTTTGCTGCATTTTGTTGCAACTTTGAGGATGTGATAGTCTGACAAGTGGTGCGGAGGCAAGTGTGGTCTTTACTATAGCAAGCCTGGACAGTGTCTGTGGAGGTCCTGGTGTGGCCAGAAGACAAGACCCCACTCTCCACCTCACTGACGTGGTCCAAAGGAAAGGAAAGCAATACATTTGGCACCACCTTGGCTGTAGCAGTTGACAGAAGCAGGCATGCAAGATGCCATCCAGCCGCCTTAGCAAGAGACCTATCCGCTTGGCACTCAAGTCCTTAAATAAACTGCTTTTAATATCAACTTTTGTAAGGATAAGGGTTGCAAGGATAAGGATAACAGAATCAAAGAATTGTAGAATTGGAAGAGATCCAAAGGGTCATCTAGTCCAATCCCTGCAACTCCCTGTAATAGGCAATCATCACATCTAAGATAAGGTACCAAGGATAAGGGTGGATGCAGATATGTAATTATCTGAAGAAACAACCCCAATCTGCTTAAATACCAGCAAGTTACTTGTAGCTTCCACTGGATATCTTTGCTGTTAAACCTTATTTTTGCTTTTGAGTGTTGCTGTTATTGCAGCTATATCCAGAGGAGCCCCAAATCACAAAGATACTGATGCAGTCTTGCTCCTGTCTTCAAAACTTTACTGCTGGCTTTTATTTTATTTTACTGTGATTTTATTTCAGTATTGCATTCCCTTGCACACATACAGAATGCATGCAGTTTTTCTTTGTAGTAACCTCCAATTGTGGAATTTGTTCCCCTGGAAGTGTGGATGTCACCTACATTACCTGGAAATTTGATGGAAATTCAGTGATGATGATTGCTGCTGTATGATATTGTAATGATTTATATTTTAAATTCCTGATTATTGTTTTAATGCCTTACTGTATTTAATCAGTGTGCTGTTGGTTGAATGTTGTTATTATATCTGACCTATTGTAAACCACTTCATTTTAATTGATGAAAGGTAGTTTCATGAGCAATTCAGAGAATGAATAAATGTTACCATTTCCAGATCTATAGCTTCTACAATATCTCCTGTTTAGTCTCCAGCCAGCTTTCTGGCGTTGCTTACTTCACAATGGGTTTCAACACCTTCATTTGTGTAAAGGGTAACTACCGGTAGCTTACTTATTTTAATCCATTCATCTTTGGAATGATCTATCTAATTGAACTGAATCAAATAATAGAGACAAAAGAGTACAGCAGAAATCACATTCATGTTTGTTACTGCAGTCATGAGAATAGGCTCAGGGACAGTCAGAGTGGTTCATTGTAGACAAAAATGCATTATGTGATCTGGTTGCAGATAACATTGAATCTCCAAGTAATTGCCATCACTTATAACCTTGTGGGGTGAGCATCCCCATACAATATATTGCTGTTTAGTAGTGTTTCCTCACACCTTCCACCACTTGCAAAGCAATCATATAGTTTCTAATGCAACCCCCTTTTCTAAAACCCATTCATATCCAGTACCGCTGGAAGCCTCCAACTCCTCCCTCCTCCACATACGGTAAATTCAAGCACTCGTCCCCATCAGCTCAGTAATGCTACACCACACATTTATTCTCTTTCCCTTAGACAATGACATGTTGCTAATGAAAAATTCAAATTGTGCTGATTATGCTTCCATTCTTCCCTCTCTTCAGATCACAAAGAAGCAGTGCTGTTGGAGTGGGGCTCTTCGGCTTGGATTTACTTCTAAGGACCCCTCTAGGATTAACCCAGAAACCCTGCCCAAGTATGCATGTCCAGACCTCGTTTCTCAGAGCGGATTCTGGGCCAAGGCCCTCCCGGAAGAATTTGCAAATGAGGGAAACATCATCGCGTTCTGGGTGGACAAAAAGGGACGTGTATTTTACCGGGTTAATAACTCTGCCGCCATGTTGTTCTTCAGTGGAGTGAGGACCACCGAACCATTGTGGGCTTTGATTGACGTCTATGGACTCACACGTGGAGTGCAGCTGCTAGGTAGGTGCATTTCTGGAAAATATGACTTTGTCATGGGAGGGTAAGTCACCTTATTGCTGAAAGCAAAAGTTTCTGTTCTGTGGAAACATCTTACCTGGATTAATCCATTATACCTTATTATTTCTGGTAATGCCATTTTCTGAAATGTGTATGTCACAGTTCCTTATCTCTTTCTAATTATCGTAAGTCAGAAAGACCCTACGGTTGTGCTGCTTTGCTTGTGCTGTGATCAATGCTCATCTTTCTTAAGGCCAATAGCTGTACATTGTACAAACAGTATTACAACAAAGGGTCTTGCAACACCTTAAAAACTTAACATTTTTTGTAGTATAAGCTTTTATGTGATAGTGTCATGTGTGTGAGAGAGTGATTTCATTTATCTTGTGCTTTTATATAGAATTGTCACAGACTGATCATTGCATTTCATTGCCATTTGGCCTCATGTCATCTAGGGACTTAGAAACTAGCCCAAGATTGTCCACTCTGACTGGCAGCAATTATCCAGTGTTTCAGGCAGATGACTTCCACATTTGTTTATTTATTTTCAATATTTGCACACGGCCCTGTTGCAAAGGAAGCTTGCAAATAAAAACCAGATCCCATTCTACTGTTATTTAATTAATTTTTAACCTGCCCTTCATCTCACAAGGGATACCAGAGTAGGATACATCATATATAAAATCAACTAACAATACAACAATCCCAGTGAAAGCATAAAAACCAATATAACATTGATATCTTTTTATCTGGCGATGCCAAGAATTGAACCTGGGGCTTTCTACATTCAATGCATGTGCTCTACAACTGAGTTATAATAAATCTGTTCATTTCTAAGGTGTCACAGGACTCTCTGTTGCTTTTGCTGCAATGTATTATCATAGTTGTCCCTTTGGAAAAAGTACAACCCTCTGGAAACAGCACATGAATAAAGGTTGTGTTCACTACTTTATTATCCCGTCTTGAACAGGATGCAAAATGGTAGAAAGCGATTCAGTTCATATGTTTAGTAGTCTCAGCCTTAAAATATCTCCCACCTTTGTCCTTTAATTAATAAGCCTGAGCAAAGCTGGAGTGCTAAATAAATTCCAGTGGAGTTTCACCCATGTTTTGTCTACATAGCAGAACAAGAATCAGACCGTGTTTGTTGTTAGAAAGTGCTGCTTGATGCCATCCATGTAAACCTTACATTCCTCACTCTTGTTCCTAAGGACGTCAAAGACCAAGCAAACAAAATGGGTCTGGAAGTAATAAATCATAATGAAAATAAATATCATTAATAGAAGAATTTTGTTATGACAGACTATTGGTGCACATTCTGAAGCATGGAATGCACTCCATAAAAGTTCCCCATTATTTTATTTAACACTCTTAATCTGACATGGGTAAATGCATTTCATAGTTTATGCATGGCTCACATTTTACCTGAAAGAAGGATTTGCTGGTTGTTACTTCTATTTAAATGAAATTGCTCTTCTTAAAAATATTAGGTTTAGAAAATAAAATATGTTTCCTGGGCTCTAGGAGAATCCTTAGTAGATCATTTTATTACACAATAAAAGTACAGCCATGAAAAATCATTTTATTGTGCTTTAAAAGCTCTGTTGTGAGAGTTCCTCGTGAGCTGAGAGTTCCTGAGCACTTGTAAGGCAAAGATCCAGAATAAATGGAAGTTCAGCTGTGAGGTTCAACTAAAATTCAAGACCAATTAACACAACAATCCTTTTTACACTATGAGTTGACATACTTTGCGATTACATGAGTTGACATACTTAGCAGCTTTTGCATAGGGATAGTGTATGCATAGTGTATGACAGATATCTGTGATATTACTGATGCTTCATGTAACATTTAAGATTTATTGAAATCTTAAGTGAGTTGAAGTTAGTGTAACTGTTCATTAGAGAAGGTCACATTGTTGTATCTTTAATGCATACAAAATGATGGTATGAGTGGCTTATATTCTGATAGAAAGATCAGAATATTGCTGATAAAATAATATTTGTGTTATAGTGTAAACAATGTGTCTAGCATTATATCTGAATTGTTCTGGGATTTTTACCCATTTTAGCAAGGCAGGGAAGAAGAGGGCTAATGCACATCACTGAACCTTGAGGTTATGTGCAATATTCTCATAGCTAACCTTGGCATTAAAATGCACTTTTAATGCCTAAAATAGGACTTGTAGCAGAAATAATTTTGAAATCAGTCCCTGGGTTTGAAAGTGGATGGAAGGAATGAATTGTTATATTATTTTAAGTAATGATATTTAAGAGGGAAACATATGGAATTCTCAGCCTTGTTAGTTTGCTAGCAATGCTAACATATAGTGGACTCACTTGCTCTCCATCCGTTTACAGATGTTAAAGTTCCATCAACCTTCCCTACACCCATAATTCCCTATGAATTCGAAACGTCTCACAGCAAGTTACCTACTTTCTTTATCTTCCTTTCCTTCACAAAGAGTTAAACCAGGCATCCCCAAACTCGGCCCTCCAGATGTTTTGGGACTGCAGTTCCCATCACCCCTGACCACTGGTCCTGTTAGCTAGGGGTGATGGGAGTTGTAGTCACAAAACATCTGGAGGGCCGAGTTTGGGGATGCCTGAGTTAAACCTTTTACTCTGCTTCATTACAACAGCTAAGAGACAGAGGTGTCTTTCAGATATCTTGTCTCTGCCAATTAGCTAAATGCAGTTAGTACAAAGCAGCATAACCAGTACAGCGAGGCACCTGCCACCAGGATTCAGATTCCCCTGCCGCTTAGAATGAGTTTATGCAATTGACATTAATGCTCAGACATTTTATTTATAGCATGTTCCAATTGCCTTTGGCAGGCTTAATCTTGGCAATTGTCTTGAAGCCTCTTAATCTTGTTTCTTACGCATCTCCATTCTGTATTCTATGGTGTCAAAGCTCAGGTGCTTGTTGACATATAATTCTTCATCAATTCTACACTCGCTTTGGGGCTGCACTCCTGTACCCCCACCTACCTGGGAGTAAGTCCTGTTGAACTCAGTAGGACTTACCTCTGAGTAGACATGCATACGATTGTGGTATTCCTCGCCTTTCATTGTGAATTTTAATCAAAGGCATTGGATGGGGAAACTACAAAAATTAGAGGGAGTGGAGGTTCAGGAGTTCTGTTCTGAGAACTTTTGGTTGTTTTCTTCTAAAAATAAGCTGAAATAACTACTGAGATATAAATCTAAAACCTGTTCTACACATACTCGTTTGTAATGATTGACCTGCTGTTTTTCTAATACCCCAAAGGATTTTTTTAAAATAAAAGAAATCAAGATAATGGAGTCGGACATCAAATAGAAAACATTGGCTACTAAAAACAGATTAAATAGGATTACTTTCCTAGTACAGAGAAGTCAACATTGTGAAATCAAATATACAGATGCCATTGAAAATTAAGAGAAAGGGTATTTTATTACATTGTTTAGAGGAAAAGGTACATCATCTTAATTGATGGTTATGTAATGTATTTTATTTTGGATGTCATTGTTCCCATTATGATTTCTTAAACCAAGAGCAAAAGTAAACAAAAGGGTTGAAATGCAAATATTCTATTATGGGAATTAATCTTTGCAACCTCCCTTAATATTTTTCAAATGGTTAAGCAGAGTAGTTTGACCTCAGGAGGTCACTTTTACCAGCCAAACATGCACTTCTCTGCATTTCTTATATATATTGAAAGAAACAAACCTGGAAATCACAGTCATGTGAGCAATTTTCTGTTTTAAAAATTTGACCATTGGTTAGCTCAGCATATGCATAGCTCAGCCTTTTTGTGCCCATTTTTGAGAGATGTGAATTCATTGGACAGCGTTGCCTGAGGGACTGGATCAACTAGCTTTGCAGGAGGCAGGATAGTGATGCCTCCTTCTAATTACAACATGGCTCCTCCTTTCCTATAATTGTCTTGTGCTGTGGCCGTTATACTTGATGTGCTCATTTTCTTTTCTCGCCCATGCCCTTTTGTACCATGCCTAATGAGCTGTAACCCTGAATTGTAAACTGTGAACATTTCTGTAAAAAAGAAGAATATAGATAAGTAAAAACATACGTGACCTAGAAATGAATGTTGCCTGGTGCAGTGTGAAGTATTCCTGTTCAAGGCTGCCAGCCATGAAAGACATTCCAGAATACTCCACTCTGCACCCTCTTCTATATTCACCTGTTTTCCCTCCCTACCCAAACATTCAGCCAGCATTTCATGACTACTACTGAGCATGTCCAGTCTTCCTCAGACCCGCCCTCCCATCTCTTCTTCCCTCCTAAAGATTTTTTTTTTTTGCACTTCTGCAAATATTGGAGTCAACAGCATCCAAATCTTGGAGTCTACATCCCTCTTGTGCTAGGATGGTACAGCTCAGGGAAGTGGCTGGCTGGATCTCCCTTGACAATAAATTCCAGAATTCCCATGCTATTAAGAAGAACTAAGCATACTTCCCTTCTTTCTGCATCTTATTAAGTGGAGGTATACATAATAGAGCCTTTCCATTGGCTGCAGTGTCCCTGTAGATTCATGCAGGGAGTGATGTTATTTTAGATATCCAGGTACCAAACCACAGAGGGCTTAAAATGCAAGATCCACCACCTTGAATTGGGTCAGGAAACATTTTGGGATCTCGATATAATACTAATATAAGGTGACGTGACTCCTGTCAATTGATACATTTTGTGCTAGTAGTGGTTTCCAAATATTTTTTAAGGGTAACTCTAGGCAGAATGAATTATAGAAGGCACCAAGGCATTTGTAACTGCATCAACATCAGCCTTATAATGAGCTGAGGGTCTTCTCTTACTTCCCAGTGATGGGGATGGCTCATAGGGTCTTCTACCACTCTTTCAGTAGCCCTCAGCATTGTTTAGACAAAAGTATGTTCCCCCCCTTTTTTTACCTTCATAGAACCCACTTTTTATTATTGCTTTCAGCTTTTCAGTTGGTGGGACAGTACATTTATACAGGTCAGATTCAAACATGGATTCTAATTAACTCCAAATATTTTAATTTGTGTTAGTTGATGAAAAAAATTACAACACTAAGAATGTTTACACCAGCAAGCAAACACAACTGACTGGAATGATTCCCTTCACACTAGTTCTATATGCCTGTGTAAATAAGCCTTCAGTGTGAACAGATGTGGTATGGTCTTATTGAAAATGAAGAGAGCCTGAGAAGATATCTTTAGGAGTATTGCATGTGCAGTGTCTTGAATTAGATGCTGTGTGTTACTGGACTTTTTGGCAGTGAGAAGAATGGGAACCGAGGGAAAGTTTATCACTTACCCACCCTCAACTCCTAGTAAGCCACAGCAACCCTCAAAGTATTACTGATGATCGTCGTAGAGGAAGGTGGTGACAGATTCTGGACATTGTGAGGCACTTGCACACCAGAGAGATAGGTGGTCCTGCCCTGTGGTGGGCTGTCACCAGAGGGAAATGCCCTTTGGTTCACCATGAGGGCAAGAGTGTCATTGCCTTTTCAGTCTGTGTTTGAATGTGTGAGGGTGTTTGGAACTGAGGGTGGCATGTTTGATGGGTGCTCCTCTGGGTGAAAGTAGGGAGCACTCTTGCTGGGCTGCACTGGTGCCCTAAGTAAAAGCTAGGATACCAGGGTGCACAAGATGAGATAAGAGGCCAGCTAGTTACTGCATACCCAGTATTGAGTGTTTGAGAATGAGGATGGCGTGTTTCAGGGGTGCTGCTGAGTACCCAGTGGTTGATACTGGGGCTTTACTGAGAGCTAGGGTACTAGGGGTGTAATAGGGTTTTGTGAGTGATGGGACTAGACCATTGCTGCCATCTAACAACTTCCGGCACCAACCTAATCTAAATGATAACCCTCAGCACCCACCCAATATCGATGACACAACTCCACAGTCCCATCACTCACAATATATAGCTACAGTGGTACCTCGGGTTAAGAACTTAATTCGTTCTGGAGGTCTGTTCTTAACCTGAAACTGTTCTTAACCTGAGGTACCACTTTAGCTAATGGGGGCTCCTGCTGCCGCACAATTTCTGTTCTCATCCTGAAGCAAAGTTATTAACCCGAGGTACTATTTCTGGGTTAGCAGAGTCTGTAATCTGAAGCATCTGTAACCCGAGGTACCACTGTATCAGATGAATATAAAGTGATAATTGGTTAAAGTGGATGCGTAATATATATGATAGTGGATGTATGTATGAATGGTGGGTGCATAATGGTGCTGAGAGTGCCTGGGTGAGTGGAATATCGGTCCAGTGTTTGCCTGGGCGATTACAGCAGAGGAGAGATCACCAGATGTGCCTCAATATCAGTGGTAACAGGCAGGAGGAATTATAGCATTGGAAGCGGATGAGACATCGATGGAGTAGGGACACTGCATGCATGCTGTACCCCCTTCTATCTCTCCATCTGTCTGATATTTGGTAGCTCCGTTGAAATGTTTCCCAGTCTGGCGGCACTGCTATCTAACATGAAGTCTGTATGCAATAAGACCATATCTGGTGGGCAAGCTGGCTGGAGTGGATTTGACCCAGCTTTGCCTGCCTAGGAATTTGGTGCAGCTTTTCCCATCTGGGTATTGTTGCAGCGATATGTTTAAAAGTGCAGTGAGAGGCGTAACTTGCCGTGTTTATCTCCAAGGGCTCTAAGCATAGGATGATCATGGCAGCTTCAGTAGCAATGGTGTTCTTAATCACTCTACTATAAACAACTGGCAGGCTATAGTCCAAACAGTTCCTGTACCTCTACATTCCATTAAATGCCTTTGGACCAAAACATACATTTAGTTCTTTTGAAAATAATATTTTAAAATCTTCTCTGTCACAGTTGCAGCTTTCTTCACTACTGGGATGCTTCTTCCTTGTTAACAGGATGCAGAGACAACTTATAAGTCACTTCCTGGGAAGGAGGGGCTTCCAACTTACAGAGTGATCCTGACCTTGGCAGGATGTGCCTAGGCGTCTAATTTCATGGTGGACCCAGTCCTTCATTACAGCCCTAGCAAAAAGTCTCTCCCTGTTTGTTCCACAATTCCAAAAATCTCTGAACTGCCTTCACAGGCTAGTTAACAACGGCAAGAGCCCATTTCACCTCTCCTAGTCCATAGACTATAAAAATTTGAATCCTGTTTGTATCCTAGGTTAACTTACTTCTCAGCCTGACCGTAAGCGTGTAAACAAAGAATTGGCCCGAAGTCTGAAGGGTCTTGAGAAAAGGAACCTAGGCATTATGACAGAAATTTGTGCAGATTCATGGACACCAGGAACTAAATTGTTGTGTCAGGGGCATGAAGAGTGTGGATCAGATCTGTAGCCCTAGAGTTCCTAGAACAGCTGTAAGTGTGGGATAGGTCCTAGGAAAGATGTATTCCTGCTTGACAGTAAACTAGGTAGCAGCTGAGTCCCTTCCACATCAAAGGTTTTGGTTGTTGCTCCAAACTAAGGTAAAGCTCAGTTAAGTTCTGGGCAAATGAGCCACCAACTTATAGACTCCATTTAGTAGTGGAATGAAGAGGGCTGGTTTCAGTTGGGCATTCCACTGCTAGAGCTTCCAAGTGCTTACCTAGCTAGGAAGCCCACAACCTAGAGTCTAATAGCTTAGAATTAGTGGTCCTCATTGAAGCAAAGCAGAATTATCAGCTGGCATTCAGACAGCTGGCATTCAGAAAAACAGACTTCTACAAAAGTATGTTAGGGTGTTCACAAGTAACGCCAAAGTAAAGGTTTGTATCTATTGATGAGGAGTCGTAATGTTGTAAGCTGCTCACAAGGAAACGATAAGCATCATGAAGTAGATTCTAGGCAGAATGACTCCTCTAGTATCTAAGAGTACAACATATGACTAAAGTAGAAAATACCACGGCTGACTATCTTGACTGCCAAACCATAGATGAAGATGTAGGACTGACTCATATTCATCCAAAATAGATACTATGCCATCACAAGAATTGTGGAGGCTACCAGTGCATACAGAACACCTTTCTTTTAATCAGAATGGGTTCTGTGGGGCAGAAAGTTTCCAAGGCCATTATTACAGTGTGACTTTGCAAGTAATATGGAAGCTTATCAGACAGAGCACATCCATCCTTTTTGGAGTGGTGGTCATTCCTTTTGGTAAAGAGCACCAATGAGGGAGACAAGTAGAGTGGCCACCTAGACCTTTGCACACACACCCTCCAAATCCTGTTAAGTTGCCTTCTTTGCCTTGGTGGAGGATCCTAAATGAAATGCTACAGCATAAGTAGGCCAGGAGTACCCCATCCAGCTTGGCAGGGGTGGGGTGGAGTAACTGCTCTTGAAATGCAATTGTTGGAGAATGTCCTGTCACCTCATGGGAGACTAACATTTTCTTTACTTTTAATGTTCATTTCAGGTTGTTGTATGGGGAAGAACATTATTCCTGTCCTTGTTCTTCTTTCTTGCTGTCATCTGCATTTCAGTCAGTTTGAGAGCTGGGAATGACCCCCCCCCCTCTCTGCCTCTGCCTCTTTCAGTTACTCTGTTATATGGATTTTGTTTCCTTCTGTAACACTTTTATTTAGTAAAGTCATAGAGAGATCCAAGGAGAGAACATCCTCTCTTGCCCCCCACTCTTCAGGAAGTAACTTCTAATTTGACAGTCTTGTGTTTTTGATGGAAGGGCATCCCAGTGGTGAAGAATGCTCTCATTCTACATCTTGGAATGAAAATTCATTGCGTGGAGAACATTACTTTCCGTAGTTTCAGAGCCTTTCCAGTTTTATGCTCAGAATCAATTCATCTTGGTGCAGCCATGAAAATTGGATTTCTTTCCTTTCTGCGTACTTTTAAAGGATATGTATTGATACCTCCGTTGGAGTCCTTGAAACAAAATGAGCATGAGTCAGAAATTTACTGGATGTTATTTTCTCAGGAAGGGGGATTGCTATATAGCCTGCAGATTTAATATCCTTTCTGTGTATCTATGATCGGCCTTTGTGCACAATATCTCTGCTCTTTCGCTTGTGGGTGGTCTGGCTGAGGAGAGAGCTGTATGCGAGACCATTTTATAATAATCCAGCCTCATTGTTGCATTTCTGAAAAGACCTGCTGCTGAATACTCAGCAGTGTACCAAGATTATCCTGAAAGTCTTAGTGTTCAGGAATTGAACATGCAGATAACCAAGCAATCTCATCTTGCAGATGAATAAATCTCCTTTTTTCTGGTAGGGTTTCTCTCAGGTCTGGTTCAGGCATTTGAGCCCATAATAGTGTCCTTCACCTGTTGGGAACTGGCTTTGGCAGCAAGGGCACATGTTGCTGCCATCTCACAAATGACACTCTGTGAAAGGTTGAGAAGTATATGTGCAATTCACCCAATGTATATCTTCCTCCTACACCTGTTGGAAGGGGGAAAGGAACATGCAAATCTAGCTGTATGCTCATGATATCTTAGCTCACATACAGGGCACTTTCACTGCCACTATTTTTTGGGTGGTATTCAATCACATACAGACAAATGTAGATTGCACTATTATAGTTGATTAGGAGGTCTTGTGCAACAAACCTGAAGGTAAAGAAAGGGACAGAGAAATGTGTTGGAAATTGTGGGACAGCACTTGTTTTGATGCAACATTGTCTAAACTCCCTGCAAAGAAAGCAGGATAAATGCTCAATAAATGGGTCATCTGGGAGCGGCCACAATGTTGTTCACATGGTGTTGGGCACATGCTTTCTAGTAAAAAGGATATTAACATGGGCTGAATGTTTGAATTGGGTCTAGTGAAACATTCCAACATTCTCTCCATAACACAGGAAATAGCACAAGAATTCTGCAGTCCTCATCTATGGGAGCCAAGAACATATTGGATGGTATTGTTCCTTTAGGCAGAGGAAAGTGAGAAATATAGGGCAAGAGTGTATTATATAGTATTGGAGAGTGACCTTCCTCCTCCTTTGGCCCTCCAATCAATACTTGCACGGGGATTGTAGGAAAAGCCTCATGTTTTCTGTGCTGCTGCCTCCTACAAATTGACTCATCTACACTCCTAAAACTGTGTGTGGGTACATGATAATGGTAAAATACTTTGTTTATTGCAAAGCTCATTCATTAACATGATTTGAACTTGACAGGGTACATCAAGACCCTGGAGTAACCAGGTCTGATATTTTAAAAATAATATATTATGAATAATGGGAGATTCTATCTGACATTGGCAAAAAATGAATAAACAGATTCACAAGCTGTCAGATCTGCAACAGTGATATCTTAGAAAGTTAATTGGACTGTGGCAAAAATCTCCATCCCATTGAAATGATAAAACATCTTAATGGCTGTGGCTTGTGCAGGCTTGTGTGTTTAGCTGTCCCTGATGCATTTTCTTGTCCATTATGAGTGCTGAATTATAGTCACTTAAAGCGAGGCTTATGTAAAACATTAAATCATTATCCTCTTCTCAGTCAAGGAACTACAGAAGAGCAATTCACTCTGTTTAGAAACTAACCAGAATAATGACTTTCATATGTCTGGAATATGCACCCCTATTCTATAGCATCTAATTTTTTTTTTAATCAAAATGATTCTAAAACAGGTTTTACATTGTTTACTAAAATCATCTGTCTCCAAGGGCTATTTGGTATGGACTGAATGGCTGAAAGGCTCATTTCCACAACTTTTGGAAATACTATCAGTGTGATGTTATCCACCTCTCTGTCCTAAGGAAAATCCAGTTTGTTGATAAGAGAGCAAGTTATCATGGCACAAAGGCAGGGAATGAGGAATGCTAGTTGACAAAATGGTACCCAGCCAAACTAATAGGCTGAAATGCACAATTAGCTTTAAAAAAGACGGAAATAAGTCGAACAACCCATCCTATAGATCCATCTACTTTACTTCTAGTTAGTGAAGAGCTAAAGGTGCACATGCAGCCCCTTTCACGAGTGGCTTTTTGAAATGCTGCAATGTAGAGGCTGTTCATAGGAAGCACTGATGTGTTTATGTAAACTTAAAGCAACTGCCCATACATTTTCTGCACTTGTCATCATACCTTCATAGAACACCTTTTGTAGGTGGTGATGGTGTGGTGGAGGGAAGGGGCCAGCCAAGCGAGGAAAGGGCTTGAGGATGCTGCTGAGAGCACCAGCGCCTCACCTAGCCAGGCTGGCCAGGAGGGACACACGCCCCTTCCGTCGCCCAGCTTGCGCAGAGGGGTGAAACGCAAGGAGGAGGCTTGGGGTGCCGAAGTTCTTATGTTGGGGGAGAAACTGGAAGGGGCCACTCCCGGATTCTGCAAGTGACTGAGACGGACATGAACTTTGTGGCTCTGCACTGTAAATGGTTTGCACAATAAAACCTGTAAAAGCCAGGTTGGAGTTCTGCCTGGTTACTCACGAGCAACCATCACCAGCATCTGACAATTGCCCTTAGACCTGCGGGTATAGGGCAGTATAGAAATTTTAATAATAATAATTAATGTGCTTCAAGCACCTGTCTTCATGACAGGTGACTGGATATATTAATTGGACTTTGCTCTGTAAAGCAGAAAATGACCTGGGAATCAGTGTGAATGTGTGAATGTTTTCCTGCTATATACAGAAAACTGGAATGCAGCTGACATGCTGATATGTGCATATCCAACAAACTGCATGTCGCATGACATAACGGTTATCATTAGAACTGACGTGAAGTATTGTCATGCTTAGGTGTCTAACATGGATTCTTGAACTGGCAGAGTCACAACCATAGAGGTGAGGGGTGTTTTGTTCATCTTCTGCTTAGTTCCAGTATTCAGGAATGCATAATATTGTGCAGATGCCTTTTGCTCTTTGGCATTGATATGCCAAGGTTTTTATTTTTACCTTTCATGAATTCTTCATATCCTCAGATTTCCATTTGATCATCTATTTTGGTGTACTTCCAGATTGCAGGACACATAGCAGTTGTGCTACTCTGTCACTGTCTCAATGGGTTTTGTAACTTCAGCTGGTTTCTCCTCCTTCTGGACTTACTAGGTTGGCATATGCAACCATAGCATCATCATTTCCCCCTTTCAGGCCTGGCAGCTCTATCTTCACTTCCCAACATTAAAGCATCATTACAGCCAAACAGTGCATTGTCTTGCTCAGTGCAGTTTCTTGACAGAATGAGTAGATATGGCTCAAGAAGCCATGACAGAGGCCTGAGGATTTTGCTGCAGCACATAATTTCCTGGCGTTAACTCAGAAGTGCTGGCATTCTTACTTCCTACCATCTAAAAAGTCAAAAGAGCATAGATTGTCCTCAGAAATCCTGACTACCTAATACCCAGGTATACATGCTTATTCTTCCTAGTGGTAGAAAAAGCATGTTATCACAATTACTTAAGACAGAAGCATGTTCTTACCCCATTGCTGTTCTTGTCTGAAAATAGTCCAGAATCCTACCAATGTGTGCAACTACAAAGTAGTCATGCAGCATCATGGGTTCCTTGCTGTAGACTCCTGACCTACAAGAGCTCAGTTACATGGGTACAGATGGCACTGATGTAAGTGTTACATTTTAGCTTCCTGATTTTTAAATTGTACTTGTTTCATATGTTACTTTTAGCCAACATGGAGACTCATTAATCCTGCAGTTGGGATAAGTATTCTTCCTAGAGTCCTTGAAGGGATGAGATTTTTCAAAAGCTGCTCAAAATGACTGAGGGTCAAGGTTTCTGCTGTGCAGAATTTGTAATATCAATGGCTGTTGATGACACTGTCAAACACTGTCTTCAGCTTTTGATGCTCATAACCTTGGTATACTAAATAACAACAGCTATAAGTTATTTGCAAGTTCTCCAAAAGGCTTTAAACCCATTACTGGATGTTGTTGGTGAATTATTTAATGGGTAATCTAGTAACAACACTATGAGTATAACAATGCAAGAGCTCATAAGATGCCCTGAATCCACAGCCTGTGGGGGATGGGGAAGACTATGAGATTGAATTACTTGGTCATTCAGAGGCAAGGTAGTTATTCTTGCACACTGCTACTAATATGGAAGGGATAGTAATATTCTAAAGTGGTGCCTGATATACATAGTTTTATTTTCACTGTGAGAGAGGGTGTAGGTATCTGGAGCACTTTGCATATTGCACCCCCCCAAAAAAAATAAAGTGGTTATAATGGGACTCAGTTCTGGGGTGGTAGGAGGGAGCATTTAAAGAGAAAGTGATCCAATATGTCTGTGGTGATTGTCACTGCTAACTGCTTCTGACTTATGCAGCAACAGCTTCTGTTTTAAGGAGGCAAAGATGTCACAAGTCAGTGACTCTTAAACATTGTTCCTAAGGGGACATGTCAGTGGAATGTCATGGTGGTTCCAGTTGGCTTGGTCAGAACTTTTACCTGGTAAATTTTAGCCCCTTCAGACACATAGTTACAAAATCCATTGCAGCCACAAGGTTTCCAAAATTCACTCAAATGTGTTTTTGTGTCAGAATAGTGTAAGGATCGGGGGTGGAGGGAATCCAAATTTTAAAAAGTATTAACAGTCATGAAAACAGTTGTGGGTGTTCCCAGTGAAGCAGGTGGTTCTCTAATGTCCAATGTGCTGTGGAGAAGGTGTTTTTTTCTGATCGGCCACTGTTTGAAACAGAGTGCTGGACTGGGTAGCCTGTGGTTTTATTCTGCAGATATATGTCATCTGCTTGAGTTCACAACTGCATGGAGGAGGAAAAAAAGCTTCACCTTTTGGCTGGTACTGGCCTCATGTCCTGTTACAGTGATGGAGATGAATGTGCAAATTCAGTTTCATTATGCCTATCTGTCTCCCTCCCCCCCCCCGAGCTTTCAGGAGACTACTGAAACACAAGTAGGACCCACAACAAAATGGTACCATGTGGCGTGCTCATGTTCAGGGTTACAGCCAACCAATCAGCCAGGAAACTCCCTTCCATTCCCCCAAGTCCATTTTCTGTTTCTCAACCAATAGCTCTTAGCATTCTGTGGCCACTAAGTTATCATTGTGCTTAAAAAATAACTCTTCATTACCTCCCACCCTATATTTTGCATACTTCTGCAAATCTTGGTATTCTCCCAAGCTTGCTGGCACCCCGTGTGTGTGTGTGGATGATGTTATTGTGTCTACATTGGTATTCAGAGAATGAGCTCCTTAATAGTAGATAGGACTGACAGTAGACCGAAGTATTGAAATCATGATCATTTTATGTCCTTCTTATGTCATTAACCTTTTCTGACAGATGGCACACAAAAAGTAATAATTTAAATTGAGTGCATGTTAATAATTTTTCATAAAGACACCAGTTTGGTATCAAGAAAGGAAATAATGAAATGATCCCCTTTCCTTTTACATTTTTAGAAACTGGATTTGAGGGGTTAGCCCTAACTATAGTGCAATGCTCACATACCTTATTCTTCCACATGAGCATTAAGAACTTTCTTACTTATTATGAAGCGGTTTACAGTGTAAACAAATTAACAAGTTCCAAGACCCTCTTCTGGCTGCCAGATGGACTTCACATGGAGGATGCTTATGAATTCTGTAAATAATTTATTTGCATAAAATAAATTTGACATTTTTTGAAATCAAGGAATGATGGCAAAATGTTTATGCTATTCTTAATAACATGATTCTTCTAGAACATGAGAAAGAAAACAAATGGCATTTCAGCCATCTTATTGGCTTAATGAAAAATGTTTCCTGAGGGAACTTGTATCAGCTTACTCCTAGGAAACTGTGCATGGGATTGCAGTCATACTGATAATCATATATATTTTTTATAAATATTTATTAAAGATTTTCTTAATACAATAGAAAAAACAGACAAAATAACATATAATTTTTCAATATCCACATTTTCTTCACTTCTTTGGACTTCCTCGCATCTCTTGTTCCTGCGTTCCAAATTTTCGAGCTTTACCCAGCAATTTATCACCTTGTTTCAATTCTTATATTATAATTTTCCAATATTGTATCCCTAATTTTAGATAATTTAACCCAGACCTTAAAAGCTTAATTTTAACATAATATTTATCCAAAATTTATCTTTTCTTATATTTTCATTTATCTTCATATTCCTTTTAACTAACTTATTGGTGCCATATTGTTGATAATCTTACATCTTTCTTAACATTCATACAATTTACAATATTTTTGTAAATAGTCCTTAAATTTCTTCCAGTCCTCCTCCACAGCCTCTTCTCCCAGGTCTCGGATTCTGCCAGTCATTTCTGCTAGCTCCATATAGTCTATCAGTTGCATCTGCCATTCCTCCAGTGTGGGCAAATCTTGGGTTTTCCAGTGCTTGGCGACAAGTATCCTTGCTGCTGTTGCTGCATACATAAAAAATGTTCGGTCCTTCTTTAACACCCTCTGGCCGACGATGCCCAAAAGAAAGGCCTCTGGTTTCTTAGGGAAGGTATACTTAAATACCTTTTTCAACTTGTTATATATCATTTCCCAGAAAGCCTTAACTCTAGGGCAGGTCCACCAGAGGTGAAAGAACGTTCCTTCAGTTTCTTTACATTTCCAACATTTATTATCAGACAAATGGTATATTTTTGCAAGCTTGACTGGGGTCATGTACCACCTATATATCATTTTCATAATATTTTCTTTCAAGGCATTACATGCCATGAATTTCAAACCGGTGGTCCATAACCTTTCCCAGTCAGCAAACATGTTATTATACCCTATGTCCTGTGCCCATTTTATCATAGCCGATTTGACCGTTTCATCTTGTGTGTTCCATTTTAGCAGCAAATTATACATTCTTGAAAGTACCTTAGTCTTAAAGGTAAAGGTAAAGGTACCCCTGCCCGTACGGGCAGTCTTGCCAGACTCTGGGGTTGTGTGCCCATCTCACTCAAGAGGCCAGGGGCCAGCGCTGTCCGAAGACACTTCCGGGTCACGTGGCCAGCGTGACATCGCTGCTCTGGCGAGCCAGAGCTGCACACGGAAACGCCGTTTACCTTCCCGCTAGAAAGCGGTCCCTATTTACCTACTTGCACCCAAGGGTGCTTTCGAACTGCTAGGTTGGCAGGCGCTGGGACCGAGCAACGGGAGCGCACCCCGCCGCGGGGATTCGAACCGCCGACCTTTCGATCGGCAAGCCCTAGGCGCTGAGGCTTTTACCCACAGCGCCACCCGCGTCCCTTAGTCTTAGGTTCTAACAATTCCGTTTCTAACTTTGATTTTTCCACCTGGAATCCTATCTTTCATACTGATAATCATAAAGTAGATTTTATGCATTGTACCACTGTTCTTTGAGTAGTGTATAATAGTGGATCAACATAACTCACTTCATTTTACCTATGCTCCAGAATTTACCACTACACCACTGATTCTGCTCTTATTTGGCACTTGAGAGAGCAGTATGTCCAAGTGTAGTAGAACTACCATGCTGTTTCTATCCTGGGCTTCTGACTTTCCTGTGGACATAACTATTTGTCACACCTAATACTGCTCTGGTCTCCTTGTTGAGAGGCAAATGCCCTTCTACTTGGGTGAATGGGTAGATAGCTAGCAGTAATGCTTTAGTTACTTTTGTATGGTGTTCAACGGTTATGTATCGGGTCATATTCTTCATGCTGACAATTAACATGGGAGTGGGAATCAGCATTCTATTTCACATCCAAAGAAGATACCAACAGTACTTAATAAAAAGTAAGGATTGGCTGCTGAAGAAAGATTTGGGATCACATTTGGGTTGCTGGAGCACATGGAAATCAGCACAGAATAATTGACACCACTTAAAGGATTTCTACGTGCATGATGTTTAATATAATTTTGTACATAGTGTTGGAGCCTCTGGAGGAAAATGGGGAGTGGGGGAGGATGAATAGCATACTTCAAATACTCTGGCCTTTGATCTGTTTCCATCGTACTAGGATGAGGGAAGCAAACAGCAAATATCAACAGAAGCTATAGGCTGTGTCAATTTGTGCACCAGTGCACTTGAGTCATCTCAGATTCCTGTGTCACACTCTCCATAGCAACCTGCTTTCGGCATTAAACTATCCATCCATCCAAATAGCTATTAGCGTAGATGCTTACTCTGCTGGTGCCCAGGAAACCGGACGCTCATGTAAAACTGCTACGAACGAGATTTAAAACATTCTTCAGTTGAAAAACAAGACAATCAAAAGGCTGGTTCCTACATGGATCACTTCCTTTTGAACAATTCAAAAGTTGAGAATGTGCACACTTGATTTCATTTGTGCTTTACAACTTTGGAGATTTCCCATGGTTTGATTGCCAGAAAGGCATTACAGTGGTGTGGCAGTCCAAAAAAAACCACCTCCAAAGTACTGTTCGGTGAATACGTGATGTGCTTTTTCTTCTTGCTTGTTTACCTGTATATTTCTGGTAGTGGCTATGTGGTATTACTTATGGAATAAGCTCACTGATCTGGAAAAAATTAAATCTAATAAAGGAATGTAGATTAAGTTGAGTGGAGTTCAAGTTTGCTTATGTCCTTTCCACATGTGACAAGGTGGAGGCATAATGCTAGATGTTGATATAACTAACTTGGCAGAAACTTTTACAAACTTAAATATCTGTTCATTGTCTTTTTAAAAAAAATAATATTTATTAAAGTTTTAAGGGTTACAAAAAGCAAAAGTAAAAACACCATATTAAACAAAAGCAAGTCAACACATCACAATGAGTAAAAAAAGAAAAGGAAAAAAGGAAGAAAAAAAGAACAGAAAAATACAAACAATTAAAAAACACAGCAACTCTTCCCGTAACTTATCTTTCATTAGCTTGTTTCCTTGACCTCCTCACACCTCCCTTTTTTGTATTCTAGTTCGGTTAGCTATTTCAGCAAATCCTTCCCATCTTTTCCAATTTTTGTCCTGTAATTTATCTTCATATTAATGTAACTTTACTTTCCCTCCTTTCACCAATTAACAGTCTGTTTTTTCCTAAGCCTTTATAACATTTCTGCTAAAACCACATAAATTCGTTCCAACATCATTCTAACATTCATTAATTTTACAATGTTTCTGTAAATAGTCTTCCGCCACCGACTCTTCTCCCTGGTCTCGGATTCTGCCAGTCATTTCTGCCAGTTCCTGTTCATTGTCTTTTTTTAATGAAATACAAATATCACAAAATGGGCAATTAGGCAAGAGTGGTCCATCCAGTTATATCAGTCATAGCTCAGGAGGTGGAATTTCATATTTGTTAAGAGGATAAGAGGATGGGGCGTAGGCTTTACAAGCCAGTGAAAAGCAAGATCCCTGGATCACGTGTGGCTCTTTCTAATCACTAGATCTACAAATGAGATCAAGCATCTTCATCTGTTTTGAATACATTCCATCATTTTCAATATAAAAACTGGAAAAGTGCTACAAAATGTTTTCATCTTGAGCATGGGGGTTGGAAGTACAGTTTCTTCAACTGTATGTCGCCTCAGACATGGTCTCACGGCACAGTAGGCCACCATTTTGCTGAAGCTAAGCTGATCTAGGTTTGGTTAGTGCCTGGATGGATGTAGATGAAATCCATTTTTCTTCTACTCAAGTCCCATCTTGAAAGGTTACAAACATAAGAATGAATGTATTTTCTTATGTTTATATTATGTTATCTTATGTTTATATTAAATAGGAATCAAACATTAATCAAAATATTTTCACTACATGTTCATATTAGCAAGAAATATTAAAAATACAAGCTTAACCCAGTTTCCTTCCCTTTTGCAAATTTTTTCAGGAATCAATCAGGTAAAATACAAATGAACAAATAACTGATTATGTTGACAAATACTGATTAGAAAACACAGCTAAGTGGAAACATTTGGCTGAGAACAAGGTTGAAAAGGCAAACATGAGAAACCACCTATATTAAGTTGAATTTAATATAATATGAATCTAACTCATATTTTCATCCTTCCTCTTAATACTTCTGTGAGGTTATTCAATCTGAACATGAAGGAAAGATGACTAAATAGGCTGTTTGGGGGGCAAGAAATTTGCAAACGTAACTGAACTTGTCCAGCAAGCATTCATGCAGAGGCTTTGGTGTGTACAATCAATCTGTAACAACACGAGCATGCTTCAAGTGCAGTTCCTGTATACATAATTTTATGTGTATCGCTGATGAACAAAAGTTACCAGCTGGGCCTGCCAAGATTCTCTCTCAAGCACTCATCAGCCCAACATACAATGCAAATTCACCAAATAGTTGAGCTTTTCAGACGCATCATTTGGCATGGATAGCTATAGATGCCCTTCATTGGTTCCCTTCTTCTTTCAACCAGCCCTTGGAGCTAGAGTTACAGATTAGAGCTGCTGTTTCAGCTATTTGCTTTGCAGCTGTTCCTGATGCAAAGAACATTTAAATTGACATTAATAGATAAGACTAGCAAATGATTCATCTTAGGTCCTCAGCAGTTTCTTTTTTACTTTCCTGTAATATAATTTGTACACATATGCAAAAAGCGCGTATTTTAATATAGTTTCCAAATTTTGACTTGTGTGTTTGCAGTAGGTTTGCCTGGGAAATGAGCACTTATTCGAGCAAAAACTGGTATCACTTAAATTGCTCCTGTTACAAGGAAGACATTCTGGGCCACTTGGCTCATGTCCATGAATGTTAATCATCCGACCATCTCTCTTGTGCTTCCTAGTGAATGCTTTTGAGAGTCTCAGATGGTATCTGCAGAAAAGCATTTAAGCACATGTGCAAACTCATTTATTTGTTCCTGAAATGCAGCCAAATTGGCCAAATGGCATGAAGGAAGCATGAAAATTCTGAACATGCCCTTTGGGTTGACATTGGATGCAGAATAAGACTCCTGAGTTAGAACATTGGCATGGAAAACTTGCGTCTTTGAAGTAGCAGTTTGAATCCTTCCTGGTGCCATTAAAAATAATCAGAAGTGCTCACAAATATTTTGGCAACTGGTGTATCTGTTATGAAATGGAAAGTATTCTACAGTTATTTATTATAGAAAGTACAGACACCCAGTCAGCAGATAGGTTCTGTACTTTAGATGCCTCCATGCTTGAGTATCAATATATTTGCAGTTGCCCTTTACACAGTCAATCTGGCTATTTTATAATAATTGTATAGTTCTCATTATACCAGATCTGACACAAAGTGCCAATAATGCTGTTGAATCTGTTAGTTCTGCCTTGCTTCTTGGCTCATGGCTTTCTACATTCTGGTGTTACATTTGCCTGCATCATCTGCTTTTTCTTGTTCTGCTGTAATGTCTTATCTACATCACCGAGGCATTGTTTTAATAATCTCAGTGCAGAAGATGGCTTTGCTCCTCCATACATTCTTGTTAACTGGACTGGTTCTGGACAGGGACAATGTTTTAGAGAGTGGCACAGTCATGGCTCCATTTCTGCAAAGCTCCCACTGTCTCAGTAGCCCTGCCATTCTCACCTTGCATATAGAGCACTGCAAGCACAGACAGAGGGTCATGCAGGGTGTTAGAATAATTGCATGGTTAGAAAGCCCATGTGTTGTTGTTGTTGAGGAAAAGTTGTGTTGGGAGTTTGTAATTTTCATGGGGATTGCAGTGCATGGAGAAGGC